>NW_028283642.1:0-732733 GCF_059441095.1 Idiotropiscis lumnitzeri | reverse complement strand
CGTGGCGATTACGGTGCTGAAAAGTCCGATTGTACTTTGTGGCAACAAAAGCTCCGGCAACATGACTCAGATGATCCTATCTTCTCGAAGTTGTACACATTTGAGGATACTTCAGCCCTGAAGACATCTACCAACTTATTTTTCATCGTAGTAGTAGCGCCACCAACTGGTAAAAGCTAATACAAGTTATTTTCTTGGATGTTTTTCTCCGTGCAACTCAACAAGGTCGCCCTCATATATGCTCGGATGACTGTTTCGGCCATGAGGATGTCACAATACGAAATTCATCCTTTTTCGTGAAAAGTTGTGGGAGTGGCATTGCACTGTTCGGCAATAAAACAACGCTGATTATGAGGTTCTAAATATGAACGACAACTCGTGAAACTTTACACACACATCAGGCAGAGCAAATTTATCAATATTTTATACGTTAGTTGTGCAGCTTTTTTGAAATGGCTCGCCATGGCCCTCGAGAAAAGTTAAAAAAAGAATAGAATAGAAATAGAAATCCCTTTATTGTCATTGTACCCAAGTGTGCAACGAGATTAGAGGGCTCCCCTCTCCAGTGCAATACAACAATAATACAGACAATATATAAATTAGATAAATAAATAAGACAGTGCAATGGAATTCAGTACTGAATAGGGCATATAGAAACACATCACAATGCTGTTTTGCAAGGTTAGGGTGGTCTTGTGTGTGTGTGAGAGTTCAGTATGGAGATGGCTCTCGGAAAGAAACTGTTTCTCAGTCTATTGGTCCTTGATTTGATGCATCTGTAGCGCCTGCCAGAGGGCAACCGGTCGAACAGGTGTGAGTTTGGGTGGGTATTGTCTTTGACGATGTTGAGAGCCCTTCTGAGGCACCGGGCGGTGTAGATGTCCGACAGTGAGGGGAGAGGGCAGCCAATAATCCTTTGCGCTGTTTTGACTGTCCTCTGGAGCCTCACTCTGTCGGCCTCAGTGCAGCCGCTGTACCAGGTGGAGACACAGTACGTCAGCAGGCTCTCGATGGACGAGTGGTAGAAGGCTAGCAGCAGCTTCCTGTCCAGGTTGAATTTCCTGAGGACTCTCAGGAAGTGCAGACGCTGGTGGACCTTCTTTACCACTGCTGTGGTGTTGTGAGTCCAAGAAAGGTCGTCGGAGATCTGTACTCCCAGGAACTTGAACGTGTAGACCCTCTCCACACACACGCCTTCGATGCAGAGGGGGGGCGGCACCGTCTTGTTCCTCCTGAAGTCGACGACAATCTCCTTTGTTTTTGCAGTGTTAAGGTGCAGTCTGTTGTCCTTGCACCAAGCTGTCAGTCTCTTTACCTCCTCTCTGTAGGCTGTCTCGTCACCTTCCGAGATCAGACCGACCACTGTCGCGTCGTCAGCAAACTTGACGATGGTGTTGTTGCCATGGGCCGGGCTGCAGTCGTAGGTGTAGAGGGCGTATAGGAGAGGGCTCAGCACGCATCCTTGAGGGGAACCGGTGCTCAGCATGCAGGTGGAGGACGTGTAGGGGCCGAGCAACACAGTCTGGGGTCTGTTGGTCAGAAAGTCCTTAATCCAGATGCGTGTGAGGGCAGGGAGGCCGAGAATGTCAAGTTTGGCGACGTGGATGTCTGGGATGATTGTGTTGAATGCCAAGCTGTAGTCCACAAAGAGCATCCTTGCATAGCTCTGCTGTTGTTCCAGGTGGCCCAGCACAACATGCAGAGCAGTGTTGATGGCGTCCTCAGTGGATCTGTTAGCCCAGTATGCAAACTGGTAGGGGTCCAGAGTGGGAGGAAGGCAGTCCCTGATGTGCTGGAGAACCAGCCTCTCGAAGCACTTCATGATGACTGGTGTGAGAGCAACAGGACGGTAGTCATTCAGGTGGACGGCTGGTGACTTTTTGGGGACAGGAATAATGGTGGAAGTTTTCAAGCAGGAGGGGATGACTGCTTGAGCCAGGGAGCGGTTGAAGATCCTGCAGAATACATGTGACAGTTGGTGGGCACATGTTTTGAGGACCTTGCCTGGTATTCCGTCGGGTCCAGTAGCTTTCCTGGGGTTAACAGCCAGGAGCGCGCGCCTCACATCGTGTTCCTCTACGGTGAGTGTGGGGGAGTTGGAGCATGAAGTGCGGGGGTGTGACGGTTGGGGCGAGTCAAAGCGAGCAAAGAAGCAGTTAAGCTCCTCTGCCAGCGATGCACTCGGGTCTGCAGAGGTCGTGCTGCTGCCACGGAAGTTGGTGATGCTCCGTAGACCCTGCCACACCTCCCGTGGTCTGTTACTGGCAAGGTGGGCCTCCAGCCTCCCCTTGTAGGTTGCCTTGGCTAGCTTGATGCCTTTGCTCAGGTCAGCACGAGCCACCCTGTACTGGGCTTTGTCGCCTGACCTGAAGGCAGCGTCACGGGCCTTGAGGAGAGAGCGAACCCTGCTGGACATCCAGGGCTTCGCATTTGGGAAGGTCCGTATAGTCCTGTGTAGGGACACAGTTTCCATGCAGAACTTGATGTAGTCCACTACACAATGTGTGTAGACATCAAGGTCCTGATGATCAAAGAGGCCCCAGTTTGTGTCTTGAAAGCAGTCCTGTAATTCACTCATGGCGCCGTCACGCCAGGTTTTCACAGTCTTTGTGGTGGGCCTGAATCTGCGCCTGAGAGGGATGTATGCAGGTGCGAGCTGCAAGGACAGGTGGTCTGACTGGCCGAGGGGGGCGAGTGGGAGGGCCCTGTATGCGTGCTTGATGTTCGAGTACACATGGTCGAGAGTGTTGTCTCCCCTCGTTGGGCACTTGACATGCTGGTGAAACTCTGGGAGTACAGTCTTTAAATTGGCCTTATTAAAGTCTCCCGCTACTACGTGAACGCCATCAGGGTGGGCCCGCTGATGTTTATTGATGACGCACGCGAGTAGCAAGAGCGCCGTGCTAGTGCTAGCGTCGGGAGGGATGTAAACAGCTGTGACAATCACGACCGTTAGCTCCCTCGGGAGAAAATAAGGCCGGCATTTAACGGACATGAACTCGATGTCGGGGGAAGAGTGCTTCTCGACGATCGTGCTATCGCCGCACCAGTTCTCATGCACGTAAACACAGAGCCACCCCGCCCCGTCTCTTACCGGTGTCCCTTGTCCGATCCGCGCGATGTAGCGAGCGCCCGGCCAGCTGGATGCTAGCATCGGGGACGTCTGCGTGCAGCCAGGATTCCGTGACGACGATCACACTGCTGTCTCGCACATAGCGGTTTCCCAGGATTTGTAATCCCAGGTCGTCGATTTTGTGGACCACGGATCTGGCGTTGGTGAGGTACAGACTCGGCAGTGGTTGCCTATGGGGCTGCCGTCGCAGCCGTTGCAAGACACCGGACCTGCAGCCCCGCTTCTGCTTCCTCTCTCTGCGTCGCCTGCGCCGCCTCCCGGTCCCGATGACAAGCCACGGTGAGCCGGGCAGCCTCGCGAGTTCGTCCGGAATTTTGCGATCATAGCATATTCAGTAAATATAAACCTGCTAAATTAAATAATTGACATTCTGTCCCATAAATGTTTAAAATGCCGGTAATTGCCATACAATCCTTCAAGGGTCGACGAGCGATGTTCGGGAGGAGGAGCAGTGGTGGTGGTGCGTTTCACTCGGGCATGTGTCGGTAAATCCAGCGGAGTTCAGCGGCAGTGGATTGAAGTTGTCCTGACACAGGTTGATGACATGACAGGAACAGGCAGAAGTGCGAGAAGCAGACTGGCCTGCGGGTCCACATGGCAGACAGGTGCTAACTTTGATAGGTAAGCTAAACTTTAGCCACAGTAGACGCGTCAGCGACTATGCAATCGGTGGGTGGCATTCATGAGAATCGGGATCGCTCAACATACAGATAATAATAAATAAAATCACTGTAACTGGAGGGATTGTAAACTGCTAAAGCAGGTACAACAAGCGGATCCAAAAAATTTCTGAGAGTTACCGGTGAGCAGTGGCAGCCAAACGTGCCAGCGTCCACTCAACCGGGAGTTGATTCAATATTCACAATATTTTATTATTTTGTCGTACAGTTGTTTAAAAATGGCTCGCTATCGCCCCCTAGAAAAAAAAACAACAAAAAAAAACAGCCCCATATCTCTGTTTCACCAAACTGAAAATTTGATGTGTACAAAGCCAAGACCTAATAAAAAGTCTCATGGAGCCGTATGCTAAATTGAACAGGAAGTCGGCCATTCTAAATTTATCAGAATCCGAAATCCTTTTATTGTCATTGTACAGTGTGCAACAAGATTAGGGAGCTCCCCTCTCCAGTGCAATACAACAATAATTTAATCAAATATATAAATTAGATAAATAAGAGAATAAATATTGTGATGGAAAATAGTATGAAATTGGAGAAATACAACACAATACGTCGCTGTTCAGCAAGGTAAGGGTGGTCGTGTGTGTGTGCATGTGTGTGAGAGTTCAGAATGGTGATGGCTCTCGGAAAGAAAATGTTTTTCAGTCTATTAGTCTTTGATTTGATGCACCTGTAGTGCCTGCCAACAAATTTACTTCAAACATTGACGAGGCTTTGAAAACAAAAGCTGCTCTAACTTCAACTACAAGCAAATTCCTCTTGAAGATTCCTCACGTTATTTCTCGGAAATATTTCACATTTCCAACGTGCCAGTACCCCAACGTTGTCCGGGTGGCGAGGGCCCTTTATAGCTGCTCGCAGCTCTAGTTTTTAATTAATTTTTTTAAATCAATGGTGATGACAGTGAAATATGTCTTGTCTGGTATCATGATAGCTGGAGGATATTTTGTCATGATATTTTAGTCAGGCCTGATAACAGTGATGTATGCTGATTTAAGGCTACTTTTATTTTGAAATGCCGTATCACATTTTGGTGGGACCGCATTTGATGGACAACTGGGGTTGTCTAGTGTTCCCCAAAATGGGTCTGATATCACGATAGCTCGAGGGTATTTTGAAATGATTATTTTAAAATCAGTGTTGATGACAATGAAATGTGCATATTTCAGGTGGGTTTTTTTTTATTGTGAAATTACACATCAGATTTTGATGGGACCATTTTTGATGAACAGCTGGGGTCGTCTAGTGTCCAACAAAACTAGTCTGGTATTACGACAGCTCCAGCTCTTTTATTTTAAAATGCCTCCTTACATTTTGATGGGACTACTTTTGGTGGAAAGCTGTGTTGTCTTGTGTCCTCCAAACCTGGTTTGGTATTACCATAGCTAGAGGATATTTTTTAATGAAATTTTAAAGTCAGGCATGATGACAGTGAAATGTGCAGATTTCAGGCAACTTTTAGTTTGAAATTACAAATTAGATTTCGATGGGACCACTTTTTATGGACAGCTGGGGTAGTCTCGTGTCCCACAAAACTGGTCTGGTATCACGATAGCTCGAGCTATTTTTTTTTTAACTCAGTGGTGATGACCGTGAAATAAGCGAATTTCAGGCTACTTTTATTTTGAAGTGCCACATCACATTTTGATGTGACCACTTTTGGTGGACAGCTGGTGTGGTCTAGTATCCCCAATCCTGGTTTGGTATCACGATAGTTTGAGGATATTTTTTAAAGATTTTTCTTTTAAATCAGTGTTGATCACAGTGCATATTTCAGGTGATTTTTTTATTTTTAAATGCCACATCAAATTTTGAAGTGACCACTTTTTGTGGACAACTGGGGTGGTCTGGTGTCCCGCAGAACTTGTCTGGTATCACGATAGCTTGAGGATTTTGTAATGATTTTAATTTTTTTAATCATTGGTGACGACAGACAAATAAGCAAATTTTCACGCTTTTATTTTTAAATATCCCATCAGATTTTGATGGGACCACATTTGTTTTTACGGTTCCGTCACCACGCGAGTGGCTACCTGCTAAAGCAGCACGGCTCACTATTTGAGCCTTTTTCGCGTGTTTTTTCCTTTACCCAGTTTTATTTATTTTACCTCATCGCAGCAATGGACATCCAAATTGCGGTGGTTTTATTGCTGCTGGGGGCTGTTTTTTGCGTGATCGTGTCCGGAGATGTCACTGGGAGCTACGGATCAATCGTTTACACAAGAGATCAGCTGTTAGCACTTCGTGCTAACCCCGTGCCGACTCCCGGAGCGAGACCCGATATCCCCCACGAGTTGAGGAGGAAGAGACGGGGGATGTCGCGCGGGGGCGAAACGCCAGGCAAAGAGGAGGCGTGACCACCCCGTCCTCCTGTCCGTTTTTATGGGAAATGTTAGATACCTTCCCAAGAAAATGGACGCGGCACGAGAGGAACTTCCAATGAGCTAGCTTGCTGATGTTCACGGATTCATGGCTAACAGACCTAACGCCGGACACCGTCGTGGAATTTGACGGCTTCCAAATACTACTTGCGGACAGGACACTGGAAAGAGGAAAGAGGAGGGCTGGCTGTGTTTGTTAATGATAGATAGTGTAACCTTAGGCACATCACAGCTAAGGAGCAACTTTCCAGTCGGGACAATGAGCTGCTAGCTGTTAGCATGCGTCCATACTTGACAAGCATCGCGAGTTAACAAGGACGTGCACGTAACAGGTGCGTGAGTAAACTGCTTAAAACTTTGATCGTCATTCAGCTGACCTACAAATTGAGACGCTACAGTCAGTTTGACGTTTTTGTTTGCTTGATTGTGGATTGACATGGAGGAACAAGACAGTGGAAAGCGGACATTAAAAATGACGGAGAAAAGCTGTAGAAGATCACAAGCCTAAACGGATGCAGGCACGCAGGTGCAAATTTGCTCAATTGACCTCCATGCAACGTCAAATTGAACAATTGATGGAGGATGATGCAAATGTTGACGCTGTAAAAAACTGAGCTTCGTGTTTGCTTTAGCGGCATGGAGCAAGAATTTGTGGACCTCAATTCCGGTGTGCAAAATTTAAAGACTGAAGAGGATTTTGCCGATGACCAAAATAACTGGTTTGATCCAAAAAATGTAATTAATGGAAATGTGAGCAATGGAAGAAGGACGTTTTGAAACGTGCAGAGGAAGGATGCAATAAACAAATATCACCTGATGATAGTAGATCTGCATCAACTAACTACACCCATAGAAGTAGAAGTAAAGAATCTAACAGACAGAAGCTCACTTCTGTCAACGTCTTCAATTAAATTAAAGGCTCAAATGGAACGAGCATGTTTAAAGGCAAAGGCTGCTGATTTACAACAAAGGTTGGCACTTGAGCAAGAAGAAGCTGCAATTAAGGCAAAGAAGCAAATGCATGCAATGCAAACGGCACTCCCTGAGTCTGATGCTAAATTGGATGTCTTGAGAAGATATGAAAATACCCAGGAGGATGGTATCCACATTCCTGATGAGTGTGTTACAATTTAAACAAGGAAAAACATTCAATTACCATCACAGCCTATCAGAGCAACAAGCAGTGTTGACCTGAAATGCTCCCACTTCGACTATTCCAATGGCTAGATTTCCACATCAGACAGAAAGTAGAGAACAACAGGGACATGTGCTTGATGGCCTTTGCCAAGCAATCTCACAGCAAGCCAGTGTCGCAGAATACTTAGCAAAGAGTCAAAAAGCATCGCTACTTCCCGAACTTTCCATTCCTACGTTTAAAGGCGACCCTCTGCATTATAAAACCTGTATAGGTGCCATTGAACATGGGATTGAAGGCCGTACAAGTGATAACCGTGATCATCTTCAATTTTAGCTGCAGTATACTAGTGAACAACCACATGAGTTGGTGAAGAGCTGCATCCATATGGAACCTCTGACAGGATATACCAAAGCAAAACAAATCTTGAAGGAGTTTTATGGTGATGACTTCATGATAGCAGAAGCATATTTAAAGGAAGCCATGGATTGGCCAACAATCAAGTCTGAAGATGGTGTTGCACTTCAGTCTTTCACATTATTCCTTATGGGCTGTTTGAACATAATGGCAGATGTTAATTACATGGAGGACTTGGACAACATGGCTAATATAAAGGCATTGGCAAACAAACTTCCATACAGACTTATAGAATCTTGGAGAAAATTTGCCTGCAATCTCCAAGAAAGAACAAATAGAAGAGTGAAGTTTAAGGATTTTGTTGACTTTGTTGACAAGCACGAAAGATTCTATAAAACAGAAAACAAAATCACAACACACAGAAACACCAAAATCAAAGAAAGTCTTCACAACAGTCATTGTGCCCGCCAAGATGGAAAACAACAAAACCACCACGCCAAAGGCAGAACCTGTTTCAGTGGATGCTATTGCCAAACCATGTGCTAATTGTAATGGAGAGCAACAGTCTCACAATTTGTAAGGAATTTAGGAGAAAGCATCACAAGGATAAGATTGACTTCTTGAGGAGCAAGGGTCTGTGTTTTGCATGTTTGATGCACGGTCGCATTAGCAGTTGCTGGAAACAAAAGCTTCAATGTCAAGAATGCTCTAGACTGCATCCTACAGCACTACACATTGTCCATAAACTTCTGCAAAGAAACAGCCTAAGACGATTGTGAATAGCAGTACCTATTAAGCGCCCTCGTACAAACAACAGAAACCTGGGGTGTCACTGGGGCCTGTAAATAGGACTGCATCCTTTCAATAATTCCGGGATGGGTCAAGGCACAAAAAGGAACCAAGACAGTGACGACTTACTGTCCGGTTTAAAAATGCCCTGACGCCTTTTTTAGACTGAAATAACTTACTAAAGTTTTCGTTTTGTGCCATTCAGAATGGGAGAGGGAGCCAGGAGGCGAAACAGCCGTCTTGCCAGTTCAATCCCGCACACCCTCTGACTCTCACCCTCCGTTCTGCCTTTTTATTGAAACTAACTCATCAATAACTAATCACCAGAAGACAGAAAAGCATCAACAACTAATCACCAAGAGACAGAAAACATCAATAACTCACGGTATAAAGGTCAGTTTAACTAAAGCATCAATAACTAATCACCAGGGACTCCAGCAGGCAGAAAATCATAACCCAAGGTCAGTTTAACTAAACACATCTTCAGGATACGGTGTCTGTGTGTGTGTGTGTTAAAATAACAAGTAAGTGTCTCTGTGTGTGTTAAACATTAATGAGTGTATAAAAACATGATTATGAATACACAAACTGATTACCTATCCTCAGCCCATCTTACATTTCCCCCCTGTTGTGGATTTAAAAATCATGTCCTTACGGCTTTAAGACAGATCATCATAATGAAATCATACAACAGTGTGATCATCAGTGGAGGAGCGAAAACCTCACATTAGGGAAAAATTCCCCTCCTCCCTTCCGGCGTAGAATGAGATCCTCATAATTTGATGACCATCAGGGAATAAAACTTGTCCCTGGGGTGACTTGGTGGAGGCCCTTGCCTCGTTGTAGGAGAGGACAGCCGTCCTTACCTCCCGGATCTTCGTGTATGGTGTGTGTGTGTGTGTGCACGTGTGTGGACAGGGGCAAGAAGTCCATGTGTTTTTACGTTTTAGTGTCCAGTTTGAGTTCGTCATTCTCAACATTAATCAGGTTGTAACGGTACATTTGGGCAACAAACCTACGATTAACCATCATCTTTGTCATAAAAATAATGCAACATGAACAGACTAAACATAACAAAATGAAAACTATAATTATCCCTATATATTGTTTTTTTAAATTCTTCATAGTGGTCATAACATCAATAATTGTTTCGTTTTTATTAAAAATTTAAATGCAGTAATGTACTCCAATCAAGGCTGATATTCCTTTGTTATGTACGTCATTAATTTCCAAACAATATCTAATCTTTTTGTTCTGTGGCTTCAACATATTTATCATCTCATCAATATTAGCACCACAGAGTACTGAGTTTCGAGATCCTCACAATAGTCGTTCTCAAAATGATATTTTTTTTTATCAATTTAGCTTTGTTAAGGTAAGATATTTTATTGACAATCTAACATTAATATGCAAAGAACATGTACATTAGTACGAAATGTAAAAAAAAATTGTGGTGGGGGGGGGTGCGAATTGTTTTCTTCTTGGTAGGGGGGGCATGACAGGAAATAATTGAGAACCACTGGTCTAGTCACACACCAGCTCGGGTTCATTCCCTACCAGAGAAATGACATTCCATGTCCCCAGAGCTAGGCGCTTTATGTTGCCGGGGATTGGACTGCCTTTGACTGCCTCCTAGCTCAAAGGAAACCCAAATTCTTTGGTCCCGCCCACTGGTAGTGAGCCGAAGCCCTTGTATTAAATAATAAATAAATACATAAAATAAAAAAATTAATAAATTTAAAAAACGGACCGATCCACTGCTTGGGTTAGTTTGACCCACCTTGAGATCCGTTCCCACTCAGTGACAGTGTCTACAAGCCACTGCCACCAGGCCAGTGAACCGACGTCCAGGCAGTGACAAAAAACGTGATCAAATTACATTGCTCATCATAAGGTGTTTGTGAGACGCTCTTTGTATGTTTCCTCAATTAAGACCTGTTTTCCATTGGTGTATTTGAAAAAAGTGGTGAACCTGTTAAATTCACTACAAAACGTTAAGAAGATGAAAGTAATGTTTGAAGGAATATTATTTTTCTATCGACATGCCGGCGGGCGGGCACAGATAGAGAGTGATAAAGCAGCACCTCCCGCGCGGGGCGTGCTGACGAAAAGGCAAGCGCTCCTCCTCTCATCGCGTCCTTATTAAGACAGAAAAAAGACGCTGTTGAATTTGACCTATTCGCAGTTCGAGCAGGTGCTTAACGCTGGAGAATATCACCACTTCGAAGTTCGAACTGCTGTTGAAACGGAGAGGTAAGTGTTTTTCGTTTGTTTTTATTCAAAACATGCCTCGAGTGCATTTGTTCATGGTTAGAGATAGTTGTGTGGAAAACACTATACAAAGTAGCACCATGGATGTGGGCCTACAACACTGGCCTAGCAAACATGTGCTCCTACATCGACATAATTGACGAGCTCCAGTTAAGCATTGAATAATTATAAAACGTCATGGTGCTTTTACTCATTTAAAGAACTAAACCGACGCGTATTTTCATCCGGTGGTCAGGTTTGCATTGAATGTGAGCACGAGGGACGCTAGCTTGTTGCGTTAGCTTTGCGGAGCTAACAGCTTGCACTTTTGTTATAGAACAACAGAATGCAAGTACCATGATAATTTCTGTCATTAATTTTTGTGTAAGACACGATGTTCACTGGTTAATTACATGATTCTTAAAGCAAAGGTTACTGTGAATGCAATTTTGGTAAGATTTTTGTAGTCACACTGCATAAATCTGTCTGTCTGTTGTTTAAACTTCAATATAAACTATTATGGTTGAAATCGTTAATTGGGATGGAGGGATTGATATTTTTTTAATTTATAATTTATTTTTCTTACACTGATATTGTTAAAACTCCATTTAGCCTATAGTATTAATAATTCTCAACACAAAACTGTCTTTTTTCTTTATAGAATAAACAATGCCTTCCCTGAGATGCAGGAAGTCCCCAAAGCAGGATACTATTGAACATGCAGTCAAGGGTCTCGACAAGACTGCAGAGTTAGAAGCGAAGTATATAAACTCATTTAAAGGTATGATGTTAACGCTTTTGCTAAGATATATTATTGTTTTCTGATAACCAAGCTGACATCGTTTTTTAAGTGGTTATTTTACATTAAGAGTGTCTTGAACTTTTCTTTTGTCAGTTTCAAGTTATTTCAGTGAGCGTGAAACCTGATGGTAGGAGTTCTATCTAAATTAAGGCTGTACTTGATGACGCCCTCCGGCATTTTTATACCACAATAGACCGGTGAACAAGTCCGATATTGATAGTCTAGTGTAAAGCACGTTATACGTCACAGAGATCACGTGACGCGATCCAATATGACTGTGTATACAGTGTATGTCATTGTTATGAAACTAAATAATCTTAAAGTTTTTTTTTTACGTAACCAGGTGCCATTGACATTTGTACTTTCAGTCCTAATACATACTGGCTAATGCAATGCTGGAAAATGAATTTTGGCTGGTCTGTTCCTTTAAAATCATAAAGAAGGGCTCTGCTCTATCCCTCACAAGAAGCAATGTTTCAAACCACCCTACATTAGTATAGTGGCCCAAATGAATATGATGACTCCTTATTTGTGTGCTTAAAAATATGACGAAGCTATCTTGATTTCCCTGTTAACTAGGTCGAGGAGTATTTACCAAGGCCCCTTTCAGGAAAGATGACTTTATTCTTTATTATGGAGTACAGAGGAAAATTGATAGATTCTGATAAATCTCAACGCAGGAAGATGGATGGAAGAGGCACTGTCTTTTTGGAGGTGAGGCAAAGATTGAGATGTTATCTTATTTTTGTTTTTATTTAAAAAAATAAACACATACTCATCCCATAAGTGTTAGGGGAAAAATCATTCTCTAAGCAAAAATGTATACCGTATTTTCGCACCCAAAAGACGCGCCGTGTCAAAGGGCGCAACACCTGTTGAGGCCGCTATTTCTGTCTTTGTAACATATACTGGACGCACCGCCTGACAAGACGATAGCACAGCTGCTGTTAGCATAGCATGAACTTGGCAGAGCTGCCCACACTGACACAGCCGATAGCAGCCTACTATGCCCCAATAACATGAGCAATCACCCCATTGTTGCAGCAGACGCCAAGTCTCTATTGACAATAGCTGACAATGGCTCAGGCCAATATTAGGTGCATTGGCAATAGCCTACAAAGCAACGTCAGGGGAGGGACTTGGCTGCTCACCACACTCCTTAGAGTCACGGTTTCAAAAAAAAATAAAAAACTCATCATACAAGCAAACAATGAAACATAGAAATAAGATTAACACAAACATGTATCTCTCATGCCATCAATATACCCCAAAAAAATGAAAATAATACAAAAGCCACTCAGCCTTAGCTAATTCAAGCAATGCATTCTGGGAGCAGAGACCCACAATCCCATAGCTGTTTAGAGAGATTTGCATGGCTGTTTAAAGAGATGTGCTGTTATGCTTTGGACTTTTTGTCTGTTGTCTAAACCTGGGACGTTTCTTGCTTGCAATAACATAAATGATAAGACAGACTAAAACATTGTGGACAGCTGCCCTTTGTCCAGCTTTTTCCAACACCATCACCCAAACATTATAGTCAGATGGTGTATTTGTCACGGTCGATTGTAAGCATGGACAACTCACTCTTTGCCCAGCAGGGTGTGCTAACATGCACTTCCAACAGCTCGTTGATGACAAGGGCTGATGGACGTGAGTGGTACTTTGTCCATTTAATGGACGCATCGACTGACAGGGCGCTTTGTTTGCTTATGACTGCGAAAATACGGTAATTACTTTTATTCATGCGTTGAATCTGTACAAATGAAAATATAGACCATGAAGTCTCAAAGACAAGCTGTTAATAGGGTCTGATTCCAATAGAAATTTCTTGTATGATTTGATTTAGAAGATTTAAAAATTGTGGATTTCCTATTTTTATGTTTTGTGTACACAAGATTGTCTCAAAGATTAATTTCTGACATTGATTGAATAATTGTTTTTTTTTTTTTTAAATCTATTTTAAGTGTTGATGCCGCTCAAGAAGATGGCAGTCTGGGAAGACTGGTTAATGATGACCACATGCACCCCAACTGTAAAATGAAGAAGAAGACAACAGAGGACAGACCACACCTCTGTCTGTTTGCGCTCCGAGACATTGATGTTGGCGAAGAAATAACTTAAGACTATGGACCAGCTGGCCTTGGAGAACACAGGTTTGTAAGATGCATCTTTAAGTACAATAACAGAGCCCACTTGTGGTGTTCTGGTGATGTAGTTTCCAATTAGTTTGGCAATCTAATAAATGTATGTTGAGGTTTCTATGGAAGTTGAACATGCTGACTGACTGGGGGAGTTCTCCATTGTCCACTATCTGTAATTCAAATTTGTGGGTCTGAGTCAAAGTTTAGCTCTTCAGGAACAACGAACTGGTCAGGGAGTGACAGTATTACAAAGTTCTGCGTTACTCTTTTCTGGGCGGTGGCCCTGTTAGGCCATCATATGCCATATTGCAAATATACCCATTGTGGGACTAATTAAGGACATCTTTATGTTGTGGTTTCCCTACCAGAACCAGCACCAACCCTGTATATTCATGATATAAAACACTGTTTCAATTTGATATTTAGCCTTTCTATACTGTAAAAATAGAAGACCCCAGGCTTTCCTGCGCCCCCTTGCCCAATTGGTGGTGTTCAGGAGACAACCTGGGACTGAAATATCAGTCACAACCAGTGTTGTTTTCGTCACTGATGACTATGACGAAAATACTTCGTTAACGCCCCTTTTTTAATGACGATGACAAGCTAAACGAGGTTCTTTTATGACGAAAACATGACGTGATGTACATGAATTTTTTTCGTTGACGAGACAAAATTGTTAGCATGTGGTTCATAAATTATTTTATGTTGCTTTTAGTGAAATAAAGCCACAACAGTTGCCCAACAAAATGTTTTGCTTCTCTGCTTATTTTGGAGCAGTGAGCATTGATTCCACTGTTGCCACTTTTTTCTGTTTGTAATGAAGAATCCTTTGTAGTCCATCCAAAAGTCTTGGGGTGGGTCTTGGGTGGAAACCTTGAATGCCTTGTTTTAACTCAAATGGACTTAAACCCATCCATCCATCCATCCGTTATCTGTACCGCTTCTCCTCACTAGGGTCGCGGGGGGTGTTGGAGCCGATCCCAGCTGTCTTCGGCAGTAGGCGAGGTACACCCTTGAATTGGTGTCCAGCCAATCGCAGGGCATACATAGACGAACAACCATCCACGCTCACACTCATGCCTAGGGGCAATTAGAGTGTCCAAGCAACTTGCCATGCATGTTTTAAGAATATGGGAGGAAACCGAATTACCCAGAGGAAACCCACGCAGGAAGGCCGGAGCCAGAATCGTACCTACGACCTCAATATTGTGAGGCCATCCTGCTAACCAGTTGGGCCACCGTGCCGCTTGGACTAAAACCTTTGTGAATAAATTGACGAAAACTAGGGTAAAACTTTTTTTGCGTTTCCGTCGATTAAAACTGGACTAAAACCCTTTTTTTAGTTTTCGTTGACTAAAACTGGACTAAAACTATAACGAATTGGGATGACTAAATGTGATGTAAACAAATCAGCACTTTGTCCAAATGACTTGGACAAAATCTAAAATGCCTGCCAAAAACAACACTGGTCACAACACGTGTCTACAGAAGATTAATTGGCATGGGCGAAATTAATTAGTTTTATTTCATTCATGAGCTTATGTTTTGTTTTGGGTGGCTAAGGCTTAAAATGTGTAAAAATCTAATCCAACCTCAAATATAATTAATTCAATAAATTTATGATGCTACTAAAACATCGAAGCAGCCTCCTCCAGGCTTTACAGACTCAGAAATGGAGGTATGCGTATCGTGTACTCATCCTGTCGTGTCTCGAGATGTTAAAATTGCAGTTAGATAGACGTGTGCTGATTAGACAAGACTTCTAATATATCTGGTGTCACAGGATATTTGTCAGTGAATGTGTATGTCTGGTTTGAGGCTCACTCAGCTTTTTCTTGTGTTGTGGGGTCCAGTTGAGTTGAATTGCGTGTCAGGTATGTTGGCCATCTGACACCCAACTGTCAGGTTTGTGTTTGTGGGGACCCCGTAGAGCCATTTTTATTGTTGACATAAATCATAGCTAATCATCTTTTCCTTCATTATCATATGAAATACAGTTAGGAGTTGTATGTGCCTTTACTATGTTATAATCTTAGAACCTACCAGCCACTACAGGTGTCCGACAAGAAGACTTTTGGCTGTCCTGTGCTCCATTGCGCCCCTGGTGGCGTTCAAAAGACAACCTGTGACTGAAATATCAGTCACAACATATCTCTACTGAAGATTAATTGTCATGCGCTAAAGTAATTGGTTTTGTTTCATTCGTGAACTTGTTAGTTTTTGTTTTGGGTGGCCAAAGCCTAAAATGTGTAAAATTCTGATCCATTTTCTTTTTTTAATTCATTAAATTAATATTCAACTTGTTCATTAGGATGGAGGACAACCGACAATGACTGAATCGGCTGAGGTTGATGCCACCAGAACATCGAAGCAGCCTTCTCAAGTTTTGACAGACTCTGAAAAGGAGGTATGCGTATCATGTGGTCATCCTGTCGTGTCTTGAGATGTTAAAATTACAGTTAGATAGACCTGTGCTGGTTGGACAAGTTTTCTAATATATCTGGACATAAATCGTAGCTAATAATATTTTCCCTCATCATCATATGATATACAGTTATGCCTAGTATATGTCTTTACTATGTTACAATCTAAGAACCTACCAGCCACTACAGTTCTCTCATTGGGAGACTTAAGCTTTCGTCAGGTTGTCGACTGCTGCATTGCCCTCTTATTGGCTTTAAGTACACAACCTGTAACTGAATTATCTGTCAGAACAGAACCTATGTGTCTACAGCAGGTGATTTGGCATGTGGATTCTTCAGATTTTTAGAAAATAGGTAAAATTGTGATCAAAAGTTTAAAATGTCTAAAATTCTGGTATAGTTTGCAATAGTATATCTATTAAATCATTTCAAAACTTCTTAACAAGGATGGAGAACATTGGCTGTGACCGAATTGGTTGAGGTTTAGATTACCAGGACCATTGAGCAGCCTCCTCGGGATCTACAAATTTAGGAATGAAGATATGCATCCCATGTTACAATCCTGTTATGGCCCGAGGTTTTGAAGTTGCAGTTACATATTGGGCTGGGCGATATGGCTGATAAGTACATAGCGATATAAGTATTTCATATGGGTCCATCGATACACATTGAATTCTTTTTTTATATTATTTTATTTATTATCGTTTTTATTTTCCAATATTTTCACTGCCCTGTTAAAAAAACATTTAATGTAGTTTTCCTCCCGGGAGCTTTTTGTTACGGTCAATTAATTTTGTTATTACATTATTTTGTCATATCATTCATCAATATTTTAGTTTTTTTTTTTTTTTTCAAATAGAATTAAGACCTTTTTCTGTGCAGATTCCTCTGGGGATTAAGTATTTAATGGGTTCTCAATTTTCTCTTGGACTCTGATGCAACCCAGTCTCCTCCCTTGGACAAAAAATATGGGCTGAATCTTCCTTGGAATAACGACACAGATTCTGACGAATCATTGTCAAATCCTGCCCCTGAACTTTGCGCCTCAGACCCAGACCATATTACTATCCCAAGGCTCAGGAGGACCAAAAGTATACAGGTAAACAACCCATATAGATTTCAGGGAATCTTACAAGCAAATTGCATATATTTTATTGGTCTCCTGCCTTCTATCCTTTATATTTCGTTGTTGTTGTTTTTTAGATTAAAAAAACAGGCTGACTTTGGAATGGATAAGCATTATTACTCCAACTCAGATGACAGTGGAGATGAATATATTCCGGATACAAGTGAGGCCTCTGATTCAGACGGAAGTGAATCTTTGAAAATTGTGGACCCTCTCTTGAAGTCTAAGAATGCCTTCAGAGATTTTTCTCCCACACCACGAATCTCAAAAGCCACCTCAACGCAGGTTGTTAATCAAGGGCGTTCACCCGTTCGGAGGAGTAGCAGCACTGGTGTGATTCTTGAATTCTATGGCTCTTCAAATATTTGTGCAGTTTAACACAAATCATCCAAAATAGAATTCAAGCACATCTGTGACAGAAATTCAAATTCAGAAGTCAAAGAGAGAGAACAAAAAAAAAAATCTAATGCTGCGCTTCTTCCAAAGACATATACTGTAAACATTAAATGTATGTTAGGACAATCTTGAAAAAAGTATTAGAACACCCTTTACTTTTATTTCTTGTTAATTTTATTAACCAAAATATGTCAATTTTTATTACAGATTAATGAATACAAAATTAAAACTCTAATCAGCTACTTTTTAATCGTTATATTTGTATAAACAAATGTTATACATCTGTGTGTTAACTTATACAAGAAATGACGGAAAAGCAAGGGTGGTTTAGTATTTTTTTATCGTATATAGTCTGTATAATATCTTTAACCTATGCTGATGCTGTTTAATACTGATTTAAATAATAATAATAATGTCATAATCTGTTGGTTTTACATGAACAAAACCTTTCAAGCACTTTTTAAAATTCTAAATACTACCTCTTGTCAGTAAGTTGGTTCACAGCACTGCCTTGGAGTGAAAGTGTGTAGTGCTGAGACAGTCGGTATGTGCTGAGTCGTCTGACGTTTGTGTGACTGGTACCCAGGAAGGTAGCAAAACCAGGCAGTGTGTATGTCGTACCCAGGAAGGCAGAGAAACCAAGCAATATGTATGTGGTACCCACGAAGGCAGAGAAACTAAGCAGTGTGTATGTGGTACCCGGGAAGGTAGCAAAACCAGGGAGTGTGCATAGATACAGACCCCAAAAGTGATTAAAACCAAATAAAGTCCCCAGAAGATCATCTGTAGTCAGGTGAAGGACCCTGTACTTTGTTCAACTCATTTACTCCCTTAGACGTACAAAGACGTCTTTTAATGCAATGGCGCCCTCTACCAAAGACGTATAAGTACGTTTCCTGTCTTTTTTACGTCATAGTGTACATAAGGGTCTGATGCAACCTCTGACTGAGAATCAGCCATGTCCGCATTGTGAATCATGTAAAAATCACCCAGCAGGGGGCAGAGGTGCAAAAGATACGCCTTGAATCTGCGCCAGAGGTACAAATGGGGGGCGGGATCCTGGGGTAGACTTATAAGTGTGGAGAGCAGCGTGGGTAGCAGCAGCATCGGCAGCACTAGCAGCAGTCGCATTAGTAGCGTTAGCAATGAAATCCTCCAAGCAAATGACGATCGAGGAATGCTTTTTTGTAAAAAAAAGCTTCCTAAAAGCATCAAGGCGATGGAGACGCTTTGGTTGAGAGGATGACGCTTTGTCGTCGTCACAACAAACAGGCGTTTAAAGAGGGTGCGCGTGCCTTGCGGCCTGCATCGCCTGCCTTCGGACAATAGCCAAAGCAGCTGAGAGTCCTCACCAGATCCCCCCGAACGAGGAGGTAAGCGCTCGCAAGTTACCATTGAACATGTGGTTTTACCCCTCATGCTTTTATTGTACATATCATGCATCTTGCGGGCAGAAAATGTCGCATAAATGTGCAGTTAGACGCAAGCGTATCTCCTCCCCGACGAGGAAACAACAATACTGAATGGTGTGGTAATCATGCATACTTTCTAAAATTCACAGATTGTGCATCCCGCGGCAAGAAAGTTCCTCCTCGTCTTGTTGGTGTAAAGAAAGGTAAATTATAATATGAAACTTCACACGCCAGCAATAAAATGCAGCAATAAATATATATTTCCAATTGTTTATATTTCTGTAATTTACAGGTTGTGCATCAGGAAGCAGTGGTTCCGGATGGCGTCACACTGGATGGCAACCGAGGAAAATCGACTTTACAGCAACCCCTGGACCACTGAATGCCGCTGCCCATTTGGAGTCTGAGGAGCCAGCTGATTTCCTGCAGCTGTTTCTCACGGATGAGCTTCTGCAGCACATCGCGGATGCCAGCAATCACTTCCCAGACAATTATTTTCACACAAACCCCAGTGGACAAACACAAGCTCGCCTATTTTCCACGGACCAGCAAAGCCAGACCACAACGAAAGTGTCGGGTCTGTTTGCGCAAAGGCAAACGGAGTGAAACAAGAATGTGGTGTGAACTATGTTGTGTGCCCTTGCATCAAGGCAACTGTTTTATTTTATATCACACAAAAAAAAAGTATGTATGACACTGATGTATTTCATTTTTGTACATAGTTCAACAGTTCAGTCGTTTAGTGTTATGTGCAAATAAATTTATTTTATCAAAAACATATTTTTTGTGCTTTTTTTTGTTATTTTATAGAAGGCATGCATTATTTAGATGTTAGAGGTGTCATAAAAGCCATAAATAATAGTGTCAAAGTTCAAATTATGGTCAAAATGCATCAGTTTACAAAAAGCTCATTTTCTCAGTTTTTTCCCCAGGGATTGGAGTTTTCATGAAATTTAGCTATTTTCAAATGCCGATTGTTCAAGAATGGAAAAAGATAGGAACAAACATTTTTTTTCTGTTGAAAGAAGAGAGTCTCATCTTTCTTCGGGTGTGCTCCATGTCTATATAGCATTAGAATACAATATTCTGTGGGCCTTGCAATATTAGTCAAAACCCAGGAAAACTCTGGGATTGAGTGGGTTGCTCCAGTGAAAATGGCTGGTATTTAATGAGTTAAGACTGGTTAGGACATCCGGCTCGCAGTCCCAAGGTTCAGGGTTCGATCCCGGGACCCAGCTTTCCTGTGTGGAGGTTGCATTTGTGAGTGAGTTTGAGCGCAGATGGTTGTTCGTCTTTGCGTGCCCTGCGATTGGCTGGCAACCACTTCAGGGTGTGCCCCGCCTACTGCCCGTTGACAGCTGGGTAGGCTCCAGCACGCTATCCTTGTGAGAATAAGCGGATTGGATATTACATGTATGTGTTTATGCCCTAGGCCAGGCGAGGGCAAACTACGGCCCGGGGGCCACATGCGGCCCGTTAAAAGTTTTAATCCGGGCCGCCGAACTTGAAAAAAATTTAATGAATAAACCTTGTTAATGTTTTATTTTCTAAACACTGTGGTTTTCAAAGACAAATATTATTGTTGGAATGCTTTTATTCACTTTCATATAAAATTAAATGTATTTTTTTTCTCAGATGAGGTGAGGTTTCCAAAACACTCCATCCATCTGCTCCTGGTCCGGCCCCTCTGTCATATTTTAGAACCCATTGTGGTCCTCCAATCAAAAAGTTTGCCCGCCCCTGCCCTAGGCTTTGTGTCTTTGCTTGGTTGACTGTGTAATGAGTGTATGAATGCATTTCTTTCTACCAGACACCTTGGACTTCCCATGGCAGATTAATAATCTATTTTATCTATCCATCAGGGTCACGAATGTCATTTGATGAGTAGAGAATTTAGAGTCTCCAATTAACCTAATATACATGGATTTGCGCATGGAAACCTGAGAAAAAGCCCTTAGTCCTACTTTTCCATCTGAACCACTTTATCCTCACGAGGGTCACAGCCGTGACATCCCAGCTGACTTCAGAAAGTAATTGGGCGACGACTCATGATCTCTTGGTTGAATAATATTGTTAGGGGCTCAAAATGGCCCTCTACAATAAAATGGCAGAAGAATATTACATACTCTCTGGCAGAAGAATATTGCGTTTTTTTGTTTTGTCCAATTAACTTAAATAAAACTTGGGAAAATTTAATGATTCCATGTAAACCAGCTGGTCTTCCCCATACCAAGCCCTGGCTAAAACTGACTGAAAAATGCATGATGTGTGCCTTTTAAACTCCTCGGCCCATCCACTATGCCAGGGATGGGCAAACTTTTTGATTGGGAGGGGGGGGGGGGGGCACAATGAGTCCTAAAATACATTTAATTTTAAACGAAAGTGAACAAAAGCATTACAACAATATATATGTCTTTGAAAAACCACAGTATTTAGAAAATAAACCATTAACAAGGCTTATTCATTTAATTTTTTTCAAGTTTGGGGGGCTGGATTGAAACGTTTAACGGGCCACAAGTGGCCCCCGGGCCGTAGTTTGCCCAAGTGCCCTAAGCCAATTGATTCTAAAAAATAACAGTTTTCTTCATCAAAACAACATTTTATGATCAACATAAATGTTAGTGAGTACATAAAGGTATACTCATTCGATCTATCATAACCCCATGCACTTAGACTGTACAAAAAAAAGAAAATTTTTATTTTAAAACCTAGTATTTCGCCATGACGTCACACGCTAGCGTCAAGTGCTTGGCGCTAAAAACCCGGAAGTAACAGCGGCGCTCGGTTTGAAAGTGGAGAGTTGTGCATGGTAGGCGAATTCGGGAGAAATGTTTGTTGAACACGAGGACTGTGGCGTAGAAGATGGTTTAACAGCGATCTAGTGCGCACCCAACCGTGATGGCTGACCAACGAAATAAATGTGGACCGACGGAGTGGACTGACAGGACGTGGAAAACAGGTGTGTGGCATGTGTGCGTGTGCACGAATGTGGGAGCGCGTTCACTATGGTGGCAGCGATCGCAAAGCAGCAGCACCACTCCTTGACAAAAGTATTGTACTTTCTCTGATGTTTTGGGTTTGCTCTGCTTTGGGGTTTGTAGTTCTGGCCACGCAAAAGTAACAAAGCAAGTTCTTGGATGTCTGCTTTTTTCTTGAACTGTTAATTGGTTAACATCGTGGCTCTTATTTTTATCTAATGTATGGAGTTTGGTGGCTATCTATATGCACAACTATATTAGTTGCACTTGAAATTGCATACAGAAAATTAGTATAAATAGGTTACGCTATAAAGTATAACAATATTAACAATCGTTATTGTTGTTACTGTTTATTTATTTTATTTTGCAATAACTGTGCTCCAAGCTTAGCTGTTGTGCCAGCTGCCAAGTAAAAATATGTAATCTCACTCAATAATAGGAATAAATACTTAACTAACATCTCAATTTTTCGGGTTGGGCTGTGGGGGAGGGGAGGGTGGCTGCCTGACATAAAGCAGACTGTCCTGCACATGCGCAGACCAGCCGAGTGTGTGAAGTGTGCGTAAGTGCAGTACCGGGACCGACCACTAGACAGCGATCCTGAGTAATTTTTCCGCACACACATTTCTAGCACACTCGTCTTGTTTTTGTGACCTTCCTGGGAAGCCCTGAAACTTTGACAGGACCTCCCCCTGAGCTTCTTATCACTGAATTCAATGCTCTTTTTTGTGGGGCCCAGATTTTTGGTCCCCACAAAAATTTTGGTCCCCTACAGTGGGTGTGCTGTCCGATGTTGGTCCCCAACATGTAGCTTATACAAACACACACACACCCCCCTACTTGTTTTTGTGACATTGTTGGGCCACCTGAGCAAAACTCACATTGTGGGAACCACCCTTTCTAGTGGTTGTACAGCTCTGAAAAAAATCAGGCAGTGTCCAGGAATTTAGTTAAACACAAAAACCACTTCAAATTACCAATTAATGACCTGGAGGTCAAATGAGTGACTCAAGTGCATGTAATTCAGTCACTGTAGCCCAAAGATTCTCTGGGCCAGTGGATGAACCATTATTCGTCTTGGACAGCATTGAAGCAGGCCGTAGCCTGGTTTCTAAAGCTGAAAGACTTACTGACAGAGTAAAGGAAAAATAGAAAGGAGTTAATCACATTAGGTGAAGAAGGCAAGATGAATTTATTCAAGAGAACTGTCAAAGGAAAGTATTTGACCTGCGACGACTTGGATAAAGCAGAAAGAGAACTTGTGAAATACTGTCAAAGGCGAAGTTTCAAAAAAGATTTAGCCATATTTGAAAAACAAAAAAGGGTGAAGAAAAGTAGCCCACTTTACAAGTTCAATATAGTATTTCAAGATGGTGTCATGAGGGTTGGTGGACAGTTGAGCCACGCAGCCATGCCTGAAACAGCAAAACAGCAAGCCATCTTGCCAAGGATTCACATAACACAAAGCTAGTCCTGAGATACATTCATGAGATTACAGCTCACGCTGGAAGGAACCACATGATGGCTAATCTGCATCAACAGTTTTGGATACCTCGAGCTGCTAGAGTCATCAGAAGAGTGCTACCTGACGATCCGCCTTTCAAGAGAATTGGCGTTGATTATTTTGGTCCATTCTAAGTAAGTAGGGTTAGAGGACAAGTAAAGAGATACGGCGTGATTTTTACATGTCTCGCTGTACGAGCCGTACATCTGGAAATTGCATCTTCACGTGACACAGATGCTTGTCTCAACGCAATCCGAAGATTTCTTGTCAGAAGAGGACAAGTGAGAGAGATGTATTCTGATAACGGAACCAACTTTAGATCAGCTGACAGTGAAATGAAGAAATCAATCAAAGAATGGAACACTAAGTAAATCAAGAAACACTTGCAAAAAGGTATTCAGTGGCATAGCAATCCCCCAGCAGGTTCCCACCACGGAGGAAGCTGTGAGCGACTTATTTGGTCTGTGAGAAAAATCCTGAATGTCACTGTAAAAGAACAAATTTCGGGTGAAGAAAGTCAATATACCTTGCTTGGTGAGGCTGAAGCAGTTATAAACAGCAGGCCTATCACAAGGACATCTTCCGACCTCAACGACTTGGAAGCACTCACACCCAACACTCTGTTGTGGCTGAAGGTCAAACCCGAGTTACCTCCTGGAGTCTTCTGTAAAGACGACCAATACGCCCCAATACGTACCTCTGGGAATGAGCTGGTCAGCTCTTTAAAGAGTATTATGTAAGTTGAAATACATTAATCCATTTTTCTTTTTTGGACCATCTTTAACTGTGTAGTGTGTAATGTCTAAAATACAAAATGATCTGATTTTAGGGTGCAGTTGACGACTGTGGCACAGGTCCTCGCTCTACAAGTGCTAATAGTCTTCGGCAAAGAGAAAAATCTGCCATAAGGTACAGAAAACATTGGCATCAGAGTAAATGGATGCATGTTTTTGCAATGTGCGAGGAAACTGGCGAACTCAGAGAAAACTACGCAGGCTTGGGAGAACATGCAAACTCTACACAGGAAGGCCGGAGCCGGAATCGATCCCACAACCTCTGCATTGTGAGACCATCGTGCTCACAAGTCGCCCACCGTGGCGGCCGTCCATTATGAATGCCATCCCACCATCCATTATCTGTACGGCTTCTCCTCACAAGGGTTGCGGGGGGTGCTGGAGCCTATCCCAGCTATCTTGGGGCAGTAGGTGGGGTACACCCTAAACTGGTTGCCAGCCAATCGCAGGTCACACAAAGACAAACAACCATCCGCGCTCACACTCACACCAATTTAGGGTGTCCAAACAACCTGCCATGCATGTGTTTGGAATGTGGGAGGAAACCGGAGAACCCACGCAGGCGTGTGGGAAACATGCAAACTCCAAACAGGAAAGCCGGAATCAATCCCGCGACCTCTGCATTGTGAGACCATCGTGCTAACAAGTCGCCCACCATGCATCCCTGCTAAATAAATGATTAATTTTTACATTTTAGTATTTGTAAGCGATCTTGTGTTCATGACAGCATTTTCAACAGTGTGGGTGTTTGTATGAAAGCATTTCACTCGTGTATGGGCATGAGCATGTTTCAGTTGTATTTATGAATAACAATAATTTCACAATTGTGCCTGAGCGCCTTTCACTGGTGTGTATGAGAATGTTTCACCTATGTGTATGAGCGCATTTGACGAGTGTATGAGCAACAACTATTTCACTAGTGTGTATGAGAGCGTTTCACTCGTATGTATGATAGCGTTTCATAAGTATGCATGAGCAACAACAATTTCACTGGTGTGTAAGAGTGCATTTCAGAAGTGTGAAGCGATTCCTGACTTTTGTCCCCAACGGCACCTCATACTCCCCATCTCCCGCTCACTTCTCCTGACCCCATGAGCCATCCCCGTTGCTACTACATGGAGATTTGATGTGTTTTTTTGTTATTAGCTTCTTCAACATCTCTTCTGATTCTCATCTCTTCTCTGGCGCTCGTCTCCGCCTGTCTGATTTGAAGTCGACCTCAGAATTTGCACTATTTTGACATGACTTCTGTGGTAATCACTACTGACATATTGTGTCATTTGCTCAATAATACATTAAAATTATAATAAATAATAAAAATGGGTCCGGTGCCGAGCTCTGGCTTCATATCTTTAAAAGTGGTCTTCTCAAATCTGTTACTAATGGCCTCTAAATCGGTTGTGGTAGAGAAGGGGCAAATTAGACCTTATGGCATCTTAATTTGGTCAAGTCTTGTACCCATTTTCAAGGCCAGCGACTATTGCTTTAGCTATATACAAGAAAAGGATTACTCTGAATATACACAACAACAAATCCCAGATGTCCATCCCAAATGTTGTTTCAAAATAATCCAGTTCAGATGATAAACAAATGTATTGGTATGTTGAGGTCATTATTTCAAATCAAAATATACACTTCTTTTTCAGACAATGGGGAGGATCGAAGAAGTGGAAAAGTTGCAGGAGTAACTTCAAAACAATGCAAAGAGACAGAATCTGGAAGAATGTCAAGTTTGTCCATGTTTATATTTCTGGAATTTAGTGGGCGTGCATCTCGAAATGTTTGGGGATGGTTCGGGCTGCCAGACAAGACTTTCACTGCGAGCGCTGGACCACTGGATGCTGCGGCAAACAGCGGACTTCTTGCAGCTATTTATTACCAACAAGCTACTCCTGCACATCAATGATGCGGATGGCACAGACTGCTTTGCAGACAATTATTTTGAGGCAAAACCAAGAGGTCTGTAAGCACTCTGAAAACAAAGTAAAATATTTGACACCCACGGCAAAGAAAGCCATGCTACAGCATAGGGCTGGGCGATAAACCGAAAATTTACCGTTACCGAAATTTATTACAATGACCGAAATCATTTTGCCCATGTCGGTAAATTCGATGAATAAAAAAAGAAAAGCCTTTTGTCTGCGGCAATGTTCATGCCCCTTTAAGACCGCTACAGCGCCTCTAGTCATGTGACTCCACCCGTCTGTCGCTCTCGTTGCTGGCGATTCAAATCCAGAAGCTTTCTCACCACCCACAACACAACCATGCTGTGCTGAAAGTTCAAAGTGAGAAGCAAGGTTCGACAAGTGACAACAGCCCATGAACGGAGGCGACACCATACGAGAGAACGTCTCAGAGGTGGACGCGATAGCCTAGCACATAGCTAAAGATAAAGCTCCTCTAGTTACGTGGCGCGCACAGGATTTAAACGCTTCATGAAAGCCGTATTTCCCGATATGGACTACATCGGGCCGGGAGCTTAGACATGTCAAGCATTTTGCATCTACATCCGACTTGTGGTCGGGTCGCAACATGGATCCCTGATTGAGCCTAACTGTGCATTACATAGATGACAAGTGGCGACTGCGCAGCAGAGTACTCGAGACGGCACTTTTTCCCCGATAATACCCACTTGTTTATTTGGCTTGCATTGACATTTTCTTTCATTTTATTTCGCGTTTTTTTATTTGCCATTATTTACATCATGAGAGCATCTTGGCGCAATCTATTTGCAGAAAAAGATTTCGCAAGAGGTACCATTTTTCTTTGTGACATTGTTCAAGTCATGCAAAGCAAGCTCAGGGTTCGCGGTTAACCGCTTCCCGATTGCCCGGGGCAAGTGAAATTTGGCCACGGGCAAGGTAAAATTATGGGCAACTTGCCCGACCGGGCAAGCATTTTTTAAAGCAGCCAAATATCTTTAATTTTGACGAAAACGGTGGTGTGATCTGTTTGTGTGCACTGTATGGTGATAGTTTAACCCAGACAACCCCTTATGTTTTGGTATGGTCCATTGGCCTTATCGGGGGTAATGGGCGGGCGCTACGGGGATCAGTTAGTTCAGTGAATGTCGAGTTAAAGTGGACGTCAATAAATCCCGCAGTATTGGAACTCGCTGTCGTAGCATCCTCATTTGAAGTTTGAAAAACACAACAAAAACCTACGATATTTTGGCCGAAAATTGACAGCCGGAAGTTTTCTTACCTTCTGCGCATGTTTACGAGTGGCGACGAGTTCGTTCAAATCCGAACATTTCGGATTCCTCTGACATGACTAAAATAGCTCGAATATTTTTAAGTAGACAATTCAGTTGTGAGTAAGGAAGGGAGTAATATTTGATTATTGGCTGTTAATTCATTAGCTCCATGATGTGACCTGACATAGTGTCAGTGACTGTGTTCTGTTTATGCTATGAAACTTATGGAGGCAGCACCACAGGCACTGGTCTTAAAGGAATACACAAATTTGCCACACTCATAATTTACTCATGTGATTCCTCAATTAATACGCTCTCCTGGACTTAAAATTGATCATCTGGATTGCTGTAATATCATTTTCCCAATTTAACATGCAGATTTGTTAATTATTAAAACTACAATTAACATTTTCAATAACTGCACAGGATGATACATTTGCTCTTGTGAGTAGGGTTTCATGGTTGATGATGAAAACAAGATTAATTTATGCTTATCAGATTATATGTTTATTTACATTTGTGGCGCACATTTTACAACCATAAACATTTTATTCTTAGAGAAAAAAAATTGTCACTTGCCCAAGTCGGGCAAGTAATTTGGCCACTCGGGCAAGGCAAATTTTAGTGGCACTTGCCCTATGGGCAAGCAGTTTTTAAAGTTAACCGCGAACCCTGCAAGCTATTTGGAATGTTCATACAAATGATTTTTGTACTTTTATTTTTCATTGAAAGTAAAGTGTACCAGTTGGTCAATAAAAAAAACAGTCAATATGCAATTCCTGCATTTATTTTGATTTTAGTCCACGTGGGAATTTATTGTGCATTTATCGTTATCGAGGTAAAATTGCTCGATTTCTCGCGATATTGATTTGAGGTCATATCGCCCAGCCCTTCTACAGCATGTATACAGTGTGAGACGTGTTGTGTTCACTTGCTCCAAGGCAATTGTTTTTAAGTGTATACCACATACCCAACGAATTGTGTAATTTGTATGGCGGGGTGTACACATGCGTTGCAAAAACACATGCACACACTGTCACTCACGCACTTCCGTATATAGTTTATTTCAGCACCTTTTGTCATGCTGTTTTTATTTTATAGAAGGAAAGCATTATTTTGATGTCTGAGCTGTCACAAAAGAAAAAATAGAACTGTTGAAGTCAAGTCAAGCTTGTGCTTGAAATGTTTGTTCTTAGTTTCTCAGTTTTTCGTGAGCAATGGGAATTCAGTTATATTCAAACGCTGTCAGGTAAAGGCTCCATATTTTTATAGCATTATAGCACACTATTCTGTGGGCGCTAGAATTGAAGGGTTTGCGTTAGTAAAAATAGGTGGGATTAAATGAGCTGAAGTGTATCTCTTGAGTGCTCCTTAAATATTTGCCTGTGTTGGTATATTTTATTTTGGTCGTGTCATGTTTATTCTTACGCTGAAAGAGACATGAGGTGTTCGAAAAAAATAAATGATTTTTTTTTTTCCCGGTCAAAACTACCAATGGTGTCTGTTTTTTTTTCCTCCGTGAAATGTACGAGTTATCACTTTGACGCGCATGATGTCACGTGGCTGGAGGACTGGAAACTTGCACGAACAACATTTACGTTGAAATGTAACAATGACACATATATCGACATCTAACAAACATGCATGGGCATCTAACATTGACACTTACATTGACGTCTATAACATAAACCATTACAATCACATCTAACAAACACGGACATCTAACAGACACATCGACATCCATCATAAACATTTACATAGACATCGACATCTAACCAACCTCTACATAGACATCTTACACACATCGACATCTAACAAACATTTACATAGACATCTAACATAAACACATCTAATATAGACACATAGATTGACATCTAACATCGACACATTGAGATCTAACATAGACATACATTGACATCTAACATAGACTGTTACATCGACAACTAACATCGACACAAGGCTTTGTCAAATGACACGTCATGACGACATATACAGAGACACAAGGCACAACAGCATATTTTTGGTACAAATTGAACCCGATATGTTAGCTACCTCGTTCGACTTAAAGGGTTAGCGAACTTGTTATGGTGGTTGAGGCGTGGTGGCTACCCAGCTCGTGTAGTGTATATTAAACTTAAGTTAATAATTTATGACCAGTAAACACGGATGTTGTAACGCAAAACAATGTTCAAATGTTAGTTTTTTTTCAACACATTTCATGAGAAAAAGCTCTACTTGTCTGTGAGAAATGTATGTTGTAGACCCATTATATAACACAATATTACACAATTTTACATTGGAATTTCATTTAATAAAACATTGACAATTATCTTTACAAACACTGTGTATGATTCATCTTTTCATTTGTTGTTCAATGAGCAAAACAGTGGCGATCAAAACAGTGCAAATTAAATGACATTTTATAGGTATCTGGTTGCAATACAGTGAACCCTCGCTACTTCGCGGTTCACCTTTCGCGGGTTCAGTGCTTCGCGGGTCTAAAAAATATTCGGGGGCATTGTAGTTTCGCCGAGCGGCACGACGGGGCGCTGGAGTGGTTAGACGGCCGGCGTCCGCCGAAGAAGAACGTGGGCGAAGAGGAGAGTGGACAAAGAAGAGCACGTTCCCCCGGGCACGATTTGGGGCGACGTTTCGCGCGGTTCGGACCGTACCAGAGCTCCGGCCAGCGTGCGTGGCAGTTAAGCCGAAGAGGAACAACTTCCGCCCGGGCACTAGCGGGGCGACATTTCGCTCCGTTCGGGACCGTGCGAGAGCTCCGGAGGAGACCGGCCGGCGTGCGTGGTTGTTAAGCCGAAGAGGAACACCTTCCGCCCGGGCATGAGCGGAGCGCGAGGCTGTCAGTTATGAATGAATAAATGAATAAATAAATGAAGAATGCCAGGGCACACCGGACGGCGTACCAGCAGGTAAAAGTCGAAGTAATTAAATAAATACAAAAAGAAGTAATTGAATAAATACAAAAATAATGGCTGGGGAATAAAAAAATGTTTTAATAATTTTTTTTTTTTGTTATAACATGAATTTCACCCTCTCTCTCTCTACCCGTATATATATATATATATATATATATATATATATATATATTATTATTTTATTTATTTATTTTTTTAAGCATTTTTGAAGGTGCGCCGCTACTTCGCACTTTTTTTTAAAGCATTTTTGAAGGTGCGCCGCTACTTCGCACTTTTTTTTTTTTTAAGCATTTTTGAAGGTGCGCCGCTACTTCGCGGATTTTCAGTTTTCGCGGGTGGTCTCGGTCCCCATTAACCGCGATAACCGAGGGTTCACTGTAGTAAGTTACATTCTAATTTACATTGACAGGTAATGGAAATGACTACTGGTAACCTCAATTGAACTGTATTTCAGTCAGAATGCCTCAAACATCATAAAAAAATAAAACGTTGAGTATTATTTCTCCTTCAAAATGTCAGAAGAAATACTCTATAATGGCCTGACGACATTAACATAGCTTATAGTATATAGCAGGGGTGGGAAAACTTTTTTATTGGCGGGCCACAATGGGTTCTAAAATTTGACAGAGGGGCTGGACCAGGAGCAGATGGATGGAGTGTTTTGGTAACCTCATCTCATCTGAGAAAAAAAATACATTTAATTTTAAATGAAAGTGAACAAAAGCTTGTCTTTGAAAAACCACACTATTTTGAAAATAAAACATTAACAAGGTTTTTTTTTTTTTTTCAAATTCGGCGGGCCGGATTAAAACGTTTAACGGGCCGCATGTGGCCCCCGGGCCGTAGTTTTCTCACGTCGGTATATAGCATAGCGGCATAGGTTCCCTCGTCAACATCAAGTGAGTTACCCTCTTACCAAGACCAAAATACGGGGCTCTCCATCTCCCGGTCACTTCTCCAGACCCCAACAGTCACCCTCGTTGCGAGAACTTGGAGATTCGATGTTTATTTTTTTTCGCTTCTTCAACTTCGTGTCTGATTCTTTTCTCTTCTCTGGCTCCAGGATTCCGCTGTCAATCAGATGACGATTGAGGCGGGACTTCCGGTTCAAAGTCACCCTCAGAGTTTGCAACCATTTGAGATGGCTTCTGTGGTAATAACAACTGTCATAGGTGCAATTTGCTCTATAAAGCATTAAAAAAAAATAATAATAATAAATTACAAAAAATAGTCAAGTACAGCACTCGTCTCATAAACTAGGTAAGAATTTAGCGTTACTAACGTTGCTACACTATAAAGAGTGTTTTACTGACTAGCTAAACCCAGTTTGCTTAAACTGATCGTACACTGGACGAAATCTTACCGTTGTCTTTTTACAAATGGATTATGAAATTGTTGCAGAAATTGTTTTGCTGTGACGGAGGGCAAGTTTTATAAGGTTCGTTCATCGGGAAGGTTTTATATTAGACGAGGATGGTCTTGTTCTTCGGATTTTTTATTTATTTATAAAAGGCCGAGCATTTGTATTTGCGCTCAGACTGTGTTGCACAGTGCACACGAACCAAAAGCTCTAAAGAAAACACAATACCCGATCCAAACGGAGGGACGTGTTATCTTTATCTTCCACACCGCCTATCTTGTACTGGCTTGCGGGGAGGTGCTGCCGCCTATCCCGTCTGACTTTGGGCGAAATGCGGGAGGGACGACCTGAACAGAGAAATACAAAAAGAAGCAGTACAGCGTCAGTGTAACTCCTTACGGGATAATATCCTCGTCGCATAAACAAGGTAAGAATTTCACGGTATGCATTTTGGTGAACTATAAAGCGTGCTTTACTGACTGGAGCGACGTCGAGTTAGCCTAAATGTATCGTGCATTGGACTAAATCTAGCAAGTTAGAATTATACGATTTGTTCTTCGGGAAGGTTTTATATTAGAGGAGGAATTAAGATCTTGCCCTTCGGACATTTTTTGTGATAAAAGGCCGAGCATTTGCATTTGCGCACAGTATTAGTCCACGAAACAAGAAATACCCATGTACAAATAACTTGCAATTATAATAGTTGGAGCTGTAACAAAGTGTTTTTCATACGGTGTTGTATAAATTAGCAGGAAATTAGAACACAAATTAAAACACGTACAGTAGATACAAGAAGAACAACGACAGTCACATGTTGAGTCGAAAGCTAAAGAATAAAAATGTGTCTTCAAAACGTTTTAAAAGTGGACAGAGAGGGGGCTTGCCTAACATTCAATGGAGAGTCAGGGAATGGACTCCGAGTGCAAGTTTCAGGCCATCTATCTCAAGAAAGAGCTTCTGATGCACCTCAAACGGGTACTGCAAATTTAGTAAGTTCAGCGCATAGTTAATTCCCATGAGCAGGAGACTGGCAACATTTCCACAACCTCATTTTCTTAAGCAACAATGGAAACAGAGGCATGGGATGTGTCTTCTTGTCCCTCACTTGCTTGGAAGACATAGAGTACGTGTGTCAAACTCAAGGCCCGGGGCCAGATCTGGCCCACAACCTAATTTTATGTTGCCCGCAAAGGGCAAATCATCTGCATCAACTTCCTGTTTCTAGCATATTTTCTTCACAACAACACTGAGATATGAGATATTGCCAATTATTTGTTACCAATCCTCCCCTTTTAAAAAAAATTGAAAAATTGTTGAACAATTACTTACTAGCTTCTGATTTCAAAACTGGCTTTCCAATCAATTTATATGGGTTCACAGTCCCTCTGAGGGAAACCACAACTACGATGTGGCCCGTCCATAAAAATGAGTTTGACACCCCTGACATAGACCTTCAGTACTTGCTTGGCCTGGTCCTCTTTTGCTTGTTCTCTGCTGACTTCCTGAAAGAGCATATACATCCATGGTTAGGTGCATAATGTCCCAAATTTGTGTTTGCTTTTTATAGTTCTGAATATCGCTGTCTTCAGGCAGTATCCAAGAAGCTCCAGAATCTTCACCTTGCAGGAGACTTCCAATGGCACGTTTTTGCAATCATTAACACTGCATCATCCAAAGAGAGCAAACCATTTTCAACATTTGAGATTGGTCAGTAATATTTACAAGTAACACCCACTCGTGTGGATTGACCAATAGATTAGATCTAGAAAAACATGAAATTACTCAAATTATGACAACATGTTTCAGCCGGACACCAGTGATATGTGACAGTATTTGCAATCTGCATTACATGTTTATAACAGCATATATGAGAATCAAAAAATAAATAAAAAGGGCAATGAAAACGGAAATTAAAATAGAAACCTCAACCTCAAGGATAGGATTTTTGTCGAAATCTCAAAATCGAAACTTTGGACCTTCTGATTTATTTTGTCAATTACCCGAAAGTAACCTTTGCCAAATGCCAACCCTTTAGCCAGAGCAGGTCACATACTGGCAGCAATTAATTTATTTGAATATTGTGACAAATAAAAATGTTTGCTGCACAGTCTATGAGTTAATTGCAGCTTTAAAAACGTAATACTGTTGTAATTTACCTGGTAGTCCGTGATGAGTTCCTCTGCAGACTGTCCGAGGAATTTCATCAAGGAATGGATTATGCCCTCCCTTCCAGCTTCAACGTTTTGCTATTTAAAAAGACACAAGATGATTAAGTGTCTTAAATAAATAAAAGCTCACATATGCATTGCTTACATCCCAAAAAGTGCATCTCAACTTTAAATAAAAAAAATAGCAAGATATCCATAAGCTCTAACAGATCTTTTATTGTTTTATTCTGTTAATGCTTATGATGGACTTATCCAAAATTGTTTGATGCAAATTCTATTTGCAGTAATAAAACACAACCCTCTTACATGACTGAGTGAACTGAGCATAGGTCTTATTTCAGTGCCAGTAACTCGGCCTTTTTTTCCAAGTATCTCCTTCAATTCCAGGGTGTAAAGTTCCATCTTGGTTAGCCAGGTTCTCTCAAATTGAACATATGTAATTTGTTTGAACTCTTTCTTAATCTGAAACATTTTTCCCTCAATTAGAACATTTTCAAAATTAAGAAATCTAAATCACGATTTAAATTTTGATTAATCGTCCAGCACTAGAAGATACAGCAGCAGGTATTACTCCTCCTCTAAAATAATAAAGGCAGTACAATCATCACTTAATTTGACACAGAGTTTGGATTAATTGCTGGACTATGGTCTGATATTTGTCCCACTTGAAACTAAATCTGAATATTGGTTATTTGAATGTGAATATCTTAACTTTGATATTTGAATTGAAACCTGAATGTTTTGAATTGAACACTGAATTATTGAATTGAAAAACTGAATTCGAATTACATAAATTGTATATTTTTAATTTGATTCTGAATTTTTCGATCATAATGTTTTTGTTAAGAACTATATCCCAATAAACTTGAATGTAGGACTTTAAAATGCGTTTTTAATTCCTCAAAAAAAAGGTCTCCTCACCAAAAATTCAATGCTGCATATGCTCAAATTCAGTTTACTAAGTAAAAATTCAAGACTCAGTGACAGACATACGGGAGCTTTAGGGTGCCTCAAGGATGTGCAATGGATTCCAATCACCTTCCACCTATCACATCAACCCCCCATCCTTCAGCAGATCCACTGGCTTCCAGTCAATCAACAAATCATTTTCAAAATTCTTCTATATATTTTCAAATCTATGGCTGGCGACCAGTTCAGGGTGTAGTGCGCCTTTCGCCCGTAGTCAGCTGGGATAGGCTCCAGCACCCTCCCGTGACCCTGTACCGGATAAGCGGTGTGGATAATGACATGACACATGACTTTCAAATCTCTTCACAACCTCGCCCCTCCCTACCTTTCAGACATCATCCATATTCCCACTCCATCCCGCGCTCTCCGGTCTTCATCCTCCTCACTCCACCCCTTGCCTGCCACCATGGGGGACAGAGCCTTCAGCGATTCGGTTCTCCAGCTCTGGAACTCTCTCCACCTGACCTCTGTAATTGCACCACCCTCCCTGTGTTTAAAACTAAACTCAAAACCAATCTGTTCCGCCTTAATTACTCTCTCCAATTCCAGATATGTCCCTCATCCACTTTATTGTATTTTATCCTGCTTGATTTACGTGTTGGTGTTTCTACCCGTATTTGTGTTTTTACTTTCGTATTTTACTCTGTACAGCGGCCTTGAGTGTCCTGAAAGATGCTTCAAAAAAAAAAAAAAAAAAAAAAAATATATATATATAAACACACACACACACACACACACACACACACACATATATATGTTGTTTGTTTTTTTTTCATGGTGGAAAAAAATTTCATCTAAATAACTCTAATGAATTTGTCTTTTATCATGGTGGTCTGTAGGATGAATTGGATCAAGAGCCTGCCAAGTGCACCATGGTGGTGTTTGTTGTCCGGGAGGAAGAGGATCTTCAGCCACCACATTACATCGGGGCAGTTATTGTAGGTGTGAAGGTTCTTTGTCAGTTGCCATCTCTTGCACATAGATGTGTGATGCTGTTTGGCCTCATCTCTCCACTAAACCTGTCTTACCTAAGTAAGTTAAAACACGCTTTTGATGCACCACAAAAAAATACTCATGGAGATAGAACCAAACAAATTGACACGAATAGTGTGCGGTTTGAGTGTCAAACTAAATATTTGATAGCCCAAAAAAAACCCATTTCAGAATGTCCTTTTTAACCGTTTGTAGGTTGTATTCAGAGAAGAAAAACTACAGCATTTTTCTAAAACAAAATTACATCAATTTAATGTCTTTATTCCAAAGTAACAAATATATATATATATATATATATATATATATATATATATATGTGTATATATATATATATACACAGACCAGTTGTCCTTTCATTTTACCATGAAGAGTCCTGAGACCTCTATGGCCCTGGTTAGACGACCACCCACCGCTGTGTTGTTGGGAATAAATGTGCAACATTGTTCACCGAACATAGCACAAACACCACCTCTCTCATCCAACAATACATCAACAGTCATCCTGTTTCGGAATGCCATTAGAGATTGGTTGATAGCCGTTCATGCACAGTTTCAAACCCACTTTGCGTCCAATTACCTAATTTTTGCACGTTGTGATGATGCAGTTGACCTGTCTGCGTTCTTTGTTCTTCGTTCGAGGACTCAAATCCTGTTACTTGATCTGTTAATTTACACTTACTTACTTACTTACACTAAGGAGAACACCGATGGCTTCCATGTATGTTGAATCATTTTTTTTTTTTTTTTTGCCGTGATACTCTGCTTTCTCTTTTTTAACGTCACCGATGTCCTGTCATGACATTGGACAGTTCACACAGTTTATTAACAAACAATATAAAACATACCATTTACGATCAATCAATTACATTTTGTGAAATGGCACTCTCCAGAAACTACCAATAATTTATAAGCAGGGCCTAGTTATGAAAAACACATACAGATATGCACTAAGTCTCAAAACCTTTTACATTTTTGGGTGATTTATCAAATGATCTATCATATCCACACCACCACCAGATTTCCCCTCTTGATAGTGGATTGAAGTTTATTTCAACCACTATCAAAACCAGACACAGTGGTGGTGAAAAGATTCCTAACCGCTTAGCTCTGTCAGCAACATTAATGCTATTTAAATTTTCAAGAGCAACTATCATAGAAAACATGTTCATCTACATCAACTCTAGTCACAGGATACACGCTGACCCAATCCATACATGTATTATCAAGATAAGCATTAATATAATATCAATAATACAATTTCATTTGCTTATTTTGGATATCTCGTTGTCCAATTGCTATCTTTTCACGAAAGTACAGACTTTCTCCTGTAACTTTGTTCTGTGGACCAATAGTTGCCCACTTGAGTATTACTCATGGTTCCAACTCAAATCTATCAACATGTCGTCCAAGCTCCACAAATATGTCCCATCACTTTTTTTTTTTCAATTATCTGCTTGGTGTTTGCAAATCCATTTTGATTAGTAATTGGGATTCTTACTGTTGGTATTGTACTATAGTCACATCATAGTTTGTTTATGTAACTCTGGGTTGTTCCCACATATAACACAACAACAAAAATATCAGAATAAAATTGTATACATCCAACATAGAACAGCTGCTTTTAACCACTTCAGGGTCATTTTGTCTGAAATATCCCCTCTACTTAGTCTGGTGTCTTATGAAATAAGACCACCCTATCATCAGACTTCCGCTCATCTCCTTTGTAGGAGATTTCAACCAAAATGACCTTTTTACATGTGTCAAATGAACCAATGTTGACTCTTCTACTATATTTACAGCTGTGAGAGCTGTCAATAAAACTAAACATGGCATTCCCCCTTGGGTAATTACATATGTCTTATCTTCAAACTTCTTTCAAGCATCCAGTCTCCTGGCTCCACTAGTTTAGTGCCCTGCTAGGAGACAGAAAGATCCTCACCACTCTAAATTTGTGCCTGTCTTTGTTTTTCTAACACTTTTCACATGTAGTCAGCTAAAGTTGCTTCAGCATCTATTTCCCATTTGTTCTTAAATTTGAGGTATTCTATAAGGCCTTCCAAGCAATGTTTTACAACGTCTCGGTCCTAAATACAATGAAATACAATACAGTGCAACTCTCTGTATATAACTCAAATTAACTCACATAAACACATTTACAGTAGATACCAGAAAAACAACAGAACAGCAACAGTCTCATGCTGAGTCAAAGGCCTGAATATTCATCTTCAAGCGAGGTTTAAAAGTGGACAGAGAGGCGACTCGCATAACATTCAATGGAAAGTCACAGTGCTTGTCGTTTTTACAAACAGTTTTACTAATTTCCATACACTGTGTCCACTGCCTCCCCGTTTCCTCAATGCATAGCCTTTTCACTTTTTTTTTTTTTGTTCATTCTTTTCACCAATCCAGAGCTTTGAGGGTGGTAAGCACAATTATCTTTCAAATCAACGTGAAACATTCCTATCTCTTTCACAAGTTAGTTAACAAAATGGGTACTATTATCACTGTTTATTATTTTCAGGAATACCATATCTCGGAATGATATCCTTACAAAGTACTTTTGCCACTGTCAATGCATCTGGATTTGTTGGTTAGAAAGAGTTCTAACCATTTCGAATTCACATCTATGATGACCAAACATTTATTTTATTTTTTTTCTTCACTTTGGTTTTTATCAAATAAGTCCATATGAATAATTTGAAATGGATATTGTGGTGTAGGAAAGCGTCCTCTGCGTGGACTCAAATTACCTTGTGAATTGTGTTTCGCACACGTTAAACATGCCCTACAAAAATGTTTCGAATAAGCATTAAAGCCGTAAGCCGTATAATAACGTAATATCTGATGCACCATTTCCCCTGTTGAGACATGTGTTATCCCATGACTCAATATAGCAGCCCATTTGTAAAGATTATTGTTTGGTCATACAGAGATCACGTAGCGATGTTACACCATTTTCCTCCAAAGCCTTTGTTTAACTTTGGGACTTCTATCACTAAAACGTGTATGTCCGCAACAGCTTCTTTAGCTGTATTGTCTGCAATGTGTATTCAAGGAAAACACTTATGCAATGTATGCGCTACACATTTTAAGACGACTATATGTGTAAATAGTAACACAATTTACTCTCTTTAGTTTACACGCTTTTGTTTAAGATACTAATTCTGTTGCATGAGCTGAGTAATTTGAGGAGTAACTGCTAAGTTCTTTTTCCCAGTGTCATTTGATACAACTACAGCATTTTATTTATTTATTTATTTCCATCTACAAATAGCACTTCTCCGTTTTCTGAAGGCGAATCTTTTTGATGCCTTTACTTTTGGTTACTTTTTTCTACTAACTCATAACAATCTAGTTTTGTACCATCCTCCTGACATAATAATGACAGCCGGGTTTAATGTTGTACATCTCTCTATAATCAGATGTGGTTTTGATAACAATGTATTCATACACTATAAATGTCCCGCCGGTGACAAAAACGTCATGTTCATCAGCAAAAGCAATGCAGAAACCGCACGTGGTACTCTCAAAACCAGAGGATGGAACAAAACTATGGTTGCACTTGTTTCTGCAATTTCCAGATTGTGGGACTAATAAAAGACCATCTTTATCTTAATCTTATATCTACAGCAATAGATACTGCATTAACTGTTCTCATGCAGTGCTTCAATGCACATTCTACGTTGTCTAGTTTGGAATAGAAGTATGCGATTGGTTTCATCTTATCTCCATGTTTCTACACTAAAACTAAGGCCTTTTGCATCTGGACAAAGGGTCAGTGCCATACTTAATACGAACACTTGTTTCCTTTCACAAAAGCTGAATATGCTTTATCAGTCCAGTGTAAGGACAATGTCATTTAGAGGTTTTCCTCATTCATCATTTTACTCAGTGGCACAGTAATTTCTGCATAATTTGGAACTCAGACTTTACAATAATTTGTTAATCTTAAGCATGTTAATTTTATTTTTATTTCCTATTTTTCTAACTTTATGACTCATTTTACTTCAACCAGTTCTACCTCAAAGTGAACAAGTACACATCAATGTTATTTGTAGTCTCTAATTTCTTCTCTGCTTTAATTCCTTGGATGTTAAGATGGCGGCGCGCATGGACGCAGCGGCTAACAGCTCCCCCTCACAGTGCTCCTTATTACTTTTTATTAGTGTTTGCTTGCTCTTATTGGCATCAACTGAGGCACAACATCGATATACCCGCCAGGACATCGTGAACATTGGATATCGATGCGAAATAACCATCACAGAGGAATTTTGCTATGATCGCAAAATTCCGAACGAACTGGCGAGGCTGCCCGGCTCACCGTGGCTGGTCATCGGGACCGGGAGGCGGCGCAGGCGACGCAGAGAGAGGAAGCAGAAGCGAGGCTGCAGGTCCGGTGTCTTGCAACGGCTGCGACGGCAGCCCCATAGGCAACCACTACCGAGTCTGCACCTCACCAACGCCAGATCCGTGGTCCACAAAATCGACGACCTGGGATTACAAATCCTGGGAAACCGCTATGTGCGCGATAGCAGTGTGATCGTCGTCACGGAAACCTGGCTGCACGCAGACGTCCCCGACGCTAGCATCCAGCTGGCCGGGCGCTCGCTACATCGCGCGGATCGGACGAGGGACACCGGTAAGAGGAGGGGCGGGGGGCTCTGTGTTTACGTGCATGAGAACTGGTGCGGCGATAGCACGATCGTCGAGAAGCACTCTTCCCCCGACATCGAGTTCATGTCCGTTAAATGCCGGCCTTATTTTCTCCCGAGGGAGCTAACGGTAGTGATTCTCACAGCTGTTTACATCCCTCCCGACGCTAGCACTAGCACGGCGCTCTCGCTACTCGCGTGCGTCATCAATAAACAGCGGGCGCACCCTGATGGCGGTCACATTGTAGCGGGAGACTTTAATAAGGCCAATTTAAAGACTGTACTCCCAGAGTTTCACCAGCATGTCAAGTGCCCGACGAGGGGAGACAACACTCTCGACCATGTGTACTCGAACATCAAGCACGCATACAGAGCCCTCCCACTCGCCCCCCTCGGCCAGTCAGACCACCTGTCCTTGCAGCTCGCACCTGCGTACACCCCTCTCAGGCGCAGATTCAGGCCTACCACAAAGACTGTGAAAACCTGGCGTGACGACGCCATGAGTGAATTACAGGACTGCTTTCATGACACAAACTGGGACCTCTTTGATCATCAGGACCTTGATGTCTACACGCATTGTGTACTGGACTACATCAAGTTCTGCATGGAAACTGTGTCCCAACAAAAGACTATACGGACCTTCCCAAATGCGAAGCCCTGGATGTCCAGCAGGGTTCGCGCTCTCCTCTAGGCCCGTGACGCTGCCTTCAGGTCAGGCGACAAAGCCCAGTACAGGGTGGCTCGTGCTGACCTGAGCAAAGGCATCAAGCTAGCAAAGGCAACCTACAAGGGGAGGCTGGAGGCCCACCTTGCCAGTAACAGACCACGGGAGGTGTGGCAGGGTCTACGGAGCATCACCAACTTCCGTGGCAGCAGCACGACCTCTGTAGACCCGAGTGCATCGCTGGCAGAGGAGCTTAACTGCTTCTTCGCTCGCTTTGACTCGCCCCAACCATCACACCCCCGCACTTCAAGCTCCAACTCCCCCCCACTCATCGTAGAGGAACACGGTCAACCCCAGGAAAAGCTACTGGATCCGACGGAATACCAGGCAAGGTCCTCAGAGCATGTGCCCACCAACTGTCACATGTTTTCTGCAGGATCTTCAACCGCTCCCTGGCTCAGGCAGTCATCCCCTCCTGCTTGAAAACCTCCACCATTATTCCTGTCCCCAAAAAGTCACCAGCCGTCCACCTGAATGACTACCGTCCTGTTGCTCTCACACCAGTCATTATGAAGTGCTTCGAGAGGCTGGTTCTCCAGCACATCAGGGACTGCCTTCCTCCCACTCTGGACCCCTACCAGTTTGCATACCGGGCTAACAGATCCACTGAGGACGCCATCGACACTGCTCTGCATGTTGTACTGGGCCACCTGGAACAACAGCGGAGCTATGCAAGGATGCTCTTTGTGGACTACAGCTCGGCATTCAACACGATCATCCCAGACATCCTCGTCGCCAAACTGGACACTCTCGGCCTCCCTGCCCTCACACGCATCTGGATTAAGGACTTTCTGACCAACAGACCCCAGACTGTGTTGCTCGGCCCCTACACGTCCTCCACCCTCATGCTGAGCACCGGTTCCCCCCAAGGATGCGTGCTGAGCCCTCTCCTGTACGCCCTCTACACCTACGACTGCAGCCCGGCCCACGGCAACAACACCATCGTCAAGTTTGCTGACGACACGACAGTGGTCGGTCTGATCTCGGAAGGTTACGAGACAGCCTACAGAGAGGAGGTAAAGAGACTGACAACTTGGTGCAAGGACAACAGACTGCACCTTAACTCTGCTAAAACAAAGGAGATTGTCGTCGACTTCAGGAGGAACAAGACGCTGCCGCCCCCCCTCTGCATCGAAGGCGTGTGTGTGGAGAGGGTCCACACGTTCAAGTTCCTGGGAGTACAGATCTCCGATGACCTTTCTTGGAGTCACAACACCACAGCAGTGGTAAAGAAGGTCCGCCAACGTCTGCACTTCCTGAGAGTCCTCAGGAAATTCAACCTGGACAGGAAGCTGCTGCTGGCCTTCTACCACTCGTCCATCGAGAGCCTGCTGACGTACTCTGTCTCCACCTGGTACAGCGGCTGCACTGAGGCGGACAGAGTGAGGCTCCAGAGGACAGTCAAAACAGCGCAAAGGATTATTGGCTGCCCTCTCCCCTCGCTGTCGGACATCTACACCGCCCGGTGCCTCAGAAGGGCTCTCAACATCGTCAAAGACAATACCCACCCAAACTCACACCTGTTCGACCTGTTGCCCTCTGGCAGGCGCTACAGATGCATCAAATCAAGGACCAATAGACTGAGAAACAGTTTCTTTCCGAGAGCCATCTCCATACTGAACTCTCACACACACACGAGACCACCCTAACCTTGCAAAACAGCATTGTGATGTGTTTCTATATGCCCTATTCAGTCTTATTTATTTATCTAATTTATATATTTGTCTGTATTATTGTTGTATTGCACTGGAGAGGGGAGCCCTCTAATCTCGTTGCACACTTGAGTACAATGACAATAAAGGGATTTCTATTTCTATTTCTATTTCTATTTCTAATGTAAATACTAGCCCTTCTTATCAAATTACCATCTTTTTTTCCCGTGTCATTTCCATCTGTGCATTTCATTCCAGTTACTAACTACAGTTACCTTAATAGAAAGATCATCAACTGAAGTATGAAACATAACATATTTATTTCTTCAAATCATCCTTACAGCAGAACCTAATTCTTATCCTTATTCATTTGTTCAAGTCACACCTTCTTCAATCACCAAACTCTCTCTCTGACTTCCTCCCCCTACTTGGGAACGAGCATCTAACTTCAAAGAGCTGTTAACTCTTTGTTACAGCACACTCATGAGTTACGATTACACCAATACCCATTGCCCTCTGTCAAACTTTCCTCACTCCTTTTTTTTTTTTAATTTTCCAAATTCACTGTAGCCTTAGCAAAGCCACTCAAAACTATCAAGGTATCAAATCAAAAACTACAAAATCAGGAAACACCTATGCTCCTACAAGGGTTTCTCATGCTCACTTCTTCATTCAATTAAGATTTCACAACACCTACTCCTCTCTTTCTGAAAAAGACACAAGTATACAATTAAGTAAAACCCATCATCAGAATGATATACCTTGTCTGTCGGATCATGTAAGTATAAATTGTGCCATCAATAATCTTTTTCTGTAAATTAATCACATCCCCACAACTTGGGCTCTCATTGTTCTGTAAAAGTAAACCTAATTTCAATTCATGCAACCAACTCAGTGTCCTTCTGGGTCCCTCAACCACGCAGGTTCTAATTCTGTTACTCTAGACAGTTTTCCACTTGCAAATCTGACTATGACACATTTCTCTTGCTCTATCATTTGGAATTAATTTATTACAAGCAATCCTACATGCACCAGTGTCACATAAAAAGGTAATTGGTGACCCATTTACCAATAAGGTTATTTCAGCTCAGTTATTTCATCAAAGGCCAATATCTCTTGTAAATTTAGGAGGACCTCTTCATCTAGAAACTCATCTGTTCCTTGATCAGCCTCTAAATCCTGTTTAGATGCTTCCTATCCTAGTCATGCTGAAGGTTGGTTTTTCTCAGGGCAATCTCTTGCTATATGGCCTTCTTTACCACAACGCCAGCAGCCTGATGTATTTTGCCTGTTTGCTCCTCTTCCTATTCTTCCTCCTTTCTGTCGTCTGCCCCTTTGTCCTCTAAAGCTACCTAGGCCCTTTCCACCTCGATAAAAGACCTCCTGTCCTACCTGTCCTACCTGACCTGTCCTGTCTATAGACCTCTGCTTCTTTTTATTTTCTATCTTCTCAGCATGGAGGGCGTGATTTACATACTCCTCCAGGGTACCTGTTGGCAGGCAAATGAAATGTTTATTTACCCACTTATGAATTACCTCTCTTGAGCCTGCATGTAAAGCATTCTTCAACTGCTGTTGAAATGGCCCATTTACATTACCATTTTCCTGTAGCCCGCTGTGATTTTTAAACACAGCTGTCATTCTCACTTTGTGTTGCTCAAAAGTCTCATCATCCTTTTGTTTTACTCTTCCTATTTCAGTGTAATTTGCTCTATCTGACTTTTCGCATTCCTTTCCTTTGCTTATTTTGTTTTCATTCTCTTTTTGTTTCCTGTATCCCTCTTCTCTTTTTAAGGCTACCCTCATCCAATATTCTGTTTCCTCAAAGCCATTTTTCTTCATCTTTTTGGGGTCTTTTTCGTCTTTCCTATGATTGATCCCTGCAATGCGGCTATTTTTTGTGTATTTAACTGACCATTAAAGCCATGTTCAGTTATCCATGTATCTAAATACTGAGTTTTATCAGGATCCTGTTTTTCGATGAACTTCCAATCTCTACACTGCAGCGTATCCCTGGGTTTTATTTTACTACCTAATATCCCCATTTTAGAAAATTTGGACCAGTTTGTCAACACCTAAGGTGTTCTAAAAACTGGTTTCTCATCAGTAGGACAGCAACTCAAATTTCCTGTTGTGGTAATTCTCAATTCAACCTTTTCAGGTGGAGAATTATTGCCTTTGCATCCACACCAGTCTGCTGTGTACAACCCTACTGTATTACATCGGATAAAATACCAAGTGGTATTTGTAATCCCCAATCACACCGTTCACTCACTTTACATACGGTTTGCGCAAACATTCACACACGGAATTTAAGTGTACACACAGACTCCGCCGTCCTACTTTCTCCACGGAATTTCTCGGACTCCGCCGTCATATACCTGCCATTGACTAGTATTCACAGGGTTTTTTTATTTCTCACTCCACTGTCCTTCATGGACCTGCCATCGACTAGTATGCACAGGATTTCTTATCTATACACAATTTCTTTCTCTTTTCTCTATCTTTCTTTCTTTCTCTTTTCTTATTTCATCTCTACTTCATGTCTTTCTTTGCTTTTTTTTCTTTTTTATGTTTTATTTTTATTTATTTATTCTTAATGCTCATTTATTTATTCTGAACACTTATTTATTTATTCTTAACGCGCAATGACCTCCAGTCAGTCACTTCCCCCCTAAAAAAAAATATCTCACCACTGTTGTCTTCCCTCCATTGGATCGCCGTCAACCGTCAGATCCCAGCTGGTGGGGTGAGGTCCAGTCCTGGAAAAGGATTTTTAGGCTCTCTCTAGTGAGCCTGCCATGGCCATGGTCTTTCTGGAGTTCACCACACCCGCTGGAATCCTCAGGTATCTTGGCTTCCCGCTCGAAGGACCAAAATAATGTCAGGTTCAATCACCTAAGCATTCACTGAACAAAGGCAAAATGAATGAAAGGAAGACAAGAGTTGATCTTTTACTCGCGAGGAGAACGAACGGAGGTGTGCTCAGTTACATCTCCAACTTCGTTCTGGAGCACACTCCGCCGAGCCCTCTATTTTATTTGGGAAGTCCCTAAACAATACAATGTATTTGCACTAAGGAACGAAGGGGGGAGCACCAGCAGGAACATGTAAACATTTCAGACACAAGAGGAAAGACAGACATCAATGGCAGTCATTTACTGATTGAAAAGGCAGATATGCCTTTTAGTGCTCTGGCACTAAAGTCTCAGTCCTTTTGGTTCAGAGGTGTGTCTCGGCACACCTCCTTTGATGTTGTAGACGTTCATCCTGTCTTCAGGCATCCGCTTCTCTTGAAGTCTTCTCATCCATATGGTCAAACATAGGTCACGCTGTGGAACAATTCTTTTGCAATACTAATAGAGTAAAATATGGGATAAAATATATCTTCAACCTAACAATAGTGTAAACTGACATACTGAAGACTGGACAGTCATTAATTTGATTGTCCAGTCTTTCCCTCATGAGATAATGCTTCACTTAGAAAATGTGTACAGCGCGAGCTGAAAATGCATTTGCAGTACTAAACTACCACATTTCTATAACAGCTTAATTCAACGTTTCCAATGTAAATTTCTTCCTTTATATAGTGTAAACTGACATACTGAAGACTGGACAGTCATTAATTTGATTGTCCAGTATTTCCCTTATGAGATATTGCCTCACTTTGCAAATGTGCACAGCGCAAGCTGAAAATGCATTTGCAGCACAATAAAAACCCAAACTTCTATAACAGCTAAACCAAACGTTTCCAATAAAAGATTCCACCTTTATATCGTGGAAAAAGACATCCTGAAGCCTGGACAGTCATTAATTTGATTGTCCAGTATTTCCCTTATGAGATAATGCCTCACATAGCAGAATCATAAAAACATGGACGTGATGGTAAACTGTCCATTGTGCCGATAGATGGTATTCTCATGAGGTTAGGCTTGCTATGGAGAGTGGCATGGGGGTTGTGTCTCATGGTTGGAATGGGAAAGATGTCAATTTGGGACACATCGTCAGTAGTGTTCCATCAAATCACTGGGTGTTTCGGCCTTTATCACTAGACACCCTCATCGATGGTGGCCAGCGGCCGGTTGATCACGCCCGCGCTTATGTCCCATGCCCAATTAACTGTGGTGGATGGTTCTGCCCTGGGTACTCAAGTGGGATGACGCAGATTAGTGGTGGGATGGGGAGGGGGGACGGGGGTCATGTTGCTGATCTATGAGCCCAGTAGGGGTCCTTCCTCTTCATCCAGATCCACTGGCTGCTTCTTTCAGCCGCTTTAGAGAGCGATCTGACTGTGTGCCGCAGAGCCTGTCCATGGATTCCCAGGTCTTTCAGCAGCTTGATGGTTGATGAGGCCAGAAACCCTCTGCATCCAACTTCGACGGGATAGACCTTGGCTTTCCACCCTCGTTGTTGTGCGTCCGCCGCCAGTTCAGTGTAGCGCAACTTCTTACGCTCATAGGCCTCTTCAACTGCATTTTCCCACGGGACTGTGAGCTCTGCAATGTAGACAGTCTTCAATGAATGGGACCACAGCACTAAGTCTGGCCTTAGGGTGGTGGTTGCAATCTCTGCTGAGAAGATTAGTTGCTGACCTATATCGACCAGCATCTTCCAATCCCGAGCCTTGGTTAGCTGACCAACTTCTGGCTTGAGAAAAGGATGGTTGGGCTTTTCCTGTCCCTCTCGGACAAATTTTGGTGCTGTAATGGTAGTGGTGGCTCTTAAGGGCAAGGAGTTGATGGTAGTTCTCCTGCTTTCAAGCACTGCTGCCAAGCTCTTGAGGACCTGGTTGTGCCTCCAGGTATAGCGGCCTTGTGTGAGGCTGGTCTTACAACCAGTCAGGATGTGTTTGAGAGTTGCTGGTGTTGGGCAGAGGGCACAGGTTGGATCTTCGCCATACCACTGGTGGAGGTTTTTTGGGGATGGCAGCACGTCATTGGTAGCTCTGATGATGAAGCTGATGTTGCTAGCTTCCATCTCCCAGAGATCCCTCCAGCCAAGCTTTCTTTTCTCCAGGCCTTCCCACCTCATCCACTGTCCCTGCTTGGCAAGTGAGACAGCCTTTGCAGACCTTTCAGCCTCTTCCTGGCGGCGCACCTCCTCCACGACCATTTTTTTCCTCTCTACGGTTGAGGCCTTACACCAAGTTGGTTTGCTTGCTGTAAGGCCAAAGCCTCCTCTTCCCCTCTGGACGTGTCCCACAATATCGCTGTGCCTCAGGGCTGCTGTGGCATGCTGCACTGCACTGGATGGTGTCCATTTCCGTGCAGTTGACAGGGGTGGTGCCGTTTCACTGATGGTCCGGTCTCTGGAGTCCGTCAGCGTCATCTGTAGTCTCACTTTAGAGCACTTGTATTCTTCAGTGAGACTTGTGATGGGCAATTCGAGGACTCCTTTGCCATAGAGGCTGATGTTATTCAGACAGCGTGGGACACCAAGCCACTGTTTCACATATACTGTGATGGCTCGCTCCATCTTCTCCACAGTTGTTAGTGGGACCTCGTAGACAGTGAGTGGCCACATCACGAGAGGGAGAAGCCCAAATTGCAGACACCAGAGCTTGAGCTTCCCTGGTAGTGGAGTCTTGTTGATGTTGTTCAGGTCGTTGATGATATCCTGTCTTAGCTGCTGCACCTGGTTTTTATCCTTAAGACTTGAGTCATACCATCTGCCCAGGCTTTTGACAGGTTGTTCTGCCACCGTTGGTATTGGTTCGTCACCAATGCAGAACTTCACGTCTTTTAGCTCTCCCTTGATTATCGAGATGCTACGTGACTTGTTCGGCTTGATTTTCATCCGGGCCCAGCTGATGTTTTCCTGCAGCTTACCAAGTAGCCGCCTGGTGCAAGCTGCAGTGGTGGTCAGAGTGGTCATGTCGTCCATATATACTCGGACGGTGGAAGGCGGATCCCGTTCCTGGTTCGCTCACCCCGCCACCCATTTTGAGGCCCTGATGATGACCTCCATGGCCATTGTAAAGGCCAGGGGTGAGATCGTGCAACCTGCCATGATGCCTACTTCTACTTGCTGCCATGATGTTTTGAAGTCGGGTGTTGTGAAGCACAGCTGCAGGTCTTCAAAGTAGGATTTTACCAAGGTAGTGATGGATGTTGGAACGCGGAAGAAGTTGAAGGACTCCCAGAGAAGGCTATGCGGAACTGAACCAAAGGCATTGGCTAGGTCGAGAAAGATGACATGAAGATCCCCTTTGTTCTTCTTCGCTGCTTGAATCTGATGCCAGATCATACTGGTGTGCTCCAAGCAGCCAGAGAATCCAGAAATTCCAGCCTTTTGTACGGATGTGTCAATGTACTCGTTTTTTCTCCAGGTAGGTGGTGTGTGTCAAGACGCTGAAAAAGATTTTCCCTTCAACGTTGAGAAGGCTGATTGGCCGAAATTGACTGATATCTGCGTCCTTCTCTTTTGGAATTAGTACACCTCCAGCCCTTCGCCATGCCTTTGGTATTATCCCCTTCTGCCAGACGATTCTCATTAGCCTCCAAAGATAGCGTAGGACATCTGGTGAGTTCTTGTAGAGCTTATATGACACTCCATTTGGTCCTGGTGCAGATCCTGATCTTGCACGCCCACCATGTTCTCCACTTCTTTCCATTTTGGAGGGCCGGTCTCGATGTTGACCTCTGGTGGTCGAATGGGGGGGATATCATGTGGGATGGCTAGCTGTTCATGCCTTTTCGTGTCTTGGTAGACCTTTTCCAGGTGCTCTTCAAGTTCCTTCTTTGAAGTTTGCAGGAACCCGCTTTTGTCCTTAGCGAAGAGATCTTTGACAAACTTGAAGGGATTTTTATAGAACAGGGTTCTTGTGTGTTCCTTCTTCCTGCGAAGTTTCCTCAAGTTCTCTGCTCTTCGTAAGGTTTTCAACCGGAGCTTGATGTCCCCATGGAGCAGCATGAGACCTTCTCTCTCTGGATCAGAGGCTTTTCTCCACTGTTTCCGCAGGTCCCTTCTTTCCCTGATCAGTCTCTCTATCTCTTGTTGCCTCCTAGGTTTGGTTGGTGGTGGTATTTTGTTGGTGGTTTTCCAGCTGTTCACTCCAAAGCGCTCCTCTCCATAGTGGTAGATGATGTCACCGATGTGTTCCAGCTTTCTCTCTGCAGTGCCCACTTGTTGCTCCAACATTTTCACCAGGTCGTTATTGACGGTTTCCCACTCTCTCTTCTCAATAGTTTTGGGCCACCTCACACTCTGTCTGTGCCCTTTGATCTTGTTCTCTTTGGGAGGTCTCTGTGGCTGGGTGGGTTCTACCTGCTGCAATTCTGTGTTTATAATACCCTCCTCAGTGACAGGGGGGCTGATGCTCTGCGAACTTTGGGTTTTTTCCCGTCGCTGTGCTTCACTCGACTGATTTGACGCATTACTTCGTAAGAAGTATTGGTCAATGCGAGGCCCTTGACTCGGCTTTCCCAAACACCGCTTCTTTCCTTGGTGGATCTTCAACCCTGTAACTGATGTTACTTTTGCCCAGCCACAGGTGCAGACCTGAAGTGAGTGTCCTGCTGCCATTGTCTCATGCACCGTGTTCTTGCTCGTAGTCATGTTTGTTCCTAGGTCTGTAACCGTGTGGTCAGTCATTGAGCCATCTTGCGCCCCCGCTCTCGCAGGCTGTAGGGGTGTCATTCTTTGTAGACTTTCTGTAGCACTTGGCGGGTGTCTCCAACAAACTGAACACAGTGTCAGAGACTGCCAGCATGGGTAGCTAGCCCATGTCAGCCCCAGTGGGGTCTATTCCCTCCTGTCAGCAGTCTCTCCAGGCTGTCACACAGACTTTTTCTAAGTGTTGCTGTATCTCATGAAGGAAATACTGGACAAAGAAATTAATGACTTCCCAGGCTTCAGGATGCATTTTTACACTATATAAATGTGGAAATTTACATTGGAAACGTTTGGTTTAGCTGTTAATGAAGTTTCGTTTTTTTAGTGCTGCAAATTCATTGTCTGCTGGCGCTGTACACTTTTTCTAAGTGTTGCAATATCTCATGAAGGAAATACTGGACAATCAAATTAATGACTTCCCAGGCTTCAGGATGCCTTTTTACACTATATAAATGTGGAAATTTACATTGGAAACGTTTGGTTTAGCTGTTAATGAAGTTTCGTTTTTTTAGTGCTGCAAATTCATTGTCTGCTGGCGCTGTACACTTTTTCTAAGTGTTGCAATATCTCATGAAGGAAATACTGGACAATCAAATTAATGACTTTCCAGGCTTCAGGATGCCTTTCTACACTATATAAAGGTGGAAATTTACATTGGAAACGTTTGGTTTAGCTGTTATAAAAGTTTGTTTTTTTAGTGCTGTAAATGCATTCTCAGCTCGCGCTGTACACATTTGCTATGTGAGGCATTATCTCATAAGGGAAATACTGGACAATCAAATTAATGACTTCCCAGGCTTCAGGATGCCTTTTTACACTATATAAAGGTGGAAATTTACATTGGAAACGTTTGGTTTAGCTGTTATAAAAGTTTGGTTTTTTAGTGCTGTAAATGCATTTTCAGCTCGCGCTGTACACATTTGCTATGTGAGGCATTATCTCAAAAGGGAAATACTGGACAATCAAATTAATGACTTCCCAGGCTTCAGGATGCCTTTTTACACTGTATAAAGGTGGAAATTTACATTGGAAACGTTTGGTTTAGCTGTTATAAAAGTTTGGTTTTTTAGTGCTGTAAATGCATTTTCAGCTCGCGCTGTACACATTTGCTATGGTGAGGCATTATCTCATAAGGGAAATACTGGGCAATCAAATTAATGACTTCCCAGGCTTCAGGATGTCTTTTTACACTATATAAAGGTGGAAATTTACATTGGAAACGTTTGGTTTAGCTGTTATAAAAGTTTGTTTTTTTTGTGCTGTAAATGCATTTTCAGCTCACGCTGTACACATTTGCTATGAGAGGCATTATCTCATAAGGGAAATATTGGACAATCAAATTAATGACTGCCCAGGCTTCAGGATGCCTTTCTACACTATATAAAGGTGGAAATTTACATTGGAAACGTTTGGTTTAGCTGTTAATGAAGTTTCGTTTTTTTAGTGCTGCAAATTCATTGTCTGCTGGCGCTGTACACTTTTTCTAAGTGTTGCAATATCTCATGAAGGAAATACTGGACAATCAAATTAATGACTTTCCAGGCTTCAGGATGCCTTTCTACACTCTATAAAGGTGGAAATTTACATTGGAAACGTTTGGTTTAGCTGTTATAAAAGTTTGGTTTTTTAGTGCTGTAAATGCATTTTCAGCTCGCGCTGTACATATTTGCTATGAGAGGCATTATCTCATAAGGGAAATATTGGACAATCAAATTAATGACTGCCCAGGCTTCAGGATGTCTTTTTACACTATATAAAGGTGAAAATTTACATTGGAAACGTTTAGTTTAGCTGTTATAAAAGTTTGTTTTTTTAGTGCTGTAAATGCATTTTCAGCTCGCGCTGTACACATTTGCTATGTGAGGCATTATCTCATAAGGGAAATACTGGACAATCAAATTAATGACTTCCCAGGCTTCAGGATGCCTTTTTACACTATATAAATGTGGAAATTTACATTGGAAACGTTTGGTTTAGCTGGAAATGAAGTTTCGTTTTTTTAGTGCTGCAAATTCATTGTCTGCTGGCGCTGGACACTTTTTCTAAGTGTTGCAATATCTCATGAAGGAAATACTGGACAATCAAATTCATGACTTTCCAGGCTTCAGGATGCCTTTCTACACTATATAAAGGTGGAAATTTACATTGGACACGTTTGGTTTAGCTGTTATAAAAGTTTGGTTTTTTAGTGCTGTAAATGCTATGTGAGGCATTATCTCATAAGGGAAATATTGGACAATCAAATTAATGACTGCCCAGGCTTCAGGATGTCTTTTTTACACTATATAAAGGTGGAAATTTACATTGGAAACGTTTAGTTTAGCTGTTATAAAAGTTAGTTTTTTTAGTGCTGTAAATGCATTTTCAGCTCGCGCTGTACACATTTGCTATGTGAGGCATTATCTCATAAGGGAAATACTGGACAATCAAATTAATGACTTCCCAGGCTTCAGGATGCCTTTTTACACTATATAAATGTGGAAATTTACATTGGAAACGTTTGGTTTAGCTGTTAATGAAGTTTCGTTTTTTTAGTGCTGCAAATTCATTGTCTGCTGGCGCTGTACACTTTTTCTAAGTGTTGCAATATCTCATGAAGGAAATACTGGACAATCAAATTAATGACTTTCCAGGCTTCAGGATGCCTTTTTACACTATATAAAGGTGGAAATTTACATTGGAAACGTTTGGTTTAGCTGTTATAAACGTTTGGTTTTTTAGTGCTGTAAATGCATTTTCAGCTCGCGCTGTACACATTTGCTATGTGAGGCATTATCCCATAAGGGAAATACTGGACAATCAAATTAATGACTTACCAGGCTTCAGGAGACCTTTTTACACTATATAGAGGTGGAAATTTACATTGGAAACGTTTAGTTTAGCTGTTATAAAAGTTTGTTTTTTTAGTGCTGTAAATGCATTTTCAGCTCGCGCTGTACACATTTGCTATGTGAGGCATTATCTCATAAGGGAAATAATGGACAATCAAATTAATGACTTCCCAGGCTTCAGGATGCCTTTTTACACTATATAAATGTGGAAATTTACATTGGAAACGTTTGGTTTAGCTGTTAATGAAGTTTCGTTTTTTTAGTGCTGCAAATTCATTGTCTGCTGGCGCTGTACACTTTTTCTAAGTGTTGCATTTTCTCATGAAGGAAATACTGGACAATCAAATTAATGACTTTCCAGGCTTCAGGATGCCTTTTTACACTGTATAAAGGTGGAAATTTACATTGTAAACGTTTGGTTTAGCTGTTATAAAAGTTTGGTTTTTTAGTGCTGTAAATGCATTTTCAGCTCGCGCTGTACACATTTGCTATGTGAGACATTATCTCATAATGGAAATGCTGGACAATCAAATTAATGACTTCCCAGGCTTCAGGAGACCTTTTTACACTATATAATTGTGGAAATTTACATTGGAAACGTTTGGTTTAGCTGTTATAAAAGTTTGGTTTTTTAGTGCTGTAAATGCATTTTCAGCTCGCGCTGTACACATTTGCTATGAGAGGCATTATCTCATAAGGAAAATATTGGACAATCAAATTAATGACTGCCCAGGCTTCAGGATGTTTTTTTACACTATATAAAGGTGGAAATTTACATTGGAAACGTTTGGTTTAGCTGTTATAAAAGTTTGGTTTTTTAGTGCTGTAAATGCATTTTCAGCTCGCGCTGTACACATTTTCTATGAGAGGCATTATCTCATAAGGGAAATATTGGACAATCAAATTAATGACTGCCCAGGCTTCAGGATGTCTTTTTACACTATATAAAGGTGGAAATTTACATTGGAAACGTTTGGTTTAGCTGTTATAAAAGTATGTTTTTTTAGTGCTGAAAATGCATTTACAGCACTAAAAAACCAAACTTTTATAACAGCTAAACCAAACGTTTCCAATGTAAATTTCCACCTTTATATAGTGTAAAAAGACATCCTGAAGCCTGGGCAGTCATTAATTTGATTGTCCAATATTTCCCTTATGAGATAATGCCTCTCATAGCAAATGTGTACAGCGCGAGCTGAAAATGCATTTACAGCACTAAAAAACCAAACTTTTATAACAGCTAAACCAAACGTTTCCAATGTAAATTTCCACCTTTATATAGTGTAGAAAGGCATCCTGAAGCCTGGAAAGTCATTAATTTGATTGTCCAGTATTTCCTTCATGAGATATTGCAACACTTAGAAAAAGTGTACAGCGCCAGCAGACAATGAATTTTCAGCACTAAAAAAACGAAACTTCATTAACAGCTAAACTAAACGTTTCCAATGTATATTTCCACCTTTATATAGTGTAAAAAGACATCCTGAAGCCTGGGCAGTCATTAATTTGATTGTCCAATATTTCCCTTATGAGATAATGCCTCTCATAGCAAATGTGTACAGCGCGAGCTGAAAATGCATTTACAGCACTAAAAAACCAAACTTTTATAACAGCTAAACCAAACGTTTCAAATGTAAATTTCCACCTTTATATAGTGTAGAAAGGCATCCTGAAGCCTGGAAAGTCATTAATTTGATTGTCCAGTATTTCCTTCATGAGATATTGCAACACTTAGAAAAAGTGTACAGCGCCAGCAGACAATGAATTTTCAGCACTTAAAAAACGAAACTTCATTAACAGCTAAACCAAACGTTTCCAATGTAAATTTCCACATTTATAGAGTGTAAAAAGGCATCCTGAAGCCTGGTAAGTCATTAATTTGATTGTCCAGTATTTCCCTTATGAGATAATGCCTCACATAGCAAATGTGTACAGTGCGAGCTGAAAATGCATTTTCAGCACTAAAAAACCAAACTTTTATAACAGCTAAACCAAACGTTTCCAATGTAAATTTCCACCTTTAGATAGTGTAAAAAGACATCCTGAAGCCTGGGCAGTCATTAATTTGATTGTCCAGTATTTCCCTTATGAGATAATGCCTCACATAGCAAATGTGTACAGTGCGAGCTGAAAATGCATTTTCAGCACTAAAAAAACCAAACTTTTATCACAGCTAAACCAAACGTTTCCAATGTAAATTTCCACCTTTATATAGTGTAAAAAGACATCCTGAAGCCTGGGCAGTCATTAATTTGATTGTCCAATATTTCCCTTATGAGATAATGCCTCTCATAGCAAATGTGTACAGCGCGAGCTGAAAATGCATTTACAGCACTAAAAAACCAAACTTTTATAACAGCTAAACCAAACGTTTCCAATGTAAATTTCCACCTTTATATAGTGTAGAAAGGCATCCTGAAGCCTGGAAAGTCATTAATTTGATTGTCCAGTATTTCCTTCATGAGATATTGCAACACTTAGAAAAAGTGTACAGCGCTAGCAGACAATGAATTTTCAGCACTAAAAAAACGAAACTTCATTAACAGCTAAACCAAACGTTTCCAATGTAAATTTCCACATTTATAGAGTGTAAAAAGGCATCCTGAAGCCTGGGAAGTCATTAATTTGATTGTCCAGTATTTCCCTTATGAGATAATGCCTCACATAGCAAATGTGTACAGTGCGAGCTGAAAATGCATTTTCAGCACTAAAAAACCAAACTTTTATAACAGCTAAACCAAACGTTTCCAATGTAAGTTTCCACCTTTATATAGTGTAAAAAGACATCCTGAAGCCTGGGCAGTCATTAATTTGATTGTCCAATATTTCCCTTATGAGATAATGCCTCTCATAGCAAATGTGTACAGCGCGAGCTGAAAATGCATTTACAGCACTAAAAAACCAAACTTTTATAACAGCTAAACCAAACGTTTCCAATGTAAATTTCCACCTTTATATAGTGTAGAAAGGCATCCTGAAGCCTGGAAAGTCATTAATTTGATTGTCCAGTATTTCCTTCATGAGATATTGCAACACTTAGAAAAAGTGTACAGCGCCAGCAGACAATGAATTTTCAGCACTAAAAAAACGAAACTTCATTAACAGCTAAACTAAACGTTTCCAATGTATATTTCCACCTTTATATAGTGTAAAAAGACATCCTGAAGCCTGGGCAGTCATTAATTTGATTGTCCAATATTTCCCTTATGAGATAATGCCTCTCATAGCAAATGTGTACAGCGCGAGCTGAAAATGCATTTACAGCACTAAAAAACCAAACTTTTATAACAGCTAAACCAAACGTTTCAAATGTAAATTTCCACCTTTATATAGTGTAGAAAGGCATCCTGAAGCCTGGAAAGTCATTAATTTGATTGTCCAGTATTTCCTTCATGAGATATTGCAACACTTAGAAAAAGTGTACAGCGCCAGCAGACAATGAATTTTCAGCACTTAAAAAACGAAACTTCATTAACAGCTAAACCAAACGTTTCCAATGTAAATTTCCACATTTATAGAGTGTAAAAAGGCATCCTGAAGCCTGGTAAGTCATTAATTTGATTGTCCAGTATTTCCCTTATGAGATAATGCCTCACATAGCAAATGTGTACAGTGCGAGCTGAAAATGCATTTTCAGCACTAAAAAACCAAACTTTTATAACAGCTAAACCAAACGTTTCCAATGTAAATTTCCACCTTTAGATAGTGTAAAAAGACATCCTGAAGCCTGGGCAGTCATTAATTTGATTGTCCAGTATTTCCCTTATGAGATAATGCCTCACATAGCAAATGTGTACAGTGCGAGCTGAAAATGCATTTTCAGCACTAAAAGAACCAAACTTTTATCACAGCTAAACCAAACGTTTCCAATGTAAATTTCCACCTTTATATAGTGTAAAAAGACATCCTGAAGCCTGGGCAGTCATTAATTTGATTGTCCAATATTTCCCTTATGAGATAATGCCTCTCATAGCAAATGTGTACAGCGCGAGCTGAAAATGCATTTACAGCACTAAAAAACCAAACTTTTATAACAGCTAAACCAAACGTTTCCAATGTAAATTTCCACCTTTATATAGTGTAGAAAGGCATCCTGAAGCCTGGAAAGTCATTAATTTGATTGTCCAGTATTTCCTTCATGAGATATTGCAACACTTAGAAAAAGTGTACAGCGCTAGCAGACAATGAATTTTCAGCACTAAAAAAACGAAACTTCATTAACAGCTAAACCAAACGTTTCCAATGTAAATTTCCACATTTATAGAGTGTAAAAAGGCATCCTGAAGCCTGGGAAGTCATTAATTTGATTGTCCAGTATTTCCCTTATGAGATAATGCCTCACATAGCAAATGTGTACAGTGCGAGCTGAAAATGCATTTTCAGCACTAAAAAACCAAACTTTTATAACAGCTAAACCAAACGTTTCCAATGTAAATTTCCACCTTTATATAGTGTAGAAAGGCATACTGAAGCCTGGAAAGTCATTAATTTGATTGTCCAGTATTTCCTTCATGAGATATTGCAACACTTAGAAAAAGTGTACAGCGCCAGCAGACAATGAATTTTCAGCACTAAAAAAACGAAACTTCATTAACAGCTAAACCAAACGTTTCCAATGTAAATTTCCACATTTATAGAGTGTAAAAAGGCATCCTGAAGCCTGGAAAGTCATTAATTTGATTGTCCAGTATTTCCCTTATGAGATAATGCCTCACATAGCAAATGTGTACAGTGCGAGCTGAAAATGCATTTTCAGCACTAAAAAAACAAACTTTTATAACAGCTAAACCAAACGTTTCCAATGTAAATTTCCACCTTTATATAGTGTAAAAAGACATCCTGAAGCCTGGGCAGTCATTAATTTGATTGTCCAATATTTCCCTTATGAGATAATGCCTCTCATAGCAAATGTGTACAGCGCGAGCTGAAAATGCATTTACAGCACTAAAAAACCAAACTTTTATAACAGCTAAACCAAACGTTTCCAATGTAAATTTCTACCTTTATATAGTGTAGAAAGGCATCCTGAAGCCTGGAAAGTCATTAATTTGATTGTCCAGTATTTCCTTCATGAGATATTGCAACACTTAGAAAAAGTGTACAGCGCCAGCAGACAATGAATTTTCAGCACTAAAAAAACGAAACTTCATTAACAGCTAAACTAAACGTTTCCAATGTAAATTTCCACCTTTATATAGTGTAAAAAGACATCCTGAAGCCTGGGCAGTCATTAATTTGATTGTCCAATATTTCCCTTATGAGATAATGCCTCTCATAGCAAATGTGTACAGCGCGAGCTGAAAATGCATTTACAGCACTAAAAAACCAAACTTTTATAACAGCTAAACCAAACGTTTCCAATGTAAATTTCCACCTTTATATAGTGTAAAAAGACATCCTGAAGCCTGGGCAGTCATTAATTTGATTGTCCAGTATTTCCCTTATGAGTTAATGCCTCACATAGCAAATGTGTACAGCGCGAGCTGAAAATGCATTTACAGCACTAAAAAACCAAACTTTTATAACAGCTAAACCAAACGTTTCCAATGTAAATTTCCACCTTTATATAGTGTAAAAAGACATCCTGAAGCCTGGGCAGTCATTAATTTGATTGTCCAATATTTCCCTGATGAGATAATGCCTCTCATAGCAAATGTGTACAGCGCGAGCTGAAAATGCATTTACAGCACTAAAAAACCAAACTTTTATAACAGCTAAACCAAACGTTTCCAATGTAAATTTCTACCTTTATATAGTGTAGAAAGGCATCCTGAAGCCTGGAAAGTCATTAATTTGATTGTCCAGTATTTCCTTCATGAGATATTGCAACACTTAGAAAAAGTGTACAGCGCCAGCAGACAATGAATTTTCAGCACTAAAAAAACGAAACTTTATTAACAGCTAAACTAAACGTTTCCAATGTAAATTTCCACCTTTATATAGTGTAAAAAGACATCCTGAAGTCTGGGCAGTCATTAATTTGATTGTCCAATATTTCCCTTATGATATAATGCCTCTCATAGCAAATGTGTACAGCGCGAGCTGAAAATGCATTTACAGCACTAAAAAACCAAACTTTTATAACAGCTAAACCAAACGTTTCCAATGTAAATTTCCACCTTTATATAGTGTAGAAAGGCATCCTGAAGCCTGGAAAGTCATTAATTTGATTGTCCAGTATTTCCTTCATGAGATATTGCAACACTTAGAAAAAGTGTACAGCGCCAGCAGACAATGAATTTTCAGCACTAAAAAAACGAAACTTCATTAACAGCTAAACCAAACGTTTCCAATGTAAATTTCCACATTTATAGAGTGTAAAAAGGCATCCTGAAGCCTGGGAAGTCATTAATTTGATTGTCCAGTATTTCCCTTATGAGATAATGCCTCACATAGCAAATGTGTACAGTGCGAGCTGAAAATGCATTTTCAGCACTAAAAAACCAAACTTTTATAACAGCTAAACCAAACGTTTCCAATGTAAATTTCCACCTTTATATAGTGTAAAAAGACATCCTGAAGCCTGGGCAGTCATTAATTTGATTGTCCAGTATTTCCCTTATGAGAATAATGCCTCACATAGCAAATGTGTACAGCGCGAGCTGAAAATGCATTTACAGCACTAAAAAAACAAACTTTTATAACAGCTAAACTAAACGTTTCCAATGTAAATTTCCACCTTTATATAGTGTAAAAAGACATCCTGAAGCCTGGGCAGTCATTAATTTGATTGTCCAATATTTCCCTTATGAGATAATGCCTCTCATAGCAAATGTGTACAGCGCGAGCTGAAAATGCATTTACAGGACTAAAAACCCAAACTTTTATAACAGCTAAACCAAACGTTTCCAATGTAAATTTCCACCTTTATATAGTGTAGAAAGGCATCTTGAAGCCTGGAAAGTCATTAATTTGATTGTCCAGTATTTCCTTCATGAGATATTGCAACACTTAGAAAAGGTGTACAGCGCCAGCAGACAATGAATTTTCAGCACTAAAAAAACGAAACTTCATTAACAGCTAAACCAAACGTTTCCGATGTAAATTTCCACATTTATAGAGTGTAAAAAGGCATCCTGAAGCCTGGGAAGTCATTAATTTGATTGTCCAGTATTTCCCTTATGAGATAATGCCTCACATAGCAAATGTGTACAGTGCGAGCTGAAAATGCATTTTCAGCACTAAAAAACCAAACTTTTATAACAGCTAAACCAAACGTTTCCAATGTAAATTTCCACCTTTATATAGTGTAAAAAGACATCCTGAAGCCTGGGCAGTCATTAATTCGATTGTCTAATATTTCCTTTATGAGATAATGCCTCTCATAGCAAATGTGTACAGCGCGAGCTGAAAATGCATTTACAGCACTAAAAAACCAAACTTTTATAACAGCTAAACCAAACGTTTCCAATGTAAATTTCCACCTTTATATAGTGTAAAAAGGCATCCTGAAGCCTGGAAAGTCATTAATTTGATTGTCCAGTATTTCCTTCATGAGATAATGCCTCACATAGCAAATGTGTACAGTGCGAGCTGAAAATGCATTTTCAGCACTAAAAAACCAAACTTTTATAACAGCTAAACCAAACGTTTCCAATGTAAATTCCACCTTTATATAGTGTAAAAAGACATCCTGAAGCCTGGGCAGTCATTAATTTGATTGTCCAATATTTCCCTTATGAGATAATGCCTCTCAAGCAAATGTGTACAGCGCGAGCTGAAAATGCATTTACAGCACTAAAAAACCAAACTTTTATAACAGCTAAACCAAACGTTTCCAATGTAAATTTCCACCTTTATATAGTGTAAAAAGACATCCTGAAGCCTGGGCAGTCATTAATTTGATTGTCCAATATTTCCCTTATGAGATAATGCCTCTCATAGCAAATGTGTACAGCGCGAGCTGAAAATGCATTTACAGCACTAAAAAACCAAACTTTTATAACAGCTAAACCAAACGTTTCCAATGTAAATTTCCACCTTTATATAGTGTAGAAAGGCATCCTGAAGCCTGGAAAGTCATTAATTTGATTGTCCAGTATTTCCTTCATGAGATATTGCAACACTTAGAAAAGGTGTACAGCGCCAGCAGACAATGAATTTTCAGCACTAAAAAAACGAAACTTCATTAACAGCTAAACCAAACGTTTCCAATGTAAATTTCCACATTTATAGAGTGTAAAAAGGCATCCTGAAGCCTGGGAAGTCATTAATTTGATTGTCCAGTATTTCCCTTATGAGATAATGCCTCACATAGCAAATGTGTACAGTGCGAGCTGAAAATGCATTTTCAGCACTAAAAAAACAAACTTTTATAACAGCTAAACCAAACGTTTCCAATGTAAATTTCCACCTTTATATAGTGTAAAAAGACATCCTGAAGCCTGGGCAGTCATTAATTCGATTGTCCAATATTTCCTTTATGAGATAATGCCTCTCATAGCAAATGTGTACAGCGCGAGCTGAAAATGCATTTACAGCACTAAAAAACCAAACTTTTATAACAGCTAAACCAAACGTTTCCAATGTAAATTTCCACCTTTATATAGTGTAAAAAGGCATCCTGAAGCCTGGAAAGTCATTAATTTGATTGTCCAGTATTTCCTTCATGAGATAATGCCTCACATAGCAAATGTGTACAGTGCGAGCTGAAAATGCATTTTCAGCACTAAAAAAACAAACTTTTATAACAGCTAAACCAAACGTTTCCAATGTAAATTCCACCTTTATATAGTGTAAAAAGACATCCTGAAGCCTGGGCAGTCATTAATTTGATTGTCCAATATTTCCCTTATGAGATAATGCCTCTCATAGCAAATGTGTACAGCGCGAGCTGAAAATGCATTTACAGCACTAAAAAACCAAACTTTTATAACAGCTAAACCAAACGTTTCCAATGTAAATTTCCACCTTTATATAGTGTAGAAAGGCATCCTGAAGCCTGGAAAGTCATTAATTTGATTGTCCAGTATTTCCTTCATGAGATATTGCAACACTTAGAAAAAGTGTACAGCGCCAGGAGACAATGAATTTTCAGCACTAAAAAACCGAAACTTCATTAACAGCTAAACTAAACGTTTCCAATGTAAATTTCCACCTTTATATAGTGTAAAAAGACATCCTGAAGCCTGGGCAGCCATTAATTTGATTGTCCAATATTTCCCTCATGAGATAATGCCTCTCATAGCAAATGTGTACAGCGCGAGCTGAAAATGCATTTACAGCACTAAAAAACCAAACTTTTATAACAGCTAAACCAAACGTTTCCAATGTAAATTTCCACCTTTATATAGTGTAGAAAGGCATCTTGAAGCCTGGAAAGTCATTAATTTGATTGTCCAGTATTTCCTTCATGAGATATTGCAACACTTAGAAAAGGTGTACAGCGCCAGCAGACAATGAATTTTCAGCACTAAAAAAACGAAACTTCATTAACAGCTAAACCAAACGTTTCCGATGTAAATTTCCACATTTATAGAGTGTAAAAAGGCATCCTGAAGCCTGGGAAGTCATTAATTTGATTGTCCAGTATTTCCCTTATGAGATAATGCCTCACATAGCAAATGTGTACAGTGCGAGCTGAAAATGCATTTTCAGCACTAAAAAACCAAACTTTTATAACAGCTAAACCAAACGTTTCCAATGTAAATTTCCACCTTTATATAGTGTAAAAAGACATCCTGAAGCCTGGGCAGTCATTAATTCGATTGTCTAATATTTCCTTTATGAGATAATGCCTCTCATAGCAAATGTGTACAGCGCGAGCTGAAAATGCATTTACAGCACTAAAAAAACAAACTTTTATAACAGCTAAACCAAACGTTTCCAATGTAAATTTCCACCTTTATATAGTGTAAAAAGGCATCCTGAAGCCTGGAAAGTCATTAATTTGATTGTCCAGTATTTCCTTCATGAGATAATGCCTCACATAGCAAATGTGTACAGTGCGAGCTGAAAATGCATTTTCAGCACTAAAAAACCAAACTTTTATAACAGCTAAACCAAACGTTTCCAATGTAAATTCCACCTTTATATAGTGTAAAAAGACATCCTGAAGCCTGGGCAGTCATTAATTTGATTGTCCAATATTTCCCTTATGAGATAATGCCTCTCAAGCAAATGTGTACAGCGCGAGCTGAAAATGCATTTACAGCACTAAAAAACCAAACTTTTATAACAGCTAAACCAAACGTTTCCAATGTAAATTTCCACCTTTATATAGTGTAAAAAGACATCCTGAAGCCTGGGCAGTCATTAATTTGATTGTCCAATATTTCCCTTATGAGATAATGCCTCTCATAGCAAATGTGTACAGCGCGAGCTGAAAATGCATTTACAGCACTAAAAAACCAAACTTTTATAACAGCTAAACCAAACGTTTCCAATGTAAATTTCCACCTTTATATAGTGTAGAAAGGCATCCTGAAGCCTGGAAAGTCATTAATTTGATTGTCCAGTATTTCCTTCATGAGATATTGCAACACTTAGAAAAGGTGTACAGCGCCAGCAGACAATGAATTTTCAGCACTAAAAAAACGAAACTTCATTAACAGCTAAACCAAACGTTTCCAATGTAAATTTCCACATTTATAGAGTGTAAAAAGGCATCCTGAAGCCTGGGAAGTCATTAATTTGATTGTCCAGTATTTCCCTTATGAGATAATGCCTCACATAGCAAATGTGTACAGTGCGAGCTGAAAATGCATTTTCAGCACTAAAAAAACAAACTTTTATAACAGCTAAACCAAACGTTTCCAATGTAAATTTCCACCTTTATATAGTGTAAAAAGACATCCTGAAGCCTGGGCAGTCATTAATTCGATTGTCCAATATTTCCTTTATGAGATAATGCCTCTCATAGCAAATGTGTACAGCGCGAGCTGAAAATGCATTTACAGCACTAAAAAACCAAACTTTTATAACAGCTAAACCAAACGTTTCCAATGTAAATTTCCACCTTTATATAGTGTAAAAAGGCATCCTGAAGCCTGGAAAGTCATTAATTTGATTGTCCAGTATTTCCTTCATGAGATAATGCCTCACATAGCAAATGTGTACAGTGCGAGCTGAAAATGCATTTTCAGCACTAAAAAAACAAACTTTTATAACAGCTAAACCAAACGTTTCCAATGTAAATTCCACCTTTATATAGTGTAAAAAGACATCCTGAAGCCTGGGCAGTCATTAATTTGATTGTCCAATATTTCCCTTATGAGATAATGCCTCTCATAGCAAATGTGTACAGCGCGAGCTGAAAATGCATTTACAGCACTAAAAAACCAAACTTTTATAACAGCTAAACCAAACGTTTCCAATGTAAATTTCCACCTTTATATAGTGTAGAAAGGCATCCTGAAGCCTGGAAAGTCATTAATTTGATTGTCCAGTATTTCCTTCATGAGATATTGCAACACTTAGAAAAAGTGTACAGCGCCAGGAGACAATGAATTTTCAGCACTAAAAAACCGAAACTTCATTAACAGCTAAACTAAACGTTTCCAATGTAAATTTCCACCTTTATATAGTGTAAAAAGACATCCTGAAGCCTGGGCAGCCATTAATTTGATTGTCCAATATTTCCCTCATGAGATAATGCCTCTCATAGCAAATGTGTACAGCGCGAGCTGAAAATGCATTTACAGCACTAAAAAACCAAACTTTTATAACAGCTAAACCAAACGTTTCCAATGTAAATTTCCACCTTTATATAGTGTAAAAAGACATCCTGAAGCCTGGGCAGTCATTAATTTGATTGTCCAATATTTCCCTTATGAGATAATGCCTCTCATAGCAAATGTGTACAGCGCGAGCTGAAAATGCATTTACAGCACTAAAAAACCAAACTTTTATAACAGCTAAACCAAACGTTTCCAATGTAAATTTCTACCTTTATATAGTGTAGAAAGGCATCCTGAAGCCTGGAAAGTCATTAATTTGATTGTCCAGTATTTCCTTCATGAGATATTGCAACACTTAGAAAAAGTGTACAGCGCCAGCAGACAATGAATTTTCAGCACTAAAAAAACGAAACTTCATTAACAGCTAAACTAAACGTGTCCAATGTAAATTTCCACCTTTATATAGTGTAAAAAGACATCCTGAAGCCTGGGCAGTCATTAATTTGATTGTCCAATATTTCCCTTATGAGATAATGCCTCTCATAGCAAATGTGTACAGCGCGAGCTGAAAATGCATTTACAGCACTAAAAAACCAAACTTTTATAACAGCTAAACCAAACGTTTCCAATGTAAATTTCCACATTTATATAGTGTAGAAAGGCATCCTGAAGCCTGGAAAGTCATTAATTTGATTGTCCAGTATTTCCTTCATGAGATATTGCAACACTTAGAAAAAGTGTACAGCGCCAGCAGACAATGAATTTTCAGCACTAAAAAAACGAAACTTCATTAACAGCTAAACCAAACGTTTCCAATGTAAATTTCCACATTTATAGAGTGTAAAAGGGCATCCTGAAGCCTGGGAAGTCATTAATTTGATTGTCCAGTATTTCCCTTATGAGATAATGCCTCACATAGCAAATGTGTACAGTGCGAGCTGAAAATGCATTTTCAGCACTAAAAAACCAAACTTTTATAACAGCTAAACCAAACGTTTCCAATGTAAATTTCCACCTTTATATAGTGTAAAAAGACATCCTGAAGCCTGGGCAGTCATTAATTTGATTGTCCAGTATTTCCCTTATGAGATAATGCCTCACATAGCAAATGTGTACAGCGCGAGCTGAAAATGCATTTACAGCACTAAAAAAACAAACTTTTATAACAGCTAAACTAAACGTTTCCAATGTAAATTTCCACCTTTATATAGTGTAAAAAGACATCCTGAAGCCTGGGCAGTCATTAATTTGATTGTCCAATATTTCCCTTATGAGATAATGCCTCTCATAGCAAATGTGTACAGCGCGAGCTGAAAATGCATTTACAGCACTAAAAAACCAAACTTTTATAACAGCTAAACCAAACGTTTCCAATGTAAATTTCCACCTTTAGATAGTGTAAAAAGACATCCTGAAGCCTGGGCAGTCATTAATTTGATTGTCCAGTATTTCCCTTATGAGATAATGCCTCACATAGCAAATGTGTACAGTGCGAGCTGAAAATGCATTTTCAGCACTAAAAAAACCAAACTTTTATCACAGCTAAACCAAACGTTTCCAATGTAAATTTCCACCTTTATATAGTGTAAAAAGACATCCTGAAGCCTGGGCAGTCATTAATTTGATTGTCCAATATTTCCCTTATGAGATAATGCCTCTCATAGCAAATGTGTACAGCGCGAGCTGAAAATGCATTTACAGCACTAAAAAACCAAACTTTTATAACAGCTAAACCAAACGTTTCCAATGTAAATTTCCACCTTTATATAGTGTAGAAAGGCATCCTGAAGCCTGGAAAGTCATTAATTTGATTGTCCAGTATTTCCTTCATGAGATATTGCAACACTTAGAAAAAGTGTACAGCGCCAGCAGACAATGAATTTTCAGCACTAAAAAAACGAAAGTTCATTAACAGCTAAACCAAACGTTTCCAATGTAAATTTCCACATTTATAGAGTGTAAAAAGGCATCCTGAAGCCTGGGAAGTCATTAATTTGATTGTCCAGTATTTCCCTTATGAGATAATGCCTCTCATAGCAAATGTGTACAGCGCGAGCTGAAAATGCATTTACAGCACTAAAAAAACAAACTTTTATAACAGCTAAACCAAACGTTTCCAATGTAAATTTCCACATTTATGTAGTGTAGAAAGGCATCCTGAAGCCTGGAAAGTCATTAATTTTATTGTCCAGTATTTCCTTCATGAGATATTGCAACACTTAGAAAAAGTGTACAGCGCCAGCAGACAATGAATTTTCAGCACTAAAAAAACGAAACTTCATTAACAGCTAAACCAAACGTTTCCAATGTAAATTTCCACATTTATAGAGTGTAAAAGGGCATCCTGAAGCCTGGGAAGTCATTAATTTGATTGTCCAGTATTTCCCTTATGAGATAATGCCTCACATAGCAAATGTGTACAGTGCGAGCTGAAAATGCATTTTCAGCACTAAAAAACCAAACTTTTATAACAGCTAAACCAAACGTTTCCAATGTAAATTTCCACCTTTATATAGTGTAAAAAGACATCCTGAAGCCTGGGCAGTCATTAATTTGATTGTCCAGTATTTCCCTTATGAGATAATGCCTCACATAGCAAATGTGTACAGCGCGAGCTGAAAATGCATTTACAGCACTAAAAAAACAAACTTTTATAACAGCTAAACTAAACGTTTCCAATGTAAATTTCCACCTTTATATAGTGTAAAAAGACATCCTGAAGCCTGGGCAGTCATTAATTTGATTGTCCAATATTTCCCTGATGAGATAATGCCTCTCATAGCAAATGTGTACAGCGCGAGCTGAAAATGCATTTACAGCACTAAAAAAACAAACTTTTATAACAGCTAAACCAAACGTTTCCAATGTAAATTTCCACCTTTATATAGTGTAGAAAGGCATCCTGAAGCCTGGAAAGTCATTAATTTGATTGTCCAGTATTTCCTTCATGAGATATTGCAACACTTAGAAAAAGTGTACAGCGCCAGCAGACAATGAATTTTCAGCACTAAAAAAACGAAACTTCATTAACAGCTAAACCAAACGTTTCCAATGTAAATTTCCACATTTATATAGTGTAAAAAGACATCCTGAAGCCTGGGCAGCCATTAATTTGATTGTCCAATATTTCCCTTATGAGATAAGGCCTCTCATAGCAAATGTGTACAGCGCGAGCTGAAAATGCATTTACAGCACTAAAAAACCAAACTTTTATAACAGCTAAACCAAACGTTTCCAATGTAAATTTCCACCTTTATATAGTGTAAAAAGACATCCTGAAGCCTGGGCAGTCATTAATTTGATTGTCCAATATTTCCCTTATGAGATAATGCCTCTCATAGCAAATGTGTACAGCGCGAGCTGAAAATGCATTTACAGCACTAAAAAACCAAACTTTTATAACAGCTAAACCAAACGTTTCCAATGTAAATTTCCACCTTTAGATAGTGTAAAAAGACATCCTGAAGCCTGGGCAGTCATTAATTTGATTGTCCAGTATTTCCCTTATGAGATAATGCCTCACATAGCAAATGTGTACAGTGCGAGCTGAAAATGCATTTTCAGCACTAAAAAAACCAAACTTTTATCACAGCTAAACCAAACGTTTCCAATGTAAATTTCCACCTTTATATAGTGTAAAAAGACATCCTGAAGCCTGGGCAGTCATTAATTTGATTGTCCAATATTTCCCTTATGAGATAATGCCTCTCATAGCAAATGTGTACAGCGCGAGCTGAAAATGCATTTACAGCACTAAAAAACCAAACTTTTATAACAGCTAAACCAAACGTTTCCAATGTAAATTTCCACCTTTATATAGTGTAGAAAGGCATCCTGAAGCCTGGAAAGTCATTAATTTGATTGTCCAGTATTTCCTTCATGAGATATTGCAACACTTAGAAAAAGTGTACAGCGCCAGCAGACAATGAATTTTCAGCACTAAAAAAACGAAAGTTCATTAACAGCTAAACCAAACGTTTCCAATGTAAATTTCCACATTTATAGAGTGTAAAAAGGCATCCTGAAGCCTGGGAAGTCATTAATTTGATTGTCCAGTATTTCCCTTATGAGATAATGCCTCTCATAGCAAATGTGTACAGCGCGAGCTGAAAATGCATTTACAGCACTAAAAAAACAAACTTTTATAACAGCTAAACCAAACGTTTCCAATGTAAATTTCCACATTTATGTAGTGTAGAAAGGCATCCTGAAGCCTGGAAAGTCATTAATTTTATTGTCCAGTATTTCCTTCATGAGATATTGCAACACTTAGAAAAAGTGTACAGCGCCAGCAGACAATGAATTTTCAGCACTAAAAAAACGAAACTTCATTAACAGCTAAACCAAACGTTTCCAATGTAAATTTCCACATTTATAGAGTGTAAAAGGGCATCCTGAAGCCTGGGAAGTCATTAATTTGATTGTCCAGTATTTCCCTTATGAGATAATGCCTCACATAGCAAATGTGTACAGTGCGAGCTGAAAATGCATTTTCAGCACTAAAAAACCAAACTTTTATAACAGCTAAACCAAACGTTTCCAATGTAAATTTCCACCTTTATATAGTGTAAAAAGACATCCTGAAGCCTGGGCAGTCATTAATTTGATTGTCCAGTATTTCCCTTATGAGATAATGCCTCACATAGCAAATGTGTACAGCGCGAGCTGAAAATGCATTTACAGCACTAAAAAAACAAACTTTTATAACAGCTAAACTAAACGTTTCCAATGTAAATTTCCACCTTTATATAGTGTAAAAAGACATCCTGAAGCCTGGGCAGTCATTAATTTGATTGTCCAATATTTCCCTGATGAGATAATGCCTCTCATAGCAAATGTGTACAGCGCGAGCTGAAAATGCATTTAGAGCACTAAAAAAACAAACTTTTATAACAGCTAAACCAAACGTTTCCAATGTAAATTTCCACCTTTATATAGTGTAGAAAGGCATCCTGAAGCCTGGAAAGTCATTAATTTGATTGTCCAGTATTTCCTTCATGAGATATTGCAACACTTAGAAAAAGTGTACAGCGCCAGCAGACAATGAATTTTCAGCACTAAAAAAACGAAACTTCATTAACAGCTAAACCAAACGTTTCCAATGTAAATTTCCACATTTATATAGTGTAAAAAGACATCCTGAAGCCTGGGCAGCCATTAATTTGATTGTCCAATATTTCCCTTATGAGATAAGGCCTCTCATAGCAAATGTGTACAGCGCGAGCTGAAAATGCATTTACAGCACTAAAAAACCAAACTTTTATAACAGCTAAACCAAACGTTTCCAATGTAAATTTCCACCTTTATATAGTGTAAAAAGACATCCTGAAGCCTGGGCAGTCATTAATTTGATTGTCCAATATTTCCCTTATGAGATAATGCCTCTCATAGCAAATGTGTACAGCGCGAGCTGAAAATGCATTTACAGCACTAAAAAACCAAACTTTTATAACAGCTAAACCAAACGTTTCCAATGTAAATTTCTACCTTTATATAGTGTAGAAAGGCATCCTGAAGCCTGGAAAGTCATTAATTTGATTGTCCAGTATTTCCTTCATGAGATATTGCAACACTTAGAAAAAGTGTACAGCGCCAGCAGACAATGAATTTTCAGCACTAAAAAAACGAAACTTCATTAACAGCTAAACTAAACGTTTCCAATGTAAATTTCCACCTTTATATAGTGTAAAAAGACATCCTGAAGTCTGGGCAGTCATTAATTTGATTGTCCAATATTTCCCTTATGATATAATGCCTCTCATAGCAAATGTGTACAGCGCGAGCTGAAAATGCATTTACAGCACTAAAAAACCAAACTTTTATAACAGCTAAACCAAACGTTTCCAATGTAAATTTCCACCTTTATATAGTGTAGAAAGGCATCCTGAAGCCTGGAAAGTCATTAATTCGATTGTCCAGTATTTCCTTCATGAGATATTGCAACACTTAGAAAAAGTGTACAGCGCCAGCAGACAATGAATTTTCAGCACTAAAAAAACGAAACTTCATTAACAGCTAAACCAAACGTTTCCAATGTAAATTTCCACATTTATAGAGTGTAAAAAGGCATCCTGAAGCCTGGGAAGTCATTAATTTGATTGTCCAGTATTTCCCTTATGAGATAATGCCTCACATAGCAAATGTGTACAGTGCGAGCTGAAAATGCATTTTCAGCACTAAAAAACGAAACTTTTATAACAGCTAAACCAAACGTTTCCAATGTAAATTTCCACCTTTATATAGTGTAAAAAGACATCCTGAAGCCTGGGCAGTCATTAATTTGATTGTCCAGTATTTCCCTTATGAGAATAATGCCTCACATAGCAAATGTGTACAGCGCGAGCTGAAAATGCATTTACAGCACTAAAAAAACAAACTTTTATAACAGCTAAACTAAACGTTTCCAATGTAAATTTCCACCTTTATATAGTGTAAAAAGACATCCTGAAGCCTGGGCAGTCATTAATTTGATTGTCCAATATTTCCCTTATGAGATAATGCCTCTCATAGCAAATGTGTACAGCGCGAGCTGAAAATGCATTTACAGGACTAAAAACCCAAACTTTTATAACAGCTAAACCAAACGTTTCCAATGTAAATTTCCACCTTTATATAGTGTAGAAAGGCATCTTGAAGCCTGGAAAGTCATTAATTTGATTGTCCAGTATTTCCTTCATGAGATATTGTAACACTTAGAAAAGGTGTACAGCGCCAGCAGACACTGAATTTTCAGCACTAAAAAAACGAAACTTCATTAACAGCTAAACCAAACGTTTCCAATGTAAATTTCCACATTTATAGAGTGTAAAAAGGCATCCTGAAGCCTGGGAAGTCATTAATTTGATTGTCCAGTATTTCCCTTATGCGATAATGCCTCACATAGCAAATGTGTACAGTGCGAGCTGAAAATGCATTTTCAGCACTAAAAAACCAAACTTTTATAACAGCTAAACCAAACGTTTCCAATGTAAATTTCCACCTTTATATAGTGTAAAAAGACATCCTGAAGCCTGGGCAGTCATTAATTCGATTGTCCAATATTTCCTTTATGAGATAATGCCTCTCATAGCAAATGTGTACAGCGCGAGCTGAAAATGCATTTACAGCACTAAAAAACCAAACTTTTATAACAGCTAAACCAAACGTTTCCAATGTAAATTTCCACCTTTATATAGTGTAAAAAGGCATCCTGAAGCCTGGAAAGTCATTAATTTGATTGTCCAGTATTTCCTTCATGAGATAATGCCTCACATAGCAAATGTGTACAGTGCGAGCTGAAAATGCATTTTCAGCACTAAAAAACCAAACTTTTATAACAGCTAAACCAAACGTTTCCAATGTAAATTCCACCTTTATATAGTGTAAAAAGACATCCTGAAGCCTGGGCAGTCATTAATTTGATTGTCCAATATTTCCCTTATGAGATAATGCCTCTCATAGCAAATGTGTACAGCGCGAGCTGAAAATGCATTTACAGCACTAAAAAACCAAACTTTTATAACAGCTAAACCAAACGTTTCCAATGTAAATTTCCACCTTTATATAGTGTAAAAAGACATCCTGAAGCCTGGGCAGTCATTAATTTGATTGTCCAATATTTCCCTTATGAGATAATGCCTCTCATAGCAAATGTGTACAGCGCGAGCTGAAAATGCATTTACAGCACTAAAAAACCAAACTTTTATAACAGCTAAACCAAACGTTTCCAATGTAAATTTCCACCTTTAGATAGTGTAAAAAGACATCCTGAAGCCTGGGCAGTCATTAATTTGATTGTCCAGTATTTCCCTTATGAGATAATGCCTCACATAGCAAATGTGTACAGTGCGAGCTGAAAATGCATTTTCAGCACTAAAAAAACCAAACTTTTATCACAGCTAAACCAAACGTTTCCAATGTAAATTTCCACCTTTATATAGTGTAAAAAGACATCCTGAAGCCTGGGCAGTCATTAATTTGATTGTCCAATATTTCCCTTATGAGATAATGCCTCTCATAGCAAATGTGTACAGCGCGAGCTGAAAATGCATTTACAGCACTAAAAAACCAAACTTTTATAACAGCTAAACCAAACGTTTCCAATGTAAATTTCCACCTTTATATAGTGTAGAAAGGCATCCTGAAGCCTGGAAAGTCATTAATTTGATTGTCCAGTATTTCCTTCATGAGATATTGCAACACTTAGAAAAAGTGTACAGCGCCAGCAGACAATGAATTTTCAGCACTAAAAAAACGAAAGTTCATTAACAGCTAAACCAAACGTTTCCAATGTAAATTTCCACATTTATAGAGTGTAAAAAGGCATCCTGAAGCCTGGGAAGTCATTAATTTGATTGTCCAGTATTTCCCTTATGAGATAATGCCTCTCATAGCAAATGTGTACAGCGCGAGCTGAAAATGCATTTACAGCACTAAAAAAACAAACTTTTATAACAGCTAAACCAAACGTTTCCAATGTAAATTTCCACATTTATGTAGTGTAGAAAGGCATCCTGAAGCCTGGAAAGTCATTAATTTTATTGTCCAGTATTTCCTTCATGAGATATTGCAACACTTAGAAAAAGTGTACAGCGCCAGCAGACAATGAATTTTCAGCACTAAAAAAACGAAACTTCATTAACAGCTAAACCAAACGTTTCCAATGTAAATTTCCACATTTATAGAGTGTAAAAGGGCATCCTGAAGCCTGGGAAGTCATTAATTTGATTGTCCAGTATTTCCCTTATGAGATAATGCCTCACATAGCAAATGTGTACAGTGCGAGCTGAAAATGCATTTTCAGCACTAAAAAACCAAACTTTTATAACAGCTAAACCAAACGTTTCCAATGTAAATTTCCACCTTTATATAGTGTAAAAAGACATCCTGAAGCCTGGGCAGTCATTAATTTGATTGTCCAGTATTTCCCTTATGAGATAATGCCTCACATAGCAAATGTGTACAGCGCGAGCTGAAAATGCATTTACAGCACTAAAAAAACAAACTTTTATAACAGCTAAACTAAACGTTTCCAATGTAAATTTCCACCTTTATATAGTGTAAAAAGACATCCTGAAGCCTGGGCAGTCATTAATTTGATTGTCCAATATTTCCCTGATGAGATAATGCCTCTCATAGCAAATGTGTACAGCGCGAGCTGAAAATGCATTTACAGCACTAAAAAAACAAACTTTTATAACAGCTAAACCAAACGTTTCCAATGTAAATTTCCACCTTTATATAGTGTAGAAAGGCATCCTGAAGCCTGGAAAGTCATTAATTTGATTGTCCAGTATTTCCTTCATGAGATATTGCAACACTTAGAAAAAGTGTACAGCGCCAGCAGACAATGAATTTTCAGCACTAAAAAAACGAAACTTCATTAACAGCTAAACCAAACGTTTCCAATGTAAATTTCCACATTTATATAGTGTAAAAAGACATCCTGAAGCCTGGGCAGCCATTAATTTGATTGTCCAATATTTCCCTTATGAGATAAGGCCTCTCATAGCAAATGTGTACAGCGCGAGCTGAAAATGCATTTACAGCACTAAAAAACCAAACTTTTATAACAGCTAAACCAAACGTTTCCAATGTAAATTTCCACCTTTATATAGTGTAAAAAGACATCCTGAAGCCTGGGCAGTCATTAATTTGATTGTCCAATATTTCCCTTATGAGATAATGCCTCTCATAGCAAATGTGTACAGCGCGAGCTGAAAATGCATTTACAGCACTAAAAAACCAAACTTTTATAACAGCTAAACCAAACGTTTCCAATGTAAATTTCTACCTTTATATAGTGTAGAAAGGCATCCTGAAGCCTGGAAAGTCATTAATTTGATTGTCCAGTATTTCCTTCATGAGATATTGCAACACTTAGAAAAAGTGTACAGCGCCAGCAGACAATGAATTTTCAGCACTAAAAAAACGAAACTTCATTAACAGCTAAACTAAACGTTTCCAATGTAAATTTCCACCTTTATATAGTGTAAAAAGACATCCTGAAGTCTGGGCAGTCATTAATTTGATTGTCCAATATTTCCCTTATGATATAATGCCTCTCATAGCAAATGTGTACAGCGCGAGCTGAAAATGCATTTACAGCACTAAAAAACCAAACTTTTATAACAGCTAAACCAAACGTTTCCAATGTAAATTTCCACCTTTATATAGTGTAGAAAGGCATCCTGAAGCCTGGAAAGTCATTAATTCGATTGTCCAGTATTTCCTTCATGAGATATTGCAACACTTAGAAAAAGTGTACAGCGCCAGCAGACAATGAATTTTCAGCACTAAAAAAACGAAACTTCATTAACAGCTAAACCAAACGTTTCCAATGTAAATTTCCACATTTATAGAGTGTAAAAAGGCATCCTGAAGCCTGGGAAGTCATTAATTTGATTGTCCAGTATTTCCCTTATGAGATAATGCCTCACATAGCAAATGTGTACAGTGCGAGCTGAAAATGCATTTTCAGCACTAAAAAACGAAACTTTTATAACAGCTAAACCAAACGTTTCCAATGTAAATTTCCACCTTTATATAGTGTAAAAAGACATCCTGAAGCCTGGGCAGTCATTAATTTGATTGTCCAGTATTTCCCTTATGAGAATAATGCCTCACATAGCAAATGTGTACAGCGCGAGCTGAAAATGCATTTACAGCACTAAAAAAACAAACTTTTATAACAGCTAAACTAAACGTTTCCAATGTAAATTTCCACCTTTATATAGTGTAAAAAGACATCCTGAAGCCTGGGCAGTCATTAATTTGATTGTCCAATATTTCCCTTATGAGATAATGCCTCTCATAGCAAATGTGTACAGCGCGAGCTGAAAATGCATTTACAGGACTAAAAACCCAAACTTTTATAACAGCTAAACCAAACGTTTCCAATGTAAATTTCCACCTTTATATAGTGTAGAAAGGCATCTTGAAGCCTGGAAAGTCATTAATTTGATTGTCCAGTATTTCCTTCATGAGATATTGTAACACTTAGAAAAGGTGTACAGCGCCAGCAGACACTGAATTTTCAGCACTAAAAAAACGAAACTTCATTAACAGCTAAACCAAACGTTTCCAATGTAAATTTCCACATTTATAGAGTGTAAAAAGGCATCCTGAAGCCTGGGAAGTCATTAATTTGATTGTCCAGTATTTCCCTTATGCGATAATGCCTCACATAGCAAATGTGTACAGTGCGAGCTGAAAATGCATTTTCAGCACTAAAAAACCAAACTTTTATAACAGCTAAACCAAACGTTTCCAATGTAAATTTCCACCTTTATATAGTGTAAAAAGACATCCTGAAGCCTGGGCAGTCATTAATTCGATTGTCCAATATTTCCTTTATGAGATAATGCCTCTCATAGCAAATGTGTACAGCGCGAGCTGAAAATGCATTTACAGCACTAAAAAACCAAACTTTTATAACAGCTAAACCAAACGTTTCCAATGTAAATTTCCACCTTTATATAGTGTAAAAAGGCATCCTGAAGCCTGGAAAGTCATTAATTTGATTGTCCAGTATTTCCTTCATGAGATAATGCCTCACATAGCAAATGTGTACAGTGCGAGCTGAAAATGCATTTTCAGCACTAAAAAACCAAACTTTTATAACAGCTAAACCAAACGTTTCCAATGTAAATTCCACCTTTATATAGTGTAAAAAGACATCCTGAAGCCTGGGCAGTCATTAATTTGATTGTCCAATATTTCCCTTATGAGATAATGCCTCTCATAGCAAATGTGTACAGCGCGAGCTGAAAATGCATTTACAGCACTAAAAAAACAAACTTTTATAACAGCTAAACCAAACGTTTCCAATGTAAATTTCCACCTTTATATAGTGTAAAAAGACATCCTGAAGCCTGGGCAGTCATTAATTTGATTGTCCAATATTTCCCTTATGAGATAATGCCTCTCATAGCAAATGTGTACAGCGCGAGCTGAAAATGCATTTACAGCACTAAAAAACCAAACTTTTATAACAGCTAAACCAAACGTTTCCAATGTAAATTTCCACCTTTATATAGTGTAGAAAGGCATCCTGAAGCCTGGAAAGTCATTAATTTGATTGTCCAGTATTTCCTTCATGAGATATTGCAACACTTAGAAAAGGTGTACAGCGCCAGCAGACAATGAATTTTCAGCACTAAAAAAACGAAACTTCATTAACAGCTAAACCAAACGTTTCCAATGTAAATTTCCACATTTATAGAGTGTAAAAAGGCATCCTGAAGCCTGGGAAGTCATTAATTTGATTGTCCAGTATTTCCCTTATGAGATAATGCCTCACATAGCAAATGTGTACAGTGCGAGCTGAAAATGCATTTTCAGCACTAAAAAACCAAACTTTTATAACAGCTAAACCAAACGTTTCCAATGTAAATTTCCACCTTTATATAGTGTAAAAAGACATCCTGAAGCCTGGGCAGTCATTAATTCGATTGTCCAATATTTCCTTTATGAGATAATGCCTCTCATAGCAAATGTGTACAGCGCGAGCTGAAAATGCATTTACAGCACTAAAAAACCAAACTTTTATAACAGCTAAACCAAACGTTTCCAATGTAAATTTCTACCTTTATATAGTGTAGAAAGGCATCCTGAAGCCTGGAAAGTCATTAATTTGATTGTCCAGTATTTCCTTCATGAGATATTGCAACACTTAGAAAAAGTGTACAGCGCCAGCAGACAATGAATTTTCAGCACTAAAAAAACGAAACTTCATTAACAGCTAAACTAAACGTTTCCAATGTAAATTTCCACCTTTATATAGTGTAAAAAGACATCCTGAAGTCTGGGCAGTCATTAATTTGATTGTCCAATATTTCCCTTATGATATAATGCCTCTCATAGCAAATGTGTACAGCGCGAGCTGAAAATGCATTTACAGCACTAAAAAACCAAACTTTTATAACAGCTAAACCAAACGTTTCCAATGTAAATTTCCACCTTTATATAGTGTAGAAAGGCATCCTGAAGCCTGGAAAGTCATTAATTCGATTGTCCAGTATTTCCTTCATGAGATATTGCAACACTTAGAAAAAGTGTACAGCGCCAGCAGACAATGAATTTTCAGCACTAAAAAAACGAAACTTCATTAACAGCTAAACCAAACGTTTCCAATGTAAATTTCCACATTTATAGAGTGTAAAAAGGCATCCTGAAGCCTGGGAAGTCATTAATTTGATTGTCCAGTATTTCCCTTATGAGATAATGCCTCACATAGCAAATGTGTACAGTGCGAGCTGAAAATGCATTTTCAGCACTAAAAAACGAAACTTTTATAACAGCTAAACCAAACGTTTCCAATGTAAATTTCCACCTTTATATAGTGTAAAAAGACATCCTGAAGCCTGGGCAGTCATTAATTTGATTGTCCAGTATTTCCCTTATGAGAATAATGCCTCACATAGCAAATGTGTACAGCGCGAGCTGAAAATGCATTTACAGCACTAAAAAAACAAACTTTTATAACAGCTAAACTAAACGTTTCCAATGTAAATTTCCACCTTTATATAGTGTAAAAAGACATCCTGAAGCCTGGGCAGTCATTAATTTGATTGTCCAATATTTCCCTTATGAGATAATGCCTCTCATAGCAAATGTGTACAGCGCGAGCTGAAAATGCATTTACAGGACTAAAAACCCAAACTTTTATAACAGCTAAACCAAACGTTTCCAATGTAAATTTCCACCTTTATATAGTGTAGAAAGGCATCTTGAAGCCTGGAAAGTCATTAATTTGATTGTCCAGTATTTCCTTCATGAGATATTGTAACACTTAGAAAAGGTGTACAGCGCCAGCAGACACTGAATTTTCAGCACTAAAAAAACGAAACTTCATTAACAGCTAAACCAAACGTTTCCAATGTAAATTTCCACATTTATAGAGTGTAAAAAGGCATCCTGAAGCCTGGGAAGTCATTAATTTGATTGTCCAGTATTTCCCTTATGCGATAATGCCTCACATAGCAAATGTGTACAGTGCGAGCTGAAAATGCATTTTCAGCACTAAAAAACCAAACTTTTATAACAGCTAAACCAAACGTTTCCAATGTAAATTTCCACCTTTATATAGTGTAAAAAGACATCCTGAAGCCTGGGCAGTCATTAATTCGATTGTCCAATATTTCCTTTATGAGATAATGCCTCTCATAGCAAATGTGTACAGCGCGAGCTGAAAATGCATTTACAGCACTAAAAAACCAAACTTTTATAACAGCTAAACCAAACGTTTCCAATGTAAATTTCCACCTTTATATAGTGTAAAAAGGCATCCTGAAGCCTGGAAAGTCATTAATTTGATTGTCCAGTATTTCCTTCATGAGATAATGCCTCACATAGCAAATGTGTACAGTGCGAGCTGAAAATGCATTTTCAGCACTAAAAAACCAAACTTTTATAACAGCTAAACCAAACGTTTCCAATGTAAATTCCACCTTTATATAGTGTAAAAAGACATCCTGAAGCCTGGGCAGTCATTAATTTGATTGTCCAATATTTCCCTTATGAGATAATGCCTCTCATAGCAAATGTGTACAGCGCGAGCTGAAAATGCATTTACAGCACTAAAAAAACAAACTTTTATAACAGCTAAACCAAACGTTTCCAATGTAAATTTCCACCTTTATATAGTGTAAAAAGACATCCTGAAGCCTGGGCAGTCATTAATTTGATTGTCCAATATTTCCCTTATGAGATAATGCCTCTCATAGCAAATGTGTACAGCGCGAGCTGAAAATGCATTTACAGCACTAAAAAACCAAACTTTTATAACAGCTAAACCAAACGTTTCCAATGTAAATTTCCACCTTTATATAGTGTAGAAAGGCATCCTGAAGCCTGGAAAGTCATTAATTTGATTGTCCAGTATTTCCTTCATGAGATATTGCAACACTTAGAAAAGGTGTACAGCGCCAGCAGACAATGAATTTTCAGCACTAAAAAAACGAAACTTCATTAACAGCTAAACCAAACGTTTCCAATGTAAATTTCCACATTTATAGAGTGTAAAAAGGCATCCTGAAGCCTGGGAAGTCATTAATTTGATTGTCCAGTATTTCCCTTATGAGATAATGCCTCACATAGCAAATGTGTACAGTGCGAGCTGAAAATGCATTTTCAGCACTAAAAAACCAAACTTTTATAACAGCTAAACCAAACGTTTCCAATGTAAATTTCCACCTTTATATAGTGTAAAAAGACATCCTGAAGCCTGGGCAGTCATTAATTCGATTGTCCAATATTTCCTTTATGAGATAATGCCTCTCATAGCAAATGTGTACAGCGCGAGCTGAAAATGCATTTACAGCACTAAAAAACCAAACTTTTATAACAGCTAAACCAAACGTTTCCAATGTAAATTTCCACCTTTATATAGTGTAAAAAGGCATCCTGAAGCCTGGAAAGTCATTAATTTGATTGTCCAGTATTTCCTTCATGAGATAATGCCTCACATAGCAAATGTGTACAGTGCGAGCTGAAAATGCATTTTCAGCACTAAAAAACCAAACTTTTATAACAGCTAAACCAAACGTTTCCAATGTAAATTCCACCTTTATATAGTGTAAAAAGACATCCTGAAGCCTGGGCAGTCATTAATTTGATTGTCCAATATTTCCCTTATGAGATAATGCCTCTCATAGCAAATGTGTACAGCGCGAGCTGAAAATGCATTTACAGCACTAAAAAACCAAACTTTTATAACAGCTAAACCAAACGTTTCCAATGTAAATTTCCACCTTTATATAGTGTAGAAAGGCATCCTGAAGCCTGGAAAGTCATTAATTTGATTGTCCAGTATTTCCTTCATGAGATATTGCAACACTTAGAAAAAGTGTACAGCGCCAGGAGACAATGAATTTTCAGCACTAAAAAACCGAAACTTCATTAACAGCTAAACTAAACGTTTCCAATGTAAATTTCCACCTTTATATAGTGTAAAAAGACATCCTGAAGCCTGGGCAGTCATTAATTTGATTGTCCAATATTTCCCTTATGAGATAATGCCTCTCATAGCAAATGTGTACAGCGCGAGCTGAAAATGCATTTACAGCACTAAAAAAACAAACTTTTATAACAGCTAAACCAAACGTTTCCAATGTAAATTTCTACCTTTATATAGTGTAGAAAGGCATCCTGAAGCCTGGAAAGTCATTAATTTGATTGTCCAGTATTTCCTTCATGAGATATTGCAACACTTAGAAAAAGTGTACAGCGCCAGCAGACAATGAATTTTCAGCACTAAAAAAACGAAACTTCATTAACAGCTAAACTAAACGTTTCCAATGTAAATTTCCACCTTTATATAGTGTAAAAAGACATCCTGAAGCCTGGGCAGTCATTAATTTGATTGTCCAATATTTCCCTTATGAGATAATGCCTCTCATAGCAAATGTGTACAGCGCGAGCTGAAAATGCATTTACAGCACTAAAAAACCAAACTTTTATAACAGCTAAACCAAACGTTTCCAATGTAAATTTCCACATTTATATAGTGTAGAAAGGCATCCTGAAGCCTGGAAAGTCATTAATTTGATTGTCCAGTATTTCCTTCATGAGATATTGCAACACTTAGAAAAAGTGTACAGCGCCAGCAGACAATGAATTTTCAGCACTAAAAAAACGAAACTTCATTAACAGCTAAACCAAACGTTTCCAATGTAAATTTCCACATTTATAGAGTGTAAAAGGGCATCCTGAAGCCTGGGAAGTCATTAATTTGATTGTCCAGTATTTCCCTTATGAGATAATGCCTCACATAGCAAATGTGTACAGTGCGAGCTGAAAATGCATTTTCAGCACTAAAAAAACAAACTTTTATAACAGCTAAACCAAACGTTTCCAATGTAAATTTCCACCTTTATATAGTGTAAAAAGACATCCTGAAGCCTGGGCAGTCATTAATTTGATTGTCCAGTATTTCCCTTATGAGATAATGCCTCACATAGCAAATGTGTACAGCGCGAGCTGAAAATGCATTTACAGCACTAAAAAAACAAACTTATATAACAGCTAAACTAAACGTTTCCAATGTAAATTTCCACCTTTATATAGTGTAAAAAGACATCCTGAAGCCTGGGCAGTCATTAATTTGATTGTCCAATATTTCCCTTATGAGATAATGCCTCTCATAGCAAATGTGTACAGCGCGAGCTGAAAATGCATTTACAGCACTAAAAAACCAAACTTTTATAACAGCTAAACCAAACGTTTCCAATGTAAATTTCTACCTTTATATAGTGTAGAAAGGCATCCTGAAGCCTGGAAAGTCATTAATTTGATTGTCCAGTATTTCCTTCATGAGATATTGCAACACTTAGAAAAAGTGTACAGCGCCAGCAGACAATGAATTTTCAGCACTAAAAAAACGAAACTTCATTACAGCTAAACTAAACGTTTCCAATGTAAATTTCCACCTTTATATAGTGTAAAAAGACATCCTGAAGCCTGGGCAGTCATTAATTTGATTGTCCAATATTTCCCTTATGATATAATGCCTCTCATAGCAAATGTGTACAGCGCGAGCTGAAAATGCATTTACAGCACTAAAAAAACAAACTTTTATAACAGCTAAACCAAACGTTTCCAATGTAAATTTCCACCTTTATATAGTGTAGAAAGGCATCCTGAAGCCTGGAAAGTCATTAATTTGATTGTCCAGTATTTCCTTCATGAGATATTGCAACACTTAGAAAAAGTGTACAGCGCCAGCAGACAATGAATTTTCAGCACTAAAAAAACGAAACTTCATTAACAGCTAAACCAAACGTTTCCAATGTAAATTTCCACATTTATAGAGTGTAAAAAGGCATCCTGAAGCCTGGGAAGTCATTAATTTGATTGTCCAGTATTTCCCTTATGAGATAATGCCTCACATAGCAAATGTGTACAGTGCGAGCTGAAAATGCATTTTCAGCACTAAAAAACCAAACTTTTATAACAGCTAAACCAAACGTTTCCAATGTAAATTTCCACCTTTATATAGTGTAAAAAGACATCCTGAAGCCTGGGCAGTCATTAATTTGATTGTCCAGTATTTCCCTTATGAGATAATGCCTCACATAGCAAATGTGTACAGCGCGAGCTGAAAATGCATTTACAGCACTAAAAAAACAAACTTTTATAACAGCTAAACTAAACGTTTCCAATGTAAATTTCCACCTTTATATAGTGTAAAAAGACATCCTGAAGCCTGGGCAGTCATTAATTTGATTGTCCAATATTTCCCTTATGAGATAATGCCTCTCATAGCAAATGTGTACAGCGCGAGCTGAAAATGCATTTACAGGACTAAAAACCCAAACTTTTATAACAGCTAAACCAAACGTTTCCAATGTAAATTTCCACCTTTATATAGTGTAGAAAGGCATCTTGAAGCCTGGAAAGTCATTAATTTGATTGTCCAGTATTTCCTTCATGAGATATTGCAACACTTAGAAAAGGTGTACAGCGCCAGCAGACAAGGAATTTTCAGCACTAAAAAAACGAAACTTCATTAACAGCTAAACCAAACGTTTCCAATGTAAATTTCCACATTTATAGAGTGTAAAAAGGCATCCTGAAGCCTGGGAAGTCATTAATTTGATTGTCCAGTATTTCCCTTATGAGATAATGCCTCACATAGCAAATGTGTACAGTGCGAGCTGAAAATGCATTTTCAGCACTAAAAAACCAAACTTTTATAACAGCTAAACCAAACGTTTCCAATGTAAATTTCCACCTTTATATAGTGTAAAAAGACATCCTGAAGCCTGGGCAGTCATTAATTCGATTGTCCAATATTTCCTTTATGAGATAATGCCTCTCATAGCAAATGTGTACAGCGCGAGCTGAAAATGCATTTACAGCACTAAAAAACCAAACTTTTATAACAGCTAAACCAAACGTTTCCAATGTAAATTTCCACCTTTATATAGTGTAAAAAGGCATCCTGAAGCCTGGAAAGTCATTAATTTGATTGTCCAGTATTTCCTTCATGAGATAATGCCTCACATAGCAAATGTGTACAGTGCGAGCTGAAAATGCATTTTCAGCACTAAAAAACCAAACTTTTATAACAGCTAAACCAAACGTTTCCAATGTAAATTCCACCTTTATATAGTGTAAAAAGACATCCTGAAGCCTGGGCAGTCATTAATTTGATTGTCCAATATTTCCCTTATGAGATAATGCCTCTCATAGCAAATGTGTACAGCGCGAGCTGAAAATGCATTTACAGCACTAAAAAACCAAACTTTTATAACAGCTAAACCAAACGTTTCCAATGTAAATTTCCACCTTTATATAGTGTAGAAAGGCATCCTGAAGCCTGGAAAGTCATTAATTTGATTGTCCAGTATTTCCTTCATGAGATATTGCAACACTTAGAAAAAGTGTACAGCGCCAGGAGACAATGAATTTTCAGCACTAAAAAACCGAAACTTCATTAACAGCTAAACTAAACGTTTCCAATGTAAATTTCCACCTTTATATAGTGTAAAAAGACATCCTGAAGCCTGGGCAGCCATTAATTTGATTGTCCAATATTTCCCTCATGAGATAATGCCTCTCATAGCAAATGTGTACAGCGCGAGCTGAAAATGCATTTACAGCACTAAAAAACCAAACTTTTATAACAGCTAAACCAAACGTTTCCAATGTAAATTTCCACCTTTATATAGTGTAAAAAGACATCCTGAAGCCTGGGCAGTCATTAATTTGATTGTCCAATATTTCCCTTATGAGATAATGCCTCTCATAGCAAATGTGTACAGCGCGAGCTGAAAATGCATTTACAGCACTAAAAAACCAAACTTTTATAACAGCTAAACCAAACGTTTCCAATGTAAATTTCTACCTTTATATAGTGTAGAAAGGCATCCTGAAGCCTGGAAAGTCATTAATTTGATTGTCCAGTATTTCCTTCATGAGATATTGCAACACTTAGAAAAAGTGTACAGCGCCAGCAGACAATGAATTTTCAGCACTAAAAAAACGAAACTTCATTAACAGCTAAACTAAACGTTTCCAATGTAAATTTCCACCTTTATATAGTGTAAAAAGACATCCTGAAGCCTGGGCAGTCATTAATTTGATTGTCCAATATTTCCCTTATGAGATAATGCCTCTCATAGCAAATGTGTACAGCGCGAGCTGAAAATGCATTTACAGCACTAAAAAAACAAACTTTTATAACAGCTAAACCAAACGTTTCCAATGTAAATTTCCACCTTTATATAGTGTAGAAAGGCATCCTGAAGCCTGGAAAGTCATTAATTCGATTGTCCAGTATTTCCTTCATGAGATATTGCAACACTTAGAAAAAGTGTACAGCGCCAGCAGACAATGAATTTTCAGCACTAAAAAAACGAAACTTCATTAACAGCTAAACCAAACGTTTCCAATGTAAATTTCCACATTTATAGAGTGTAAAAAGGCATCCTGAAGCCTGGGAAGTCATTAATTTGATTGTCCAGTATTTCCCTTATGAGATAATGCCTCACATAGCAAATGTGTACAGTGCGAGCTGAAAATGCATTTTCAGCACTAAAAAACCAAACTTTTATAACAGCTAAACCAAACGTTTCCAATGTAAATTTCCACCTTTATATAGTGTAAAAAAACATCCTGAAGCCTGGGCAGTCATTAATTTGATTGTCCAGTATTTCCCTTATGAGATAATGCCTCACATAGCAAATGTGTACAGCGCGAGCTGAAAATGCATTTACAGCACTAAAAAAACAAACTTTTATAACAGCTAAACCAAACGTTTCCAATGTAAATTTCCACCTTTATATAGTGTAAAAAGACATCCTGAAGCCTGGGCAGTCATTAATTTGATTGTCCAGTATTTCCCTTATGAGATAATGCCTCACATAGCAAATGTGTACAGCGCGAGCTGAAAATGCATTTTCAGCACTAAAAAACCAAACTTTTATAACAGCTAAACCAAACGTTTCCAATGTAAATTCCACCTTTATATAGTGTAAAAAGACATCCTGAAGCCTGGGCAGTCATTAATTTGATTGTCCAATATTTCCCTTATGAGATAATGCCTCTCATAGCAAATGTGTACAGCGCGAGCTGAAAATGCATTTACAGCTCTAAAAAACCAAACTTTTATAACAGCTAAACCAAACGTTTCCAATGTAAATTTCTACCTTTATACAGTGTAGAAAGGCATCCTGAAGCCTGGAAAGTCATTAATTTGATTGTCCAGTATTTCCTTCATGAGATATTGCAACACTTAGAAAAAGTGTACAGCGCCAGCAGACAATGAATTTTCAGCACTAAAAAAACGAAACTTCATTACAGCTAAACTAAACGTTTCCAATGTAAATTTCCACCTTTATATAGTGTAAAAAGACATCCTGAAGCCTGGGCAGTCATTAATTTGATTGTCCAATATTTCCCTTATGATATAATGCCTCTCATAGCAAATGTGTACAGCGCGAGCTGAAAATGCATTTACAGCACTAAAAAAACAAACTTTTATAACAGCTAAACCAAACGTTTCCAATGTAAATTTCCACCTTTATATAGTGTAGAAAGGCATCCTGAAGCCTGGAAAGTCATTAATTTGATTGTCCAGTATTTCCTTCATGAGATATTGCAACACTTAGAAAAAGTGTACAGCGCCAGCAGACAATGAATTTTCAGCACTAAAAAAACGAAACTTCATTAACAGCTAAACCAAACGTTTCCAATGTAAATTTCCACATTTATAGAGTGTAAAAAGGCATCCTGAAGCCTGGGAAGTCATTAATTTGATTGTCCAGTATTTCCCTTATGAGATAATGCCTCACATAGCAAATGTGTACAGTGCGAGCTGAAAATGCATTTTCAGCACTAAAAAACCAAACTTTTATAACAGCTAAACCAAACGTTTCCAATGTAAATTTCCACCTTTATATAGTGTAAAAAGACATCCTGAAGCCTGGGCAGTCATTAATTTGATTGTCCAGTATTTCCCTTATGAGATAATGCCTCACATAGCAAATGTGTACAGCGCGAGCTGAAAATGCATTTACAGCACTAAAAAAACAAACTTTTATAACAGCTAAACTAAACGTTTCCAATGTAAATTTCCACCTTTATATAGTGTAAAAAGACATCCTGAAGCCTGGGCAGTCATTAATTTGATTGTCCAATATTTCCCTTATGAGATAATGCCTCTCATAGCAAATGTGTACAGCGCGAGCTGAAAATGCATTTACAGGACTAAAAACCCAAACTTTTATAACAGCTAAACCAAACGTTTCCAATGTAAATTTCCACCTTTATATAGTGTAGAAAGGCATCTTGAAGCCTGGAAAGTCATTAATTTGATTGTCCAGTATTTCCTTCATGAGATATTGCAACACTTAGAAAAGGTGTACAGCGCCAGCAGACAATGAATTTTCAGCACTAAAAAAACGAAACTTCATTAACAGCTAAACCAAACGTTTCCAATGTAAATTTCCACATTTATAGAGTGTAAAAAGGCATCCTGAAGCCTGGGCAGTCATTAATTCGATTGTCCAATATTTCCTTTATGAGATAATGCCTCTCATAGCAAATGTGTACAGCGCGAGCTGAAAATGCATTTACAGCACTAAAAAACCAAACTTTTATAACAGCTAAACCAAACGTTTCCAATGTAAATTTCCACCTTTATATAGTGTAAAAAGGCATCCTGAAGCCTGGAAAGTCATTAATTTGATTGTCCAGTATTTCCTTCATGAGATAATGCCTCACATAGCAAATGTGTACAGTGCGAGCTGAAAATGCATTTTCAGCACTAAAAAACCAAACTTTTATAACAGCTAAACCAAACGTTTCCAATGTAAATTCCACCTTTATATAGTGTAAAAAGACATCCTGAAGCCTGGGCAGTCATTAATTTGATTGTCCAATATTTCCCTTATGAGATAATGCCTCTCATAGCAAATGTGTACAGCGCGAGCTGAAAATGCATTTACAGCACTAAAAAAACAAACTTTTATAACAGCTAAACCAAACGTTTCCAATGTAAATTTCTACCTTTATATAGTGTAGAAAGGCATCCTGAAGCCTGGAAAGTCATTAATTTGATTGTCCAGTATTTCCTTCATGAGATATTGCAACACTTAGAAAAAGTGTACAGCGCCAGCAGACAATGAATTTTCAGCACTAAAAAAACGAAACTTCATTACAGCTAAACTAAACGTTTCCAATGTAAATTTCCACCTTTATATAGTGTAAAAAGACATCCTGAAGCCTGGGCAGTCATTAATTTGATTGTCCAATATTTCCCTTATGATATAATGCCTCTCATAGCAAATGTGTACAGCGCGAGCTGAAAATGCATTTACAGCACTAAAAAACCAAACTTTTATAACAGCTAAACCAAACGTTTCCAATGTAAATTTCCACCTTTATATAGTGTAAAAAGGCATCCTGAAGCCTGGAAAGTCATTAATTTGATTGTCCAGTATTTCCTTCATGAGATAATGCCTCACATAGCAAATGTGTACAGTGCGAGCTGAAAATGCATTTTCAGCACTAAAAAACCAAACTTTTATAACAGCTAAACCAAACGTTTCCAATGTAAATTCCACCTTTATATAGTGTAAAAAGACATCCTGAAGCCTGGGCAGTCATTAATTTGATTGTCCAATATTTCCCTTATGAGATAATGCCTCTCATAGCAAATGTGTACAGCGCGAGCTGAAAATGCATTTACAGCACTAAAAAACCAAACTTTTATAACAGCTAAACCAAACGTTTCCAATGTAAATTTCCACCTTTATATAGTGTAGAAAGGCATCCTGAAGCCTGGAAAGTCATTAATTTGATTGTCCAGTATTTCCTTCATGAGATATTGCAACACTTAGAAAAAGTGTACAGCGCCAGGAGACAATGAATTTTCAGCACTAAAAAACCGAAACTTCATTAACAGCTAAACTAAACGTTTCCAATGTAAATTTCCACCTTTATATAGTGTAAAAAGACATCCTGAAGCCTGGGCAGCCATTAATTTGATTGTCCAATATTTCCCTCATGAGATAATGCCTCTCATAGCAAATGTGTACAGCGCGAGCTGAAAATGCATTTACAGCACTAAAAAACCAAACTTTTATAACAGCTAAACCAAACGTTTCCAATGTAAATTTCCACCTTTATATAGTGTAAAAAGACATCCTGAAGCCTGGGCAGTCATTAATTTGATTGTCCAATATTTCCCTTATGAGATAATGCCTCTCATAGCAAATGTGTACAGCGCGAGCTGAAAATGCATTTACAGCACTAAAAAACCAAACTTTTATAACAGCTAAACCAAACGTTTCCAATGTAAATTTCTACCTTTATATAGTGTAGAAAGGCATCCTGAAGCCTGGAAAGTCATTAATTTGATTGTCCAGTATTTCCTTCATGAGATATTGCAACACTTAGAAAAAGTGTACAGCGCCAGCAGACAATGAATTTTCAGCACTAAAAAAACGAAACTTCATTAACAGCTAAACTAAACGTTTCCAATGTAAATTTCCACCTTTATATAGTGTAAAAAGACATCCTGAAGCCTGGGCAGTCATTAATTTGATTGTCCAATATTTCCCTTATGAGATAATGCCTCTCATAGCAAATGTGTACAGCGCGAGCTGAAAATGCATTTACAGCACTAAAAAAACAAACTTTTATAACAGCTAAACCAAACGTTTCCAATGTAAATTTCCACCTTTATATAGTGTAGAAAGGCATCCTGAAGCCTGGAAAGTCATTAATTCGATTGTCCAGTATTTCCTTCATGAGATATTGCAACACTTAGAAAAAGTGTACAGCGCCAGCAGACAATGAATTTTCAGCACTAAAAAAACGAAACTTCATTAACAGCTAAACCAAACGTTTCCAATGTAAATTTCCACATTTATAGAGTGTAAAAAGGCATCCTGAAGCCTGGGAAGTCATTAATTTGATTGTCCAGTATTTCCCTTATGAGATAATGCCTCACATAGCAAATGTGTACAGTGCGAGCTGAAAATGCATTTTCAGCACTAAAAAACCAAACTTTTATAACAGCTAAACCAAACGTTTCCAATGTAAATTTCCACCTTTATATAGTGTAAAAAAACATCCTGAAGCCTGGGCAGTCATTAATTTGATTGTCCAGTATTTCCCTTATGAGATAATGCCTCACATAGCAAATGTGTACAGCGCGAGCTGAAAATGCATTTACAGCACTAAAAAAACAAACTTTTATAACAGCTAAACCAAACGTTTCCAATGTAAATTTCCACCTTTATATAGTGTAAAAAGACATCCTGAAGCCTGGGCAGTCATTAATTTGATTGTCCAGTATTTCCCTTATGAGATAATGCCTCACATAGCAAATGTGTACAGCGCGAGCTGAAAATGCATTTTCAGCACTAAAAAACCAAACTTTTATAACAGCTAAACCAAACGTTTCCAATGTAAATTCCACCTTTATATAGTGTAAAAAGACATCCTGAAGCCTGGGCAGTCATTAATTTGATTGTCCAATATTTCCCTTATGAGATAATGCCTCTCATAGCAAATGTGTACAGCGCGAGCTGAAAATGCATTTACAGCTCTAAAAAACCAAACTTTTATAACAGCTAAACCAAACGTTTCCAATGTAAATTTCTACCTTTATACAGTGTAGAAAGGCATCCTGAAGCCTGGAAAGTCATTAATTTGATTGTCCAGTATTTCCTTCATGAGATATTGCAACACTTAGAAAAAGTGTACAGCGCCAGCAGACAATGAATTTTCAGCACTAAAAAAACGAAACTTCATTACAGCTAAACTAAACGTTTCCAATGTAAATTTCCACCTTTATATAGTGTAAAAAGACATCCTGAAGCCTGGGCAGTCATTAATTTGATTGTCCAATATTTCCCTTATGATATAATGCCTCTCATAGCAAATGTGTACAGCGCGAGCTGAAAATGCATTTACAGCACTAAAAAAACAAACTTTTATAACAGCTAAACCAAACGTTTCCAATGTAAATTTCCACCTTTATATAGTGTAGAAAGGCATCCTGAAGCCTGGAAAGTCATTAATTTGATTGTCCAGTATTTCCTTCATGAGATATTGCAACACTTAGAAAAAGTGTACAGCGCCAGCAGACAATGAATTTTCAGCACTAAAAAAACGAAACTTCATTAACAGCTAAACCAAACGTTTCCAATGTAAATTTCCACATTTATAGAGTGTAAAAAGGCATCCTGAAGCCTGGGAAGTCATTAATTTGATTGTCCAGTATTTCCCTTATGAGATAATGCCTCACATAGCAAATGTGTACAGTGCGAGCTGAAAATGCATTTTCAGCACTAAAAAACCAAACTTTTATAACAGCTAAACCAAACGTTTCCAATGTAAATTTCCACCTTTATATAGTGTAAAAAGACATCCTGAAGCCTGGGCAGTCATTAATTTGATTGTCCAGTATTTCCCTTATGAGATAATGCCTCACATAGCAAATGTGTACAGCGCGAGCTGAAAATGCATTTACAGCACTAAAAAAACAAACTTTTATAACAGCTAAACTAAACGTTTCCAATGTAAATTTCCACCTTTATATAGTGTAAAAAGACATCCTGAAGCCTGGGCAGTCATTAATTTGATTGTCCAATATTTCCCTTATGAGATAATGCCTCTCATAGCAAATGTGTACAGCGCGAGCTGAAAATGCATTTACAGGACTAAAAACCCAAACTTTTATAACAGCTAAACCAAACGTTTCCAATGTAAATTTCCACCTTTATATAGTGTAGAAAGGCATCTTGAAGCCTGGAAAGTCATTAATTTGATTGTCCAGTATTTCCTTCATGAGATATTGCAACACTTAGAAAAGGTGTACAGCGCCAGCAGACAATGAATTTTCAGCACTAAAAAAACGAAACTTCATTAACAGCTAAACCAAACGTTTCCAATGTAAATTTCCACATTTATAGAGTGTAAAAAGGCATCCTGAAGCCTGGGCAGTCATTAATTCGATTGTCCAATATTTCCTTTATGAGATAATGCCTCTCATAGCAAATGTGTACAGCGCGAGCTGAAAATGCATTTACAGCACTAAAAAACCAAACTTTTATAACAGCTAAACCAAACGTTTCCAATGTAAATTTCCACCTTTATATAGTGTAAAAAGGCATCCTGAAGCCTGGAAAGTCATTAATTTGATTGTCCAGTATTTCCTTCATGAGATAATGCCTCACATAGCAAATGTGTACAGTGCGAGCTGAAAATGCATTTTCAGCACTAAAAAACCAAACTTTTATAACAGCTAAACCAAACGTTTCCAATGTAAATTCCACCTTTATATAGTGTAAAAAGACATCCTGAAGCCTGGGCAGTCATTAATTTGATTGTCCAATATTTCCCTTATGAGATAATGCCTCTCATAGCAAATGTGTACAGCGCGAGCTGAAAATGCATTTACAGCACTAAAAAAACAAACTTTTATAACAGCTAAACCAAACGTTTCCAATGTAAATTTCTACCTTTATATAGTGTAGAAAGGCATCCTGAAGCCTGGAAAGTCATTAATTTGATTGTCCAGTATTTCCTTCATGAGATATTGCAACACTTAGAAAAAGTGTACAGCGCCAGCAGACAATGAATTTTCAGCACTAAAAAAACGAAACTTCATTACAGCTAAACTAAACGTTTCCAATGTAAATTTCCACCTTTATATAGTGTAAAAAGACATCCTGAAGCCTGGGCAGTCATTAATTTGATTGTCCAATATTTCCCTTATGATATAATGCCTCTCATAGCAAATGTGTACAGCGCGAGCTGAAAATGCATTTACAGCACTAAAAAAACAAACTTTTATAACAGCTAAACCAAACGTTTCCAATGTAAATTTCCACCTTTATATAGTGTAGAAAGGCATCCTGAAGCCTGGAAAGTCATTAATTTGATTGTCCAGTATTTCCTTCATGAGATATTGCAACACTTAGAAAAAGTGTACAGCGCCAGCAGACAATGAATTTTCAGCACTAAAAAAACGAAACTTCATTAACAGCTAAACCAAACGTTTCCAATGTAAATTTCCACATTTATAGAGTGTAAAAAGGCACCCTGAAGCCTGGGAAGTCATTAATTTGATTGTCCAGTATTTCCCTTATGAGATAATGCCTCACATAGCAAATGTGTACAGTGCGAGCTGAAAATGCATTTTCAGCACTAAAAAACCAAACTTTTATAACAGCTAAACCAAACGTTTCCAATGTAAATTTCCACCTTTATATAGTGTAAAAAGACATCCTGAAGCCTGGGCAGTCATTAATTTGATTGTCCAGTATTTCCCTTATGAGATAATGCCTCACATAGCAAATGTGTACAGCGCGAGCTGAAAATGCATTTACAGCACTAAAAAAACAAACTTTTATAACAGCTAAACTAAACGTTTCCAATGTAAATTTCCACCTTTATATAGTGTAAAAAGACATCCTGAAGCCTGGGCAGTCATTAATTTGATTGTCCAATATTTCCCTGATGAGATAATGCCTCTCATAGCAAATGTGTACAGCGCGAGCTGAAAATGCATTTACAGCACTAAAAAACCAAACTTTTATAACAGCTAAACCAAACGTTTCCAATGTAAATTTCTACCTTTATATAGTGTAGAAAGGCATCCTGAAGCCTGGAAAGTCATTAATTTGATTGTCCAGTATTTCCTTCATGAGATATTGCAACACTTAGAAAAAGTGTACAGCGCCAGCAGACAATGAATTTTCAGCACTAAAAAAACGAAACTTCATTAACAGCTAAACTAAACGTTTCCAATGTAAATTTCCACCTTTATATAGTGTAAAAAGACATCCTGAAGTCTGGGCAGTCATTAATTTGATTGTCCAATATTTCCCTTATGATATAATGCCTCTCATAGCAAATGTGTACAGCGCGAGCTGAAAATGCATTTACAGCACTAAAAAACCAAACTTTTATAACAGCTAAACCAAACGTTTCCAATGTAAATTTCCACCTTTATATAGTGTAGAAAGGCATCCTGAAGCCTGGAAAGTCATTAATTCGATTGTCCAGTATTTCCTTCATGAGATATTGCAACACTTAGAAAAAGTGTACAGCGCCAGCAGACAATGAATTTTCAGCACTAAAAAAACGAAACTTCATTAACAGCTAAACCAAACGTTTCCAATGTAAATTTCCACATTTACAGAGTGTAAAAAGGCATCCTGAAGCCTGGGAAGTCATTAATTTGATTTTCCAGTATTTCCCTTATGAGATAATGCCTCACATAGCAAATGTGTACAGTGCGAGCTGAAAATGCATTTTCAGCACTAAAAAACCAAACTTTTATAACAGCTAAACCAAACGTTTCCAATGTAAATTTCCACCTTTATATAGTGTAAAAAGACATCCTGAAGCCTGGGCAGTCATTAATTTGATTGTCCAGTATTTCCCTTATGAGAATAATGCCTCACATAGCAAATGTGTACAGCGCGAGCTGAAAATGCATTTACAGCACTAAAAAAACAAACTTTTATAACAGCTAAACTAAACGTTTCCAATGTAAATTTCCACCTTTATATAGTGTAAAAAGACATCCTGAAGCCTGGGCAGTCATTAATTTGATTGTCCAATATTTCCCTTATGAGATAATGCCTCTCATAGCAAATGTGTACAGCGCGAGCTGAAAATGCATTTACAGGACTAAAAACCCAAACTTTTATAACAGCTAAACCAAACGTTTCCAATGTAAATTTCCACCTTTATATAGTGTAGAAAGGCATCTTGAAGCCTGGAAAGTCATTAATTTGATTGTCCAGTATTTCCTTCATGAGATATTGTAACACTTAGAAAAGGTGTACAGCGCCAGCAGACACTGAATTTTCAGCACTAAAAAAACGAAACTTCATTAACAGCTAAACCAAACGTTTCCAATGTAAATTTCCACATTTATAGAGTGTAAAAAGGCATCCTGAAGCCTGGGAAGTCATTAATTTGATTGTCCAGTATTTCCCTTATGCGATAATGCCTCACATAGCAAATGTGTACAGTGCGAGCTGAAAATGCATTTTCAGCACTAAAAAACCAAACTTTTATAACAGCTAAACCAAACGTTTCCAATGTAAATTTCCACCTTTATATAGTGTAAAAAGACATCCTGAAGCCTGGGCAGTCATTAATTCGATTGTCCAATATTTCCTTTATGAGATAATGCCTCTCATAGCAAATGTGTACAGCGCGAGCTGAAAATGCATTTACAGCACTAAAAAACCAAACTTTTATAACAGCTAAACCAAACGTTTCCAATGTAAATTTCCACCTTTATATAGTGTAAAAAGGCATCCTGAAGCCTGGAAAGTCATTAATTTGATTGTCCAGTATTTCCTTCATGAGATAATGCCTCACATAGCAAATGTGTACAGTGCGAGCTGAAAATGCATTTTCAGCACTAAAAAACCAAACTTTTATAACAGCTAAACCAAACGTTTCCAATGTAAATTTCCACCTTTATATAGTGTAAAAAGACATCCTGAAGCCTGGGCAGTCATTAATTTGATTGTCCAGTATTTCCCTTATGAGATAATGCCTCACATAGCAAATGTGTACAGCGCGAGCTGAAAATGCATTTACAGCACTAAAAAAACAAACTTTTATAACAGCTAAACTAAACGTTTCCAATGTAAATTTCCACCTTTATATAGTGTAAAAAGACATCCTGAAGCCTGGGCAGTCATTAATTTGATTGTCCAATATTTCCCTTATGAGATAATGCCTCTCATAGCAAATGTGTACAGCGCGAGCTGAAAATGCATTTACAGGACTAAAAACCCAAACTTTTATAACAGCTAAACCAAACGTTTCCAATGTAAATTTCCACCTTTATATAGTGTAGAAAGGCATCTTGAAGCCTGGAAAGTCATTAATTTGATTGTCCAGTATTTCCTTCATGAGATATTGCAACACTTAGAAAAGGTGTACAGCGCCAGCAGACAAGGAATTTTCAGCACTAAAAAAACGAAACTTCATTAACAGCTAAACCAAACGTTTCCAATGTAAATTTCCACATTTATAGAGTGTAAAAAGGCATCCTGAAGCCTGGGAAGTCATTAATTTGATTGTCCAGTATTTCCCTTATGAGATAATGCCTCACATAGCAAATGTGTACAGTGCGAGCTGAAAATGCATTTTCAGCACTAAAAAACCAAACTTTTATAACAGCTAAACCAAACGTTTCCAATGTAAATTTCCACCTTTATATAGTGTAAAAAGACATCCTGAAGCCTGGGCAGTCATTAATTCGATTGTCCAATATTTCCTTTATGAGATAATGCCTCTCATAGCAAATGTGTACAGCGCGAGCTGAAAATGCATTTACAGCACTAAAAAACCAAACTTTTATAACAGCTAAACCAAACGTTTCCAATGTAAATTTCCACCTTTATATAGTGTAAAAAGGCATCCTGAAGCCTGGAAAGTCATTAATTTGATTGTCCAGTATTTCCTTCATGAGATAATGCCTCACATAGCAAATGTGTACAGTGCGAGCTGAAAATGCATTTACAGCACTAAAAAACCAAACTTTTATAACAGCTAAACCAAACGTTTCCAATGTAAATTCCACCTTTATATAGTGTAAAAAGACATCCTGAAGCCTGGGCAGTCATTAATTTGATTGTCCAATATTTCCCTTATGAGATAATGCCTCTCATAGCAAATGTGTACAGCGCGAGCTGAAAATGCATTTACAGCACTAAAAAACCAAACTTTTATAACAGCTAAACCAAACGTTTCCAATGTAAATTTCTACCTTTATATAGTGTAGAAAGGCATCCTGAAGCCTGGAAAGTCATTAATTTGATTGTCCAGTATTTCCTTCATGAGATATTGCAACACTTAGAAAAAGTGTACAGCGCCAGCAGACAATGAATTTTCAGCACTAAAAAAACGAAACTTCATTACAGCTAAACTAAACGTTTCCAATGTAAATTTCCACCTTTATATAGTGTAAAAAGACATCCTGAAGCCTGGGCAGTCATTAATTTGATTGTCCAATATTTCCCTTATGATATAATGCCTCTCATAGCAAATGTGTACAGCGCGAGCTGAAAATGCATTTACAGCACTAAAAAAACAAACTTTTATAACAGCTAAACCAAACGTTTCCAATGTAAATTTCCACCTTTATATAGTGTAGAAAGGCATCCTGAAGCCTGGAAAGTCATTAATTTGATTGTCCAGTATTTCCTTCATGAGATATTGCAACACTTAGAAAAAGTGTACAGCGCCAGCAGACAATGAATTTTCAGCACTAAAAAAACGAAACTTCATTAACAGCTAAACCAAACGTTTCCAATGTAAATTTCCACATTTATAGAGTGTAAAAAGGCATCCTGAAGCCTGGGAAGTCATTAATTTGATTGTCCAGTATTTCCCTTATGAGATAATGCCTCACATAGCAAATGTGTACAGTGCGAGCTGAAAATGCATTTTCAGCACTAAAAAACCAAACTTTTATAACAGCTAAACCAAACGTTTCCAATGTAAATTTCCACCTTTATATAGTGTAAAAAAACATCCTGAAGCCTGGGCAGTCATTAATTTGATTGTCCAGTATTTCCCTTATATGATAATGCCTCACATAGCAAATGTGTACAGCGCGAGCTGAAAATGCATTTACAGCACTAAAAAAACAAACTTTTATAACAGCTAAACCAAACGTTTCCAATGTAAATTTCCACCTTTATATAGTGTAAAAAGACATCCTGAAGCCTGGGCAGTCATTAATTTGATTGTCCAGTATTTCCCTTATGAGATAATGCCTCACATAGCAAATGTGTACAGCGCGAGCTGAAAATGCATTTTCAGCACTAAAAAACCAAACTTTTATAACAGCTAAACCAAACGTTTCCAATGTAAATTCCACCTTTATATAGTGTAAAAAGACATCCTGAAGCCTGGGCAGTCATTAATTTGATTGTCCAATATTTCCCTTATGAGATAATGCCTCTCATAGCAAATGTGTACAGCGCGAGCTGAAAATGCATTTACAGCTCTAAAAAACCAAACTTTTATAACAGCTAAACCAAACGTTTCCAATGTAAATTTCTACCTTTATACAGTGTAGAAAGGCATCCTGAAGCCTGGAAAGTCATTAATTTGATTGTCCAGTATTTCCTTCATGAGATATTGCAACACTTAGAAAAAGTGTACAGCGCCAGCAGACAATGAATTTTCAGCACTAAAAAAACGAAACTTCATTACAGCTAAACTAAACGTTTCCAATGTAAATTTCCACCTTTATATAGTGTAAAAAGACATCCTGAAGCCTGGGCAGTCATTAATTTGATTGTCCAATATTTCCCTTATGATATAATGCCTCTCATAGCAAATGTGTACAGCGCGAGCTGAAAATGCATTTACAGCACTAAAAAAACAAACTTTTATAACAGCTAAACCAAACGTTTCCAATGTAAATTTCCACCTTTATATAGTGTAGAAAGGCATCCTGAAGCCTGGAAAGTCATTAATTTGATTGTCCAGTATTTCCTTCATGAGATATTGCAACACTTAGAAAAAGTGTACAGCGCCAGCAGACAATGAATTTTCAGCACTAAAAAAACGAAACTTCATTAACAGCTAAACCAAACGTTTCCAATGTAAATTTCCACATTTATAGAGTGTAAAAAGGCATCCTGAAGCCTGGGAAGTCATTAATTTGATTGTCCAGTATTTCCCTTATGAGATAATGCCTCACATAGCAAATGTGTACAGTGCGAGCTGAAAATGCATTTTCAGCACTAAAAAACCAAACTTTTATAACAGCTAAACCAAACGTTTCCAATGTAAATTTCCACCTTTATATAGTGTAAAAAGACATCCTGAAGCCTGGGCAGTCATTAATTTGATTGTCCAGTATTTCCCTTATGAGATAATGCCTCACATAGCAAATGTGTACAGCGCGAGCTGAAAATGCATTTACAGCACTAAAAAAACAAACTTTTATAACAGCTAAACTAAACGTTTCCAATGTAAATTTCCACCTTTATATAGTGTAAAAAGACATCCTGAAGCCTGGGCAGTCATTAATTTGATTGTCCAATATTTCCCTTATGAGATAATGCCTCTCATAGCAAATGTGTACAGCGCGAGCTGAAAATGCATTTACAGGACTAAAAACCCAAACTTTTATAACAGCTAAACCAAACGTTTCCAATGTAAATTTCCACCTTTATATAGTGTAGAAAGGCATCTTGAAGCCTGGAAAGTCATTAATTTGATTGTCCAGTATTTCCTTCATGAGATATTGCAACACTTAGAAAAGGTGTACAGCGCCAGCAGACAATGAATTTTCAGCACTAAAAAAACGAAACTTCATTAACAGCTAAACCAAACGTTTCCAATGTAAATTTCCACATTTATAGAGTGTAAAAAGGCATCCTGAAGCCTGGGCAGTCATTAATTCGATTGTCCAATATTTCCTTTATGAGATAATGCCTCTCATAGCAAATGTGTACAGCGCGAGCTGAAAATGCATTTACAGCACTAAAAAACCAAACTTTTATAACAGCTAAACCAAACGTTTCCAATGTAAATTTCCACCTTTATATAGTGTAAAAAGGCATCCTGAAGCCTGGAAAGTCATTAATTTGATTGTCCAGTATTTCCTTCATGAGATAATGCCTCACATAGCAAATGTGTACAGTGCGAGCTGAAAATGCATTTTCAGCACTAAAAAACCAAACTTTTATAACAGCTAAACCAAACGTTTCCAATGTAAATTCCACCTTTATATAGTGTAAAAAGACATCCTGAAGCCTGGGCAGTCATTAATTTGATTGTCCAATATTTCCCTTATGAGATAATGCCTCTCATAGCAAATGTGTACAGCGCGAGCTGAAAATGCATTTACAGGACTAAAAACCCAAACTTTTATAACAGCTAAACCAAACGTTTCCAATGTAAATTTCCACCTTTATATAGTGTAGAAAGGCATCTTGAAGCCTGGAAAGTCATTAATTTGATTGTCCAGTATTTCCTTCATGAGATATTGCAACACTTAGAAAAGGTGTACAGCGCCAGCAGACAATGAATTTTCAGCACTAAAAAAACGAAACTTCATTAACAGCTAAACCAAACGTTTCCAATGTAAATTTCCACATTTATAGAGTGTAAAAAGGCATCCTGAAGCCTGGGCAGTCATTAATTCGATTGTCCAATATTTCCTTTATGAGATAATGCCTCTCATAGCAAATGTGTACAGCGCGAGCTGAAAATGCATTTACAGCACTAAAAAACCAAACTTTTATAACAGCTAAACCAAACGTTTCCAATGTAAATTTCCACCTTTATATAGTGTAAAAAGGCATCCTGAAGCCTGGAAAGTCATTAATTTGATTGTCCAGTATTTCCTTCATGAGATAATGCCTCACATAGCAAATGTGTACAGTGCGAGCTGAAAATGCATTTTCAGCACTAAAAAACCAAACTTTTATAACAGCTAAACCAAACGTTTCCAATGTAAATTCCACCTTTATATAGTGTAAAAAGACATCCTGAAGCCTGGGCAGTCATTAATTTGATTGTCCAATATTTCCCTTATGAGATAATGCCTCTCATAGCAAATGTGTACAGCGCGAGCTGAAAATGCATTTACAGCACTAAAAAAACAAACTTTTATAACAGCTAAACCAAACGTTTCCAATGTAAATTTCTACCTTTATATAGTGTAGAAAGGCATCCTGAAGCCTGGAAAGTCATTAATTTGATTGTCCAGTATTTCCTTCATGAGATATTGCAACACTTAGAAAAAGTGTACAGCGCCAGCAGACAATGAATTTTCAGCACTAAAAAAACGAAACTTCATTACAGCTAAACTAAACGTTTCCAATGTAAATTTCCACCTTTATATAGTGTAAAAAGACATCCTGAAGCCTGGGCAGTCATTAATTTGATTGTCCAATATTTCCCTTATGATATAATGCCTCTCATAGCAAATGTGTACAGCGCGAGCTGAAAATGCATTTACAGCACTAAAAAAACAAACTTTTATAACAGCTAAACCAAACGTTTCCAATGTAAATTTCCACCTTTATATAGTGTAGAAAGGCATCCTGAAGCCTGGAAAGTCATTAATTTGATTGTCCAGTATTTCCTTCATGAGATATTGCAACACTTAGAAAAAGTGTACAGCGCCAGCAGACAATGAATTTTCAGCACTAAAAAAACGAAACTTCATTAACAGCTAAACCAAACGTTTCCAATGTAAATTTCCACATTTATAGAGTGTAAAAAGGCATCCTGAAGCCTGGGAAGTCATTAATTTGATTGTCCAGTATTTCCCTTATGAGATAATGCCTCACATAGCAAATGTGTACAGTGCGAGCTGAAAATGCATTTTCAGCACTAAAAAACCAAACTTTTATAACAGCTAAACCAAACGTTTCCAATGTAAATTTCCACCTTTATATAGTGTAAAAAGACATCCTGAAGCCTGGGCAGTCATTAATTTGATTGTCCAGTATTTCCCTTATGAGATAATGCCTCACATAGCAAATGTGTACAGCGCGAGCTGAAAATGCATTTACAGCACTAAAAAAACAAACTTTTATAACAGCTAAACTAAACGTTTCCAATGTAAATTTCCACCTTTATATAGTGTAAAAAGACATCCTGAAGCCTGGGCAGTCATTAATTTGATTGTCCAATATTTCCCTTATGAGATAATGCCTCTCATAGCAAATGTGTACAGCGCGAGCTGAAAATGCATTTACAGGACTAAAAACCCAAACTTTTATAACAGCTAAACCAAACGTTTCCAATGTAAATTTCCACCTTTATATAGTGTAGAAAGGCATCTTGAAGCCTGGAAAGTCATTAATTTGATTGTCCAGTATTTCCTTCATGAGATATTGCAACACTTAGAAAAGGTGTACAGCGCCAGCAGACAATGAATTTTCAGCACTAAAAAAACGAAACTTCATTAACAGCTAAACCAAACGTTTCCAATGTAAATTTCCACATTTATAGAGTGTAAAAAGGCATCCTGAAGCCTGGGAAGTCATTAATTTGATTGTCCAGTATTTCCCTTATGAGATAATGCCTCACATAGCAAATGTGTACAGTGCGAGCTGAAAATGCATTTTCAGCACTAAAAAACCAAACTTTTATAACAGCTAAACCAAACGTTTCCAATGTAAATTTCCACCTTTATATAGTGTAAAAAGACATCCTGAAGCCTGGGCAGTCATTAATTCGATTGTCCAATATTTCCTTTATGAGATAATGCCTCTCATAGCAAATGTGTACAGCGCGAGCTGAAAATGCATTTACAGCACTAAAAAACCAAACTTTTATAACAGCTAAACCAAACGTTTCCAATGTAAATTTCCACCTTTATATAGTGTAAAAAGGCATCCTGAAGCCTGGAAAGTCATTAATTTGATTGTCCAGTATTTCCTTCATGAGATAATGCCTCACATAGCAAATGTGTACAGTGCGAGCTGAAAATGCATTTTCAGCACTAAAAAACCAAACTTTTATAACAGCTAAACCAAACGTTTCCAATGTAAATTCCACCTTTATATAGTGTAAAAAGACATCCTGAAGCCTGGGCAGTCATTAATTTGATTGTCCAATATTTCCCTTATGAGATAATGCCTCTCATAGCAAATGTGTACAGCGCGAGCTGAAAATGCATTTACAGCACTAAAAAAACAAACTTTTATAACAGCTAAACCAAACGTTTCCAATGTAAATTTCCACCTTTATATAGTGTAGAAAGGCATCCTGAAGCCTGGAAAGTCATTAATTTGATTGTCCAGTATTTCCTTCATGAGATATTGCAACACTTAGAAAAAGTGTACAGCGCCAGGAGACAATGAATTTTCAGCACTAAAAAACCGAAACTTCATTAACAGCTAAACTAAACGTTTCCAATGTAAATTTCCACCTTTATATAGTGTAAAAAGACATCCTGAAGCCTGGGCAGCCATTAATTTGATTGTCCAATATTTCCCTTATGAGATAATGCCTCTCATAGCAAATGTGTACAGCGCGAGCTGAAAATGCATTTACAGCACTAAAAAACCAAACTTTTATAACAGCTAAACCAAACGTTTCCAATGTAAATTTCCACCTTTATATAGTGTAAAAAGACATCCTGAAGCCTGGGCAGTCATTAATTTGATTGTCCAATATTTCCCTTATGAGATAATGCCTCTCATAGCAAATGTGTACAGCGCGAGCTGAAAATGCATTTACAGCACTAAAAAACCAAACTTTTATAACAGCTAAACCAAACGTTTCCAATGTAAATTTCTACCTTTATATAGTGTAGAAAGGCATCCTGAAGCCTGGAAAGTCATTAATTTGATTGTCCAGTATTTCCTTCATGAGATATTGCAACACTTAGAAAAAGTGTACAGCGCCAGCAGACAATGAATTTTCAGCACTAAAAAAACGAAACTTCATTAACAGCTAAACTAAACGTTTCCAATGTAAATTTCCACCTTTATATAGTGTAAAAAGACATCCTGAAGCCTGGGCAGTCATTAATTTGATTGTCCAATATTTCCCTTATGAGATAATGCCTCTCATAGCAAATGTGTACAGCGCGAGCTGAAAATGCATTTACTACAGCACTAAAAAACCAAACTTTTATAACAGCTAAACCAAACGTTTCCAATGTAAATTTCCACATTTATATAGTGTAGAAAGGCATCTTGAAGCCTGGAAAGTCATTAATTTGATTGTCCAGTATTTCCTTCATGAGATATTGCAACACTTAGAAAAAGTGTACAGCGCCAGCAGACAATGAATTTTCAGCACTAAAAAAACGAAACTTCATTAACAGCTAAACCAAACGTTTCCAATGTAAATTTCCACATTTATAGAGTGTAAAAGGGCATCCTGAAGCCTGGGAAGTCATTAATTTGATTGTCCAGTATTTCCCTTATGAGATAATGCCTCACATAGCAAATGTGTACAGTGCGAGCTGAAAATGCATTTTCAGCACTAAAAAAACCAAACTTTTATAACAGCTAAACCAAACGTTTCCAATGTAAATTTCCACCTTTATATAGTGTAAAAAGACATCCTGGAGCCTGGGCAGTCATTAATTTGATTGTCCACTATTTCCCTTATGAGATAATGCCTCTCATAGCAAATGTGTACAGCGCGAGCTGAAAATGCATTTACAGCACTAAAAAAACAAACTTTTATAACAGCTAAACCAAACGTTTCCAATGTACATTTCCACCTTTATATAGTGTAGAAAGGCATCCTGAAGCCTGGAAAGTCATTAATTTGATTGTCCAGTATTTCCTTCATGAGATATTGCAACACTTAGAAAAAGTGTACAGCGCCAGCAGACAATGAATTTTCAGCACTAAAAAAACGAAACTTCATTAACAGCTAAACCAAACGTTTCCGATGTAAATTTCCACATTTATAGAGTGTAAAAATGCATCCTGAAGCCTGGGAAGTCATTAATTTGATTGTCCAGTATTTCCCTTATGAGATAATGCCTCACATAGCAAATGTGTACAGTGCGAGCTGAAAATGCATTTACAGCACTAAAAAACCAAACTTATATAACAGCTAAACCAAACGTTTCCAATGTAAATTTCCACCTTTATCTAGTGTAGAAAGGCATCCTGAAGCCTGGAAAGTCATTGATTTGATTGTCCAGTATTTCCTTCATGAGATATTGCAACACTTAGAAAAAGTGTACAGCGCCAGCAGACAATGAATTTTCAGCACTAAAAAAAACGAAACTTCATTAACAGCTAAACTAAACGTTTCCAATGTAAATTTCCACCTTTATATAGAGTAAAAAGACATCCTGAAGCCTGGGCAGCCATTAATTTGATTGTCCAATATTTCCCTTATGAGATAATGCCTCTCATAGCAAATGTGTACAGCGCGAGCTGAAAATGCATTTACAGCACTAAAAAACCAAACTTTTATAACAGCTAAACCAAACGTTTCCAATGTAAATTTACACCTTTATATAGTGTAAAAAGACATCCTGAAGCCTGGGCAGTCATTAATTTGATTGTCCAATATTTCCCTTATGAGATAATGCCTCTCATAGCAAATGTGTACAGCGCGAGCTGAAAATGCATTTACAGGACTAAAAACCCAAACTTTTATAACAGCTAAACCAAACGTTTCCAATGTAAATTTCCACCTTTATATAGTGTAGAAAGGCATCTTGAAGCCTGGAAAGTCATTAATTTGATTGTCCAGTATTTCCTTCATGAGATATTGCAACACTTAGAAAAGGTGTACAGCGCCAGCAGACAATGAATTTTCAGCACTAAAAAAACGAAACTTCATTAACAGCTAAACCAAACGTTTCCAATGTAAATTTCCACATTTATAGAGTGTAAAAAGGCATCCTGAAGCCTGGGCAGTCATTAATTCGATTGTCCAATATTTCCTTTATGAGATAATGCCTCTCATAGCAAATGTGTACAGCGCGAGCTGAAAATGCATTTACAGCACTAAAAAACCAAACTTTTATAACAGCTAAACCAAACGTTTCCAATGTAAATTTCCACCTTTATATAGTGTAAAAAGGCATCCTGAAGCCTGGAAAGTCATTAATTTGATTGTCCAGTATTTCCTTCATGAGATAATGCCTCACATAGCAAATGTGTACAGTGCGAGCTGAAAATGCATTTTCAGCACTAAAAAACCAAACTTTTATAACAGCTAAACCAAACGTTTCCAATGTAAATTCCACCTTTATATAGTGTAAAAAGACATCCTGAAGCCTGGGCAGTCATTAATTTGATTGTCCAATATTTCCCTTATGAGATAATGCCTCTCATAGCAAATGTGTACAGCGCGAGCTGAAAATGCATTTACAGCACTAAAAAAACAAACTTTTATAACAGCTAAACCAAACGTTTCCAATGTAAATTTCTACCTTTATATAGTGTAGAAAGGCATCCTGAAGCCTGGAAAGTCATTAATTTGATTGTCCAGTATTTCCTTCATGAGATATTGCAACACTTAGAAAAAGTGTACAGCGCCAGCAGACAATGAATTTTCAGCACTAAAAAAACGAAACTTCATTACAGCTAAACTAAACGTTTCCAATGTAAATTTCCACCTTTATATAGTGTAAAAAGACATCCTGAAGCCTGGGCAGTCATTAATTTGATTGTCCAATATTTCCCTTATGATATAATGCCTCTCATAGCAAATGTGTACAGCGCGAGCTGAAAATGCATTTACAGCACTAAAAAAACAAACTTTTATAACAGCTAAACCAAACGTTTCCAATGTAAATTTCCACCTTTATATAGTGTAGAAAGGCATCCTGAAGCCTGGAAAGTCATTAATTTGATTGTCCAGTATTTCCTTCATGAGATATTGCAACACTTAGAAAAAGTGTACAGCGCCAGCAGACAATGAATTTTCAGCACTAAAAAAACGAAACTTCATTAACAGCTAAACCAAACGTTTCCAATGTAAATTTCCACATTTATAGAGTGTAAAAAGGCATCCTGAAGCCTGGGAAGTCATTAATTTGATTGTCCAGTATTTCCCTTATGAGATAATGCCTCACATAGCAAATGTGTACAGTGCGAGCTGAAAATGCATTTTCAGCACTAAAAAACCAAACTTTTATAACAGCTAAACCAAACGTTTCCAATGTAAATTTCCACCTTTATATAGTGTAAAAAGACATCCTGAAGCCTGGGCAGTCATTAATTTGATTGTCCAGTATTTCCCTTATGAGATAATGCCTCACATAGCAAATGTGTACAGCGCGAGCTGAAAATGCATTTACAGCACTAAAAAAACAAACTTTTATAACAGCTAAACTAAACGTTTCCAATGTAAATTTCCACCTTTATATAGTGTAAAAAGACATCCTGAAGCCTGGGCAGTCATTAATTTGATTGTCCAATATTTCCCTTATGAGATAATGCCTCTCATAGCAAATGTGTACAGCGCGAGCTGAAAATGCATTTACAGGACTAAAAACCCAAACTTTTATAACAGCTAAACCAAACGTTTCCAATGTAAATTTCCACCTTTATATAGTGTAGAAAGGCATCTTGAAGCCTGGAAAGTCATTAATTTGATTGTCCAGTATTTCCTTCATGAGATATTGCAACACTTAGAAAAGGTGTACAGCGCCAGCAGACAATGAATTTTCAGCACTAAAAAAACGAAACTTCATTAACAGCTAAACCAAACGTTTCCAATGTAAATTTCCACATTTATAGAGTGTAAAAAGGCATCCTGAAGCCTGGGAAGTCATTAATTTGATTGTCCAGTATTTCCCTTATGAGATAATGCCTCACATAGCAAATGTGTACAGTGCGAGCTGAAAATGCATTTTCAGCACTAAAAAACCAAACTTTTATAACAGCTAAACCAAACGTTTCCAATGTAAATTTCCACCTTTATATAGTGTAAAAAGACATCCTGAAGCCTGGGCAGTCATTAATTCGATTGTCCAATATTTCCTTTATGAGATAATGCCTCTCATAGCAAATGTGTACAGCGCGAGCTGAAAATGCATTTACAGCACTAAAAAACCAAACTTTTATAACAGCTAAACCAAACGTTTCCAATGTAAATTTCCACCTTTATATAGTGTAAAAAGGCATCCTGAAGCCTGGAAAGTCATTAATTTGATTGTCCAGTATTTCCTTCATGAGATAATGCCTCACATAGCAAATGTGTACAGTGCGAGCTGAAAATGCATTTTCAGCACTAAAAAACCAAACTTTTATAACAGCTAAACCAAACGTTTCCAATGTAAATTCCACCTTTATATAGTGTAAAAAGACATCCTGAAGCCTGGGCAGTCATTAATTTGATTGTCCAATATTTCCCTTATGAGATAATGCCTCTCATAGCAAATGTGTACAGCGCGAGCTGAAAATGCATTTACAGCACTAAAAAAACAAACTTTTATAACAGCTAAACCAAACGTTTCCAATGTAAATTTCCACCTTTATATAGTGTAGAAAGGCATCCTGAAGCCTGGAAAGTCATTAATTTGATTGTCCAGTATTTCCTTCATGAGATATTGCAACACTTAGAAAAAGTGTACAGCGCCAGGAGACAATGAATTTTCAGCACTAAAAAACCGAAACTTCATTAACAGCTAAACTAAACGTTTCCAATGTAAATTTCCACCTTTATATAGTGTAAAAAGACATCCTGAAGCCTGGGCAGCCATTAATTTGATTGTCCAATATTTCCCTTATGAGATAATGCCTCTCATAGCAAATGTGTACAGCGCGAGCTGAAAATGCATTTACAGCACTAAAAAACCAAACTTTTATAACAGCTAAACCAAACGTTTCCAATGTAAATTTCCACCTTTATATAGTGTAAAAAGACATCCTGAAGCCTGGGCAGTCATTAATTTGATTGTCCAATATTTCCCTTATGAGATAATGCCTCTCATAGCAAATGTGTACAGCGCGAGCTGAAAATGCATTTACAGCACTAAAAAACCAAACTTTTATAACAGCTAAACCAAACGTTTCCAATGTAAATTTCTACCTTTATATAGTGTAGAAAGGCATCCTGAAGCCTGGAAAGTCATTAATTTGATTGTCCAGTATTTCCTTCATGAGATATTGCAACACTTAGAAAAAGTGTACAGCGCCAGCAGACAATGAATTTTCAGCACTAAAAAAACGAAACTTCATTAACAGCTAAACTAAACGTTTCCAATGTAAATTTCCACCTTTATATAGTGTAAAAAGACATCCTGAAGCCTGGGCAGTCATTAATTTGATTGTCCAATATTTCCCTTATGAGATAATGCCTCTCATAGCAAATGTGTACAGCGCGAGCTGAAAATGCATTTACTACAGCACTAAAAAACCAAACTTTTATAACAGCTAAACCAAACGTTTCCAATGTAAATTTCCACATTTATATAGTGTAGAAAGGCATCTTGAAGCCTGGAAAGTCATTAATTTGATTGTCCAGTATTTCCTTCATGAGATATTGCAACACTTAGAAAAAGTGTACAGCGCCAGCAGACAATGAATTTTCAGCACTAAAAAAACGAAACTTCATTAACAGCTAAACCAAACGTTTCCAATGTAAATTTCCACATTTATAGAGTGTAAAAGGGCATCCTGAAGCCTGGGAAGTCATTAATTTGATTGTCCAGTATTTCCCTTATGAGATAATGCCTCACATAGCAAATGTGTACAGTGCGAGCTGAAAATGCATTTTCAGCACTAAAAAAACCAAACTTTTATAACAGCTAAACCAAACGTTTCCAATGTAAATTTCCACCTTTATATAGTGTAAAAAGACATCCTGGAGCCTGGGCAGTCATTAATTTGATTGTCCACTATTTCCCTTATGAGATAATGCCTCTCATAGCAAATGTGTACAGCGCGAGCTGAAAATGCATTTACAGCACTAAAAAAACAAACTTTTATAACAGCTAAACCAAACGTTTCCAATGTACATTTCCACCTTTATATAGTGTAGAAAGGCATCCTGAAGCCTGGAAAGTCATTAATTTGATTGTCCAGTATTTCCTTCATGAGATATTGCAACACTTAGAAAAAGTGTACAGCGCCAGCAGACAATGAATTTTCAGCACTAAAAAAACGAAACTTCATTAACAGCTAAACCAAACGTTTCCGATGTAAATTTCCACATTTATAGAGTGTAAAAATGCATCCTGAAGCCTGGGAAGTCATTAATTTGATTGTCCAGTATTTCCCTTATGAGATAATGCCTCACATAGCAAATGTGTACAGTGCGAGCTGAAAATGCATTTACAGCACTAAAAAACCAAACTTATATAACAGCTAAACCAAACGTTTCCAATGTAAATTTCCACCTTTATCTAGTGTAGAAAGGCATCCTGAAGCCTGGAAAGTCATTGATTTGATTGTCCAGTATTTCCTTCATGAGATATTGCAACACTTAGAAAAAGTGTACAGCGCCAGCAGACAATGAATTTTCAGCACTAAAAAAAACGAAACTTCATTAACAGCTAAACTAAACGTTTCCAATGTAAATTTCCACCTTTATATAGAGTAAAAAGACATCCTGAAGCCTGGGCAGCCATTAATTTGATTGTCCAATATTTCCCTTATGAGATAATGCCTCTCATAGCAAATGTGTACAGCGCGAGCTGAAAATGCATTTACAGCACTAAAAAACCAAACTTTTATAACAGCTAAACCAAACGTTTCCAATGTAAATTTACACCTTTATATAGTGTAAAAAGACATCCTGAAGCCTGGGCAGTCATTAATTTGATTGTCCAATATTTCCCTTATGAGATAATGCCTCTCATAGCAAATGTGTACAGCGCGAGCTGAAAATGCATTTACAGCACTAAAAAACCAAACTTTTATAACAGCTAAACCAAACGTTTCCAATGTAAATTTCCACCTTTATATAGTGTAGAAAGGCATCCTGAAGCCTGGAAAGTCATTAATTTGATTGTCCAGTATTTCCTTCATGAGATATTGCAACACTTAGAAAAAGTGTACAGCGCCAGCAGACAATGAATTTTCAGCACTAAAAAAAAGAAACTTCATTAACAGCTAAACCAAACGTTTCCAATGTAAATTTCCACATTTATAGAGTGTAAAAGGGCATCCTGAAGCCTGGGAAGTCATTAATTTGATTGTCCAGTATTTCCCTTATGAGATAATGCCTCACATAGCAAATGTGTACAGTGCGAGCTGAAAATGCATTTTCAGCACTAAAAAACCAAACTTTTATAACAGCTAAACCAAACGTTTCCAATGTAAATTTCCACCTTTATATAGTGTAAAAAGACATCCTGAAGCCTGGGCAGTCATTAATTTGATTGTCCAGTATTTCCCTTATGAGATAATGCCTCACATAGCAAATGTGTACAGCGCGAGCTGAAAATGCATTTACAGCACTAAAAAACCAAACTTTTATAACAGCTAAACCAAACGTTTCCAATGTAAATTTCCACCTTTATATAGTGTAAAAAGACATCCTGAAGCCTGGGCAGTCATTAATTTGATTGTCCAATATTTCCCTTATGAGATAATGCCTCTCATAGCAAATGTGTACAGCGCGAGCTGAAAATGCATTTACAGCACTAAAAAACCAAACTTTTATAACAGCTAAACCAAACGTTTCCAATGTAAATTTCCACCTTTATATAGTGTAGAAAGGCATCCTGAAGCCTGGAAAGTCATTAATTTGATTGTCCAGTATTTCCTTCATGAGATATTGCAACACTTAGAAAAAGTGTACAGCGCCAGCAGACAATGAATTTTCAGCACTAAAAAAAAACGAAACTTCATTAACAGCTAAACTAAACGTTTCCAATGTAAATTTCCACCTTTATATAGTGTAAAAAGACATCCTGAAGCCTGGGCAGTCATTAATTTGAATGTCCAATATTTCCCTTTTGAGATAATGCCTTTCATTGCAAATGTGTACAGTGCGAGCTGAAAATGCATTTACAGCACGAAAAAAACAAACTTTTAAAACAGCTAAACCAAACGTTTCCAATGTAAATTTCCACCTTTATAGAGTGTAAAAAGGCATCCTGAAGCCTGGGAAGTCATTAATTTGATTGTCCAGTATTTCCCTTATGAGATAATGCCTCACATAGCAAATGTGTACAGTGCGAGCTGAAAATGCATTTTAAGCACTAAAAAACCAAACTTTTATAACAGCTAAACCAAACGTTTCCAATGTAAATTTCCACCTTTATATAGTGTAAAAAGACATCCTGAAGCCTGGGCAGTCATTAATTTGATTGTCCAATATTTCCCTTATGAGATAATGCCTCTCATAGCAAATGTGTACAGCGCGAGCTGAAAATGTATTTACAGCACTAAAAAAACAAACTTTTATAACAGCTAAACCAAACGTTTCCAATGTAAATTTCCACCTTTATATAGTGTAGAAAGGCATCCTGAAGCCTGGAAAGTCATAAATTTGATTGTCCAGTATTTCCTTCATGAGATATTGCAACACTTAGAAAAAGTGTACAGCGCCAGCAGACAATGAATTTTCAGCACTAAAAAAACGAAACTTCATTAACAGCTAAACTAAACGTTTCCAATGTATATTTCCACCTTTATATAGTGTAAAAAGACATCCTGAAGCCTGGGCAGTCATTAATTTGATTGTCCAATATTTCCCTTATGAGATAATGCCTCTCATATCAAATATGTACAGCGCGAGCTGAAAATGCATTTACAGCACTAAAAAACCAAACTTTTTTAACAGCTAAACCAAACGTTTCCAATGTACATTTCCACCTTTATATAGTGTAGAAAGGCACCCTGAAGCCTGGAAAGTCGTTAATTTGATTGTCCAGTATTTCCTTCATGAGATATTGCAACACTTAGAAAAAGTGTACAGCGCCAGCAGACAATTAATTTTCAGCACTAAAAAAACGAAACTTCATTAACAGCTAAACTAAACGTTTCCAATGTAAATTTCCACCCTTATATAGTGTAAAAAGACATCCTGAAGCCTGGGCAGTCATTAATTTGATTGTCCAATATTTCCCTTATGAGATAATGCCTCTCATAGCAAATGTGTACAGCGCGAGCTGAAAATGCATTTACAGCACTAAAAAACCAAACATTTATAACAGCTAAACCAAACGTTTCCAATGTAAATTTCCACCTTTATATAGTGTAGAAAGGCATCCTGAAGCCTGGAAAGTCATTAATTTGATTGTCCAGTATTTCCTTCATGAGATATTGCAACACTTAGAAAAAGTGTACAGCGCCAGCAGACAATGAATTTTCAGCACTAAAAAAACGAAACTTCATTAACAGCTAAACCAAACGTTTCCAATGTAAATTTCCACATTTATAGAGTGTAAAAAGGCATCCTGAAGCCTGGGAAGTCATTAATTTGATTGTCCAGTATTTCCCTTATGAGATAATGCCTCACATAGCAAATGTGTACAGTGCGAGCTGAAAATGCATTTTCAGCACTAAAAAACCAAACTTTTAATAACAGCTAAACCAAACGTTTCCAATGTAAATTTCCACCTTTATATAGTGTAAAAAGACATCCTGAAGCCTGGGCAGTCATTAATTTGATTGTCCAGTATTTCCCTTATGAGATAATGCCTCACATAGCAAATGTGTACAGCGCGAGCTGAAAATGCATTTACAGCACTAAAAAAACAAACTTTTATAACAGCTAAACTAAACGTTTCCAATGTAAATTTCCACCTTTATATAGTGTAAAAAGACATCCTGAAGCCTGGGCAGTCATTAATTTGATTGTCCAATATTTCCCTTATGAGATAATGCCTCTCATAGCAAATGTGTACAGCGCGAGCTGAAAATGCATTTACAGGACTAAAAACCCAAACTTTTATAACAGCTAAACCAAACGTTTCCAATGTAAATTTCCACCTTTATATAGTGTAGAAAGGCATCTTGAAGCCTGGAAAGTCATTAATTTGATTGTCCAGTATTTCCTTCATGAGATATTGCAACACTTAGAAAAAGTGTACAGCGCCAGCAGACAATGAATTTTCAGCACTAAAAAAACGAAACTTCATTAACAGCTAAACCAAACGTTTCCAATGTAAATTTCCACATTTATAGAGTGTAAAAATGCATCCTGAAGCCTGGGAAGTCATTAATTTGATTGTCCAGTATTTCCCTTATGAGATAATGCCTCACATAGCAAATGTGTACAGTGCGAGCTGAAAATGCATTTACAGCACTAAAAAACCAAACTTATATAACAGCTAAACCAAACGTTTCCAATGTAAATTTCCACCTTTATCTAGTGTAGAAAGGCATCCTGAAGCCTGGAAAGTCATTGATTTGATTGTCCAGTATTTCCTTCATGAGATATTGCAACACTTAGAAAAAGTGTACAGCGCCAGCAGACAATGAATTTTCAGCACTAAAAAAAACGAAACTTCATTAACAGCTAAACTAAACGTTTCCAATGTAAATTTCCACCTTTATATAGAGTAAAAAGACATCCTGAAGCCTGGGCAGCCATTAATTTGATTGTCCAATATTTCCCTTATGAGATAATGCCTCTCATAGCAAATGTGTACAGCGCGAGCTGAAAATGCATTTACAGCACTAAAAAACCAAACTTTTATAACAGCTAAACCAAACGTTTCCAATGTAAATTTCCACCTTTATATAGTGTAAAAAGACATCCTGAAGCCTGGGCAGTCATTAATTTGATTGTCCAATATTTCCCTTATGAGATAATGCCTCTCATAGCAAATGTGTACAGCGCGAGCTGAAAATGCATTTACAGCACTAAAAAACCAAACTTTTATAACAGCTAAACCAAACGTTTCCAATGTAAATTTCCACCTTTATCTAGTGTAGAAAGGCATCCTGAAGCCTGGAAAGTCATTGATTTGATTGTCCAGTATTTCCTTCATGAGATATTGCAACACTTAGAAAAAGTGTACAGCGCCAGCAGACAATGAATTTTCAGCACTAAAAAAACGAAACTTCATTAACAGCTAAACCAAACGTTTCCAATGTAAATTTCCACATTTATAGAGTGTAAAAGGGCATCCTGAAGCCTGGGCAGCCATTAATTTGATTGTCCAATATTTCCCTTATGAGATAATGCCTCTCATAGCAAATGTGTACAGCGCGAGCTGAAAATGCATTTACAGCACTAAAAAACCAAACTTTTATAACAGCTAAACCAAACGTTTCCAATGTAAATTTCCACATTTATAGAGTGTAAAAAGGCATCCTGAAGCCTGGGAAGTCATTAATTTGATTGTCCAGTATTTCCCTTATGAGATAATGCCTCACATAGCAAATGTGTACAGTGCGAGCTGAAAATGCATTTTCAGCACTAAAAAAACAAACTTTTATAACAGCTAAACCAAACGTTTCCAATGTACATTTCCACCTTTATATAGTGTAGAAAGGCATCCTGAAGCCTGGAAAGTCGTTAATTTGATTGTCCAGTATTTCCTTCATGAGATATTGCAACACTTAGAAAAAGTGTACAGCGCCAGCAGACAATGAATTTTCAGCACTAAAAAAACGAAACTTCATTAACAGCTAAACTAAACGTTTCCAATGTAAATTTCCACCCTTATATAGTGTAAAAAGACATCCTGAAGCCTGGGCAGTCATTAATTTGATTGTCCAATATTTCCCTTATGAGATAATGCCTCTCATAGCAAATGTGTACAGCGCGAGCTGAAAATGCATTTACAGCACTAAAAAACCAAACTTTTATAACAGCTAAACCAAACGTTTCCAATGTACATTTCCACCTTTATATAGTGTAGAAAGGCATCCTGAAGCCTGGAAAGTCGTTAATTTGATTGTCCAGTATTTCCTTCATGAGATATTGCAACACTTAGAAAAAGTGTACAGCGCCAGCAGACAATGAATTTTCAGCACTAAAAAAACGAAACTTCATTAACAGCTAAACTAAACGTTTCCAATGTAAATTTCCACCCTTATATAGTGTAAAAAGACATCCTGAAGCCTGGGCAGTCATTAATTTGATTGTCCAATATTTCCCTTATGAGATAATGCCTCTCATAGCAAATGTGTACAGCGCGAGCTGAAAATGCATTTACAGCACTAAAAAACCAAACTTTTATAACAGCTAAACCAAACGTTTCCAATGTAAATTTCCACCTTTATATAGTGTAGAAAGGCATCCTGAAGCCTGGAAAGTCATTAATTTGATTGTCCAGTATTTCCTTCATGAGATATTGCAACACTTAGAAAAAGTGTACAGCGCCAGCAGACAATGAATTTTCAGCACTAAAAAAACGAAACTTCATTAACAGCTAAACCAAACGTTTCCAATGTAAATTTCCACATTTATAGAGTGTAAAAAGGCATCCTGAAGCCTGGGAAGTCATTAATTTGATTGTCCAGTATTTCCCTTATGAGATAATGCCTCACATAGCAAATGTGTACAGTGCGAGCTGAAAATGCATTTTCAGCACTAAAAAACCAAACTTTTATAACAGCTAAACCAAACGTTTCCAATGTAAATTTCCACCTTTATATAGTGTAAAAAGACATCCTGAAGCCTGGGCAGTCATTAATTCGATTGTCCAATATTTCCTTTATGAGATAATGCCTCTCATAGCAAATGTGTACAGCGCGAGCTGAAAATGCATTTACAGCACTAAAAAACCAAACTTTTATAACAGCTAAACCAAACGTTTCCAATGTAAATTTCCACCTTTATATAGTGTAAAAAGGCATCCTGAAGCCTGGAAAGTCATTAATTTGATTGTCCAGTATTTCCTTCATGGGATAATGCCTCACATAGCAAATGTGTACAGTGCGAGCTGAAAATGCATTTTCAGCACTAAAAAACCAAACTTTTATAACAGCTAAACCAAACGTTTCCAATGTAAATTCCACCTTTATATAGTGTAAAAAGGCATCCTGAAGCCTGGGAAGTCATTAATTTGATTGTCCAGTATTTCCCTTATGAGATAATGCCTCACATAGCAAATGTGTACAGTGCGAGCTGAAAATGCATTTTAAGCACTAAAAAACCAAACTTTTATAACAGCTAAACCAAACGTTTCCAATGTAAATTTCCACCTTTATATAGTGTAAAAAGACATCCTGAAGCCTGGGCAGTCATTAATTTGATTGTCCAATATTTCCCTTATGAGATAATGCCTCTCATAGCAAATGTGTACAGCGCGAGCTGAAAATGTATTTACAGCACTAAAAAAACAATCTTTTATAACAGCTAAACCAAACGTTTCCAATGTAAATTTCCACCTTTATATAGTGTAGAAAGGCATCCTGAAGCCTGGAAAGTCATACATTTGATTGTCCAGTATTTCCTTCATGAGATATTGCAACACTTAGAAAAAGTGTACAGCGCCAGCAGACAATGAATTTTCAGCACTAAAAAAACGAAACTTCATTAACAGCTAAACTAAACGTTTCCAATGTATATTTCCACCTTTATATAGTGTAAAAAGACATCCTGAAGCCTGGGCAGTCATTAATTTGATTGTCCAATATTTCCCTTATGAGATAATGCCTCTCATATCAAATATGTACAGCGCGAGCTGAAAATGCATTTACAGCACTAAAAAAACAAACTTTTATAACAGCTAAACCAAACGTTTCCAATGTAAATTTCCACATTTATATAGTGTAGAAAGGCATCCTGAAGCCTGGAAAGTCATTAATTTGATTGTCCAGTATTTCCTTCATGAGATATTGCAACACTTAGAAAAAGTGTACAGCGCCAGCAGACAATGAATTTTCAGCACTAAAAAAACGAAACTTCATTAACAGCTAAACCAAACGTTTCCAATGTAAATTTCCACATTTATAGAGTGTAAAAGGGCATCCTGAAGCCTGGGAAGTCATTAATTTGATTGTCCAGTATTTCCCTTATGAGATAATGCCTCACATAGCAAATGTGTACAGTGCGAGCTGAAAATGCATTTTCAGCACTAAAAAAACAAACTTTTATAACAGCTAAACCAAACGTTTCCAATGTAAATTTCCACCTTTATATAGTGTAAAAAGACATCCTGAAGCCTGGGCAGTCATTAATTTGATTGTCCAGTATTTCCCTTATGAGATAATGCCTCACATAGCAAATGTGTACAGCGCGAGCTGAAAATGCATTTACAGCACTAAAAAACCAAACTTTTATAACAGCTAAACCAAACGTTTCCAATGTAAATTTCCACCTTTATATAGTGTAGAAAGCCATCCTGAAGCCTGGAAAGTCATTAATTTGATTGTCCAGTATTTCCTTCATGAGATATTGCATCACTTAGAAAAAGTGTACAGCGCCAGCAGACAATGAATTTTCAGCACTAAAAAAACGAAACTTCATTAACAGCTAAACCAAACGTTTCCAATGTAAATTTTTACATTTATAGAGTGTAAAAAGGCATCCTGAAGCCTGGGAAGTCATTAATTTGATTGTCCAGTATTTCCCTTATGAGATAATGCCTCACATAGCAAATGTGTACAGTGCGAGCTGAAAATGCATTTTCAGCACTAAAAAAACAAACTTTTATAACAGCTAAACCAAACGTTTCCAATGTAAATTTCCACCTTTATATAGTGTAAAAAGACATCCTGAAGCCTGGGCAGTCATTAATTTGATTGTCCAGTATTTCCCTTATGAGATAATGCCTCACATAGCAAATGTGTACAGCGCGAGCTGAAAATGCATTTACAGCACTAAAAAACCAAACTTTTATAACAGCTAAACCAAACGTTTCCAATGTAAATTTCCACCTTTATATAGTGTAAAAAGACATCCTGAAGCCTGGGCAGTCATTAATTTGATTGTCCAATATTTCCCTTATGAGATAATGCCTCTCATAGCAAATGTGTACAGCGCGAGCTGAAAATGCATTTACAGCACTAAAAAACCAAACTTTTATAACAGCTAAACCAAACGTTTCCAATGTAAATTTCCACCTTTATATAGTGTAGAAAGGCATCCTGAAGCCTGGAAAGTCATTAATTTGATTGTCCAGTATTTCCTTCATGAGATATTGCAACACTTAGAAAAAGTGTACAGCGCCAGCAGACAATGAATTTTCAGCACTAAAAAAAAACGAAACTTCATTAACAGCTAAACTAAACGTTTCCAATGTAAATTTCCACCTTTATATAGTGTAAAAAGACATCCTGAAGCCTGGGCAGTCATTAATTTGATTGTCCAATATTTCCCTTATGAGATAATGCCTCTCATTGCAAATGTGTACAGCGCGAGCTGAAAATGCATTTACAGCACGAAAAAAACAAACTTTTAAAACAGCTAAACCAAACGTTTCCAATGTAAATTTCCACCTTTATAGAGTGTAAAAAGGCATCCTGAAGCCTGGGAAGTCATTAATTTGATTGTCCAGTATTTCCCTTATGAGATAATGCCTCACATAGCAAATGTGTACAGTGCGAGCTGAAAATGCATTTTAAGCACTAAAAAACCAAACTTTTATAACAGCTAAACCAAACGTTTCCAATGTAAATTTCCACCTTTATATAGTGTAAAAAGACATCCTGAAGCCTGGGCAGTCATTAATTTGATTGTCCAATATTTCCCTTATGAGATAATGCCTCTCATAGCAAATGTGTACAGCGCGAGCTGAAAATGTATTTACAGCACTAAAAAAACAAACTTTTATAACAGCTAAACCAAACGTTTCCAATGTAAATTTCCACCTTTATATAGTGTAGAAAGGCATCCTGAAGCCTGGAAAGTCATAAATTTGATTGTCCAGTATTTCCTTCATGAGATATTGCAACACTTAGAAAAAGTGTACAGCGCCAGCAGACAATGAATTTTCAGCACTAAAAAAACGAAACTTCATTAACAGCTAAACTAAACGTTTCCAATGTATATTTCCACCTTTATATAGTGTAAAAAGACATCCTGAAGCCTGGGCAGTCATTAATTTGATTGTCCAATATTTCCCTTATGAGATAATGCCTCTCATATCAAATATGTACAGCGCGAGCTGAAAATGCATTTACAGCACTAAAAAACCAAACTTTTATAACAGCTAAACCAAACGTTTCCAATGTACATTTCCACCTTTATATAGTGTAGAAAGGCATCCTGAAGCCTGGAAAGTCGTTAATTTGATTGTCCAGTATTTCCTTCATGAGATATTGCAACACTTAGAAAAAGTGTACAGCGCCAGCAGACAATGAATTTTCAGCACTAAAAAAACGAAACTTCATTAACAGCTAAACTAAACGTTTCCAATGTAAATTTCCACCCTTATATAGTGTAAAAAGACATCCTGAAGCCTGGGCAGTCATTAATTTGATTGTCCAATATTTCCCTTATGAGATAATGCCTCTCATAGCAAATGTGTACAGCGCGAGCTGAAAATGCATTTACAGCACTAAAAAAACAAACTTTTATAACAGCTAAACCAAACGTTTCCAATGTAAATTTCCACCTTTATATAGTGTAGAAAGGCATCCTGAAGCCTGGAAAGTCATTAATTTGATTGTCCAGTATTTCCTTCATGAGATATTGCAACACTTAGAAAAAGTGTACAGCGCCAGCAGACAAAGAATTTTCAGCACTAAAAAAACGAAACTTCATTAACAGCTAAACCAAACGTTTCCAATGTAAATTTCCACATTTATAGAGTGTAAAAAGGCATCCTGAAGCCTGGGAAGTCATTAATTTGATTGTCCAGTATTTCCCTTATGAGATAATGCCTCACATAGCAAATGTGTACAGTGCGAGCTGAAAATGCATTTTCAGCACTAAAAAACCAAACTTTTAATAACAGCTAAACCAAACGTTTCCAATGTAAATTTCCACCTTTATATAGTGTAAAAAGACATCCTGAAGCCTGGGCAGTCATTAATTTGATTGTCCAGTATTTCCCTTATGAGGTAATGCCTCACATAGCAAATGTGTACAGCGCGAGCTGAAAATGCATTTACAGCACTAAAAAAACAAACTTTTATAACAGCTAAACTAAACGTTTCCAATGTAAATTTCCACCTTTATATAGTGTAAAAAGACATCCTGAAGCCTGGGCAGTCATTAATTTGATTGTCCAATATTTCCCTTATGAGATAATGCCTCTCATAGCAAATGTGTACAGCGCGAGCTGAAAATGCATTTACAGGACTAAAAACCCAAACTTTTATAACAGCTAAACCAAACGTTTCCAATGTAAATTTCCACCTTTATATAGTGTAGAAAGGCATCTTGAAGCCTGGAAAGTCATTAATTTGATTGTCCAGTATTTCCTTCATGAGATATTGCAACACTTAGAAAAAGTGTACAGCGCCAGCAGACAATGAATTTTCAGCACTAAAAAAACGAAACTTCATTAACAGCTAAACCAAACGTTTCCAATGTAAATTTCCACATTTATAGAGTGTAAAAAGGCATCCTGAAGCCTGGAAAGTCATTAATTTGATTGTCCAGTATTTCCTTCATGAGATAATGCCTCACATAGCAAATGTGTACAGTGCGAGCTGAAAATGCATTTTCAGCACTAAAAAACCAAACTTTTATAACAGCTAAACCAAACGTTTCCAATGTAAATTCCACCTTTATATAGTGTAAAAAGGCATCCTGAAGCCTGGGAAGTCATTAATTTGATTGTCCAGTATTTCACTTATGAGATAATGCCTCACATAGCAAATGTGTACAGTGCGAGCTGAAAATGCATTTTAAGCACTAAAAAACCAAACTTTTATAACAGCTAAACCAAACGTTTCCAATGTAAATTTCCACCTTTATATAGTGTAAAAAGACATCCTGAAGCCTGGGCAGTCATTAATTTGATTGTCCAATATTTCCCTTATGAGATAATGCCTCTCATAGCAAATGTGTACAGCGCGAGCTGAAAATGTATTTACAGCACTAAAAAAACAATCCTTTATAACAGCTAAACCAAACGTTTCCAATGTAAATTTCCACATTTATATAGTGTAGAAAGGCATCCTGAAGCCTGGAAAGTCATACATTTGATTGTCCAGTATTTCCTTCATGAGATATTGCAACACTTAGAAAAAGTGTACAGCGCCAGCAGACAATGAATTTTCAGCACTAAAAAAACGAAACTTCATTAACAGCTAAACTAAACGTTTCCAATGTATATTTCCACCTTTATATAGTGTAAAAAGACATCCTGAAGCCTGGGCAGTCATTAATTTGATTGTCCAATATTTCCCTTATGAGATAATGCCTCTCATTGCAAATGTGTACAGCGCGAGCTGAAAATGCATTTACAGCACTAAAAACCCAAACTTTTATAACAGCTAAACCAAACGTTTCCAATGTAAATTTCCACCTTTATATAGTGTAGAAAGGCATCTTGAAGCCTGGAAAGTCATTAATTTGATTGTCCAGTATTTCCTTCATGAGATATTGCAACACTTAGAAAAAGTGTACAGCGCCAGCAGACAATGAATTTTCAGCACTAAAAAAACGAAACTTCATTAACAGCTAAACCAAACGTTTCCAATGTAAATTTCCACATTTATAGAGTGTAAAAATGCATCCTGAAGCCTGGGAAGTCATTAATTTGATTGTCCAGTATTTCCCTTATGAGATAATGCCTCACATAGCAAATGTGTACAGTGCGAGCTGAAAATGCATTTACAGCACTAAAAAACCAAACTTATATAACAGCTAAACCAAACGTTTCCAATGTAAATTTCCACCTTTATCTAGTGTAGAAAGGCATCCTGAAGCCTGGAAAGTCATTGATTTGATTGTCCAGTATTTCCTTCATGAGATATTGCAACACTTAGAAAAAGTGTACAGCGCCAGCAGACAATGAATTTTCAGCACTAAAAAAAACGAAACTTCATTAACAGCTAAACTAAACGTTTCCAATGTAAATTTCCACCTTTATATAGAGTAAAAAGACATCCTGAAGCCTGGGCAGCCATTAATTTGATTGTCCAATATTTCCCTTATGAGATAATGCCTCTCATAGCAAATGTGTACAGCGCGAGCTGAAAATGCATTTACAGCACTAAAAAACCAAACTTTTATAACAGCTAAACCAAACGTTTCCAATGTAAATTTCCACCTTTATATAGTGTAAAAAGACATCCTGAAGCCTGGGCAGTCATTAATTTGATTGTCCAATATTTCCCTTATGAGATAATGCCTCTCATAGCAAATGTGTACAGCGCGAGCTGAAAATGCATTTACAGCACTAAAAAACCAAACTTTTATAACAGCTAAACCAAACGTTTCCAATGTAAATTTCCACCTTTATCTAGTGTAGAAAGGCATCCTGAAGCCTGGAAAGTCATTGATTTGATTGTCCAGTATTTCCTTCATGAGATATTGCAACACTTAGAAAAAGTGTACAGCGCCAGCAGACAATGAATTTTCAGCACTAAAAAAACGAAACTTCATTAACAGCTAAACCAAACGTTTCCAATGTAAATTTCCACATTTATAGAGTGTAAAAGGGCATCCTGAAGCCTGGGCAGCCATTAATTTGATTGTCCAATATTTCCCTTATGAGATAATGCCTCTCATAGCAAATGTGTACAGCGCGAGCTGAAAATGCATTTACAGCACTAAAAAACCAAACTTTTATAACAGCTAAACCAAACGTTTCCAATGTAAATTTCCACATTTATAGAGTGTAAAAAGGCATCCTGAAGCCTGGGAAGTCATTAATTTGATTGTCCAGTATTTCCCTTATGAGATAATGCCTCACATAGCAAATGTGTACAGTGCGAGCTGAAAATGCATTTTCAGCACTAAAAAAACAAACTTTTATAACAGCTAAACCAAACGTTTCCAATGTACATTTCCACCTTTATATAGTGTAGAAAGGCATCCTGAAGCCTGGAAAGTCGTTAATTTGATTGTCCAGTATTTCCTTCATGAGATATTGCAACACTTAGAAAAAGTGTACAGCGCCAGCAGACAATGAATTTTCAGCACTAAAAAAACGAAACTTCATTAACAGCTAAACTAAACGTTTCCAATGTAAATTTCCACCCTTATATAGTGTAAAAAGACATCCTGAAGCCTGGGCAGTCATTAATTTGATTGTCCAATATTTCCCTTATGAGATAATGCCTCTCATAGCAAATGTGTACAGCGCGAGCTGAAAATGCATTTACAGCACTAAAAAACCAAACTTTTATAACAGCTAAACCAAACGTTTCCAATGTACATTTCCACCTTTATATAGTGTAGAAAGGCATCCTGAAGCCTGGAAAGTCGTTAATTTGATTGTCCAGTATTTCCTTCATGAGATATTGCAACACTTAGAAAAAGTGTACAGCGCCAGCAGACAATGAATTTTCAGCACTAAAAAAACGAAACTTCATTAACAGCTAAACTAAACGTTTCCAATGTAAATTTCCACCCTTATATAGTGTAAAAAGACATCCTGAAGCCTGGGCAGTCATTAATTTGATTGTCCAATATTTCCCTTATGAGATAATGCCTCTCATAGCAAATGTGTACAGCGCGAGCTGAAAATGCATTTACAGCACTAAAAAACCAAACTTTTATAACAGCTAAACCAAACGTTTCCAATGTAAATTTCCACCTTTATATAGTGTAGAAAGGCATCCTGAAGCCTGGAAAGTCATTAATTTGATTGTCCAGTATTTCCTTCATGAGATATTGCAACACTTAGAAAAAGTGTACAGCGCCAGCAGACAATGAATTTTCAGCACTAAAAAAACGAAACTTCATTAACAGCTAAACCAAACGTTTCCAATGTAAATTTCCACATTTATAGAGTGTAAAAAGGCATCCTGAAGCCTGGGAAGTCATTAATTTGATTGTCCAGTATTTCCCTTATGAGATAATGCCTCACATAGCAAATGTGTACAGTGCGAGCTGAAAATGCATTTTCAGCACTAAAAAACCAAACTTTTATAACAGCTAAACCAAACGTTTCCAATGTAAATTTCCACCTTTATATAGTGTAAAAAGACATCCTGAAGCCTGGGCAGTCATTAATTCGATTGTCCAATATTTCCTTTATGAGATAATGCCTCTCATAGCAAATGTGTACAGCGCGAGCTGAAAATGCATTTACAGCACTAAAAAACCAAACTTTTATAACAGCTAAACCAAACGTTTCCAATGTAAATTTCCACCTTTATATAGTGTAAAAAGGCATCCTGAAGCCTGGAAAGTCATTAATTTGATTGTCCAGTATTTCCTTCATGAGATAATGCCTCACATAGCAAATGTGTACAGTGCGAGCTGAAAATGCATTTTCAGCACTAAAAAACCAAACTTTTATAACAGCTAAACCAAACGTTTCCAATGTAAATTCCACCTTTATATAGTGTAAAAAGGCATCCTGAAGCCTGGGAAGTCATTAATTTGATTGTCCAGTATTTCCCTTATGAGATAATGCCTCACATAGCAAATGTGTACAGTGCGAGCTGAAAATGCATTTTAAGCACTAAAAAACCAAACTTTTATAACAGCTAAACCAAACGTTTCCAATGTAAATTTCCACCTTTATATAGTGTAAAAAGACATCCTGAAGCCTGGGCAGTCATTAATTTGATTGTCCAATATTTCCCTTATGAGATAATGCCTCTCATAGCAAATGTGTACAGCGCGAGCTGAAAATGTATTTACAGCACTAAAAAAACAATCTTTTATAACAGCTAAACCAAACGTTTCCAATGTAAATTTCCACCTTTATATAGTGTAGAAAGGCATCCTGAAGCCTGGAAAGTCATACATTTGATTGTCCAGTATTTCCTTCATGAGATATTGCAACACTTAGAAAAAGTGTACAGCGCCAGCAGACAATGAATTTTCAGCACTAAAAAAACGAAACTTCATTAACAGCTAAACTAAACGTTTCCAATGTATATTTCCACCTTTATATAGTGTAAAAAGACATCCTGAAGCCTGGGCAGTCATTAATTTGATTGTCCAATATTTCCCTTATGAGATAATGCCTCTCATATCAAATATGTACAGCGCGAGCTGAAAATGCATTTACAGCACTAAAAAAACAAACTTTTATAACAGCTAAACCAAACGTTTCCAATGTAAATTTCCACATTTATATAGTGTAGAAAGGCATCCTGAAGCCTGGAAAGTCATTAATTTGATTGTCCAGTATTTCCTTCATGAGATATTGCAACACTTAGAAAAAGTGTACAGCGCCAGCAGACAATGAATTTTCAGCACTAAAAAAACGAAACTTCATTAACAGCTAAACCAAACGTTTCCAATGTAAATTTCCACATTTATAGAGTGTAAAAGGGCATCCTGAAGCCTGGGAAGTCATTAATTTGATTGTCCAGTATTTCCCTTATGAGATAATGCCTCACATAGCAAATGTGTACAGTGCGAGCTGAAAATGCATTTTCAGCACTAAAAAAACAAACTTTTATAACAGCTAAACCAAACGTTTCCAATGTAAATTTCCACCTTTATATAGTGTAAAAAGACATCCTGAAGCCTGGGCAGTCATTAATTTGATTGTCCAGTATTTCCCTTATGAGATAATGCCTCACATAGCAAATGTGTACAGCGCGAGCTGAAAATGCATTTACAGCACTAAAAAACCAAACTTTTATAACAGCTAAACCAAACGTTTCCAATGTAAATTTCCACCTTTATATAGTGTAGAAAGCCATCCTGAAGCCTGGAAAGTCATTAATTTGATTGTCCAGTATTTCCTTCATGAGATATTGCATCACTTAGAAAAAGTGTACAGCGCCAGCAGACAATGAATTTTCAGCACTAAAAAAACGAAACTTCATTAACAGCTAAACCAAACGTTTCCAATGTAAATTTTTACATTTATAGAGTGTAAAAAGGCATCCTGAAGCCTGGGAAGTCATTAATTTGATTGTCCAGTATTTCCCTTATGAGATAATGCCTCACATAGCAAATGTGTACAGTGCGAGCTGAAAATGCATTTTCAGCACTAAAAAAACAAACTTTTATAACAGCTAAACCAAACGTTTCCAATGTAAATTTCCACCTTTATATAGTGTAAAAAGACATCCTGAAGCCTGGGCAGTCATTAATTTGATTGTCCAGTATTTCCCTTATGAGATAATGCCTCACATAGCAAATGTGTACAGCGCGAGCTGAAAATGCATTTACAGCACTAAAAAACCAAACTTTTATAACAGCTAAACCAAACGTTTCCAATGTAAATTTCCACCTTTATATAGTGTAAAAAGACATCCTGAAGCCTGGGCAGTCATTAATTTGATTGTCCAATATTTCCCTTATGAGATAATGCCTCTCATAGCAAATGTGTACAGCGCGAGCTGAAAATGCATTTACAGCACTAAAAAACCAAACTTTTATAACAGCTAAACCAAACGTTTCCAATGTAAATTTCCACCTTTATATAGTGTAGAAAGGCATCCTGAAGCCTGGAAAGTCATTAATTTGATTGTCCAGTATTTCCTTCATGAGATATTGCAACACTTAGAAAAAGTGTACAGCGCCAGCAGACAATGAATTTTCAGCACTAAAAAAAAACGAAACTTCATTAACAGCTAAACTAAACGTTTCCAATGTAAATTTCCACCTTTATATAGTGTAAAAAGACATCCTGAAGCCTGGGCAGTCATTAATTTGATTGTCCAATATTTCCCTTATGAGATAATGCCTCTCATTGCAAATGTGTACAGCGCGAGCTGAAAATGCATTTACAGCACGAAAAAAACAAACTTTTAAAACAGCTAAACCAAACGTTTCCAATGTAAATTTCCACCTTTATAGAGTGTAAAAAGGCATCCTGAAGCCTGGGAAGTCATTAATTTGATTGTCCAGTATTTCCCTTATGAGATAATGCCTCACATAGCAAATGTGTACAGTGCGAGCTGAAAATGCATTTTAAGCACTAAAAAACCAAACTTTTATAACAGCTAAACCAAACGTTTCCAATGTAAATTTCCACCTTTATATAGTGTAAAAAGACATCCTGAAGCCTGGGCAGTCATTAATTTGATTGTCCAATATTTCCCTTATGAGATAATGCCTCTCATAGCAAATGTGTACAGCGCGAGCTGAAAATGTATTTACAGCACTAAAAAAACAAACTTTTATAACAGCTAAACCAAACGTTTCCAATGTAAATTTCCACCTTTATATAGTGTAGAAAGGCATCCTGAAGCCTGGAAAGTCATAAATTTGATTGTCCAGTATTTCCTTCATGAGATATTGCAACACTTAGAAAAAGTGTACAGCGCCAGCAGACAATGAATTTTCAGCACTAAAAAAACGAAACTTCATTAACAGCTAAACTAAACGTTTCCAATGTATATTTCCACCTTTATATAGTGTAAAAAGACATCCTGAAGCCTGGGCAGTCATTAATTTGATTGTCCAATATTTCCCTTATGAGATAATGCCTCTCATATCAAATATGTACAGCGCGAGCTGAAAATGCATTTACAGCACTAAAAAACCAAACTTTTATAACAGCTAAACCAAACGTTTCCAATGTACATTTCCACCTTTATATAGTGTAGAAAGGCATCCTGAAGCCTGGAAAGTCGTTAATTTGATTGTCCAGTATTTCCTTCATGAGATATTGCAACACTTAGAAAAAGTGTACAGCGCCAGCAGACAATGAATTTTCAGCACTAAAAAAACGAAACTTCATTAACAGCTAAACTAAACGTTTCCAATGTAAATTTCCACCCTTATATAGTGTAAAAAGACATCCTGAAGCCTGGGCAGTCATTAATTTGATTGTCCAATATTTCCCTTATGAGATAATGCCTCTCATAGCAAATGTGTACAGCGCGAGCTGAAAATGCATTTACAGCACTAAAAAAACAAACTTTTATAACAGCTAAACCAAACGTTTCCAATGTAAATTTCCACCTTTATATAGTGTAGAAAGGCATCCTGAAGCCTGGAAAGTCATTAATTTGATTGTCCAGTATTTCCTTCATGAGATATTGCAACACTTAGAAAAAGTGTACAGCGCCAGCAGACAAAGAATTTTCAGCACTAAAAAAACGAAACTTCATTAACAGCTAAACCAAACGTTTCCAATGTAAATTTCCACATTTATAGAGTGTAAAAAGGCATCCTGAAGCCTGGGAAGTCATTAATTTGATTGTCCAGTATTTCCCTTATGAGATAATGCCTCACATAGCAAATGTGTACAGTGCGAGCTGAAAATGCATTTTCAGCACTAAAAAACCAAACTTTTAATAACAGCTAAACCAAACGTTTCCAATGTAAATTTCCACCTTTATATAGTGTAAAAAGACATCCTGAAGCCTGGGCAGTCATTAATTTGATTGTCCAGTATTTCCCTTATGAGGTAATGCCTCACATAGCAAATGTGTACAGCGCGAGCTGAAAATGCATTTACAGCACTAAAAAAACAAACTTTTATAACAGCTAAACTAAACGTTTCCAATGTAAATTTCCACCTTTATATAGTGTAAAAAGACATCCTGAAGCCTGGGCAGTCATTAATTTGATTGTCCAATATTTCCCTTATGAGATAATGCCTCTCATAGCAAATGTGTACAGCGCGAGCTGAAAATGCATTTACAGGACTAAAAACCCAAACTTTTATAACAGCTAAACCAAACGTTTCCAATGTAAATTTCCACCTTTATATAGTGTAGAAAGGCATCTTGAAGCCTGGAAAGTCATTAATTTGATTGTCCAGTATTTCCTTCATGAGATATTGCAACACTTAGAAAAAGTGTACAGCGCCAGCAGACAATGAATTTTCAGCACTAAAAAAACGAAACTTCATTAACAGCTAAACCAAACGTTTCCAATGTAAATTTCCACATTTATAGAGTGTAAAAAGGCATCCTGAAGCCTGGAAAGTCATTAATTTGATTGTCCAGTATTTCCTTCATGAGATAATGCCTCACATAGCAAATGTGTACAGTGCGAGCTGAAAATGCATTTTCAGCACTAAAAAACCAAACTTTTATAACAGCTAAACCAAACGTTTCCAATGTAAATTCCACCTTTATATAGTGTAAAAAGGCATCCTGAAGCCTGGGAAGTCATTAATTTGATTGTCCAGTATTTCACTTATGAGATAATGCCTCACATAGCAAATGTGTACAGTGCGAGCTGAAAATGCATTTTAAGCACTAAAAAACCAAACTTTTATAACAGCTAAACCAAACGTTTCCAATGTAAATTTCCACCTTTATATAGTGTAAAAAGACATCCTGAAGCCTGGGCAGTCATTAATTTGATTGTCCAATATTTCCCTTATGAGATAATGCCTCTCATAGCAAATGTGTACAGCGCGAGCTGAAAATGTATTTACAGCACTAAAAAAACAATCCTTTATAACAGCTAAACCAAACGTTTCCAATGTAAATTTCCACATTTATATAGTGTAGAAAGGCATCCTGAAGCCTGGAAAGTCATACATTTGATTGTCCAGTATTTCCTTCATGAGATATTGCAACACTTAGAAAAAGTGTACAGCGCCAGCAGACAATGAATTTTCAGCACTAAAAAAACGAAACTTCATTAACAGCTAAACTAAACGTTTCCAATGTATATTTCCACCTTTATATAGTGTAAAAAGACATCCTGAAGCCTGGGCAGTCATTAATTTGATTGTCCAATATTTCCCTTATGAGATAATGCCTCTCATATCAAATATGTACAGCGCGAGCTGAAAATGCATTTACAGCACTAAAAAACCAAACTTTTATAACAGCTAAACCAAACGTTTCCAATGTAAATTTCCACATTTATATAGTGTAGAAAGGCATCCTGAAGCCTGGAAAGTCATTAATTTGATTGTCCAGTATTTCCTTCATGAGATATTGCAACACTTAGAAAAAGTGTACAGCGCCAGCAGACAATGAATTTTCAGCACTAAAAAAACGAAACTTCATTAACAGCTAAACCAAACGTTTCCAATGTAAATTTCCACATTTATAGAGTGTAAAAGGGCATCCTGAAGCCTGGGAAGTCATTAATTTGATTGTCCAGTATTTCCCTTATGAGATAATGCCTCACATAGCAAATGTGTACAGTGCGAGCTGAAAATGCATTTTCAGCACTAAAAAACCAAACTTTTATAACAGCTAAACCAAACGTTTCCAATGTAAATTTCCACCTTTATATAGTGTAAAAAGACATCCTGAAGCCTGGGCAGTCATTAATTTGATTGTCCAGTATTTCCCTTATGAGATAATGCCTCACATAGCAAATGTGTACAGCGCGAGCTGAAAATGCATTTACAGCACTAAAAAAACAAACTTTTATAACAGCTAAACTAAACGTTTGCAATGTAAATTTCCACCTTTATATAGTGTAAAAAGACATCCTGAAGCCTGGGCAGTCATTAATTTGATTGTCCAATATTTCCCTTATGAGATAATGCCTCTCATAGTAAATGTGTACAGCGCGAGCTGAAAATGCATTTACAGCACTAAAAAAACAAACTTTTATAACAGCTAAACCAAACGTTTCCAATGTAAATTTCCACCTTTATATAGTGTAGAAAGGCATCCTGAAGCCTGGAAAGTCATTAATTTGATTGTCCAGTATTTCCTTCATGAGATATTGCAACACTTAGAAAAAGTGTACAGCGCCAGCAGACAATGAATTTTCAGCACTAAAAAAACGAAACTTCATTAACAGCTAAACCAAACGTTTCCAATGTAAATTTCCACATTTATATAGTGTAAAAAGACATCCTGAAGCCTGGGCAGCCATTAATTTGATTGTCCAATATTTCCCTTATGAGATAAGGCCTCTCATAGCAAATGTGTACAGCGCGAGCTGAAAATGCATTTACAGCACTAAAAAAACAAACTTTTATAACAGCTAAACCAAACGTTTCCAATGTAAATTTCCACCTTTATATAGTGTAAAAAGACATCCTGAAGCCTGGGCAGTCATTAATTTGATTGTCCAATATTTCCCTTATGAGATAATGCCTCTCATTGCAAATGTGTACAGCGCGAGCTGAAAATGCATTTACAGCACTAAAAAACCAAACTTTTATAACAGCTAAACCAAACGTTTCCAATGTAAATTTCTACCTTTATATAGTGTAGAAAGGCATCCTGAAGCCTGGAAAGTCATTAATTTGATTGTCCAGTATTTCCTTCATGAGATATTGCAACACTTAGAAAAAGTGTACAGCGCCAGCAGACAATGAATTTTCAGCACTAAAAAAACGAAACTTCATTAACAGCTAAACTAAACGTTTCCAATGTAAATTTCCACCTTTATATAGTGTAAAAAGACATCCTGAAGTCTGGGCAGTCATTAATTTAATTGTCCAATATTTCCCTTATGATATAATGCCTCTCATAGCAAATGTGTACAGCGCGAGCTGAAAATGCATTTACAGCACTAAAAAACCAAACTTTTATAACAGCTAAACCAAACGTTTCCAATGTAAATTTCCACCTTTATATAGTGTAGAAAGGCATCCTGAAGCCTGGAAAGTCATTAATTTGATTGTCCAGTATTTCCTTCATGAGATATTGCAACACTTAGAAAAAGTGTACAGCGCCAGCAGACAATGAATTTTCAGCACTAAAAAAACGAAACTTCATTAACAGCTAAACCAAACGTTTCCAATGTAAATTTCCACATTTATAGAGTGTAAAAAGGCATCCTGAAGCCTGGGAAGTCATTAATTTGATTGTCCAGTATTTCCCTTATGAGATAATGCCTCACATAGCAAATGTGTACAGTGCGAGCTGAAAATGCATTTTCAGCACTAAAAAACCAAACTTTTATAACAGCTAAACCAAACGTTTCCAATGTAAATTTCCACCTTTATATAGTGTAAAAAGACATCCTGAAGCCTGGGCAGTCATTAATTTGATTGTCCAGTATTTCCCTTATGAGATAATGCCTCACATAGCAAATGTGTACAGCGCGAGCTGAAAATGCATTTACAGCACTAAAAAAACAAACTTTTATAACAGCTAAACTAAACGTTTCCAATGTAAATTTCCACCTTTATATAGTGTAAAAAGACATCCTGAAGCCTGGGCAGTCATTAATTTGATTGTCCAATATTTCCCTTATGAGATAATGCCTCTCATAGCAAATGTGTACAGCGCGAGCTGAAAATGCATTTACAGGACTAAAAACCCAAACTTTTATAACAGCTAAACCAAACGTTTCCAATGTAAATTTCCACCTTTATATAGTGTAGAAAGGCATCTTGAAGCCTGGAAAGTCATTAATTTGATTGTCCAGTTTTTCCTTCATGAGATATTGCAACACTTAGAAAAGGTGTACAGCGCCAGCAGACAATGAATTTTCAGCACTAAAAAAACGAAACTTCATTAACAGCTAAACCAAACGTTTCCAATGTAAATTTCCACATTTATAGATTGTAAAAAGGCATCCTGAAGCCTGGGAAGTCATTAATTTGATTGTCCAGTATTTCCCTTATGAGATAATGCCTCACATAGCAAATGTGTACAGTGCGAGCTGAAAATGCATTTTCAGCACTAAAAAACCAAACTTTTATAACAGCTAAACCAAACGTTTCCAATGTAAATTTCCACCTTTATATAGTGTAAAAAGACATCCTGAAGCCTGGGCAGTCATTAATTCGATTGTCCAATATTTCCTTTATGAGATAATGCCTCTCATAGCAAATGTGTACAGCGCGAGCTGAAAATGCATTTACAGCACTAAAAAACCAAACTTTTATAACAGCTAAACCAAACGTTTCCAATGTAAATTTCTACCTTTATATAGTGTAAAAAGGCATCCTGAAGCCTGGAAAGTCATTAATTTGATTGTCCAGTATTTCCTTCATGAGATAATGCCTCACATAGCAAATGTGTACAGTGCGAGCTGAAAATGCATTTTCAGCACTAAAAAACCAAACTTTTATAACAGCTAAACCAAACGTTTCCAATGTAAATTCCACCTTTATATAGTGTAAAAAGACATCCTGAAGCCTGGGCAGTCATTAATTTGATTGTCCAATATTTCCCTTATGAGATAATGCCTCTCATAGCAAATGTGTACAGCGCGAGCTGAAAATGCATTTACAGCACTAAAAAACCAAACTTTTATAACAGCTAAACCAAACGTTTCCAATGTAAATTTCCACCTTTATATAGTGTAAAAAGACATCCTGAAGCCTGGGCAGTCATTAATTTGATTGTCCAATAGTTCCCTTATGAGATAATGCCTCTCATAGCAAATGTGTACAGCGCGAGCTGAAAATGCATTTACAGCACTAAAAAACCAAACTTTTATAACAGCTAAACCAAACGTTTCCAATGTAAATTTCCACCTTTATATAGCGTAGAAAGGCATCTTGAAGCCTGGAAAGTCATTAATTTGATTGTCCAGTATTTCCTTCATGAGATATTGCAACACTTAGAAAAGGTGTACAGCGCTAGCAGACAATGAATTTTCAGCACTAAAAAAACGAAACTTCATTAACAGCTAAACCAAACGTTTCCAATGTAAATTTCCACATTTATAGAGTGTAAAAAGGCATCCTGAAGCCTGGGAAGTCATTAATTTGAATGTCCAGTATTTCCCTTATGAGATAATGCCTCACATAGCAAATGTGTACAGTGCGAGCTGAAAATGCATTTTCAGCACTAAAAAACCAAACTTTTATAACAGCTAAACCAAACGTTTCCAATGTAAATTTCCACCTTTATATAGTGTAAAAAGACATCCTGAAGCCTGGGCAGTCATTAATTCGATTGTCCAATATTTCCTTTATGAGATAATGCCTCTCATAGCAAATGTGTACAGCGCGAGCTGAAAATGCATTTACAGCACTAAAAAACCAAACTTTTATAACAGCTAAACCAAACGTTTCCAATGTAAATTTCCACCTTTATATAGTGTAAAAAGGCATCCTGAAGCCTGGAAAGTCATTAATTTGATTGTCCAGTATTTCCTTCATGAGATAATGCCTCACATAGCAAATGTGTACAGTGCGAGCTGAAAATGCATTTTCAGCACTAAAAAACCAAACTTTTATAACAGCTAAACCAAACGTTTCCAATGTAAATTCCACCTTTATATAGTGTAAAAAGACATCCTGAAGCCTGGGCAGTCATTAATTCGATTGTCCAATATTTCCTTTATGAGATAATGCCTCTCATAGCAAATGTGTACAGCGCGAGCTGAAAATGCATTTACAGCACTAAAAAACCAAACTTTTATAACAGCTAAACCAAACGTTTCCAATGTAAATTTCTACCTTTATATAGTGTAGAAAGGCATCCTGAAGCCTGGAAAGTCATTAATTTGATTGTCCAGTATTTCCTTCATGAGATATTGCAACACTTAGAAAAAGTGTACAGCGCCAGGAGACAATGAATTTTCAGCACTAAAAAACCGAAACTTCATTAACAGCTAAACTAAACGTTTCCAATGTAAATTTCCACCTTTATATAGTGTAAAAAGACATCCTGAAGCCTGGGCAGTCATTAATTTGATTGTCCAATATTTCCCTTATGAGATAATGCCTCTCATTGCAAATGTGTACAGCGCGAGCTGAAAATGCCTTTACAGCACGAAAAAAACAAACTTTTATAACAGCTAGACCAAACGTTTCCAATGTAAATTTCCACCTTTATATAGTGTAGAAAGGCATCCTGAAGCCTGGAAAGTCATTAATTTGATTGTCCAGTATTTCCTTCATGAGATATTGCAACACTTAGAAAAAGTGTACAGCGCCAGCAGACAATGAATTTTCAGCACTAAAAAAACGAAACTTCATTAACAGCTAAACCAAACGTTTCCAATGTAAATTTCCACATTTATATAGTGTAAAAAGACATCCTGAAGCCTGGGCAGCCATTAATTTGATTGTCCAATATTTCCCTTATGAGATAATGCCTCTCATAGCAAATGTGTACAGCGCGAGCTGAAAATGCATTTACAGCACTAAAAAACCAAACTTTTATAACAGCTAAACCAAACGTTTCCAATGTAAATTTCCACCTTTATATAGTGTAAAAAGACATCCTGAAGCCTGGGCAGTCATTAATTTGATTGTCCAATATTTCCCTTATGAGATAATGCCTCTCATAGCAAATGTGTACAGCGCGAGCTGAAAATGCATTTACAGCACTAAAAAACCAAACTTTTATAACAGCTAAACCAAACGTTTCCAATGTAAATTTCTACCTTTATATAGTGTAGAAAGGCATCCTGAAGCCTGGAAAGTCATTAATTTGATTGTCCAGTATTTCCTTCATGAGATATTGCAACACTTAGAAAAAGTGTACAGCGCCAGCAGACAATGAATTTTCAGCACTAAAAAAACGAAACTTCATTAACAGCTAAACTAAACGTTTCCAATGTAAATTTCCACCTTTATATAGTGTAAAAAGACATCCTGAAGCCTGGGCAGTCATTAATTTGATTGTCCAATATTTCCCTTATGATATAATGCCTCTCATAGCAAATGTGTACAGCGCGAGCTGAAAATGCATTTACAGCACTAAAAAACCAAACTTTTATAACAGCTAAACCAAACGTTTCCAATGTAAATTTCCACCTTTATATAGTGTAGAAAGGCATCCTGAAGCCTGGAAAGTCATTAATTTGATTGTCCAGTATTTCCTTCATGAGATATTGCAACACTTAGAAAAAGTGTACAGCGCCAGCAGACAATGAATTTTCAGCACTAAAAAAACGAAACTTCATTAACAGCTAAACCAAACGTTTCCAATGTAAATTTCCACATTTATAGAGTGTAAAAAGGCATCCTGAAGCCTGGGAAGTCATTAATTTGATTGTCCAGTATTTCCCTTATGAGATAATGCCTCACATAGCAAATGTGTACAGTGCGAGCTGAAAATGCATTTTCAGCACTAAAAAACCAAACTTTTATAACAGCTAAACCAAACGTTTCCAATGTAAATTTCCACCTTTATATAGTGTAAAAAGACATCCTGAAGCCTGGGCAGTCATTAATTTGATTGTCCAGTATTTCCCTTATGAGATAATGCCTCACATAGCAAATGTGTACAGCGCGAGCTGAAAATGCATTTACAGCACTAAAAAAACAAACTTTTATAACAGCTAAACTAAACGTTTCCAATGTAAATTTCCACCTTTATATAGTGTAAAAAGACATCCTGAAGCCTGGGCAGTCATTAATCTGATTGTCCAATATTTCCCTTATGAGATAATGCCTCTCATAGCAAATGTGTACAGCGCGAGCTGAAAATGCATTTACAGGACTAAAAACCCAAACTTTTATAACAGCTAAACCAAACGTTTCCAATGTAAATTTCCACCTTTATATAGTGTAGAAAGGCATCTTGAAGCCTGGAAAGTCATTAATTTGATTGTCCAGTATTTCCTTCATGAGATATTGCAACACTTAGAAAAGGTGTACAACGCCAGCAGACAATGAATTTTCAGCACTAAAAAAACGAAACTTCATTAACAGCTAAACCAAACGTTTCCAATGTAAATTTCCACATTTATAGAGTGTAAAAAGGCATCCTGAAGCCTGGGAAGTCATTAATTTGATTGTCCAGTATTTCCCTTATGAGATAATGCCTCACATAGCAAATGTGTACAGTGCGAGCTGAAAATGCATTTTCAGCACTAAAAAACCAAACTTTTATAACAGCTAAACCAAACGTTTCCAATGTAAATTTCCACCTTTATATAGTGTAAAAAGACATCCTGAAGCCTGGGCAGTCATTAATTCGATTGTCCAATATTTCCTTTATGAGATAATGCCTCTCATAGCAAATGTGTACAGCGCGAGCTGAAAATGCATTTACAGCACTAAAAAACCAAACTTTTATAACAGCTAAACCAAACGTTTCCAATGTAAATTTCCACCTTTATATAGTGTAAAAAGGCATCCTGAAGCCTGGAAAGTCATTAATTTGATTGTCCAGTATTTCCTTCATGAGATAATGCCTCACATAGCAAATGTGTACAGTGCGAGCTGAAAATGCATTTTCAGCACTAAAAAACCAAACTTTTATAACAGCTAAACCAAACGTTTCCAATGTAAATTCCACCTTTATATAGTGTAAAAAGACATCCTGAAGCCTGGGCAGTCATTAATTTGATTGTCCAATATTTCCCTTATGAGATAATGCCTCTCATAGCAAATGTGTACAGCGCGAGCTGAAAATGCATTTACAGCACTAAAAAACCAAACTTTTATAACAGCTAAACCAAACGTTTCCAATGTAAATTTCTACCTTTATATAGTGTAGAAAGGCATCCTGAAGCCTGGAAAGTCATTAATTTGATTGTCCAGTATTTCCTTCATGAGATATTGCAACACTTAGAAAGAGTGTACAGCGCCAGCAGACAATGAATTTTCAGCACTAAAAAAACGAAACTTCATTAACAGCTAAACCAAACGTTTCCAATGTAAATTTCCACATTTATAGAGTGTAAAAAGGCATCCTGAAGCCTGGGAAGTCATTAATTTGATTGTCCAGTATTTCCCTTATGAGATAATGCCTCACATAGCAAATGTGTACAGTGCGAGCTGAAAATGCATTTTCAGCATTAAAAAACCCAACTTTTATAACAGCTAAACCAAACGTTTCCAATGTAAATTTCCACCTTTATATAGTGTAAAAAGACATCCTGAAGCCTGGGCAGTCATTAATTTGATTGTCCAGTATTTCCCTTATGAGATAATGCCTCACATAGCAAATGTGTACAGCGCGAGCTGAAAATGCATTTACAGCACTAAAAAAACAAACTTTTATAACAGCTAAACTAAACGTTTCCAATGTAAATTTCCACCTTTATATAGTGTAAAAAGACATCCTGAAGCCTGGGCAGTCATTAATTTGATTGTCCAATATTTCCCTTATGAGATAATGCCTCTCATAGCAAATGTGTACAGCGCGAGCTGAAAATGCATTTACAGCACTAAAAAAACTAACTTTTATAACAGCTAAACCAAACGTTTCCAATGTACATTTCCACCTTTATATAGTGTAGAAAGGCATCCTGAAGCCTGGAAAGTCATTAATTTGATTGTCCAGTATTTCCTTCATGAGATATTGCAACACTTAGAAAAAGTGTACAGCGCCAGCAGACAATGAATTTTCAGCACTAAAAAAACGAAACTTCATTAACAGCTAAACCAAACGTTTCCAATGTAAATTTCCACATTTATAGAGTGTAAAAAGGCATCCTGAAGCCTGGGAAGTCATTAATTTGATTGTCCAGTATTTCCCTTATGAGATAATGCCTCACATAGCAAATGTGTACAGTGCGAGCTGAAAATGCATTTACAGCACTAAAAAACCAAACTTTTATAACAGCTAAACCAAACGTTTCCAATGTAAATTTCCACCTTTATATAGTGTAGAAAGGCATCCTGAAGCCTGGAAAGTCATTGATTTGATTGTCCAGTATTTCCTTCATGAGATATTGCAACACTTAGAAAAAGTGTACAGCGCCAGCAGACAATGAATTTTCAGCACTAAAAAAAACGAAACTTCATTAACAGCTAAACTAAACGATTCCAATGTAAATTTCCACCTTTATATAGAGTAAAAAGACATCCTGAAGCCTGGGCAGCCATTAATTTGATTGTCCAATATTTCCCTTATGAGATAATGCCTCTCATAGCAAATGTGTACAGCGCGAGCTGAAAATGCATTTACAGCACTAAAAAACCAAACTTTTATAACAGCTAAACCAAACGTTTCCAATGTAAATTTCCACCTTTATATAGTGTAAAAAGACATCCTGAAGCCTGGGCAGTCATTAATTTGATTGTCCAATATTTCCCTTATGAGATAATGCCTCTCATAGCAAATGTGTACAGCGCGAGCTGAAAATGCATTTACAGCACTAAAAAACCAAACTTTTATAACAGCTAAACCAAACGTTTCCAATGTAAATTTCCACCTTTATATAGTGTAGAAAGGCATCCTGAAGCCTGGAAAGTCATTAATTTGATTGTCCAGTATTTCCTTCATGAGATATTGCAACACTTAGAAAAAGTGTACAGCGCCAGCAGACAATGAATTTTCAGCACTAAAAAAACGAAACTTCATTAACAGCTAAACCAAACGTTTCCAATGTAAATTTCCACATTTATAGAGTGTAAAAAGGCATCCTGAAGCCTGGGAAGTCATTAATTTGATTGTCCAGTATTTCCCTTATGAGATAATGCCTCACATAGCAAATGTGTACAGTGCGAGCTGAAAATGCATTTTCAGCACTAAAAAAACAAACTTTTATAACAGCTAAACCAAACGTTTCCAATGTAAATTTCCACCTTTATATAGTGTAAAAAGACATCCTGAAGCCTGGGCAGTCATTAATTTGATTGTCCAGTATTTCCCTTATGAGATAATGCCTCACATAGCAAATGTGTACAGCGCGAGCTGAAAATGCATTTACAGCACTAAAAAACCAAACTTTTATAACAGCTAAACCAAACGTTTCCAATGTAAATTTCCACCTTTATATAGTGTAAGAAGACATCCTGAAGCCTGGGCAGTCATTAATTTGATTGTCCAATATTTCCCTTATGAGATAATGCCTCTCATAGCAAATGTGTACAGCGCGAGCTGAAAATGCTTTTACAGCACTAAAAAACCAAACTTTTATAACAGCTAAACCAAACGTTTCCAATGTAAATTTCCACCTTTATATAGTGTAGAAAGGCATCCTGAAGCCTGGAAAGTCATTAATTTGATTGTCCAGTATTTCCTTCATGAGATATTGCAACACTTAGAAAAAGTGTACAGCGCCAGCAGACAATGAATTTTCAGCACTAAAAAAAACTAAACTTCATTAACAGCTAAACTAAACGTTTCCAATGTAAATTTCCACCTTTATATAGTGTAAAAAGACATCCTGAAGCCTGGGCAGTCATTAATTTGATTGTCCAATATTTCCCTTATGAGATAATGCCTCTCATTGCAAACGTGTACAGCGCGAGCTGAAAATGCATTTACAGCACGAAAAAAACAAACTTTTATAACAACTAAACCAAACGTTTCCAATGTAAATTTCCACCTTTATAGAGTGTAAAAAGGCATCCTGAAGCCTGGGAAGTCATTAATTTGATTGTCCAGTATTTCCCTTATGAGATAATGCCTCACATAGCCAATGTGTACAGTGCGAGCTGAAAATGCATTTTAAAGCACTAAAAAACCAAACTTTTATAACAGCTAAACCAAACGTTTCCAATGTAAATTTCCACTTTTATATAGTGTAAAAAGACATCCTGAAGCCTGGGCAGTCATTAATTTGATTGTCCAATATTTCCCTTATGAGATAATGCCTCTCATAGCAAATGTGTACAGCGCGAGCTGAAAATGTATTTACAGCACTAAAAAAACAAACTTTTATAACAGCTAAACCAAACGTTTCCAATGTAAATTTCCACCTTTATATAGTGTAGAAAGGCATCCTGAAGCCTGGAAAGTCATAAATTTGATTGTCCAGTATTTCCTTCATGAGATATTGCAACACTTAGAAAAAGTGTACAGCGCCAGCAGACAATGAATTTTCAGCACTAAAAAAACGAAACTTCATTAACAGCTAAACTAAACGTTTCCAATGTAAATTTCCACCCTTATATAGTGTAAAAAGACATCCTGAAGCCTGGGCAGTCATTAATTTGATTGTCCAATATTTCCCTTATGAGATAATGCCTCTCATAGCAAATGTGTACAGCGCGAGCTGAAAATGCATTTACAGCACTAAAAAACCAAACTTTTATAACAGCTAAACCAAACGTTTCCAATGTACATTTCCACCTTTATATAGTGTAGAAAGGCATCCTGAAGCCTGGAAAGTCATTAATTTGATTGTCCAGTATTTCCTTCATGAGATATTGCAACACTTAGAAAAAGTGTACAGCGCCAGCAGACAATGAATTTTCAGCACTAAAAAAACGAAACTTCATTAACAGCTAAACTAAAAGTTTCCAATGTAAATTTCCACCTTTATATAGTGTAAAAAGACATCCTGAAGCCTAGGCAGCCATTAATTTGACTGTCCAATATTTCCCTTATGAGATAATGCCTCTCATAGCAAATGTGTACAGCGCGAGCTGAAAATGCATTTACAGCAATAAAAAACCAAACTTTTATAACAACTAAACCAAACATTTCCAATGTAAATTTCCACCTTTATATAGTGTAAAAAGACATCCTGAAGCCTGGGCAGTCATTAATTTGATTGTCCAGTATTTCCTTCATGAGATATTGCAACACTTAGAAAAAGTGTACAGCGCCAGCAGACAATGAATTTTCAGCACTAAAAAAACGAAACTTCATTAACAGCTAAACCAAACGTTTCCAATGTAAATTTCCACATTTATAGAGTGTAAAAAGGCATCCTGAAGCCTGGGAAGTCATTAATTTGATTGTCCAGTATTTCCCTTATGAGATAATGCCTCTCATTGCAAATGTGTACAGCGCGAGCTGAAAATGCATTTACAGCACGAAAAAAACAAACTTTTATAACAGCTAAACCAAACGTTTCCAATGTAAATTTCCACCTTTATAGAGTGTAAAAAGGCATCCTGAAGCCTGGGAAGTCATTAATTTGATTGTCCAGTATTTCCCTTATGAGATAATGCCTCACATAGCAAATGTGTACAGTGCGAGCTGAAAATGCATTTTAAGCACTAAAAAACCAAACTTTTATAACAGCTAAACCAAACGTTTCCAATGTAAATTTCCACCTTTATATAGTGTAAAAAGACATCCTGAAGCCTGGGCAGTCATTAATTTGATTGTCCAATATTTCCCTTATGAGATAATGCCTCTCATAGCAAATGTGTACAGCGCGAGCTGAAAATGCATTTACAGCACTAAAAAACCAAACTTTTATAACAGCTAAACCAAACGTTTCAAATGTAAATTTCCACCTTTATATAGTGTAGAAAGGCATCCTGAAGCCTGGAAAGTCATTAATTTGATTGTCCAGTATTTCCTTCATGAGATATTGCAACACTTAGAAAGAGTGTACAGCGCCAGCAGACAATGAATTTTCAGCACTAAAAAAACGAAACTTCATTAACAGCTAAACCAAACGTTTCCAATGTAAATTTCCACATTTATAGAGTGTAAAAAGGCATCCTGAAGCCTGGGAAGTCATTAATTTGATTGTCCAGTATTTCCCTTATGAGATAATGCCTCACATAGCAAATGTGTACAGTGCGAGCTGAAAAATGCATTTTCAGCACTAAAAAAACAAACTTTTATAACAGCTAAACCAAACGTTTCCAATGTAAATTTCCACCTTTATATAGTGTAAAAAGACATCCTGAAGCCTGGGCAGTCATTAATTTGATTGTCCAGTATTTCCCTTATGAGATAATGCCTCACATAGCAAATGTGTACAGCGCGAGCTGAAAATGCATTTACAGCACTAAAAAACCAAACTTTTATAACAGCTAAACCAAACGTTTCCAATGTAAATTTCCACCTTTATATAGTGTAAAAAGACATCCTGAAGCCTGGGCAGTCATTAATTTGATTGTCCAATATTTCCCTTATGAGATAATGCCTCTCATAGCAAATGTGTACAGCGCGAGCTGAAAATGCATTTACAGCACTAAAAAACCAAACTTTTATAACAGCTAAACCAAACGTTTCCAATGTAAATTTCCACCTTTATATAGTGTAAAAAGACATCCTGAAGCCTGGGCAGTCATTAATTTGATTGTCCAGTATTTCCCTTATGAGATAATGCCTCACATAGCAAATGTGTACAGCGCGAGCTGAAAATGCATTTACAGCACTAAAAAACCAAACTTTTACAACAGCTAAACCAAACGTTTCCAATGTAAATTTCCACCTTTATATAGTGTAGAAAGGCATCCTGAAGCCTGGACAGTCATTAATTTGATTGTCCAGTATTTCCTTCATGAGATATTGCAACACTTAGAAAAAGTGTACAGCGCCAGCAGACAATGAATTTTCAGCACTAAAAAAAACTAAACTTCATTAACAGCTAAACTAAACGTTTCCAATGTAAATTTCCACCTTTATATAGTGTAAAAAGACATCCTGAAGCCTGGGCAGTCATTAATTTGATTGTCCAATATTTCCCTTATGAGATAATGCCTCTCATTGCAAACGTGTACAGCGCGAGCTGAAAATGCATTTACAGCACGAAAAAAACAAACTTTTATAACAACTAAACCAAACGTTTCCAATGTAAATTTCCACCTTTATAGAGTGTAAAAAGGCATCCTGAAGCCTGGGAAGTCATTAATTTGATTGTCCAGTATTTCCCTTATGAGATAATGCCTCACATAGCCAATGTGTACAGTGCGAGCTGAAAATGCATTTTAAAGCACTAAAAAACCAAACTTTTATAACAGCTAAACCAAACGTTTCCAATGTAAATTTCCACTTTTATATAGTGTAAAAAGACATCCTGAAGCCTGGGCAGTCATTAATTTGATTGTCCAATATTTCCCTTATGAGATAATGCCTCTCATAGCAAATGTGTACAGCGCGAGCTGAAAATGTATTTACAGCACTAAAAAAACAAACTTTTATAACAGCTAAACCAAACGTTTCCAATGTAAATTTCCACCTTTATATAGTGTAGAAAGGCATCCTGAAGCCTGGAAAGTCATAAATTTGATTGTCCAGTATTTCCTTCATGAGATATTGCAACACTTAGAAAAAGTGTACAGCGCCAGCAGACAATGAATTTTCAGCACTAAAAAAACGAAACTTCATTAACAGCTAAACTAAACGTTTCCAATGTAAATTTCCACCCTTATATAGTGTAAAAAGACATCCTGAAGCCTGGGCAGTCATTAATTTGATTGTCCAATATTTCCCTTATGAGATAATGCCTCTCATAGCAAATGTGTACAGCGCGAGCTGAAAATGCATTTACAGCACTAAAAAACCAAACTTTTATAACAGCTAAACCAAACGTTTCCAATGTACATTTCCACCTTTATATAGTGTAGAAAGGCATCCTGAAGCCTGGAAAGTCATTAATTTGATTGTCCAGTATTTCCTTCATGAGATATTGCAACACTTAGAAAAAGTGTACAGCGCCAGCAGACAATGAATTTTCAGCACTAAAAAAACGAAACTTCATTAACAGCTAAACTAAAAGTTTCCAATGTAAATTTCCACCTTTATATAGTGTAAAAAGACATCCTGAAGCCTAGGCAGCCATTAATTTGATTGTCCAATATTTCCCTTATGAGATAATGCCTCTCATAGCAAATGTGTACAGCGCGAGCTGAAAATGCATTTACAGCAATAAAAAACCAAACTTTTATAACAACTAAACCAAACATTTCCAATGTAAATTTCCACCTTTATATAGTGTAAAAAGACATCCTGAAGCCTGGGCAGTCATTAATTTGATTGTCCAATATTTCCCTTATGAGATAATGCCTCTCATAGCAAATGTGTACAGCGCGAGCTGAAAATGCATTTACAGCACTAAAAAACCAAACTTTTATAACAGCTAAACCAAACGTTTCCAATGTAAATTTCCACCTTTATATAGTGTAGAAAGGCATCCTGAAGCCTGGAAAGTCATTAATTTGATTGTCCAGTATTTCCTTCATGAGATATTGCAACACTTAGAAAAAGTGTACAGCGCCAGCAGACAATGAATTTTCAGCACTAAAAAAACGAAACTTCATTAACAGCTAAACCAAACGTTTCCAATGTAAATTTCCACATTTATAGAGTGTAAAAAGGCATCCTGAAGCCTGGGAAGTCATTAATTTGATTGTCCAGTATTTCCCTTATGAGATAATGCCTCTCATTGCAAATGTGTACAGCGCGAGCTGAAAATGCATTTACAGCACGAAAAAAACAAACTTTTATAACAGCTAAACCAAACGTTTCCAATGTAAATTTCCACCTTTATAGAGTGTAAAAAGGCATCCTGAAGCCTGGGAAGTCATTAATTTGATTGTCCAGTATTTCCCTTATGAGATAATGCCTCACATAGCAAATGTGTACAGTGCGAGCTGAAAATGCATTTTAAGCACTAAAAAACCAAACTTTTATAACAGCTAAACCAAACGTTTCCAATGTAAATTTCCACCTTTATATAGTGTAAAAAGACATCCTGAAGCCTGGGCAGTCATTAATTTGATTGTCCAATATTTCCCTTATGAGATAATGCCTCTCATAGCAAATGTGTACAGCGCGAGCTGAAAATGCATTTACAGCACTAAAAAACCAAACTTTTATAACAGCTAAACCAAACGTTTCAAATGTAAATTTCCACCTTTATATAGTGTAGAAAGGCATCCTGAAGCCTGGAAAGTCATTAATTTGATTGTCCAGTATTTCCTTCATGAGATATTGCAACACTTAGAAAGAGTGTACAGCGCCAGCAGACAATGAATTTTCAGCACTAAAAAAACGAAACTTCATTAACAGCTAAACCAAACGTTTCCAATGTAAATTTCCACATTTATAGAGTGTAAAAAGGCATCCTGAAGCCTGGGAAGTCATTAATTTGATTGTCCAGTATTTCCCTTATGAGATAATGCCTCACATAGCAAATGTGTACAGTGCGAGCTGAAAAATGCATTTTCAGCACTAAAAAAACAAACTTTTATAACAGCTAAACCAAACGTTTCCAATGTAAATTTCCACCTTTATATAGTGTAAAAAGACATCCTGAAGCCTGGGCAGTCATTAATTTGATTGTCCAGTATTTCCCTTATGAGATAATGCCTCACATAGCAAATGTGTACAGCGCGAGCTGAAAATGCATTTACAGCACTAAAAAACCAAACTTTTATAACAGCTAAACCAAACGTTTCCAATGTAAATTTCCACCTTTATATAGTGTAAAAAGACATCCTGAAGCCTGGGCAGTCATTAATTTGATTGTCCAATATTTCCCTTATGAGATAATGCCTCTCATAGCAAATGTGTACAGCGCGAGCTGAAAATGCATTTACAGCACTAAAAAACCAAACTTTTATAACAGCTAAACCAAACGTTTCCAATGTAAATTTCCACCTTTATATAGTGTAAAAAGACATCCTGAAGCCTGGGCAGTCATTAATTTGATTGTCCAGTATTTCCCTTATGAGATAATGCCTCACATAGCAAATGTGTACAGCGCGAGCTGAAAATGTATTTACAGCACTAAAAAAACAAACTTTTATAACAGCTAAACCAAACGTTTCCAATGTAAATTTCCACCTTTATATAGTGTAGAAAGGCATCCTGAAGCCTGGAAAGTCATAAATTTGATTGTCCAGTATTTCCTTCATGAGATATTGCAACACTTAGAAAAAGTGTATAGCGCCAGCAGACAATGAATTTTCAGCACTAAAAAAACGAAACTTCATTAACAGGTAAACTAAACGTTTCCAATGTATATTTCCACCTTTATATAGTGTAAAAAGACACCCTGAAGCCTGGGCAGTCATTAATTTGATTGTCCAATATTTCCCTTATGAAATAATGCCTCTCATAGCAAATGTGTACAGCGCGAGCTGAAAATGCATTTACAGCACTAAAAAACCAAACTTTTATAACAGCTAAACCAAACGTTTCCAATGTACATTTCCACCTTTATATAGTGTAGAAAGGCATCCTGAAGCCTGGAAAGTCATTAATTTGATTGTCCAGTATTTCCTTCATGAGATATTGCAACACTTAGAAAAAGTGTACAGCGCCAGCAGACAATGAATTTTCAGCACTAAAAAAACGAAACTTCATTAACAGCTAAACTAAAAGTTTCCAATGTAAATTTCCACCTTTATATAGTGTAAAAAGACATCCTGAAGCCTAGGCAGCCATTAATTTGATTGTCCAATATTTCCCTTATGAGATAATGCCTCACATAGCAAATGTGTACAGTGCGAGCTGAAAATGCATTTTCAGCACTAAAAAACCAAACTTTTATAACAGCTAAACCAAACGTTTCCAATGTAAATTTCCACCTTTATATAGTGTAAAAAGACATCCTGAAGCCTGGGCAGTCATTAATTTGATTGTCCAATATTTCCCTTATGAGATAATGCCTCTCATAGCAAATGTGTACAGCGCGAGCTGAAAATGCATTCACAGCACTAAAAAAACAAACTTTTATAACAGCTAAACCAAACGTTTCCAATGTACATTTCCACCTTTATATAGTGTAGAAAGGCATCCTGAAGCCTGGAAAGTCATTAATTTGATTGTCCAGTATTTCCTTCATGAGATATTGCAACACTTAGAAAAAGTGTACAGCGCCAGCAGACAATGAATTTTCAGCACTAAAAAAACGAAACTTCATTAACAGCTAAACCCAACGTTTCCAATGTAAATTTCCACATTTATAGAGTGTAAAAAGGCATCCTGAAGCCTGGGAAGTCATTAATTTGATTGTCCAGTATTTCCCTTATGAGATAATGCCTCACATAGCAAATGTGTACAGTGCGAGCTGAAAATGCATTTACAGCACTAAAAAACCAAACTTTTATAACAGCTAAACCAAACGTTTCCAATGTAAATTTCCACCTTTATATAGTGTAGAAAGGCATCCTGAAGCCTGGAAAGTCATTGATTTGATTGTCCAGTATTTCCTTCATGAGATATTGCAACACTTAGAAAAAGTGTACAGCGCCAGCAGACAATGAATTTTCAGCACTAAAAAAAACGAAACTTCATTAACAGCTAAACTAAACGTTTCCAATGTAAATTTCCACCTTTATATAGAGTAAAAAGACATCCTGAAGCCTGGGCAGCCATTAATTTGATTGTCCAATATTTCCCTTATGAGATAATGCCTCTCATAGCAAATGTGTACAGCGCGAGCTGAAAATGCATTTACAGCACTAAAAAACCAAACTTTTATAACAGCTAAACCAAACGTTTCCAATATAAATTTCCACCTTTATATAGTGTAAAAAGACATCCTGAAGCCTGGGCAGTCATTAATTTGATTGTCCAATATTTCCCTTATGAGATAATGCCTCTCATAGCAAATGTGTACAGCGCGAGCTGAAAATGCATTTACAGCACTAAAAAACCAAACTTTTATAACAGCTAAACCAAACGTTTCCAATGTAAATTTCCACCTTTATATAGTGTAGAAAGGCATCCTGAAGCCTGGAAAGTCATTAATTTGATTGTCCAGTATTTCCTTCATGAGATATTGCAACACTTAGAAAAAGTGTACAGCGCCAGCAGACAATGAATTTTCAGCACTAAAAAAACGAAACTTCATTAACAGCTAAACCAAACGTTTCCAATGTAAATTTCCACATTTATAGAGTGTAAAAAGGCATCCTGAAGCCTGGGAAGTCATTAATTTGATTGTCCAGTATTTCCCTTATGAGATAATGCCTCACATAGCAAATGTGTACAGTGCGAGCTGAAAATGCATTTTCAGCACTAAAAAACCAAACTTTTATAACAGCTAAACCAAACGTTTCCAATGTAAATTTCCACCTTTATATAGTGTAAAAAGACATCCTGAAGCCTGGGCAGTCATTAATTTGATTGTCCAGTATTTCCCTTATGAGATAATGCCTCACATAGCAAATGTGTACAGCGCGAGCTGAAAATGCATTTACAGCACTAAAAAACCAAACTTTTATAACAGCTAAACCAAACGTTTCCAATGTAAATTTCCACCTTTATATAGTGTAAGAAGACATCCTGAAGCCTGGGCAGTCATTAATTTGATTGTCCAATATTTCCCTTATGAGATAATGCCTCTCATAGCAAATGTGTACAGCGCGAGCTGAAAATGCTTTTACAGCACTAAAAAACCAAACTTTTATAACAGCTAAACCAAACGTTTCCAATGTAAATTTCCACCTTTATATAGTGTAGAAAGGCATCCTGAAGCCTGGAAAGTCATTAATTTGATTGTCCAGTATTTCCTTCATGAGATATTGCAACACTTAGAAAAAGTGTACAGCGCCAGCAGACAATGAATTTTCAGCACTAAAAAAACGAAACTTCATTAACAGCTAAACCAAACGTTTCCAATGTAAATTTCCACATTTATAGAGTGTAAAAAGGCATCCTGAAGCCTGGGAAGTCATTAATTTGATTGTCCAGTATTTCCCTTATGAGATAATGCCTCTCATTGCAAATGTGTACAGCGCGAGCTGAAAATGCATTTACAGCACGAAAAAAACAAACTTTTATAACAGCTAAACCAAACGTTTCCAATGTAAATTTCCACCTTTATAGAGTGTAAAAAGGCATCCTGAAGCCTGGGAAGTCATTAATTTGATTGTCCAGTATTTCCCTTATGAGATAATGCCTCACATAGCAAATGTGTACAGTGCGAGCTGAAAATGCATTTTAAGCACTAAAAAACCAAACTTTTATAACAGCTAAACCAAACGTTTCCAATGTAAATTTCCACCTTTATATAGTGTAAAAAGACATCCTGAAGCCTGGGCAGTCATTAATTTGATTGTCCAATATTTCCCTTATGAGATAATGCCTCTCATAGCAAATGTGTACAGCGCGAGCTGAAAATGCATTTACAGCACTAAAAAACCAAACTTTTATAACAGCTAAACCAAACGTTTCAAATGTAAATTTCCACCTTTATATAGTGTAGAAAGGCATCCTGAAGCCTGGAAAGTCATTAATTTGATTGTCCAGTATTTCCTTCATGAGATATTGCAACACTTAGAAAGAGTGTACAGCGCCAGCAGACAATGAATTTTCAGCACTAAAAAAACGAAACTTCATTAACAGCTAAACCAAACGTTTCCAATGTAAATTTCCACATTTATAGAGTGTAAAAAGGCATCCTGAAGCCTGGGAAGTCATTAATTTGATTGTCCAGTATTTCCCTTATGAGATAATGCCTCACATAGCAAATGTGTACAGTGCGAGCTGAAAATGCATTTTCAGCACTAAAAAAACAAACTTTTATAACAGCTAAACCAAACGTTTCCAATGTAAATTTCCACCTTTATATAGTGTAAAAAGACATCCTGAAGCCTGGGCAGTCATTAATTTGATTGTCCAGTATTTCCCTTATGAGATAATGCCTCACATAGCAAATGTGTACAGCGCGAGCTGAAAATGCATTTACAGCACTAAAAAACCAAACTTTTATAACAGCTAAACCAAACGTTTCCAATGTAAATTTCCACCTTTATATAGTGTAAAAAGACATCCTGAAGCCTGGGCAGTCATTAATTTGATTGTCCAATATTTCCCTTATGAGATAATGCCTCTCATAGCAAATGTGTACAGCGCGAGCTGAAAATGCATTTACAGCACTAAAAAACCAAACTTTTATAACAGCTAAACCAAACGTTTCCAATGTAAATTTCCACCTTTATATAGTGTAAAAAGACATCCTGAAGCCTGGGCAGTCATTAATTTGATTGTCCAGTATTTCCCTTATGAGATAATGCCTCACATAGCAAATGTGTACAGCGCGAGCTGAAAATGCATTTACAGCACTAAAAAACCAAACTTTTATAACAGCTAAACCAAACGTTTCCAATGTAAATTTCCACCTTTATATAGTGTAGAAAGGCATCCTGAAGCCTGGAAAGTCATTAATTTGATTGTCCAGTATTTCCTTCATGAGATATTGCAACACTTAGAAAAAGTGTACAGCGCCAGCAGACAATGAATATTCAGCACTAAAAAAAAACGAAACTTCATTAACAGCTAAACTAAACGTTTCCAATGTAAATTTCCACCTTTATATAGTGTAAAAAGACATCCTGAAGCCTGGGAAGTCATTAATTTGATTGTCCAGTATTTCCCTTATGAGATAATGCCTCACATAGCCAATGTGTACAGTGCGAGCTGAAAATGCATTTTAAAGCACTAAAAAACCAAACTTTTATAACAGCTAAACCAAACGTTTCCAATGTAAATTTCCACTTTTATATAGTGTAAAAAGACATCCTGAAGCCTGGGCAGTCATTAATTTGATTGTCCAATATTTCCCTTATGAGATAATGCCTCTCATAGCAAATGTGTACAGCGCGAGCTGAAAATGTATTTACAGCACTAAAAAAACAAACTTTTATAACAGCTAAACCAAACGTTTCCAATGTAAATTTCCACCTTTATATAGTGTAGAAAGGCATCCTGAAGCCTGGAAAGTCATAAATTTGATTGTCCAGTATTTCCTTCATGAGATATTGCAACACTTAGAAAAAGTGTACAGCGCCAGCAGACAATGAATTTTCAGCACTAAAAAAACGAAACTTCATTAACAGCTAAACTAAAAGTTTCCAATGTAAATTTCCACCTTTATATAGTGTAAAAAGACATCCTGAAGCCTAGGCAGCCATTAATTTGATTGTCCAATATTTCCCTTATGAGATAATGCCTCTCATAGCAAATGTGTACAGCGCGAGCTGAAAATGCATTTACAGCAATAAAAAACCAAACTTTTATAACAACTAAACCAAACGTTTCCAATGTAAATTTCCACCTTTATATAGTGTAAAAAGACATCCTGAAGCCTGGGCAGTCATTAATTTGATTGTCCAATATTTCCCTTATGAGATAATGCCTCTCATAGCAAATGTGTACAGCGCGAGCTGAAAATGCATTTACAGCACTAAAAAACCAAACTTTTATAACAGCTAAACCAAACGTTTCCAATGTAAATTTCCACCTTTATATAGTGTAGAAAGGCATCCTGAAGCCTGGAAAGTCATTAATTTGATTGTCCAGTATTTCCTTCATGAGATATTGCAACACTTAGAAAAAGTGTACAGCGCCAGCAGACAATGAATTTTCAGCACTAAAAAAACGAAACTTCATTAACAGCTAAACCAAACGTTTCCAATGTAAATTTCCACATTTATAGAGTGTAAAAAGGCATCCTGAAGCCTGGGAAGTCATTAATTTGATTGTCCAGTATTTCCCTTATGAGATAATGCCTCTCATTGCAAATGTGTACAGCGCGAGCTGAAAATGCATTTACAGCACGAAAAAAACAAACTTTTATAACAGCTAAACCAAACGTTTCCAATGTAAATTTCCACCTTTATAGAGTGTAAAAAGGCATCCTGAAGCCTGGGAAGTCATTAATTTGATTGTCCAGTATTTCCCTTATGAGATAATGCCTCACATAGCAAATGTGTACAGTGCGAGCTGAAAATGCATTTTAAGCACTAAAAAACCAAACTTTTATAACAGCTAAACCAAACGTTTCCAATGTAAATTTCCACCTTTATATAGTGTAAAAAGACATCCTGAAGCCTGGGCAGTCATTAATTTGATTGTCCAATATTTCCCTTATGAGATAATGCCTCTCATAGCAAATGTGTACAGCGCGAGCTGAAAATGCATTTACAGCACTAAAAAACCAAACTTTTATAACAGCTAAACCAAACGTTTCAAATGTAAATTTCCACCTTTATATAGTGTAGAAAGGCATCCTGAAGCCTGGAAAGTCATTAATTTGATTGTCCAGTATTTCCTTCATGAGATATTGCAACACTTAGAAAGAGTGTACAGCGCCAGCAGACAATGAATTTTCAGCACTAAAAAAACGAAACTTCATTAACAGCTAAACCAAACGTTTCCAATGTAAATTTCCACATTTATAGAGTGTAAAAAGGCATCCTGAAGCCTGGGAAGTCATTAATTTGATTGTCCAGTATTTCCCTTATGAGATAATGCCTCACATAGCAAATGTGTACAGTGCGAGCTGAAAATGCATTTTCAGCACTAAAAAAACAAACTTTTATAACAGCTAAACCAAACGTTTCCAATGTAAATTTCCACCTTTATATAGTGTAAAAAGACATCCTGAAGCCTGGGCAGTCATTAATTTGATTGTCCAGTATTTCCCTTATGAGATAATGCCTCACATAGCAAATGTGTACAGCGCGAGCTGAAAATGCATTTACAGCAATAAAAAACCAAACTTTTATAACAACTAAACCAAACGTTTCCAATGTAAATTTCCACCTTTATATAGTGTAAAAAGACATCCTGAAGCCTGGGCAGTCATTAATTTGATTGTCCAATATTTCCCTTATGAGATAATGCCTCTCATAGCAAATGTGTACAGCGCGAGCTGAAAATGCATTTACAGCACTAAAAAACCAAACTTTTATAACAGCTAAACCAAACGTTTCCAATGTAAATTTCCACCTTTATATAGTGTAGAAAGGCATCCTGAAGCCTGGAAAGTCATTAATTTGATTGTCCAGTATTTCCTTCATGAGATATTGCAACACTTAGAAAAAGTGTACAGCGCCAGCAGACAATGAATTTTCAGCACTAAAAAAACGAAACTTCATTAACAGCTAAACCAAACGTTTCCAATGTAAATTTCCACATTTATAGAGTGTAAAAAGGCATCCTGAAGCCTGGGAAGTCATTAATTTGATTGTCCAGTATTTCCCTTATGAGATAATGCCTCTCATTGCAAATGTGTACAGCGCGAGCTGAAAATGCATTTACAGCACGAAAAAAACAAACTTTTATAACAGCTAAACCAAACGTTTCCAATGTAAATTTCCACCTTTATAGAGTGTAAAAAGGCATCCTGAAGCCTGGGAAGTCATTAATTTGATTGTCCAGTATTTCCCTTATGAGATAATGCCTCACATAGCAAATGTGTACAGTGCGAGCTGAAAATGCATTTTAAGCACTAAAAAACCAAACTTTTATAACAGCTAAACCAAACGTTTCCAATGTAAATTTCCACCTTTATATAGTGTAAAAAGACATCCTGAAGCCTGGGCAGTCATTAATTTGATTGTCCAATATTTCCCTTATGAGATAATGCCTCTCATAGCAAATGTGTACAGTGCGAGCTGAAAATGCATTTACAGCACTAAAAAACCAAACTTTTATAACAGCTAAACCGAACGTTTCAAATGTAAATTTCCACCTTTATATAGTGTAGAAAGGCATCCTGAAGCCTGGAAAGTCATTAATTTGATTGTCCAGTATTTCCTTCATGAGATATTGCAACACTTAGAAAAAGTGTACAGCGCCAGCAGACAATGAATTTTCAGCACTAAAAAAACGAAACTTCATTAACAGCTAAACCAAACGTTTCCAATGTAAATTTCCACATTTATAGAGTGTAAAAAGGCATCCTGAAGCCTGGGAAGTCATTAATTTGATTGTCCAGTATTTCCCTTATGAGATAATGCCTCACATAGCAAATGTGTACAGTGCGAGCTGAAAATGCATTTTCAGCACTAAAAAACCAAACTTTTATAACAGCTAAACCAAACGTTTCCAATGTAAATTTCCACCTTTATATAGTGTAAAAAGACATCCTGAAGCCTGGGCAGTCATTAATTTGATTGTCCAGTATTTCCCTTATGAGATAATGCCTCACATAGCAAATGTGTACAGCGCGAGCTGAAAATGCATTTACAGCACTAAAAAAACAAACTTTTATAACAGCTAAACTAAACGTTTCCAATGTAAATTTCCACCTTTATATAGTGTAAAAAGACATCCTGAAGCCTGGGCAGTCATTAATTTGATTGTCCAATATTTCCGTTATGAGATAATGCCTCTCATAGCAAATGTGTACAGCGCGAGCTGAAAATGCATTTACAGCACTAAAAAACCAAACTTTTATACCAGCTAAACCAAACGTTTCCAATGTAAATTCCCACCTTTATATAGTGTAGAAAGGCATCATGAAGCCTGGAAAGTCATTAATTTGATTGTCCAGTATTTCCTTCATGAGATATTGCAACACTTAGAAAAAGTGTACAGCGCCAGCAGACAATGAATTTTCAGCACTAAAAAAACGAAACTTCATTAACAGCTAAACCAAACGTTTCCAATGTAAATTTCCACATTTATAGAGTGTAAAAAGGCATCCTGAAGCCTGGGAAGTCATTAATTTGATTGTCCAGTATTTCCCTTATGAGATAATGCCTCACATAGCAAATGTGTACAGTGCGAGCTGAAAATGCATTTTCAGCACTAAAAAAACAAACTTTTATAACAGCTAAACCAAACGTTTCCAATGTAAATTTCCACCTTTATATAGTGTAAAAAGACATCCTGAAGCCTGGGCAGTCATTAATTTGATTGTCCAGTATTTCCCTTATGAGATAATGCCTCACATAGCAAATGTGGACATTGCGAGCTAAAAATGCATTTTCAGCACTAAAAAAACCAAACTTTTATAACAGCTAAACCAAACGTTTCCAATGTAAATTTCCACCTTTATATAGTGTAAAAAGACATCCTGAAGCCTGGGCAGTCATTAATTTGATTGTCCAATATTTCCCTTATGAGATAATGCCTCTCATAGCAAATGTGTACAGCGCGAGCTGAAAATGCATTTACAGCACTAAAAAAACAAACTTTTATAACAGCTAAACCAAACGTTTCCAATGTACATTTCCACCTTTATATCGTGTAGAAAGGCATCCTGAAGCCTGGAAAGTCATTAATTTGATTGTCCAGTATTTCCTTCATGAGATATTGCAACACTTAGAAAAAGTGTACAGCGCCAGCAGACAATGAATTTTCAGCACTAAAAAAACGAAACTTCATTAACAGCTAAACCAAACGTTTCCAATGTAAATTTCCACATTTATAGAGTGTAAAAAGGCATCCTGAAGCCTGGGAAGTCATTAATTTGATTGTCCAGTATTTCCCTTATGAGATAATGCCTCACATAGCAAATGTGTACAGTGCGAGCTGAAAATGCATTTTAAGCACTAAAAAACCAAACTTTTATAACAGCTAAACCAAACGTTTCCAATGTAAATTTCCACCTTTATATAGTGTAAAAAGACATCCTGAAGCCTGGGCAGTCATTAATTTGATTGTCCAATATTTCCCTTATGAGATAATGCCTCTCTAGCAAATGTGTACAGCGCGAGCTGAAAATGCATTTACAGCACTAAAAAACCAAACTTTTATAACAGCTAAACCAAACGTTTCAAATGTAAATTTCCACCTTTATATAGTGTAGAAAGGCATCCTGAAGCCTGGAAAGTCATTAATTTGATTGTCCAGTATTTCCTTCATGAGATATTGCAACACTTAGAAAGAGTGTACAGCGCCAGCAGACAATGAATTTTCAGCACTAAAAAAACGAAACTTCATTAACAGCTAAACCAAACGTTTCCAATGTAAATTTCCACATTTATAGAGTTTAAAAAGGCATCCTGAAGCCTGGGAAGTCATTAATTTGATTGTCCAGTATTTCCCTTATGAGATAATGCCTCACATAGCAAATGTGTACAGTGCGAGCTGAAAATGCATTTTCAGCATTAAAAAACCCAACTTTTATAACAGCTAAACCAAACGTTTCCAATGTAAATTTCCACCTTTATATAGTGTAAAAAGACATCCTGAAGCCTGGGCAGTCATTAATTTGATTGTCCAATATTTCCCTTTTGAGATAATGCCTCTCATAGCAAATGTGTACAGCGCGAGCTGAAAATGCATTTACAGCACTAAAAAACCAAACTTTTATAACAGCTAAACCAAACGTTTCCAATGTACATTTCCACCTTTATATAGTGTAGAAAGGCATCCTGAAGCCTGGGAAGTCATTAATTTGATTGTCCAGTATTTCCTTCATGAGATATTGCAACACTTAGAAAAAGTGTACAGCGCCAGCAGACAATGAATTTTCAGCACTAAAAAAACGACACTTCATTAACAGCTAAACTAAACGTTTCCAATGTAAATTTCCACCCTTATATAGTGTAAAAAGACATCCTGAAGCCTGGGCAGTCATTTAGTTGATTGTCCAATATTTCCCTTATGAGATAATGCCTCTCATAGCAAATGTGTACAGCGCGAGCTGAAAATGCATTTACAGCACTAAAAAACCAAACTTTTATAACAGCTAAACCAAACGTTTCCAATGTACATTTCCACCTTTATATAGTGTAGAAAGGCATCCTGAAGCCTGGAAAGTCATTAATTTGATTGTCCAGTATTTCCTTCATGAGATATTGCAACACTTAGAAAAAGTGTACAGCGCCAGCAGACAATGAATTTTCAGCACTAAAAAAACGAAACTTCATTAACAGCTAAACCAAACGTTTCCAATGTAAATTTCCACATTTATAGAGTGTAAAAAGGCATCCTGAAGCCTGGGAAGTCATTAATTTGATTGTCCAGTATTTCCCTGATGAGATAATGCCTCACATAGCAAATGTGTACAGTGCGAGCTGAAAATGCATTTTCAGCACTAAAAAACCAAACTTTTATAACAGCTAAACCAAACGTTTCCAATGTAAATTTCCACCTTTATATAGTGTAAAAAGACATCCTGAAGCCTGGGCAGTCATTAATTTGATTGTCCAGTATTTCCCTTATGAGATAATGCCTCACATAGCAAATGTGTACAGTGCGAGCTGAAAATGCATTTTCAGCACTAAAAAAACCAAACTTTTATAACAGCTAAACCAAACGTTTCCAATGTAAATTTCCACCTTTATATAGTGTAAAAAGACATCCTGAAGCCTGGGCAGTCATTAATTTGATTGTCCAATATTTCCCTTCTGAGATAATGCCTCACATAGCAAATGTGTACAGCGCGAGCTGAAAATGCATTTACAGCACTAAAAAACCAAACTTTTATAACAGCTAAACCAAACGTTTCCAATGTACATTTCCACCTTTATATAGTGTAGAAAGGCATCCTGAAGCCTGGAAAGTCATTAATTTGATTGTCCAGTATTTCCTTTATGAGATATTGCAACACTTAGAAAAAGTGTACAGCGCCAGCAGACAATGAATTTTCAGCACTAAAAAAACGAAACTTCATTAACAGCTAAACTAAAAGTTTCCAATGTAAATTTCCACCTTTATATAGTGTAAAAAGACATCCTGAAGCCTGGGCAGCCATTAATTTGATTGTCCAATATTTCCCTTATGAGATAATGCCTCTCATAGCAAATGTGTACAGTGCGAGCTGAAAATGCATTTACAGCACTAAAAAACCAAACTTTTATAACAGCTAAACCAAACGTTTCAAATGTAAATTTCCACCTTTATATAGTGTAGAAAGGCATCCTGAAGCCTGGAAAGTCATTAATTTGATTGTCCAGTATTTCCTTCATGAGATATTGCAACACTTAGAAAAAGTGTACAGCGCCAGCAGACAATGAATTTTCAGCACTAAAAAAACGAAACTTCATTAACAGCTAAACCAAACGTTTCCAATGTAAATTTCCACCTTTATAGAGTGTAAAAAGGCATCCTGAAGCCTGGGAAGTCATTAATTTGATTGTCCAGTATTTCCCTTATGAGATAATGCCTCACATAGCAAATGTGTACAGTGCGAGCTGAAAATGCATTTTAAGCACTAAAAAACCAAACTTTTATAACAGCTAAACCAAACGTTTCCAATGTAAATTTCCACCTTTATATAGTGTAAAAAGACATCCTGAAGCCTGGGCAGTCATTAATTTGATTGTCCAATATTTCCCTTATGAGATAATGCCTCTCATAGCAAATGTGTACAGTGCGAGCTGAAAATGCATTTACAGCACTAAAAAAACAAACTTTTATAACAGCTAAACCAAACGTTTCAAATGTAAATTTCCACCTTTATATAGTGTAGAAAGGCATCCTGAAGCCTGGAAAGTCATTAATTTGATTGTCCAGTATTTCCTTCATGAGATATTGCAACACTTAGAAAAAGTGTACAGCGCCAGCAGACAATGAATTTTCAGCACTAAAAAAACGAAACTTCATTAACAGCTAAACCAAACGTTTCCAATGTAAATTTCCACCTTTATATAGTGTAAAAAGACATCCTGAAGCCTGGGCAGTCATTAATTTGATTGTCCAATATTTCCCTTATGAGATAATGCCTCTCATAGCAAATGTGTACAGCGCGAGCTGAAAATGCATTTACAGCACTAAAAAAACAAACTTTTATAACATCTAAACCAAACGTTTCCAATGTAAATTCCCACCTTTATATAGTGTAGAAAGGCATCATGAAGCCTGGAAAGTCATTAATTTGATTGTCCAGTATTTCCTTCATGAGATATTGCAACACTTAGAAAAAGTGTACAGCGCCAGCAGACAATGAATTTTCAGCACTAAAAAAACGAAACTTCATTAACAGCTAAACCAAACGTTTCCAATGTAAATTTCCACATTTATAGAGTGTAAAAAGGCATCCTGAAGCCTGGGAAGTCATTAATTTGATTGTCCAGTATTTCCCTTATGAGATAATGCCTCACATAGCAAATGTGTACAGTGCGAGCTGAAAATGCATTTTCAGCACTAAAAAACCAAACTTTTATAACAGCTAAACCAAACGTTTCCAATGTAAATTTCCACCTTTATATAGTGTAAAAAGACATCCTGAAGCCTGGGCAGTCATTAATTTGATTGTCCAGTATTTCCCTTATGAGATAATGCCTCACATAGCAAATGTGTACAGTGCGAGCTGAAAATGCATTTTCAGCACTAAAAAAACCAAACTTTTATAACAGCTAAACCAAACGTTTCCAATGTAAATTTCCACCTTTATATAGTGAAAAAAGACATCCTGAAGCCTGGGCAGTCATTAATTTGATTGTCCAATATTTCCCTTATGAGATAATGCCTCTCATAGCAAATGTGTACAGCGCGAGCTGAAAATGCATTTACAGCACTAAAAAAACAAACTTTTATAACAGCTAAACCAAACGTTTCCAATGTACATTTCCACCTTTATATAGTGTAGAAAGGCATCCTGAAGCCTGGAAAGTCATTAATTTGATTGTCCAGTATTTCCTTCATGAGATATTGCAACACTTAGAAAAAGTGTACAGCGCCAGCAGACAATGAATTTTCAGCACTAAAAAAACGAAACTTCATTAACAGCTAAACCAAACGTTTCCAATGTAAATTTCCACATTTATAGAGTGTAAAAAGGCATCCTGAAGCCTGGGAAGTCATTAATTTGATTGTCCAGTATTTCCCTTATGAGATAATGCCTCACATAGCAAATGTGTACAGTGCGAGCTGAAAATGCATTTTCAGCACTAAAAAAACAAACTTTTATAACAGCTAAACCAAACGTTTCCAATGTAAATTTCCACCTTTATATAGTGTAAAAAGACATCCTGAAGCCTGGGCAGTCATTAATTTGATTGTCCAGTATTTCCCTTATGAGATAATGCCTCACATAGCAAATGTGGACATTGCGAGCTAAAAATGCATTTTCAGCACTAAAAAAACCAAACTTTTATAACAGCTAAACCAAACGTTTCCAATGTAAATTTCCACCTTTATATAGTGTAAAAAGACATCCTGAAGCCTGGGCAGTCATTAATTTGATTGTCCAATATTTCCCTTATGAGATAATGCCTCTCATAGCAAATGTGTACAGCGCGAGCTGAAAATGCATTTACAGCACTAAAAAAACAAACTTTTATAACAGCTAAACCAAACGTTTCCAATGTACATTTCCACCTTTATATCGTGTAGAAAGGCATCCTGAAGCCTGGAAAGTCATTAATTTGATTGTCCAGTATTTCCTTCATGAGATATTGCAACACTTAGAAAAAGTGTACAGCGCCAGCAGACAATAAATTTTCAGCACTAAAAAAACGAAACTTCATTAACAGCTAAACCAAACGTTTCCAATGTAAATTTCCACATTTATAGAGTGTAAAAAGGCATCCTGAAGCCTGGGAAGTCATTAATTTGATTGTCCAGTATTTCCCTTATGAGATAATGCCTCACATAGCAAATGTGTACAGTGCGAGCTGAAAATGCATTTTAAGCACTAAAAAACCAAACTTTTATAACAGCTAAACCAAACGTTTCCAATGTAAATTTCCACCTTTATATAGTGTAAAAAGACATCCTGAAGCCTGGGCAGTCATTAATTTGATTGTCCAATATTTCCCTTATGAGATAATGCCTCTCTAGCAAATGTGTACAGCGCGAGCTGAAAATGCATTTACAGCACTAAAAAACCAAACTTTTATAACAGCTAAACCAAACGTTTCAAATGTAAATTTCCACCTTTATATAGTGTAGAAAGGCATCCTGAAGCCTGGAAAGTCATTAATTTGATTGTCCAGTATTTCCTTCATGAGATATTGCAACACTTAGAAAGAGTGTACAGCGCCAGCAGACAATGAATTTTCAGCACTAAAAAAACGAAACTTCATTAACAGCTAAACCAAACGTTTCCAATGTAAATTTCCACATTTATAGAGTTTAAAAAGGCATCCTGAAGCCTGGGAAGTCATTAATTTGATTGTCCAGTATTTCCCTTATGAGATAATGCCTCACATAGCAAATGTGTACAGTGCGAGCTGAAAATGCATTTTCAGCATTAAAAAACCCAACTTTTATAACAGCTAAACCAAACGTTTCCAATGTAAATTTCCACCTTTATATAGTGTAAAAAGACATCCTGAAGCCTGGGCAGTCATTAATTTGATTGTCCAATATTTCCCTTTTGAGATAATGCCTCTCATAGCAAATGTGTACAGCGCGAGCTGAAAATGCATTTACAGCACTAAAAAACCAAACTTTTATAACAGCTAAACCAAACGTTTCCAATGTACATTTCCACCTTTATATAGTGTAGAAAGGCATCCTGAAGCCTGGGAAGTCATTAATTTGATTGTCCAGTATTTCCTTCATGAGATATTGCAACACTTAGAAAAAGTGTACAGCGCCAGCAGACAATGAATTTTCAGCACTAAAAAAACGACACTTCATTAACAGCTAAACTAAACGTTTCCAATGTAAATTTCCACCCTTATATAGTGTAAAAAGACATCCTGAAGCCTGGGCAGTCATTTAGTTGATTGTCCAATATTTCCCTTATGAGATAATGCCTCTCATAGCAAATGTGTACAGCGCGAGCTGAAAATGCATTTACAGCACTAAAAAACCAAACTTTTATAACAGCTAAACCAAACGTTTCCAATGTACATTTCCACCTTTATATAGTGTAGAAAGGCATCCTGAAGCCTGGAAAGTCATTAATTTGATTGTCCAGTATTTCCTTCATGAGATATTGCAACACTTAGAAAAAGTGTACAGCGCCAGCAGACAATGAATTTTCAGCACTAAAAAAACGAAACTTCATTAACAGCTAAACCAAACGTTTCCAATGTAAATTTCCACATTTATAGAGTGTAAAAAGGCATCCTGAAGCCTGGGAAGTCATTAATTTGATTGTCCAGTATTTCCCTGATGAGATAATGCCTCACATAGCAAATGTGTACAGTGCGAGCTGAAAATGCATTTTCAGCACTAAAAAACCAAACTTTTATAACAGCTAAACCAAACGTTTCCAATGTAAATTTCCACCTTTATATAGTGTAAAAAGACATCCTGAAGCCTGGGCAGTCATTAATTTGATTGTCCAGTATTTCCCTTATGAGATAATGCCTCACATAGCAAATGTGTACAGTGCGAGCTGAAAATGCATTTTCAGCACTAAAAAAACCAAACTTTTATAACAGCTAAACCAAACGTTTCCAATGTAAATTTCCACCTTTATATAGTGTAAAAAGACATCCTGAAGCCTGGGCAGTCATTAATTTGATTGTCCAATATTTCCCTTCTGAGATAATGCCTCACATAGCAAATGTGTACAGCGCGAGCTGAAAATGCATTTACAGCACTAAAAAACCAAACTTTTATAACAGCTAAACCAAACGTTTCCAATGTACATTTCCACCTTTATATAGTGTAGAAAGGCATCCTGAAGCCTGGAAAGTCATTAATTTGATTGTCCAGTATTTCCTTTATGAGATATTGCAACACTTAGAAAAAGTGTACAGCGCCAGCAGACAATGAATTTTCAGCACTAAAAAAACGAAACTTCATTAACAGCTAAACTAAAAGTTTCCAATGTAAATTTCCACCTTTATATAGTGTAAAAAGACATCCTGAAGCCTGGGCAGCCATTAATTTGATTGTCCAATATTTCCCTTATGAGATAATGCCTCTCATAGCAAATGTGTACAGTGCGAGCTGAAAATGCATTTACAGCACTAAAAAACCAAACTTTTATAACAGCTAAACCAAACGTTTCAAATGTAAATTTCCACCTTTATATAGTGTAGAAAGGCATCCTGAAGCCTGGAAAGTCATTAATTTGATTGTCCAGTATTTCCTTCATGAGATATTGCAACACTTAGAAAAAGTGTACAGCGCCAGCAGACAATGAATTTTCAGCACTAAAAAAACGAAACTTCATTAACAGCTAAACCAAACGTTTCCAATGTAAATTTCCACATTTATAGAGTGTAAAAAGGCATCCTGAAGCCTGGGAAGTCATTAATTTGATTGTCCAGTATTTCCCTTATGAGATAATGCCTCTCATTGCAAATGTGTACAGCGCGAGCTGAAAATGCATTTACAGCACGAAAAAAACAAACTTTTATAACAGCTAAACCAAACGTTTCCAATGTAAATTTCCACCTTTATAGAGTGTAAAAAGGCATCCTGAAGCCTGGGAAGTCATTAATTTGATTGTCCAGTATTTCCCTTATGAGATAATGCCTCACATAGCAAATGTGTACAGTGCGAGCTGAAAATGCATTTTAAGCACTAAAAAACCAAACTTTTATAACAGCTAAACCAAACGTTTCCAATGTAAATTTCCACCTTTATATAGTGTAAAAAGACATCCTGAAGCCTGGGCAGTCATTAATTTGATTGTCCAATATTTCCCTTATGAGATAATGCCTCTCATAGCAAATGTGTACAGTGCGAGCTGAAAATGCATTTACAGCACTAAAAAACCAAACTTTTATAACAGCTAAACCGAACGTTTCAAATGTAAATTTCCACCTTTATATAGTGTAGAAAGGCATCCTGAAGCCTGGAAAGTCATTAATTTGATTGTCCAGTATTTCCTTCATGAGATATTGCAACACTTAGAAAAAGTGTACAGCGCCAGCAGACAATGAATTTTCAGCACTAAAAAAACGAAACTTCATTAACAGCTAAACCAAACGTTTCCAATGTAAATTTCCACATTTATAGAGTGTAAAAAGGCATCCTGAAGCCTGGGAAGTCATTAATTTGATTGTCCAGTATTTCCCTTATGAGATAATGCCTCACATAGCAAATGTGTACAGTGCGAGCTGAAAATGCATTTTCAGCACTAAAAAACCAAACTTTTATAACAGCTAAACCAAACGTTTCCAATGTAAATTTCCACCTTTATATAGTGTAAAAAGACATCCTGAAGCCTGGGCAGTCATTAATTTGATTGTCCAGTATTTCCCTTATGAGATAATGCCTCACATAGCAAATGTGTACAGCGCGAGCTGAAAATGCATTTACAGCACTAAAAAAACAAACTTTTATAACAGCTAAACTAAACGTTTCCAATGTAAATTTCCACCTTTATATAGTGTAAAAAGACATCCTGAAGCCTGGGCAGTCATTAATTTGATTGTCCAATATTTCCGTTATGAGATAATGCCTCTCATAGCAAATGTGTACAGCGCGAGCTGAAAATGCATTTACAGCACTAAAAAACCAAACTTTTATACCAGCTAAACCAAACGTTTCCAATGTAAATTCCCACCTTTATATAGTGTAGAAAGGCATCATGAAGCCTGGAAAGTCATTAATTTGATTGTCCAGTATTTCCTTCATGAGATATTGCAACACTTAGAAAAAGTGTACAGCGCCAGCAGACAATGAATTTTCAGCACTAAAAAAACGAAACTTCATTAACAGCTAAACCAAACGTTTCCAATGTAAATTTCCACATTTATAGAGTGTAAAAAGGCATCCTGAAGCCTGGGAAGTCATTAATTTGATTGTCCAGTATTTCCCTTATGAGATAATGCCTCACATAGCAAATGTGTACAGTGCGAGCTGAAAATGCATTTTCAGCACTAAAAAAACAAACTTTTATAACAGCTAAACCAAACGTTTCCAATGTAAATTTCCACCTTTATATAGTGTAAAAAGACATCCTGAAGCCTGGGCAGTCATTAATTTGATTGTCCAGTATTTCCCTTATGAGATAATGCCTCACATAGCAAATGTGGACATTGCGAGCTAAAAATGCATTTTCAGCACTAAAAAAACCAAACTTTTATAACAGCTAAACCAAACGTTTCCAATGTAAATTTCCACCTTTATATAGTGTAAAAAGACATCCTGAAGCCTGGGCAGTCATTAATTTGATTGTCCAATATTTCCCTTATGAGATAATGCCTCTCATAGCAAATGTGTACAGCGCGAGCTGAAAATGCATTTACAGCACTAAAAAAACAAACTTTTATAACAGCTAAACCAAACGTTTCCAATGTACATTTCCACCTTTATATCGTGTAGAAAGGCATCCTGAAGCCTGGAAAGTCATTAATTTGATTGTCCAGTATTTCCTTCATGAGATATTGCAACACTTAGAAAAAGTGTACAGCGCCAGCAGACAATGAATTTTCAGCACTAAAAAAACGAAACTTCATTAACAGCTAAACCAAACGTTTCCAATGTAAATTTCCACATTTATAGAGTGTAAAAAGGCATCCTGAAGCCTGGGAAGTCATTAATTTGATTGTCCAGTATTTCCCTTATGAGATAATGCCTCACATAGCAAATGTGTACAGTGCGAGCTGAAAATGCATTTTAAGCACTAAAAAACCAAACTTTTATAACAGCTAAACCAAACGTTTCCAATGTAAATTTCCACCTTTATATAGTGTAAAAAGACATCCTGAAGCCTGGGCAGTCATTAATTTGATTGTCCAATATTTCCCTTATGAGATAATGCCTCTCTAGCAAATGTGTACAGCGCGAGCTGAAAATGCATTTACAGCACTAAAAAACCAAACTTTTATAACAGCTAAACCAAACGTTTCAAATGTAAATTTCCACCTTTATATAGTGTAGAAAGGCATCCTGAAGCCTGGAAAGTCATTAATTTGATTGTCCAGTATTTCCTTCATGAGATATTGCAACACTTAGAAAGAGTGTACAGCGCCAGCAGACAATGAATTTTCAGCACTAAAAAAACGAAACTTCATTAACAGCTAAACCAAACGTTTCCAATGTAAATTTCCACATTTATAGAGTTTAAAAAGGCATCCTGAAGCCTGGGAAGTCATTAATTTGATTGTCCAGTATTTCCCTTATGAGATAATGCCTCACATAGCAAATGTGTACAGTGCGAGCTGAAAATGCATTTTCAGCATTAAAAAACCCAACTTTTATAACAGCTAAACCAAACGTTTCCAATGTAAATTTCCACCTTTATATAGTGTAAAAAGACATCCTGAAGCCTGGGCAGTCATTAATTTGATTGTCCAATATTTCCCTTTTGAGATAATGCCTCTCATAGCAAATGTGTACAGCGCGAGCTGAAAATGCATTTACAGCACTAAAAAACCAAACTTTTATAACAGCTAAACCAAACGTTTCCAATGTACATTTCCACCTTTATATAGTGTAGAAAGGCATCCTGAAGCCTGGGAAGTCATTAATTTGATTGTCCAGTATTTCCTTCATGAGATATTGCAACACTTAGAAAAAGTGTACAGCGCCAGCAGACAATGAATTTTCAGCACTAAAAAAACGACACTTCATTAACAGCTAAACTAAACGTTTCCAATGTAAATTTCCACCCTTATATAGTGTAAAAAGACATCCTGAAGCCTGGGCAGTCATTTAGTTGATTGTCCAATATTTCCCTTATGAGATAATGCCTCTCATAGCAAATGTGTACAGCGCGAGCTGAAAATGCATTTACAGCACTAAAAAACCAAACTTTTATAACAGCTAAACCAAACGTTTCCAATGTACATTTCCACCTTTATATAGTGTAGAAAGGCATCCTGAAGCCTGGAAAGTCATTAATTTGATTGTCCAGTATTTCCTTCATGAGATATTGCAACACTTAGAAAAAGTGTACAGCGCCAGCAGACAATGAATTTTCAGCACTAAAAAAACGAAACTTCATTAACAGCTAAACCAAACGTTTCCAATGTAAATTTCCACATTTATAGAGTGTAAAAAGGCATCCTGAAGCCTGGGAAGTCATTAATTTGATTGTCCAGTATTTCCCTGATGAGATAATGCCTCACATAGCAAATGTGTACAGTGCGAGCTGAAAATGCATTTTCAGCACTAAAAAACCAAACTTTTATAACAGCTAAACCAAACGTTTCCAATGTAAATTTCCACCTTTATATAGTGTAAAAAGACATCCTGAAGCCTGGGCAGTCATTAATTTGATTGTCCAGTATTTCCCTTATGAGATAATGCCTCACATAGCAAATGTGTACAGTGCGAGCTGAAAATGCATTTTCAGCACTAAAAAAACCAAACTTTTATAACAGCTAAACCAAACGTTTCCAATGTAAATTTCCACCTTTATATAGTGTAAAAAGACATCCTGAAGCCTGGGCAGTCATTAATTTGATTGTCCAATATTTCCCTTCTGAGATAATGCCTCACATAGCAAATGTGTACAGCGCGAGCTGAAAATGCATTTACAGCACTAAAAAACCAAACTTTTATAACAGCTAAACCAAACGTTTCCAATGTACATTTCCACCTTTATATAGTGTAGAAAGGCATCCTGAAGCCTGGAAAGTCATTAATTTGATTGTCCAGTATTTCCTTTATGAGATATTGCAACACTTAGAAAAAGTGTACAGCGCCAGCAGACAATGAATTTTCAGCACTAAAAAAACGAAACTTCATTAACAGCTAAACTAAAAGTTTCCAATGTAAATTTCCACCTTTATATAGTGTAAAAAGACATCCTGAAGCCTGGGCAGCCATTAATTTGATTGTCCAATATTTCCCTTATGAGATAATGCCTCTCATAGCAAATGTGTACAGTGCGAGCTGAAAATGCATTTACAGCACTAAAAAACCAAACTTTTATAACAGCTAAACCAAACGTTTCAAATGTAAATTTCCACCTTTATATAGTGTAGAAAGGCATCCTGAAGCCTGGAAAGTCATTAATTTGATTGTCCAGTATTTCCTTCATGAGATATTGCAACACTTAGAAAAAGTGTACAGCGCCAGCAGACAATGAATTTTCAGCACTAAAAAAACGAAACTTCATTAACAGCTAAACCAAACGTTTCCAATGTAAATTTCCACCTTTATAGAGTGTAAAAAGGCATCCTGAAGCCTGGGAAGTCATTAATTTGATTGTCCAGTATTTCCCTTATGAGATAATGCCTCACATAGCAAATGTGTACAGTGCGAGCTGAAAATGCATTTTAAGCACTAAAAAACCAAACTTTTATAACAGCTAAACCAAACGTTTCCAATGTAAATTTCCACCTTTATATAGTGTAAAAAGACATCCTGAAGCCTGGGCAGTCATTAATTTGATTGTCCAATATTTCCCTTATGAGATAATGCCTCTCATAGCAAATGTGTACAGTGCGAGCTGAAAATGCATTTACAGCACTAAAAAAACAAACTTTTATAACAGCTAAACCAAACGTTTCAAATGTAAATTTCCACCTTTATATAGTGTAGAAAGGCATCCTGAAGCCTGGAAAGTCATTAATTTGATTGTCCAGTATTTCCTTCATGAGATATTGCAACACTTAGAAAAAGTGTACAGCGCCAGCAGACAATGAATTTTCAGCACTAAAAAAACGAAACTTCATTAACAGCTAAACCAAACGTTTCCAATGTAAATTTCCACCTTTATATAGTGTAAAAAGACATCCTGAAGCCTGGGCAGTCATTAATTTGATTGTCCAATATTTCCCTTATGAGATAATGCCTCTCATAGCAAATGTGTACAGCGCGAGCTGAAAATGCATTTACAGCACTAAAAAAACAAACTTTTATAACATCTAAACCAAACGTTTCCAATGTAAATTCCCACCTTTATATAGTGTAGAAAGGCATCATGAAGCCTGGAAAGTCATTAATTTGATTGTCCAGTATTTCCTTCATGAGATATTGCAACACTTAGAAAAAGTGTACAGCGCCAGCAGACAATGAATTTTCAGCACTAAAAAAACGAAACTTCATTAACAGCTAAACCAAACGTTTCCAATGTAAATTTCCACATTTATAGAGTGTAAAAAGGCATCCTGAAGCCTGGGAAGTCATTAATTTGATTGTCCAGTATTTCCCTTATGAGATAATGCCTCACATAGCAAATGTGTACAGTGCGAGCTGAAAATGCATTTTCAGCACTAAAAAACCAAACTTTTATAACAGCTAAACCAAACGTTTCCAATGTAAATTTCCACCTTTATATAGTGTAAAAAGACATCCTGAAGCCTGGGCAGTCATTAATTTGATTGTCCAGTATTTCCCTTATGAGATAATGCCTCACATAGCAAATGTGTACAGTGCGAGCTGAAAATGCATTTTCAGCACTAAAAAAACCAAACTTTTATAACAGCTAAACCAAACGTTTCCAATGTAAATTTCCACCTTTATATAGTGAAAAAAGACATCCTGAAGCCTGGGCAGTCATTAATTTGATTGTCCAATATTTCCCTTATGAGATAATGCCTCTCATAGCAAATGTGTACAGCGCGAGCTGAAAATGCATTTACAGCACTAAAAAAACAAACTTTTATAACAGCTAAACCAAACGTTTCCAATGTACATTTCCACCTTTATATAGTGTAGAAAGGCATCCTGAAGCCTGGAAAGTCATTAATTTGATTGTCCAGTATTTCCTTCATGAGATATTGCAACACTTAGAAAAAGTGTACAGCGCCAGCAGACAATGAATTTTCAGCACTAAAAAAACGAAACTTCATTAACAGCTAAACCAAACGTTTCCAATGTAAATTTCCACATTTATAGAGTGTAAAAAGGCATCCTGAAGCCTGGGAAGTCATTAATTTGATTGTCCAGTATTTCCCTTATGAGATAATGCCTCACATAGCAAATGTGTACAGTGCGAGCTGAAAATGCATTTTCAGCACTAAAAAAACAAACTTTTATAACAGCTAAACCAAACGTTTCCAATGTAAATTTCCACCTTTATATAGTGTAAAAAGACATCCTGAAGCCTGGGCAGTCATTAATTTGATTGTCCAGTATTTCCCTTATGAGATAATGCCTCACATAGCAAATGTGGACATTGCGAGCTAAAAATGCATTTTCAGCACTAAAAAAACCAAACTTTTATAACAGCTAAACCAAACGTTTCCAATGTAAATTTCCACCTTTATATAGTGTAAAAAGACATCCTGAAGCCTGGGCAGTCATTAATTTGATTGTCCAATATTTCCCTTATGAGATAATGCCTCTCATAGCAAATGTGTACAGCGCGAGCTGAAAATGCATTTACAGCACTAAAAAAACAAACTTTTATAACAGCTAAACCAAACGTTTCCAATGTACATTTCCACCTTTATATCGTGTAGAAAGGCATCCTGAAGCCTGGAAAGTCATTAATTTGATTGTCCAGTATTTCCTTCATGAGATATTGCAACACTTAGAAAAAGTGTACAGCGCCAGCAGACAATAAATTTTCAGCACTAAAAAAACGAAACTTCATTAACAGCTAAACCAAACGTTTCCAATGTAAATTTCCACATTTATAGAGTGTAAAAAGGCATCCTGAAGCCTGGGAAGTCATTAATTTGATTGTCCAGTATTTCCCTTATGAGATAATGCCTCACATAGCAAATGTGTACAGTGCGAGCTGAAAATGCATTTTAAGCACTAAAAAACCAAACTTTTATAACAGCTAAACCAAACGTTTCCAATGTAAATTTCCACCTTTATATAGTGTAAAAAGACATCCTGAAGCCTGGGCAGTCATTAATTTGATTGTCCAATATTTCCCTTATGAGATAATGCCTCTCTAGCAAATGTGTACAGCGCGAGCTGAAAATGCATTTACAGCACTAAAAAACCAAACTTTTATAACAGCTAAACCAAACGTTTCAAATGTAAATTTCCACCTTTATATAGTGTAGAAAGGCATCCTGAAGCCTGGAAAGTCATTAATTTGATTGTCCAGTATTTCCTTCATGAGATATTGCAACACTTAGAAAGAGTGTACAGCGCCAGCAGACAATGAATTTTCAGCACTAAAAAAACGAAACTTCATTAACAGCTAAACCAAACGTTTCCAATGTAAATTTCCACATTTATAGAGTTTAAAAAGGCATCCTGAAGCCTGGGAAGTCATTAATTTGATTGTCCAGTATTTCCCTTATGAGATAATGCCTCACATAGCAAATGTGTACAGTGCGAGCTGAAAATGCATTTTCAGCATTAAAAAACCCAACTTTTATAACAGCTAAACCAAACGTTTCCAATGTAAATTTCCACCTTTATATAGTGTAAAAAGACATCCTGAAGCCTGGGCAGTCATTAATTTGATTGTCCAATATTTCCCTTTTGAGATAATGCCTCTCATAGCAAATGTGTACAGCGCGAGCTGAAAATGCATTTACAGCACTAAAAAACCAAACTTTTATAACAGCTAAACCAAACGTTTCCAATGTACATTTCCACCTTTATATAGTGTAGAAAGGCATCCTGAAGCCTGGGAAGTCATTAATTTGATTGTCCAGTATTTCCTTCATGAGATATTGCAACACTTAGAAAAAGTGTACAGCGCCAGCAGACAATGAATTTTCAGCACTAAAAAAACGACACTTCATTAACAGCTAAACTAAACGTTTCCAATGTAAATTTCCACCCTTATATAGTGTAAAAAGACATCCTGAAGCCTGGGCAGTCATTTAGTTGATTGTCCAATATTTCCCTTATGAGATAATGCCTCTCATAGCAAATGTGTACAGCGCGAGCTGAAAATGCATTTACAGCACTAAAAAACCAAACTTTTATAACAGCTAAACCAAACGTTTCCAATGTACATTTCCACCTTTATATAGTGTAGAAAGGCATCCTGAAGCCTGGAAAGTCATTAATTTGATTGTCCAGTATTTCCTTCATGAGATATTGCAACACTTAGAAAAAGTGTACAGCGCCAGCAGACAATGAATTTTCAGCACTAAAAAAACGAAACTTCATTAACAGCTAAACCAAACGTTTCCAATGTAAATTTCCACATTTATAGAGTGTAAAAAGGCATCCTGAAGCCTGGGAAGTCATTAATTTGATTGTCCAGTATTTCCCTGATGAGATAATGCCTCACATAGCAAATGTGTACAGTGCGAGCTGAAAATGCATTTTCAGCACTAAAAAACCAAACTTTTATAACAGCTAAACCAAACGTTTCCAATGTAAATTTCCACCTTTATATAGTGTAAAAAGACATCCTGAAGCCTGGGCAGTCATTAATTTGATTGTCCAGTATTTCCCTTATGAGATAATGCCTCACATAGCAAATGTGTACAGTGCGAGCTGAAAATGCATTTGCAGCACTAAAAAAACCAAACTTTTATAACAGCTAAACCAAACGTTTCCAATGTAAATTTCCACCTTTATATAGTGTAAAAAGACATCCTGAAGCCTGGGCAGTCATTAATTTGATTGTCCAATATTTCCCTTCTGAGATAATGCCTCACATAGCAAATGTGTACAGCGCGAGCTGAAAATGCATTTACAGCACTAAAAAACCAAACTTTTATAACAGCTAAACCAAACGTTTCCAATGTACATTTCCACCTTTATATAGTGTAGAAAGGCATCCTGAAGCCTGGAAAGTCATTAATTTGATTGTCCAGTATTTCCTTTATGAGATATTGCAACACTTAGAAAAAGTGTACAGCGCCAGCAGACAATGAATTTTCAGCACTAAAAAAACGAAACTTCATTAACAGCTAAACTAAAAGTTTCCAATGTAAATTTCCACCTTTATATAGTGTAAAAAGACATCCTGAAGCCTGGGCAGCCATTAATTTGATTGTCCAATATTTCCCTTATGAGATAATGCCTCTCATAGCAAATGTGTACAGTGCGAGCTGAAAATGCATTTACAGCACTAAAAAACCAAACTTTTATAACAGCTAAACCAAACGTTTCAAATGTAAATTTCCACCTTTATATAGTGTAGAAAGGCATCCTGAAGCCTGGAAAGTCATTAATTTGATTGTCCAGTATTTCCTTCATGAGATATTGCAACACTTAGAAAAAGTGTACAGCGCCAGCAGACAATGAATTTTCAGCACTAAAAAAACGAAACTTCATTAACAGCTAAACCAAACGTTTCCAATGTAAATTTCCACCTTTATAGAGTGTAAAAAGGCATCCTGAAGCCTGGGAAGTCATTAATTTGATTGTCCAGTATTTCCCTTATGAGATAATGCCTCACATAGCAAATGTGTACAGTGCGAGCTGAAAATGCATTTTAAGCACTAAAAAACCAAACTTTTATAACAGCTAAACCAAACGTTTCCAATGTAAATTTCCACCTTTATATAGTGTAAAAAGACATCCTGAAGCCTGGGCAGTCATTAATTTGATTGTCCAATATTTCCCTTATGAGATAATGCCTCTCATAGCAAATGTGTACAGTGCGAGCTGAAAATGCATTTACAGCACTAAAAAAACAAACTTTTATAACAGCTAAACCAAACGTTTCAAATGTAAATTTCCACCTTTATATAGTGTAGAAAGGCATCCTGAAGCCTGGAAAGTCATTAATTTGATTGTCCAGTATTTCCTTCATGAGATATTGCAACACTTAGAAAAAGTGTACAGCGCCAGCAGACAATGAATTTTCAGCACTAAAAAAACGAAACTTCATTAACAGCTAAACCAAACGTTTCCAATGTAAATTTCCACCTTTATATAGTGTAAAAAGACATCCTGAAGCCTGGGCAGTCATTAATTTGATTGTCCAATATTTCCCTTATGAGATAATGCCTCTCATAGCAAATGTGTACAGCGCGAGCTGAAAATGCATTTACAGCACTAAAAAAACAAACTTTTATAACATCTAAACCAAACGTTTCCAATGTAAATTCCCACCTTTATATAGTGTAGAAAGGCATCATGAAGCCTGGAAAGTCATTAATTTGATTGTCCAGTATTTCCTTCATGAGATATTGCAACACTTAGAAAAAGTGTACAGCGCCAGCAGACAATGAATTTTCAGCACTAAAAAAACGAAACTTCATTAACAGCTAAACCAAACGTTTCCAATGTAAATTTCCACATTTATAGAGTGTAAAAAGGCATCCTGAAGCCTGGGAAGTCATTAATTTGATTGTCCAGTATTTCCCTTATGAGATAATGCCTCACATAGCAAATGTGTACAGTGCGAGCTGAAAATGCATTTTCAGCACTAAAAAACCAAACTTTTATAACAGCTAAACCAAACGTTTCCAATGTAAATTTCCACCTTTATATAGTGTAAAAAGACATCCTGAAGCCTGGGCAGTCATTAATTTGATTGTCCAGTATTTCCCTTATGAGATAATGCCTCACATAGCAAATGTGTACAGTGCGAGCTGAAAATGCATTTTCAGCACTAAAAAAACCAAACTTTTATAACAGCTAAACCAAACGTTTCCAATGTAAATTTCCACCTTTATATAGTGAAAAAAGACATCCTGAAGCCTGGGCAGTCATTAATTTGATTGTCCAATATTTCCCTTATGAGATAATGCCTCTCATAGCAAATGTGTACAGCGCGAGCTGAAAATGCATTTACAGCACTAAAAAAACAAACTTTTATAACAGCTAAACCAAACGTTTCCAATGTACATTTCCACCTTTATATAGTGTAGAAAGGCATCCTGAAGCCTGGAAAGTCATTAATTTGATTGTCCAGTATTTCCTTCATGAGATATTGCAACACTTAGAAAAAGTGTACAGCGCCAGCAGACAATGAATTTTCAGCACTAAAAAAACGAAACTTCATTAACAGCTAAACCAAACGTTTCCAATGTAAATTTCCACATTTATAGAGTGTAAAAAGGCATCCTGAAGCCTGGGAAGTCATTAATTTGATTGTCCAGTATTTCCCTTATGAGATAATGCCTCACATAGCAAATGTGTACAGTGCGAGCTGAAAATGCATTTACAGCACTAAAAAACCAAACTTTTATAACAGCTAAACCAAACGTTCCCAATGTAAATTTCCACCTTTATATAGTGTAGAAAGGCATCCTGAAGCCTGGAAAGTCATTGATTTGATTGTCCAGTATTTCCTTCATGAGATATTGCAACACTTAGAAAAAGTGTACAGCGCCAGCAGACAATGAATTTTCAGCACTAAAAAAACGAAACTTCATTAACAGCTAAACTAAACGTTTCCAATGTAAATTTCCACCTTTATATAGAGTAAAAAGACATCCTGAAGCCTGGGCAGCCATTAATTTGATTGTCCAATATTTCCCTTATGAGATAATGCCTCTCATAGCAAATGTGTACAGCGCGAGCTGAAAATGCATTTACAGCACTAAAAAACCAAACTTTTATAACAGCTAAACCAAACGTTTCCAATGTAAATTTCCACCTTTATATAGTGTAGAAAGGCATCCTGAAGCCTGGAAAGTCATTAATTTGATTGTCCAGTATTTCCTTCATGAGATATTGCAACACTTAGAAAAAGTGTACAGCGCCAGCAGACAATGAATTTTCAGCACTAAAAAAACGAAACTTCATTAACAGCTAAACCAAACGTTTCCAATGTAAATTTCCACATTTATAGAGTGTAAAAAGGCATCCTGAAGCCTGGGAAGTCATTAATTTGATTGTCCAGTATTTCCCTTATGAGATAATGCCTCACATAGCAAATGTGTACAGTGCGAGCTGAAAATGCATTTTCAGCACTAAAAAAACAAACTTTTATAACAACTAAACCAAACGTTTCCAATGTAAATTTCCACCTTTATATAGTGTAAAAAGACATCCTGAAGCCTGGGCAGTCATTAATTTGATTGTCCAGTATTTCCCTTATGAGATAATGCCTCACATAGCAAATGTGTACAGTGCGAGCTGAAAATGCATTTTAAGCACTAAAAAACCAAACTTTTATAACAGCTAAACCAAACGTTTCCAATGTAAATTTCCACCTTTATATAGTGTAAAAAGACATCCTGAAGCCTGGGCAGTCATTAATTTGATTGTCCAATATTTCCCTTATGAGATAATGCCTCTCATAGCAAATGTGTACAGCGCGAGCTGAAAATGCATTTACAGCACTAAAAAACCAAACTTTTATAACAGCTAAACCAAACGTTTCCAATGTAAATTTCCACCTTTATATAGTGTAGAAAGGCATCCTGAAGCCTGGAAAGTCATTAATTTGATTGTCCAGTATTTCCTTCATGAGATATTGCAACACTTAGAAAAAGTGTACAGCGCCAGCAGACAATGAATTTTCAGCACTAAAAAAACGAAACTTCATTAACAGCTAAACCAAACGTTTCCAATGTAAATTTCCACATTTATAGAGTGTAAAAAGGCATCCTGAAGCCTGGGAAGTCATTAATTTGATTGTCCAGTATTTCCCTTATGAGATAATGCCTCACATAGCAAATGTGTACAGTGCGAGCTGAAAATGCATTTTCAGCACTAAAAAAACAAACTTTTATAACAGCTAAACCAAACGTTTCCAATGTAAATTTCCACCTTTATATAGTGTAAAAAGACATCCTGAAGCCTGGGCAGTCATTAATTTGATTGTCCAATATTTCCCTTATGAGATAATGCCTCTCATAGCAAATGTGTACAGCGCGAGCTGAAAATGCATTTACAGCACTAAAAAACCAAACTTTTATAACAGCTAAACCAAACGTTTCCAATGTAAATTTCCACCTTTATATAGTGTAGAAAGGCATCCTGAAGCCTGGAAAGTCATTAATTTGATTGTCCAGTATTTCCTTCATGAGATATTGCAACACTTAGAAAAAGTGTACAGCGCCAGCAGACAATGAATTTTCAGCACTAAAAAAACGAAACTTCATTAACAGCTAAACCAAACGTTTCCAATGTAAATTTCCACATTTATAGAGTGTAAAAAGGCATCCTGAAGCCTGGGAAGTCATTAATTTGATTGTCCAGTATTTCCCTTATGAGATAATGCCTCACATAGCAAATGTGTACAGTGCGAGCTGAAAATGCATTTTCAGCATTAAAAAACCCAACTTTTATAACAGCTAAACCAAACGTTTCCAATGTAAATTTCCACCTTTATATAGTGTAAAAAGACATCCTGAAGCCTGGGCAGTCATTAATTTGATTGTCCAATATTTCCCATTTGAGATAATGCCTCTCATAGCAAATGTGTACAGCGCGAGCTGAAAATGCATTTACAGCACTAAAAAACCAAACTTTTATAACAGCTAAACCAAACGTTTCCAATGTACATTTCCACCTTTATATAGTGTAGAAAGGCATCCTGAAGCCTGGAAAGTCATTAATTTGATTGTCCAGTATTTCCTTCATAAGATATTGCAACACTTAGAAAAAGTGTACAGCGCCAGCAGACAATGAATTTTCAGCACTAAAAAAACGAAACTTCATTAACAGCTAAACCAAACGTTTCCAATGTAAATTTCCACATTTATAGAGTGTAAAAAGGCATCCTGAAGCCTGGGAAGTCATTAATTTGATTGTCCAGTATTTCCCTTATGAGATAATGCCTCACATAGCAAATGTGTACAGTGCGAGCTGAAAATGCATTTTCAGCACTAAAAAAACCAAACTTTTATAACAGCTAAACCAAACGTTTCCAATGTAAATTTCCACCTTTATATAGTGTAAAAAGACATCCTGAAGCCTGGGCAGTCATTAATTTGATTGTCCAATATTTCCCTTCTGAGATAATGCCTCTCATAGCAAATGTGTACAGCGCGAGCTGAAAATGCATTTACAGCACTAAAAAACCAAACTTTTATAACAGCTAAACCAAACGTTTCCAATGTACATTTCCACCTTTATATAGTGTAGAAAGGCATCCTGAAGCCTGGAAAGTCATTAATTTGATTGTCCAGTATTTCCTTCATGAGATATTGCAACACATAGAAAAAGTGTACAGCGCCAGCAGACAATGAATTTTCAGCACTAAAAAAACGAAACTTCATTAACAGCTAAACTAAAAGTTTCCAATGTAAATTTCCACCTTTATATAGTGTAAAAAGACATCCTGAAGCCTGGGCAGCCATTAATTTGATTGTCCAATATTTCCCTTATGAGATAATGCCTCTCATAGCAAATGTGTACAGCGCGAGCTGAAAATGCATTTACAGCACTAAAAAACCAAACTTTTATAACAGCTAAACCAAACGTTTCCAATGTAAATTTCCACCTTTATATTGTGTAAAAAGACATCCTGAAGCCTGGGCAGTCATTAATTTGATTGTCCAATATTTCCCTTATGAGATAATGCCTCTCATAGCAAATGTGTACAGCGCGAGCTGAAAATGCATTTACAGCACTAAAAAACCAAACTTTTATAACAGCTAAACCAAACGTTTCCAATGTAAATTTCCACCTTTATATAGTGTAGAAAGGCATCCTGAAGCCTGGAAAGTCATTAATTTGATTGTCCAGTATTTCCTTCATGAGATATTGCAACACTTAGAAAAAGTGTACAGCGCCAGCAGACAATGAATTTTCAGCACTAAAAAAAACGAAACTTCATTAACAGCTAAACTAAACGTTTCCAATGTAAATTTCCACCTTTATATAGTGTAAAAAGACATCCTGAAGCCTGGGCAGTCATTAATTTGATTGTCCAATATTTCCCTTATGAGATAATGCTTCTCATTGCAAATGTGTACAGCGCGAGCTGAAAATGGATTTACAGCACGAAAAAAACAAACTTTTATAACAGCTAAACCAAACGTTTCCAATGTAAATTTCCACCTTTATAGAGTGTAAAAAGGCATCCTGAAGCCTGGGAAGTCATTAATTTGATTGTCCAGTATTTCCCTTATGAGATAATGCCTCACATAGCAAATGTGTACAGTGCGAGCTGAAAATGCATTTTAAGCACTAAAAAACCAAACTTTTATAACAGCTAAACCAAACGTTTCCAATGTAAATTTCCACCTTTATATAGTGTAAAAAGACATCCTGAAGCCTGGGCAGTCATTAATTTGATTGTCCAATATTTCCCTTATGAGATAATGCCTCTCATAGCAAATGTGTACAGCGCGAGCTGAAAATGCATTTACAGCACTAAAAAAACAAACTTTTATAACAGCTAAACCAAACGTTTCAAATGTAAATTTCCACCTTTATATAGTGTAGAAAGGCATCCTGAAGCCTGGAAAGTCATTAATTTGATTGTCCAGTATTTCCTTCATGAGATATTGCAACACTTAGAAAGAGTGTACAGCGCCAGCAGACAATGAATTTTCAGCACTAAAAAAACGAAACTTCATTAACAGCTAAACCAAACGTTTCCAATGTAAATTTCCACATTTATAGAGTGTAAAAAGGCATCCTGAAGCCTGGGAAGTCATTAATTTGATTGTCCAGTATTTCCCTTATGAGATAATGCCTCACATAGCAAATGTGTACAGTGCGAGCTGAAAATGCATTTTCAGCATTAAAAAACCCAACTTTTATAACAGCTAAACCAAACGTTTCCAATGTAAATTTCCACCTTTATATAGTGTAAAAAGACATCCTGAAGCCTGGGCAGTCATTAATTTGATTGTCCAATATTTCCCTTTTGAGATAATGCCTCTCATAGCAAATGTGTACAGCGCGAGCTGAAAATGCATTTACAGCACTAAAAAACCAAACTTTTATAACAGCTAAACCAAACGTTTCCAATGTACATTTCCACCTTTATATAGTGTAGAAAGGCATCCTGAAGCCTGGAAAGTCATTAATTTGATTGTCCAGTATTTCCTTCATGAGATATTGCAACACTTAGAAAAAGTGTACAGCGCCAGCAGACAATGAATTTTCAGCACTAAAAAAAACGAAACTTCATTAACAGCTAAACTAAACGTTTCCAATGTAAATTTCCACCTTTATATAGTGTAAAAAGACATCCTGAAGCCTGGGCAGTCATTAATTTGATTGTCCAATATTTCCCTTATGAGATAATGCTTCTCATTGCAAATGTGTACAGCGCGAGCTGAAAATGGATTTACAGCACGAAAAAAACAAACTTTTATAACAGCTAAACCAAACGTTTCCAATGTAAATTTCCACATTTATAGAGTGTAAAAAGGCATCCTGAAGCCTGGGAAGTCATTAATTTGATTGTCCAGTATTTCCCTTATGAGATAATGCCTCACATAGCAAATGTGTACAGTGCGAGCTGAAAATGCATTTTCAGCACTAAAAAACCAAACTTTTATAACAGCTAAACCAAACGTTTCCAATGTAAATTTCCACCTTTATATAGTGTAAAAAGACATCCTGAAGCCTGGGCAGTCATTAATTTGATTGTCCAGTATTTCCCTTATGAGATAATGCCTCACATAGCAAATGTGTACAGCGCGAGCTGAAAATGCATTTACAGCACTAAAAAAACAAACTTTTATAACAGCTAAACTAAACGTTTCCAATGTAAATTTCCACCTTTATATAGTGTAAAAAGACATCCTGAAGCCTGGGCAGTCATTAATTTGATTGTCCAATATTTCCGTTATGAGATAATGCCTCTCATAGCAAATGTGTACAGCGCGAGCTGAAAATGCATTTACAGCACTAAAAAACCAAACTTTTATACCAGCTAAACCAAACGTTTCCAATGTAAATTCCCACCTTTATATAGTGTAGAAAGGCATCATGAAGCCTGGAAAGTCATTAATTTGATTGTCCAGTATTTCCTTCATGAGATATTGCAACACTTAGAAAAAGTGTACAGCGCCAGCAGACAATGAATTTTCAGCACTAAAAAAACGAAACTTCATTAACAGCTAAACCAAACGTTTCCAATGTAAATTTCCACATTTATAGAGTGTAAAAAGGCATCCTGAAGCCTGGGAAGTCATTAATTTGATTGTCCAGTATTTCCCTTATGAGATAATGCCTCACATAGCAAATGTGTACAGTGCGAGCTGAAAATGCATTTTCAGCACTAAAAAAACAAACTTTTATAACAGCTAAACCAAACGTTTCCAATGTAAATTTCCACCTTTATATAGTGTAAAAAGACATCCTGAAGCCTGGGCAGTCATTAATTTGATTGTCCAGTATTTCCCTTATGAGATAATGCCTCACATAGCAAATGTGGACATTGCGAGCTAAAAATGCATTTTCAGCACTAAAAAAACCAAACTTTTATAACAGCTAAACCAAACGTTTCCAATGTAAATTTCCACCTTTATATAGTGTAAAAAGACATCCTGAAGCCTGGGCAGTCATTAATTTGATTGTCCAATATTTCCCTTATGAGATAATGCCTCTCATAGCAAATGTGTACAGCGCGAGCTGAAAATGCATTTACAGCACTAAAAAAACAAACTTTTATAACAGCTAAACCAAACGTTTCCAATGTACATTTCCACCTTTATATCGTGTAGAAAGGCATCCTGAAGCCTGGAAAGTCATTAATTTGATTGTCCAGTATTTCCTTCATGAGATATTGCAACACTTAGAAAAAGTGTACAGCGCCAGCAGACAATGAATTTTCAGCACTAAAAAAACGAAACTTCATTAACAGCTAAACCAAACGTTTCCAATGTAAATTTCCACATTTATAGAGTGTAAAAAGGCATCCTGAAGCCTGGGAAGTCATTAATTTGATTGTCCAGTATTTCCCTTATGAGATAATGCCTCACATAGCAAATGTGTACAGTGCGAGCTGAAAATGCATTTTAAGCACTAAAAAACCAAACTTTTATAACAGCTAAACCAAACGTTTCCAATGTAAATTTCCACCTTTATATAGTGTAAAAAGACATCCTGAAGCCTGGGCAGTCATTAATTTGATTGTCCAATATTTCCCTTATGAGATAATGCCTCTCTAGCAAATGTGTACAGCGCGAGCTGAAAATGCATTTACAGCACTAAAAAACCAAACTTTTATAACAGCTAAACCAAACGTTTCCAATGTACATTTCCACCTTTATATAGTGTAGAAAGGCATCCTGAAGCCTGGGAAGTCATTAATTTGATTGTCCAGTATTTCCTTCATGAGATATTGCAACACTTAGAAAAAGTGTACAGCGCCAGCAGACAATGAATTTTCAGCACTAAAAAAACGACACTTCATTAACAGCTAAACTAAACGTTTCCAATGTAAATTTCCACCCTTATATAGTGTAAAAAGACATCCTGAAGCCTGGGCAGTCATTTAGTTGATTGTCCAATATTTCCCTTATGAGATAATGCCTCTCATAGCAAATGTGTACAGCGCGAGCTGAAAATGCATTTACAGCACTAAAAAACCAAACTTTTATAACAGCTAAACCAAACGTTTCCAATGTACATTTCCACCTTTATATAGTGTAGAAAGGCATCCTGAAGCCTGGAAAGTCATTAATTTGATTGTCCAGTATTTCCTTCATGAGATATTGCAACACTTAGAAAAAGTGTACAGCGCCAGCAGACAATGAATTTTCAGCACTAAAAAAACGAAACTTCATTAACAGCTAAACCAAGCGTTTCCAATGTAAATTTCCACATTTATAGAGTGTAAAAAGGCATCCTGAAGCCTGGGAAGTCATTAATTTGATTGTCCAGTATTTCCCTGATGAGATAATGCCTCACATAGCAAATGTGTACAGTGCGAGCTGAAAATGCATTTTCAGCACTAAAAAACCAAACTTTTATAACAGCTAAACCAAACGTTTCCAATGTAAATTTCCACCTTTATATAGTGTAAAAAGACATCCTGAAGCCTGGGCAGTCATTAATTTGATTGTCCAGTATTTCCCTTATGAGATAATGCCTCACATAGCAAATGTGTACAGTGCGAGCTGAAAATGCATTTTCAGCACTAAAAAAACCAAACTTTTATAACAGCTAAACCAAACGTTTCCAATGTAAATTTCCACCTTTATATAGTGTAAAAAGACATCCTGAAGCCTGGGCAGTCATTAATTTGATTGTCCAATATTTCCCTTCTGAGATAATGCCTCACATAGCAAATGTGTACAGCGCGAGCTGAAAATGCATTTACAGCACTAAAAAACCAAACTTTTATAACAGCTAAACCAAACGTTTCCAATGTACATTTCCACCTTTATATAGTGTAGAAAGGCATCCTGAAGCCTGGAAAGTCATTAATTTGATTGTCCAGTATTTCCTTTATGAGATATTGCAACACTTAGAAAAAGTGTACAGCGCCAGCAGACAATGAATTTTCAGCACTAAAAAAACGAAACTTCATTAACAGCTAAACTAAACGTTTCCAATGTAAATTTCCACCTTTATATAGTGTAAAAAGACATCCTGAAGCCTGGGAAGTCATTAATTTGATTGTCCAGTATTCCCCTTATGAGATAATGCCTCTCATAGCAAATGTGTACAGCGCGAGCTGAAAATGCATTTACAGCACTAAAAAACCAAACTTTTATAACATCTAAACCAAACGTTTCCAATGTAAATTCCCACCTTTATATAGTGTAGAAAGGCATCATGAAGCCTGGAAAGTCATTAATTTGATTGTCCAGTATTTCCTTCATGAGATATTGCAACACTTAGAAAAAGTGTACAGCGCCAGCAGACAATGAATTTTCAGCACTAAAAAAACGAAACTTCATTAACAGCTAAACCAAACGTTTCCAATGTAAATTTCCACATTTATAGAGTGTAAAAAGGCATCCTGAAGCCTGGGAAGTCATTAATTTGATTGTCCAGTATTTCCCTTATGAGATAATGCCTCACATAGCAAATGTGTACAGTGCGAGCTGAAAATGCATTTTCAGCACTAAAAAACCAAACTTTTATAACAGCTAAACCAAACGTTTCCAATGTAAATTTCCACCTTTATATAGTGTAAAAAGACATCCTGAAGCCTGGGCAGTCATTAATTTGATTGTCCAGTATTTCCCTTATGAGATAATGCCTCACATAGCAAATGTGTACAGTGCGAGCTGAAAATGCATTTTCAGCACTAAAAAAACCAAACTTTTATAACAGCTAAACCAAACGTTTCCAATGTAAATTTCCACCTTTATATAGTGAAAAAAGACATCCTGAAGCCTGGGCAGTCATTAATTTGATTGTCCAATATTTCCCTTATGAGATAATGCCTCTCATAGCAAATGTGTACAGCGCGAGCTGAAAATGCATTTACAGCACTAAAAAAACAAACTTTTATAACAGCTAAACCAAACGTTTCCAATGTACATTTCCACCTTTATATAGTGTAGAAAGGCATCCTGAAGCCTGGAAAGTCATTAATTTGATTGTCCAGTATTTCCTTCATGAGATATTGCAACACTTAGAAAAAGTGTACAGCGCCAGCAGACAATGAATTTTCAGCACTAAAAAAACGAAACTTCATTAACAGCTAAACCAAACGTTTCCAATGTAAATTTCCACATTTATAGAGTGTAAAAAGGCATCCTGAAGCCTGGGAAGTCATTAATTTGATTGTCCAGTATTTCCCTTATGAGATAATGCCTCACATAGCAAATGTGTACAGTGCGAGCTGAAAATGCATTTACAGCACTAAAAAACCAAACTTTTATAACAGCTAAACCAAACGTTCCCAATGTAAATTTCCACCTTTATATAGTGTAGAAAGGCATCCTGAAGCCTGGAAAGTCATTGATTTGATTGTCCAGTATTTCCTTCATGAGATATTGCAACACTTAGAAAAAGTGTACAGCGCCAGCAGACAATGAATTTTCAGCACTAAAAAAACGAAACTTCATTAACAGCTAAACTAAACGTTTCCAATGTAAATTTCCACCTTTATATAGAGTAAAAAGACATCCTGAAGCCTGGGCAGCCATTAATTTGATTGTCCAATATTTCCCTTATGAGATAATGCCTCTCATAGCAAATGTGTACAGCGCGAGCTGAAAATGCATTTACAGCACTAAAAAACCAAACTTTTATAACAGCTAAACCAAACGTTTCCAATGTAAATTTCCACCTTTATATAGTGTAGAAAGGCATCCTGAAGCCTGGAAAGTCATTAATTTGATTGTCCAGTATTTCCTTCATGAGATATTGCAACACTTAGAAAAAGTGTACAGCGCCAGCAGACAATGAATTTTCAGCACTAAAAAAACGAAACTTCATTAACAGCTAAACCAAACGTTTCCAATGTAAATTTCCACATTTATAGAGTGTAAAAAGGCATCCTGAAGCCTGGGAAGTCATTAATTTGATTGTCCAGTATTTCCCTTATGAGATAATGCCTCACATAGCAAATGTGTACAGTGCGAGCTGAAAATGCATTTTCAGCACTAAAAAAACAAACTTTTATAACAACTAAACCAAACGTTTCCAATGTAAATTTCCACCTTTATATAGTGTAAAAAGACATCCTGAAGCCTGGGCAGTCATTAATTTGATTGTCCAGTATTTCCCTTATGAGATAATGCCTCACATAGCAAATGTGTACAGTGCGAGCTGAAAATGCATTTTAAGCACTAAAAAACCAAACTTTTATAACAGCTAAACCAAACGTTTCCAATGTAAATTTCCACCTTTATATAGTGTAAAAAGACATCCTGAAGCCTGGGCAGTCATTAATTTGATTGTCCAATATTTCCCTTATGAGATAATGCCTCTCATAGCAAATGTGTACAGCGCGAGCTGAAAATGCATTTACAGCACTAAAAAACCAAACTTTTATAACAGCTAAACCAAACGTTTCCAATGTAAATTTCCACCTTTATATAGTGTATAAAGGCATCCTGAAGCCTGGAAAGTCATTAATTTGATTGTCCAGTATTTCCTTCATGAGATATTGCAACACTTAGAAAAAGTGTACAGCGCCAGCAGACAATGAATTTTCAGCACTAAAAAAACGAAACTTCATTAACAGCTAAACCAAACGTTTCCAATGTAAATTTCCACATTTATAGAGTGTAAAAAGGCATCCTGAAGCCTGGGAAGTCATTAATTTGATTGTCCAGTATTTCCCTTATGAGATAATGCCTCACATAGCAAATGTGTACAGTGCGAGCTGAAAATGCATTTTCAGCACTAAAAAAACAAACTTTTATAACAGCTAAACCAAACGTTTCCAATGTAAATTTCCACCTTTATATAGTGTAAAAAGACATCCTGAAGCCTGGGCAGTCATTAATTTGATTGTCCAATATTTCCCTTATGAGATAATGCCTCTCATAGCAAATGTGTACAGCGCGAGCTGAAAATGCATTTACAGCACTAAAAAACCAAACTTTTATAACAGCTAAACCAAACGTTTCCAATGTAAATTTCCACCTTTATATAGTGTAGAAAGGCATCCTGAAGCCTGGAAAGTCATTAATTTGATTGTCCAGTATTTCCTTCATGAGATATTGCAACACTTAGAAAAAGTGTACAGCGCCAGCAGACAATGAATTTTCAGCACTAAAAAAACGAAACTTCATTAACAGCTAAACCAGACGTTTCCAATGTAAATTTCCACATTTATAGAGTGTAAAAAGGCATCCTGAAGCCTGGGAAGTCATTAATTTGATTGTCCAGTATTTCCCTTATGAGATAATGCCTCACATAGCAAATGTGTACAGTGCGAGCTGAAAATGCATTTTCAGCATTAAAAAACCCAACTTTTATAACAGCTAAACCAAACGTTTCCAATGTAAATTTCCACCTTTATATAGTGTAAAAAGACATCCTGAAGCCTGGGCAGTCATTAATTTGATTGTCCAATATTTCCCATTTGAGATAATGCCTCTCATAGCAAATGTGTACAGCGCGAGCTGAAAATGCATTTACAGCACTAAAAAACCAAACTTTTATAACAGCTAAACCAAACGTTTCCAATGTACATTTCCACCTTTATATAGTGTAGAAAGGCATCCTGAAGCCTGGAAAGTCATTAATTTGATTGTCCAGTATTTCCTTCATAAGATATTGCAACACTTAGAAAAAGTGTACAGCGCCAGCAGACAATGAATTTTCAGCACTAAAAAAACGAAACTTCATTAACAGCTAAACCAAACGTTTCCAATGTAAATTTCCACATTTATAGAGTGTAAAAAGGCATCCTGAAGCCTGGGAAGTCATTAATTTGATTGTCCAGTATTTCCCTTATGAGATAATGCCTCACATAGCAAATGTGTACAGTGCGAGCTGAAAATGCATTTTCAGCACTAAAAAAACCAAACTTTTATAACAGCTAAACCAAACGTTTCCAATGTAAATTTCCACCTTTATATAGTGTAAAAAGACATCCTGAAGCCTGGGCAGTCATTAATTTGATTGTCCAATATTTCCCTTCTGAGATAATGCCTCTCATAGCAAATGTGTACAGCGCGAGCTGAAAATGCATTTACAGCACTAAAAAACCAAACTTTTATAACAGCTAAACCAAACGTTTCCAATGTACATTTCCACCTTTATATAGTGTAGAAAGGCATCCTGAAGCCTGGAAAGTCATTAATTTGATTGTCCAGTATTTCCTTCATGAGATATTGCAACACATAGAAAAAGTGTACAGCGCCAGCAGACAATGAATTTTCAGCACTAAAAAAACGAAACTTCATTAACAGCTAAACTAAAAGTTTCCAATGTAAATTTCCACCTTTATATAGTGTAAAAAGACATCCTGAAGCCTGGGCAGCCATTAATTTGATTGTCCAATATTTCCCTTATGAGATAATGCCTCTCATAGCAAATGTGTACAGCGCGAGCTGAAAATGCATTTACAGCACTAAAAAACCAAACTTTTATAACAGCTAAACCAAACGTTTCCAATGTAAATTTCCACCTTTATATAGTGTAAAAAGACATCCTGAAGCCTGGGCAGTCATTAATTTGATTGTCCAATATTTCCCTTATGAGATAATGCCTCTCATAGCAAATGTGTACAGCGCGAGCTGAAAATGCATTTACAGCACTAAAAAACCAAACTTTTATAACAGCTAAACCAAACGTTTCCAATGTAAATTTCCACCTTTATATAGTGTAGAAAGGCATCCTGAAGCCTGGAAAGTCATTAATTTGATTGTCCAGTATTTCCTTCATGAGATATTGCAACACTTAGAAAAAGTGTACAGCGCCAGCAGACAATGAATTTTCAGCACTAAAAAAAACGAAACTTCATTAACAGCTAAACTAAACGTTTCCAATGTAAATTTCCACCTTTATATAGTGTAAAAAGACATCCTGAAGCCTGGGCAGTCATTAATTTGATTGTCCAATATTTCCCTTATGAGATAATGCTTCTCATTGCAAATGTGTACAGCGCGAGCTGAAAATGGATTTACAGCACGAAAAAAACAAACTTTTATAACAGCTAAACCAAACGTTTCCAATGTAAATTTCCACCTTTATAGAGTGTAAAAAGGCATCCTGAAGCCTGGGAAGTCATTAATTTGATTGTCCAGTATTTCCCTTATGAGATAATGCCTCACATAGCAAATGTGTACAGTGCGAGCTGAAAATGCATTTTAAGCACTAAAAAACCAAACTTTTATAACAGCTAAACCAAACGTTTCCAATGTAAATTTCCACCTTTATATAGTGTAAAAAGACATCCTGAAGCCTGGGCAGTCATTAATTTGATTGTCCAATATTTCCCTTATGAGATAATGCCTCTCATAGCAAATGTGTACAGCGCGAGCTGAAAATGCATTTACAGCACTAAAAAAACAAACTTTTATAACAGCTAAACCAAACGTTTCAAATGTAAATTTCCACCTTTATATAGTGTAGAAAGGCATCCTGAAGCCTGGAAAGTCATTAATTTGATTGTCCAGTATTTCCTTCATGAGATATTGCAACACTTAGAAAGAGTGTACAGCGCCAGCAGACAATGAATTTTCAGCACTAAAAAAACGAAACTTCATTAACAGCTAAACCAAACGTTTCCAATGTAAATTTCCACATTTATAGAGTGTAAAAAGGCATCCTGAAGCCTGGGAAGTCATTAATTTGATTGTCCAGTATTTCCCTTATGAGATAATGCCTCACATAGCAAATGTGTACAGTGCGAGCTGAAAATGCATTTTCAGCATTAAAAAACCCAACTTTTATAACAGCTAAACCAAACGTTTCCAATGTAAATTTCCACCTTTATATAGTGTAAAAAGACATCCTGAAGCCTGGGCAGTCATTAATTTGATTGTCCAATATTTCCCTTTTGAGATAATGCCTCTCATAGCAAATGTGTACAGCGCGAGCTGAAAATGCATTTACAGCACTAAAAAACCAAACTTTTATAACAGCTAAACCAAACGTTTCCAATGTACATTTCCACCTTTATATAGTGTAGAAAGGCATCCTGAAGCCTGGAAAGTCATTAATTTGATTGTCCAGTATTTCCTTCATGAGATATTGCAACACTTAGAAAAAGTGTACAGCGCCAGCAGACAATGAATTTTCAGCACTAAAAAAAACGAAACTTCATTAACAGCTAAACTAAACGTTTCCAATGTAAATTTCCACCTTTATATAGTGTAAAAAGACATCCTGAAGCCTGGGCAGTCATTAATTTGATTGTCCAATATTTCCCTTATGAGATAATGCTTCTCATTGCAAATGTGTACAGCGCGAGCTGAAAATGGATTTACAGCACGAAAAAAACAAACTTTTATAACAGCTAAACCAAACGTTTCCAATGTAAATTTCCACCTTTATAGAGTGTAAAAAGGCATCCTGAAGCGTGGGAAGTCATTAATTTGATTGTCCAGTATTTCCCTTATGAGATAATGCCTCACATAGCAAATGTGTACAGTGCGAGCTGAAAATGCATTTTAAGCACTAAAAAACCAAACTTTTATAACAGCTAAACCAAACGTTTCCAATGTAAATTTCCACCTTTATATAGTGTAAAAAGACATCCTGAAGCCTGGGCAGTCATTAATTTGATTGTCCAATATTTCCCTTATGAGATAATGCCTCTCATAGCAAATGTGTACAGCGCGAGCTGAAAATGCATTTACAGCACTAAAAAACCAAACTTTTATAACAGCTAAACCAAACGTTTCCAATGTAAATTTCCACCTTTATATAGTGTAGAAAGGCATCCTGAAGCCTGGAAAGTCATTAATTTGATTGTCCAGTATTTCCTTCATGAGATATTGCAACACTTAGAAAAAGTGTACAGCGCCAGCAGACAATGAATTTTCAGCACTAAAAAAACGAAACTTCATTAACAGCTAAACCAAACGTTTCCAATGTAAATTTCCACATTTATAGAGTGTAAAAAGGCATCCTGAAGCCTGGGAAGTCATTAATTTGATTGTCCAGTATTTCCCTTATGAGATAATGCCTCACATAGCAAATGTGTACAGTGCGAGCTGAAAATGCATTTTCAGCATTAAAAAACCCAACTTTTATAACAGCTAAACCAAACGTTTCCAATGTAAATTTCCACCTTTATATAGTGTAAAAAGACATCCTGAAGCCTGGGCAGTCATTAATTTGATTGTCCAATATTTCCCATTTGAGATAATGCCTCTCATAGCAAATGTGTACAGCGCGAGCTGAAAATGCATTTACAGCACTAAAAAACCAAACTTTTATAACAGCTAAACCAAACGTTTCCAATGTACATTTCCACCTTTATATAGTGTAGAAAGGCATCCTGAAGCCTGGAAAGTCATTAATTTGATTGTCCAGTATTTCCTTCATAAGATATTGCAACACTTAGAAAAAGTGTACAGCGCCAGCAGACAATGAATTTTCAGCACTAAAAAAACGAAACTTCATTAACAGCTAAACCAAACGTTTCCAATGCAAATTTCCACATTTATAGAGTGTAAAAAGGCATCCTGAAGCCTGGGAAGTCATTAATTTGATTGTCCAGTATTTCCCTTATGAGATAATGCCTCACATAGCAAATGTGTACAGTGCGAGCTGAAAATGCATTTTCAGCACTAAAAAAACCAAACTTTTATAACAGCTAAACCAAACGTTTCCAATGTAAATTTCCACCTTTATATAGTGTAAAAAGACATCCTGAAGCCTGGGCAGTCATTAATTTGATTGTCCAATATTTCCCTTCTGAGATAATGCCTCTCATAGCAAATGTGTACAGCGCGAGCTGAAAATGCATTTACAGCACTAAAAAACCAAACTTTTATAACAGCTAAACCAAACGTTTCCAATGTACATTTCCACCTTTATATAGTGTAGAAAGGCATCCTGAAGCCTGGAAAGTCATTAATTTGATTGTCCAGTATTTCCTTCATGAGATATTGCAACACATAGAAAAAGTGTACAGCGCCAGCAGACAATGAATTTTCAGCACTAAAAAAACGAAACTTCATTAACAGCTAAACTAAAAGTTTCCAATGTAAATTTCCACCTTTATATAGTGTAAAAAGACATCCTGAAGCCTGGGCAGCCATTAATTTGATTGTCCAATATTTCCCTTATGAGATAATGCCTCTCATAGCAAATGTGTACAGCGCGAGCTGAAAATGCATTTACAGCACTAAAAAACCAAACTTTTATAACAGCTAAACCAAACGTTTCCAATGTAAATTTCCACCTTTATATAGTGTAAAAAGACATCCTGAAGCCTGGGCAGTCATTAATTTGATTGTCCAATATTTCCCTTATGAGATAATGCCTCTCATAGCAAATGTGTACAGCGCGAGCTGAAAATGCATTTACAGCACTAAAAAACCAAACTTTTATAACAGCTAAACCAAACGTTTCCAATGTAAATTTCCACCTTTATATAGTGTAGAAAGGCATCCTGAAGCCTGGAAAGTCATTAATTTGATTGTCCAGTATTTCCTTCATGAGATATTGCAACACTTAGAAAAAGTGTACAGCGCCAGCAGACAATGAATTTTCAGCACTAAAAAAAACGAAACTTCATTAACAGCTAAACTAAACGTTTCCAATGTAAATTTCCACCTTTATATAGTGTAAAAAGACATCCTGAAGCCTGGGCAGTCATTAATTTGATTGTCCAATATTTCCCTTATGAGATAATGCTTCTCATTGCAAATGTGTACAGCGCGAGCTGAAAATGGATTTACAGCACGAAAAAAACAAACTTTTATAACAGCTAAACCAAACGTTTCCAATGTAAATTTCCACCTTTATAGAGTGTAAAAAGGCATCCTGAAGCCTGGGAAGTCATTAATTTGATTGTCCAGTATTTCCCTTATGAGATAATGCCTCACATAGCAAATGTGTACAGTGCGAGCTGAAAATGCATTTTAAGCACTAAAAAACCAAACTTTTATAACAGCTAAACCAAACGTTTCCAATGTAAATTTCCACCTTTATATAGTGTAAAAAGACATCCTGAAGCCTGGGCAGTCATTAATTTGATTGTCCAATATTTCCCTTATGAGATAATGCCTCTCATAGCAAATGTGTACAGCGCGAGCTGAAAATGCATTTACAGCACTAAAAAAACAAACTTTTATAACAGCTAAACCAAACGTTTCAAATGTAAATTTCCACCTTTATATAGTGTAGAAAGGCATCCTGAAGCCTGGAAAGTCATTAATTTGATTGTCCAGTATTTCCTTCATGAGATATTGCAACACTTAGAAAGAGTGTACAGCGCCAGCAGACAATGAATTTTCAGCACTAAAAAAACGAAACTTCATTAACAGCTAAACCAAACGTTTCCAATGTAAATTTCCACATTTATAGAGTGTAAAAAGGCATCCTGAAGCCTGGGAAGTCATTAATTTGATTGTCCAGTATTTCCCTTATGAGATAATGCCTCACATAGCAAATGTGTACAGTGCGAGCTGAAAATGCATTTTCAGCATTAAAAAACCCAACTTTTATAACAGCTAAACCAAACGTTTCCAATGTAAATTTCCACCTTTATATAGTGTAAAAAGACATCCTGAAGCCTGGGCAGTCATTAATTTGATTGTCCAATATTTCCCTTTTGAGATAATGCCTCTCATAGCAAATGTGTACAGCGCGAGCTGAAAATGCATTTACAGCACTAAAAAACCAAACTTTTATAACAGCTAAACCAAACGTTTCCAATGTACATTTCCACCTTTATATAGTGTAGAAAGGCATCCTGAAGCCTGGAAAGTCATTAATTTGATTGTCCAGTATTTCCTTCATGAGATATTGCAACACTTAGAAAAAGTGTACAGCGCCAGCAGACAATGAATTTTCAGCACTAAAAAAAACGAAACTTCATTAACAGCTAAACTAAACGTTTCCAATGTAAATTTCCACCTTTATATAGTGTAAAAAGACATCCTGAAGCCTGGGCAGTCATTAATTTGATTGTCCAATATTTCCCTTATGAGATAATGCTTCTCATTGCAAATGTGTACAGCGCGAGCTGAAAATGGATTTACAGCACGAAAAAAACAAACTTTTATAACAGCTAAACCAAACGTTTCCAATGTAAATTTCCACCTTTATAGAGTGTAAAAAGGCATCCTGAAGCGTGGGAAGTCATTAATTTGATTGTCCAGTATTTCCCTTATGAGATAATGCCTCACATAGCAAATGTGTACAGTGCGAGCTGAAAATGCATTTTAAGCACTAAAAAACCAAACTTTTATAACAGCTAAACCAAACGTTTCCAATGTAAATTTCCACCTTTATATAGTGTAAAAAGACATCCTGAAGCCTGGGCAGTCATTAATTTGATTGTCCAATATTTCCCTTATGAGATAATGCCTCTCATAGCAAATGTGTACAGCGCGAGCTGAAAATGCATTTACAGCACTAAAAAACCAAACTTTTATAACAGCTAAACCAAACGTTTCCAATGTAAATTTCCACCTTTATATAGTGTAGAAAGGCATCCTGAAGCCTGGAAAGTCATTAATTTGATTGTCCAGTATTTCCTTCATGAGATATTGCAACACTTAGAAAAAGTGTACAGCGCCAGCAGACAATGAATTTTCAGCACTAAAAAAACGAAACTTCATTAACAGCTAAACCAAACGTTTCCAATGTAAATTTCCACATTTATAGAGTGTAAAAAGGCATCCTGAAGCCTGGGAAGTCATTAATTTGATTGTCCAGTATTTCCCTTATGAGATAATGCCTCACATAGCAAATGTGTACAGTGCGAGCTGAAAATGCATTTTCAGCACTAAAAAAACAAACTTTTATAACAGCTAAACCAAACGTTTCCAATGTAAATTTCCACCTTTATATAGTGTAAAAAGACATCCTGAAGCCTGGGCAGTCATTAATTTGATTGTCCAGTATTTCCCTTATGAGATAATGCCTCACATAGCAAATGTGTACAGCGCGAGCTGAAAATGCATTTACAGCACTAAAAAAACAAACTTTTATAACAGGTAAACCAAACGTTTCCAATGTAAATTTCCACCTTTATATAGTGTAGAAAGGCATCCTGAAGCCTGGAAAGTCATTAATTTGATTGTCCAGTATTTCCTTCATGAGATATTGCAACACTTAGAAAAAGTGTACAGCGCCAGCAGACAATGAATTTTCAGCACTAAAAAAACGAAACTTCATTAACAGCTAAACTAAACGTTTCCAATGTATATTTCCACCTTTATATAGTGTAAAAAGACATCCTGAAGCCTGGGCAGTCATTAATTTGATTGTCCAATATTTCCCTTATGAGATAATGCCTCTCATAGCAAATGTGTACAGCGCGAGCTGAAAATGCATTTACAGCACTAAAAAACCAAACTTTTATAACAGCTAAACCAAACGTTTCCAATGTAAATTTCCACCTTTATATAGTGTAAAAAGACATCCTGAAGCCTGGGCAGTCATTAATTTGATTGTCCAATATTTCCCTTATGAGATAATGCCTCTCATAGCAAATGTGTACAGCGCGAGCTGAAAATGTATTTACAGCACTAAAAAAACAAACTTTTATAACAGCTAAACCAAACGTTTCCAATGTAAATTTCCACCTTTATATAGTGTAGAAAGGCATCCTGAAGCCTGGAAAGTCATTAATTTGATTGTCCAGTATTTCCTTCATGAGATATTGCAACACTTAGAAAAAGTGTACAGCGCCAGCAGACAATGAATTTTCAGCACTAAAAAAACGAAACTTCATTAACAGCTAAACTAAACGTTTCCAATGTATATTTCCACCTTTATATAGTGTAAAAAGACATCCTGAAGCCTGGGCAGTCATTAATTTGATTGTCCAATATTTCCCTTATGAGATAATGCCTCTCATAGCAAATGTGTACAGCGCGAGCTGAAAATGCATTTACAGCACTAAAAAAACAAACTTTTATAACAGCTAAACCAAACGTTTCAAATGTAAATTTCCACCTTTATATAGTGTAGAAAGGCATCCTGAAGCCTGGAAAGTCATTAATTTGATTGTCCAGTATTTCCTTCATGAGATATTGCAACACTTAGAAAAAGTGTACAGCGCCAGCAGACAATGAATTTTCAGCACTAAAAAAACGAAATTTCATTAACAGCTAAACTAAACGTTTCCAATGTAAATTTCCACCTTTATATAGTGTAAAAAGACATCCTGAAGCCTGGGCAGCCATTAATTTGATTGTCCAATATTTCCCTTATGAGATAATGCCTCTCATAGCAAATGTGTACAGCGCGAGCTGAAAATGCATTTACAGCACTAAAAAACCAAACTTTTATAACAGCTAAACCAAACGTTTCCAATGTAAATTTCCACCTTTATATAGTTTAAAAAGACATCCTGAAGCCTGGGCAGTCATTAATTTGATTGTCCAATATTTCCCTTATGAGATAATGCCTCTCATAGCAAATGTGTACAGCGCGAGCTGAAAATGCATTTACAGCACTAAAAAACCAAACTTTTATAACAGATAAACCAAACGTTTCCAATGTAAATTTCCACCTTTATATAGTGTAAAAAGACATCCTGAAGCCTGGGCAGTCATTAATTTGATTGTCCAATATTTCCCTTATGAGATAATGCCTCTCATAGCAAATGTGTACAGCGCGAGCTGAAAATGCATTTACAGCACTAAAAAACCAAACTTTTATAACAGCTAAACCAAACGTTTCCAATGTAAATTTCCACCTTTATATAGTGTAGAAAGGCATCCTGAAGCCTGGAAAGTCATTAATTTGATTGTCCAGTATTTCCTTCATGAGATATTGCAACACTTAGAAAAAGTGTACAGCGCCAGCAGACAATGAATTTTCAGCACTAAAAAAACGAAACTTCATTAACAGCTAAACCAAACGTTTCCAATGTAAATTTCCACATTTATAGAGTGTAAAAAGGCATCCTGAAGCCTGGGAAGTCATTAATTTGATTGTCCAGTATTTCCCTTATGAGATAATGCCTCACATAGCAAATGTGTACAGTGCGAGCTGAAAATGCATTTTCAGCACTAAAAAAACAAACTTTTATAACAGCTAAACCAAACGTTTCCAATGTAAATTTCCACCCAATGTAAATTTCCACCTTTATATAGTGTAAAAAGACATCCTGAAGCCTGGGCAGTCATTAATTTGATTGTCCAGTATTTCCCTTATGAGATAATGCCTCACATAGCAAATGTGTACAGCGCGAGCTGAAAATGCATTTACAGCACTAAAAAAACAAACTTTTATAACAGGTAAACCAAACGTTTCCAATGTAAATTTCCACCTTTATATAGTGTAGAAAGGCATCCTGAAGCCTGGAAAGTCATTAATTTGATTGTCCAGTATTTCCTTCATGAGATATTGCAACACTTAGAAAAAGTGTACAGCGCCAGCAGACAATGAATTTTCAGCACTAAAAAAACGAAACTTCATTAACAGCTAAACTAAACGTTTCCAATGTATATTTCCACCTTTATATAGTGTAAAAAGACATCCTGAAGCCTGGGCAGTCATTAATTTGATTGTCCAATATTTCCCTTATGAGATAATGCCTCTCATAGCAAATGTGTACAGCGCGAGCTGAAAATGCATTTATAGCACTAAAAAAACAAACTTTTATAACAGCTAAACCAAACGTTTCCAATGTAAATTTCCACCTTTATATAGTGTAAAAAGACATCCTGAAGCCTGGGCAGTCATTAATTTGATTGTCCAATATTTCCCTTATGAGATAATGCCTCTCATAGCAAATGTGTACAGCGCGAGCTGAAAATGCATTTACAGCACTAAAAAACCAAACTTTTATAACAGCTAAACCAAACGTTTCCAATGTAAATTTCCACCTTTATATAGTGTAGAAAGGCATCCTGAAGCCTGGAAAGTCATTAATTTGATTGTCCAATATTTCCCTTATGAGATAATGCCTCTCATAGCAAATGTGTACAGCGCGAGCTGAAAATGTATTTACAGCACTAAAAAAACAAACTTTTATAACAGCTAAACCAAACGTTTCCAATGTAAATTTCCACCTTTATATAGTGTAGAAAGGCATCCTGAAGCCTGGAAAGTCATTAATTTGATTGTCCAGTATTTCCTTCATGAGATATTGCAACACTTAGAAAAAGTGTACAGCGCCAGCAGACAATGAATTTTCAGCACTAAAAAAACGAAACTTCATTAACAGCTAAACTAAACGTTTCCAATGTATATTTCCACCTTTATATAGTGTAAAAAGACATCCTGAAGCCTGGGCAGTCATTAATTTGATTGTCCAATATTTCCCTTATGAGATAATGCCTCTCATAGCAAATGTGTACAGCGCGAGCTGAAAATGCATTTACAGCACTAAAAAAACAAACTTTTATAACAGCTAAACCAAACGTTTCAAATGTAAATTTCCACCTTTATATAGTGTAGAAAGGCATCCTGAAGCCTGGAAAGTCATTAATTTGATTGTCCAGTATTTCCTTCATGAGATATTGCAACACTTAGAAAAAGTGTACAGCGCCAGCAGACAATGAATTTTCAGCACTAAAAAAACGAAACTTCGTTAACAGCTAAACCAAACGTTTCCAATGTAAATTTCCACATTTATAGAGTGTAAAAAGGCATCCTGAAGCCTGGGAAGTCATTAATTTGATTGTCCAGTATTTCCCTTATGAGATAATGCCTCACATAGCAAATGTGTACAGCGCGAGCTGAAAATGCATTTACAGCACTAAAAAACCAAACTTTTATAACAGCTAAACCAAACGTTTCCAATGTAAATTTCCACCCTTATATAGTGTAAAAAGACATCCTGAAGCCTGGGCAGTCATTAATTTGATTGTCCAATATTTCCCTTATGAGATAATGCCTCTCATAGCAAATGTGTACAGCGCGAGCTGAAAATGCATTTACAGCACTAAAAAACCAAACTTTTATAACAGCTAAACCAAACGTTTCCAATGTAAATTTCCACCTTTATATAGTGTAGAAAGGCATCCTGAAGCCTGGAAAGTCATTAATTTGATTGTCCAGTATTTCCTTCATGAGATATTGCAACACTTAGAAAAAAGTGTACAGCGCCAGCAGACAATGAATTTTCAGCACTAAAAAAACTAAACTTCATTAACAGCTAAACCAAACGTTTCCAATGTAAATTTCCACATTTATAGAGTGTAAAAAGGCATCCTGAAGCCTGGGAAGTCATTAATTTGATTGTCCAGTATTTCCCTTATGAGATAATGCCTCACATAGCAAATGTGTACAGTGCGAGCTGAAAATGCATTTACAGCACTAAAAAAACAAACTTTTAGAACAGCTAAACCAAACGTTTCCAATGTAAATTTCCACCTTTATATAGTGTAGAAAGGCATCCTGAAGCCTGGAAAGTCATTAATTTGATTGTCCAGTATTTCCTTCATGAGATATTGCAACACTTAGAAAAAGTGTACAGCGCCAGCAGACAATGAATTTTCAGCACTAAAAAAAACGAAACTTCATTAACAGCTAAACTAAACGTTTCCAATGTAAATTTCCACCTTTATATAGTGTAAAAAGACATCCTGAAGCCTGGGCAGCCATTAATTTGATTGTCCAATATTTCCCTTATGAGATAATGCCTCTCATAGCAAATGTGTACAGCGCGAGCTGAAAATGCATTTACAGCACTAAAAAACCAAACTTTTATAACAGCTAAACCAAACGTTTCCAATGTAAATTTCCACCTTTATATAGTTTAAAAAGACATCCTGAAGCCTGGGCAGTCATTAATTTGATTGTCCAATATTTCCCTTATGAGATAATGCCTCTCATAGCAAATGTGTACAGCGCGAGCTGAAAATGCATTTACAGCACTAAAAAACCAAACTTTTATAACAGATAAACCAAACGTTTCCAATGTAAATTTCCACCTTTATATAGTGTAAAAAGACATCCTGAAGCCTGGGCAGTCATTAATTTGATTGTCCAATATTTCCCTTATGAGATAATGCCTCTCATAGCAAATGTGTACAGCGCGAGCTGAAAATGCATTTACAGCACTAAAAAACCAAACTTTTATAACAGCTAAACCAAACGTTTCCAATGTAAATTTCCACCTTTATATAGTGTAGAAAGGCATCCTGAAGCCTGGAAAGTCATTAATTTGATTGTCCAGTATTTCCTTCATGAGATATTGCAACACTTAGAAAAAGTGTACAGCGCCAGCAGACAATGAATTTTCAGCACTAAAAAAACGAAACTTCATTAACAGCTAAACCAAACGTTTCCAATGTAAATTTCCACATTTATAGAGTGTAAAAAGGCATCCTGAAGCCTGGGAAGTCATTAATTTGATTGTCCAGTATTTCCCTTATGAGATAATGCCTCACATAGCAAATGTGTACAGTGCGAGCTGAAAATGCATTTTCAGCACTAAAAAAACAAACTTTTATAACAGCTAAACCAAACGTTTCCAATGTAAATTTCCACCTTTATATAGTGTAAAAAGACATCCTGAAGCCTGGGCAGTCATTAATTTGATTGTCCAGTATTTCCCTTATGAGATAATGCCTCACATAGCAAATGTGTACAGCGCGAGCTGAAAATGCATTTACAGCACTAAAAAAACAAACTTTTATAACAGGTAAACCAAACGTTTCCAATGTAAATTTCCACCTTTATATAGTGTAGAAAGGCATCCTGAAGCCTGGAAAGTCATTAATTTGATTGTCCAGTATTTCCTTCATGAGATATTGCAACACTTAGAAAAAGTGTACAGCGCCAGCAGACAATGAATTTTCAGCACTAAAAAAACGAAACTTCATTAACAGCTAAACTAAACGTTTCCAATGTATATTTCCACCTTTATATAGTGTAAAAAGACATCCTGAAGCCTGGGCAGTCATTAATTTGATTGTCCAATATTTCCCTTATGAGATAATGCCTCTCATAGCAAATGTGTACAGCGCGAGCTGAAAATGCATTTACAGCACTAAAAAACCAAACTTTTATAACAGCTAAACCAAACGTTTCCAATGTAAATTTCCACCTTTATATAGTGTAAAAAGACATCCTGAAGCCTGGGCAGTCATTAATTTGATTGTCCAATATTTCCCTTATGAGATAATGCCTCTCATAGCAAATGTGTACAGCGCGAGCTGAAAATGTATTTACAGCACTAAAAAAACAAACTTTTATAACAGCTAAACCAAACGTTTCCAATGTAAATTTCCACCTTTATATAGTGTAGAAAGGCATCCTGAAGCCTGGAAAGTCATTAATTTGATTGTCCAGTATTTCCTTCATGAGATATTGCAACACTTAGAAAAAGTGTACAGCGCCAGCAGACAATGAATTTTCAGCACTAAAAAAACGAAACTTCATTAACAGCTAAACTAAACGTTTCCAATGTATATTTCCACCTTTATATAGTGTAAAAAGACATCCTGAAGCCTGGGCAGTCATTAATTTGATTGTCCAATATTTCCCTTATGAGATAATGCCTCTCATAGTAAATGTGTACAGCGCGAGCTGAAAATGCATTTACAGCACTAAAAAAACAAACTTTTATAACAGCTAAACCAAACGTTTCAAATGTAAATTTCCACCTTTATATAGTGTAGAAAGGCATCCTGAAGCCTGGAAAGTCATTAATTTGATTGTCCAGTATTTCCTTCATGAGATATTGCAACACTTAGAAAAAGTGTACAGCGCCAGCAGACAATGAATTTTCAGCACTAAAAAAACGAAACTTCGTTAACAGCTAAACCAAACGTTTCCAATGTAAATTTCCACCTTTATATAGTGTAAAAAGGCATCCTGAAGCCTGGGAAGTCATTAATTTGATTGTCCAGTATTTCCCTTATGAGATAATGCCTCACATAGCAAATGTGTACAGTGCGAGCTGAAAATGCATTTTCAGCACTAAAAAACCAAACTTTTATAACAGCTAAACCAAACGTTTCCAATGTAAATTTCCACCCTTATATAGTGTAAAAAGACATCCTGAAGCCTGGGCAGTCATTAATTTGATTGTCCAATATTTCCCTTATGAGATAATGCCTCTCATAGCAAATGTGTACAGCGCGAGCTAAAAATGCATTTACAGCACTAAAAAACCAAACTTTTATAACAGCTAAACCAAACGTTTCCAATGTAAATTTCCACCTTTATATAGTGTAGAAAGGCATCCTGAAGCCTGGAAAGTCATTAATTTGATTGTCCAGTATTTCCTTCATGAGATATTGCAACACTTAGAAAAAGTGTACAGCGCCAGCAGACAATGAATTTTCAGCACTAAAAAAACGAAACTTCATTAACAGCTAAACCAAACGTTTCCAATGTAAATTTCCACATTTATAGAGTGTAAAAAGGCATCCTGAAGCCTGGGAAGTCATTAATTTGATTGTCCAGTATTTCCCTTATGAGATAATGCCTCACATAGCAAATGTGTACAGTGCGAGCTGAAAATGCATTTACAGCACTAAAAAAACAAACTTTTAGAACAGCTAAACCAAACGTTTCCAATGTAAATTTCCACCTTTATATAGTGTAGAAAGGCATCCTGAAGCCTGGAAAGTCATTAATTTGATTGTCCAGAATTTCCTTCATGAGATATTGCAACACGTAGAAAACGTGTACAGCGCCAGCAGACAATGAATTTTCAGCACTAAAAAAACGAAACTTCATTAACAGCTAAACTAAACGTTTCCAATGTAAATTTCCACCTTTATATAGTGTAGAAAGGCATCCTGAAGCCTGGAAAGTCATTAATTTGATTGTCCAGTATTTCCTTCATGAGATATTGCAACACTTAGAAAAAGTGTACAGCGCCAGCAGACAATGAATTTTCAGCACTAAAAAAAACGAAACTTCATTAACAGCTAAACTAAACGTTTCCAATGTAAATTTCCACCTTTATATAGTGTAAAAAGACATCCTGAAGCCTGGGCAGCCATTAATTTGATTGTCCAATATTTCCCTTATGAGATAATGCCTCTCATTGCAAATGTGTACAGCGCGAGCTGAAAATGCATTTACAGCACGAAAAAAACAAACTTTTATAACAGCTTAACCAAACGTTTCCAATGTAAATTTCCACCTTTATAGAGTGTAAAAAGGCATCCTGAAGCCCGGGAAGTCATTAATTTGATTGTCCAGTATTTCCCTTATGAGATAATGCCTCACATAGCAAATGTGTAGAGTGCGAGCTGAAAATGCATTTTAAGCACTAAAAAACCAAACTTTTATAACAGCTAAACCAAACGTTTCCAATGTAAATTTCCACCTTTATATAGTGTAAAAAGACATCCTGAAGCCTGGGCAGTCATTAATTTAATTGTCCAATATTTCCCTTATGAGATAATGCCTCTCATAGCAAATGTGTACAGCGCGAGCTGAAAATGTATTTACAGCACTAAAAAAACAAACTTTTATAACAGCTAAACCAAACGTTTCCAATGTAAATTTCCACCTTTATATAGTGTAGAAAGGCATCCTGAAGCCTGGAAAGTCATTAATTTGATTGTCCAGTATTTCCTTCATGAGATATTGCAACACTTAGAAAAAGTGTACAGCGCCAGCAGACAATGAATTTTCAGCACTAAAAAAACGAAACTTCATTAACAGCTAAACTAAACGTTTCCAATGTAAATTTCCACCCTTATATAGTGTAAAAAGACATCCTGAAGCCTGGGCAGTCATTAATTTGATTGTCCAATATTTCCCTTATGAGATAATGCCTCTCATAGCAAATGTGTACAGCGCGAGCTGAAAATGCATTTACATCACTAAAAAACCAAACTTTTATAACAGCTAAACCAAACGTTTCCAATGTACATTTCCACCTTTATATAGTGTAGAAAGGCATCCTGAAGCCTGGAAAGTCATTAATTTGATTGTCCAGTATTTCCTTCATGAGATATTGCAACACTTAGAAAAAGTGTACAGCGCCAGCAGACAATGAATTTTCAGCACTAAAAAAACGAAACTTCATTAACAGCTAAACTAAAAGTTTCCAATGTAAATTTCCACCTTTATATAGTGTAAAAAGACATCCTGAAGCCTGGGCAGCCATTAATTTGATTGTCCAATATTTCCCTTATGAGATAATGCCTCTCATAGCAAATGTGTACAGCGCGAGCTGAAAATGCATTTACAGCACTAAAAAACCAAACTTTTATAACAGCTAAACCAAACGTTTCCAATGTAAATTTCCACCTTTATATAGTGTAAAAAGACATCCTGAAGCCTGGGCAGTCATTAATTTGATTGTCCAATATTTCCCTTATGAGATAATGCCTCTCATAGCAAATGTGTACAGCGCGAGCTGAAAATGCATTTACAGCACTAAAAAACCAAACTTTTATAACAGCTAAACCAAACGTTTCCAATGTAAATTTCCACCTTTATATAGTGTAGAAAGGCATCCTGAAGCCTGGAAAGTCATTAATTTGATTGTCCAGTATTTCCTTCATGAGATATTGCAACACTTAGAAAAAGTGTACAGCGCCAGCAGACAATGAATTTTCAGCACTAAAAAAACGAAACTTCATTAACAGCTAAACTAAACGTTTCCAATGTAAATTTCCACCTTTATATAGTGTAAAAAGACATCCTGAAGCCTGGGCAGTCATTAATTTGATTGTCCAATATTTCCCTTATGAGATAATGCCTCTCATTGCAAATGTGTACAGCGCGAGCTGAAAATGCATTTACAGCACGAAAAAAACAAACTTTTATAACAGCTAAACCAAACGTTTCCAATGTAAATTTCCACCTTTATAGAGTGTAAAAAGGCATCCTGAAGCCGGGGAAGTCATTAATTTGATTGTCCAGTATTTCCCTTATGAGATAATGCCTCACATAGCAAATGTGTACAGTGCGAGCTGAAAATGCATTTTAAGCACTAAAAAACCAAACTTTTATAACAGCTAAACCAAACGTTTCCAATGTAAATTTCCACCTTTATATAGTGTAAAAAGACATCCTGAAGCCTGGGCAGTCATTAATTTGATTGTCCAGTATTTCCCTTTTGAGATAATGCCTCTCATAGCAAATGTGTACAGCGCGGGCTGAAAATGCATTTACAGCACTAAAAAACCAAACTTTTATAACAGCTAAACCAAACGTTTCCAATGTACATTTCCACCTTTATATAGTGTAGAAAGGCATCCTGAAGCCTGGAAAGTCATTAATTTGATTGTCCAGTATTTCCTTCATGAGATATTGCAACACTTAGAAAAAGTGTACAGCGCCAGCAGACAATGAATTTTCAGCACTAAAAAAACGAAACTTCATTAACAGCTAAACTAAACGTTTCCAATGTAAATTTCCACCCTTATATAGTGTAAAAAGACATCCTGAAGCCTGGGCAGTCATTAATTTGATTGTCCAATATTTCCCTTATGAGATAATGCCTCTCATAGCAAATGTGTACAGCGCGAGCTGAAAATGCATTTACAGCACTAAAAAACCAAACGTTTATAACAGCTAAACCAAACGTTTCCAATGTAAATTTCCACCTTTATATAGTGTAGAAAGGCATCCTGAAGCCTGGAAAGTCATTAATTTGATTGTCCAGTATTTCCTTCATGAGATATTGCAACACTTAGAAAAAGTGTACAGCGCCAGCAGACAATGAATTTTCAGCACTAAAAAAACGAAACTTCATTAACAGCTAAACCAAACGTTTCCAATGTAAATTTCCACCCTTATATAGTGTAAAAAGACATCCTGAAGCCTGGGCAGTCATTAATTTGATTGTCCAATATTTCCCTTATGAGATAATGCCTCACATAGCAAATGTGTACAGTGCGAGCTGAAAATGCATTTTCAGCACTAAAAAACCAAACTTTTATAACAGCTAAACCAAACGTTTCCAATGTAAATTTCCACCTTTATATAGTGTAAAAAGACATCCTGAAGCCTGGGCAGTCATTAATTTGATTGTCCAGTATTTCCCTTATGAGATAATGCCTCACATAGCAAATGTGTACAGCGCGAGCTGAAAATGCATTTACAGCACTAAAAAACCAAACTTTTATAACAGCTAAACCAAACGTTTCCAATGTAAATTTCCACCTTTATATAGTGTAAAAAGACATCCTGAAGCCTGGGCAGTCATTAATTTGATTGTCCAATATTTCCCTTATGAGATAATGCCTCTCATAGCAAATGTGTACAGCGCGAGCTGAAAATGCATTTACAGCACTAAAAAAACGAAACTTCATTAACAGCTAAACTAAAAGTTTCCAATGTAAATTTCCACCTTTATATAGTGTAAAAAGACATCCTGAAGCCTGGGCAGCCATTAATTTGATTGTCCAATATTTCCCTTATGAGATAATGCCTCTCATAGCAAATGTGTACAGCGCGAGCTGAAAATGCATTTACAGCACTAAAAAACCAAACTTTTATAACAGCTAAACCAAACGTTTCCAATGTAAATTTCCACCTTTATATAGTGTAGAAAGGCATCCTGAAGCCTGGAAAGTCATTAATTTGATTGTCCAGTATTTCCTTCATGAGATATTGCAACACTTAGAAAAAGTGTACAGCGCGAGCTGAAAATGCATTTACAGCACTAAAAAACCAAACTTTTATAACAGCTAAACCAAACGTTTCAAATGTAAATTTCCACCTTTATATAGTGTAGAAAGGCATCCTGAAGCCCGGAAAGTCATTAATTTGATTGTCCAGTATTTCCTTCATGAGATATTGCAACACTTAGAAAAAGTGTACAGCGCCAGCACACAATGAATTCTCAGCACTAAAAAAACGAAACTTCATTAACAGCTAAACCAAACGTTTCCAATGTAAATTTCCACATTTATAGAGTGTAAAAAGGCATCCTGAAGCCTGGGAAGTCATTAATTTGATTGTCCAGTATTTCCCTTATGAGATAATGCCTCACATAGCAAATGTGTACAGTGCGAGCTGAAAATGCATTTTCAGCACTAAAAAACCAAACTTTTATAACAGCTAAACCAAACGTTTCCAATGTAAATTTCCACCTTTATATAGTGTAAAAAGACATCCTGAAGCCTGGGCAGTCATTAATTTGATTGTCCAGTATTTCCCTTATGAGATAATGCCTCACATAGCAAATGTGGACAGTGCGAGCTGAAAATGCATTTTCAGCACTAAAAAAACCAAACTTTTATAACAGCTAAACCAAACGTTTCCAATGTAAATTTCCACCTTTATATAGTGTAAAAAGACATCCTGAAGCCTGGGCAGTCATTAATTTGATTGTCCAATATTTCCCTTATGAGATAATGCCTCTCATAGCAAATGTGTACAGCGCGAGCTGAAAATGCATTTACAGCACTAAAAAACCAAACTTTTATAACAGCTAAACCAAACGTTTCCAATGTACATTTCCACCTTTATATAGTGTAGAAAGGCATCCTGAAGCCTGGAAAGTCATTAATGTGATTGTCCAGTATTTCCTTCATGAGATATTGCAACACTTAGAAAAAGTGTACAGCGCCAGCAGACAATGAATTTTCAGCACTAAAAAAACGAAACTTCATTAACAGCTAAACTAAACGTTTCCAATGTATATTTCCACCTTTATATAGTGTAAAAAGACATCCTGAAGCCTGGGCAGTCATTAATTTGATTGTCCAATATTTCCCTTATGAGATAATGCCTCTCATAGCAAATGTGTACAGCGCGAGCTGAAAATGCATTTACAGCACTAAAAAACCAAACTTTTATAACAGCTAAACCAAACGTTTCCAATGTAAATTTCCACCTTTATATAGTGTAAAAAGACATCCTGAAGCCTGGGCAGTCATTAATTTGATTGTCCAATATTTCCCTTATGAGATAATGCCTCTCATAGCAAATGTGTACAGCGCGAGCTGAAAATGTATTTACAGCACTAAAAAAACAAACTTTTATAACAGCTAAACCAAACGTTTCCAATGTAAATTTCCACCTTTATATAGTGTAGAAAGGCATCCTGAAGCCTGGAAAGTCATTAATTTGATTGTCCAGTATTTCCTTCATGAGATATTGCAACACTTAGAAAAAGTGTACAGCGCCAGCAGACAATGAATTTTCAGCACTAAAAAAACGAAACTTCATTAACAGCTAAACTAAACGTTTCCAATGTATATTTCCACCTTTATATAGTGTAAAAAGACATCCTGAAGCCTGGGCAGTCATTAATTTGATTGTCCAATATTTCCCTTATGAGATAATGCCTCTCATAGCAAATGTGTACAGCGCGAGCTGAAAATGCATTTACAGCACTAAAAAAACAAACTTTTATAACAGCTAAACCAAACGTTTCAAATGTAAATTTCCACCTTTATATAGTGTAGAAAGGCATCCTGAAGCCTGGAAAGTCATTAATTTGATTGTCCAGTATTTCCTTCATGAGATATTGCAACACTTAGAAAAAGTGTACAGCGCCAGCAGACAATGAATTTTCAGCACTAAAAAAACGAAACTTCGTTAACAGCTAAACCAAACGTTTCCAATGTAAATTTCCACATTTATAGAGTGTAAAAAGGCATCCTGAAGCCTGGGAAGTCATTAATTTGATTGTCCAGTATTTCCCTTATGAGATAATGCCTCACATAGCAAATGTGTACAGCGCGAGCTGAAAATGCATTTACAGCACTAAAAAACCAAACTTTTATAACAGCTAAACCAAACGTTTCCAATGTAAATTTCCACCCTTATATAGTGTAAAAAGACATCCTGAAGCCTGGGCAGTCATTAATTTGATTGTCCAATATTTCCCTTATGAGATAATGCCTCTCATAGCAAATGTGTACAGCGCGAGCTGAAAATGCATTTACAGCACTAAAAAACCAAACTTTTATAACAGCTAAACCAAACGTTTCCAATGTAAATTTCCACCTTTATATAGTGTAGAAAGGCATCCTGAAGCCTGGAAAGTCATTAATTTGATTGTCCAGTATTTCCTTCATGAGATATTGCAACACTTAGAAAAAAGTGTACAGCGCCAGCAGACAATGAATTTTCAGCACTAAAAAAACTAAACTTCATTAACAGCTAAACCAAACGTTTCCAATGTAAATTTCCACATTTATAGAGTGTAAAAAGGCATCCTGAAGCCTGGGAAGTCATTAATTTGATTGTCCAGTATTTCCCTTATGAGATAATGCCTCACATAGCAAATGTGTACAGTGCGAGCTGAAAATGCATTTACAGCACTAAAAAAACAAACTTTTAGAACAGCTAAACCAAACGTTTCCAATGTAAATTTCCACCTTTATATAGTGTAGAAAGGCATCCTGAAGCCTGGAAAGTCATTAATTTGATTGTCCAGTATTTCCTTCATGAGATATTGCAACACTTAGAAAAAGTGTACAGCGCCAGCAGACAATGAATTTTCAGCACTAAAAAAAACGAAACTTCATTAACAGCTAAACTAAACGTTTCCAATGTAAATTTCCACCTTTATATAGTGTAAAAAGACATCCTGAAGCCTGGGCAGCCATTAATTTGATTGTCCAATATTTCCCTTATGAGATAATGCCTCTCATAGCAAATGTGTACAGCGCGAGCTGAAAATGCATTTACAGCACTAAAAAACCAAACTTTTATAACAGCTAAACCAAACGTTTCCAATGTAAATTTCCACCTTTATATAGTTTAAAAAGACATCCTGAAGCCTGGGCAGTCATTAATTTGATTGTCCAATATTTCCCTTATGAGATAATGCCTCTCATAGCAAATGTGTACAGCGCGAGCTGAAAATGCATTTACAGCACTAAAAAACCAAACTTTTATAACAGATAAACCAAACGTTTCCAATGTAAATTTCCACCTTTATATAGTGTAAAAAGACATCCTGAAGCCTGGGCAGTCATTAATTTGATTGTCCAATATTTCCCTTATGAGATAATGCCTCTCATAGCAAATGTGTACAGCGCGAGCTGAAAATGCATTTACAGCACTAAAAAACCAAACTTTTATAACAGCTAAACCAAACGTTTCCAATGTAAATTTCCACCTTTATATAGTGTAGAAAGGCATCCTGAAGCCTGGAAAGTCATTAATTTGATTGTCCAGTATTTCCTTCATGAGATATTGCAACACTTAGAAAAAGTGTACAGCGCCAGCAGACAATGAATTTTCAGCACTAAAAAAACGAAACTTCATTAACAGCTAAACCAAACGTTTCCAATGTAAATTTCCACATTTATAGAGTGTAAAAAGGCATCCTGAAGCCTGGGAAGTCATTAATTTGATTGTCCAGTATTTCCCTTATGAGATAATGCCTCACATAGCAAATGTGTACAGTGCGAGCTGAAAATGCATTTTCAGCACTAAAAAAACAAACTTTTATAACAGCTAAACCAAACGTTTCCAATGTAAATTTCCACCTTTATATAGTGTAAAAAGACATCCTGAAGCCTGGGCAGTCATTAATTTGATTGTCCAGTATTTCCCTTATGAGATAATGCCTCACATAGCAAATGTGTACAGCGCGAGCTGAAAATGCATTTACAGCACTAAAAAAACAAACTTTTATAACAGGTAAACCAAACGTTTCCAATGTAAATTTCCACCTTTATATAGTGTAGAAAGGCATCCTGAAGCCTGGAAAGTCATTAATTTGATTGTCCAGTATTTCCTTCATGAGATATTGCAACACTTAGAAAAAGTGTACAGCGCCAGCAGACAATGAATTTTCAGCACTAAAAAAACGAAACTTCATTAACAGCTAAACTAAACGTTTCCAATGTATATTTCCACCTTTATATAGTGTAAAAAGACATCCTGAAGCCTGGGCAGTCATTAATTTGATTGTCCAATATTTCCCTTATGAGATAATGCCTCTCATAGCAAATGTGTACAGCGCGAGCTGAAAATGCATTTACAGCACTAAAAAACCAAACTTTTATAACAGCTAAACCAAACGTTTCCAATGTAAATTTCCACCTTTATATAGTGTAAAAAGACATCCTGAAGCCTGGGCAGTCATTAATTTGATTGTCCAATATTTCCCTTATGAGATAATGCCTCTCATAGCAAATGTGTACAGCGCGAGCTGAAAATGTATTTACAGCACTAAAAAAACAAACTTTTATAACAGCTAAACCAAACGTTTCCAATGTAAATTTCCACCTTTATATAGTGTAGAAAGGCATCCTGAAGCCTGGAAAGTCATTAATTTGATTGTCCAGTATTTCCTTCATGAGATATTGCAACACTTAGAAAAAGTGTACAGCGCCAGCAGACAATGAATTTTCAGCACTAAAAAAACGAAACTTCATTAACAGCTAAACTAAACGTTTCCAATGTATATTTCCACCTTTATATAGTGTAAAAAGACATCCTGAAGCCTGGGCAGTCATTAATTTGATTGTCCAATATTTCCCTTATGAGATAATGCCTCTCATAGTAAATGTGTACAGCGCGAGCTGAAAATGCATTTACAGCACTAAAAAAACAAACTTTTATAACAGCTAAACCAAACGTTTCAAATGTAAATTTCCACCTTTATATAGTGTAGAAAGGCATCCTGAAGCCTGGAAAGTCATTAATTTGATTGTCCAGTATTTCCTTCATGAGATATTGCAACACTTAGAAAAAGTGTACAGCGCCAGCAGACAATGAATTTTCAGCACTAAAAAAACGAAACTTCGTTAACAGCTAAACCAAACGTTTCCAATGTAAATTTCCACCTTTATATAGTGTAAAAAGGCATCCTGAAGCCTGGGAAGTCATTAATTTGATTGTCCAGTATTTCCCTTATGAGATAATGCCTCACATAGCAAATGTGTACAGTGCGAGCTGAAAATGCATTTTCAGCACTAAAAAACCAAACTTTTATAACAGCTAAACCAAACGTTTCCAATGTAAATTTCCACCCTTATATAGTGTAAAAAGACATCCTGAAGCCTGGGCAGTCATTAATTTGATTGTCCAATATTTCCCTTATGAGATAATGCCTCTCATAGCAAATGTGTACAGCGCGAGCTGAAAATGCATTTACAGCACTAAAAAACCAAACTTTTATAACAGCTAAACCAAACGTTTCCAATGTAAATTTCCACCTTTATATAGTGTAGAAAGGCATCCTGAAGCCTGGAAAGTCATTAATTTGATTGTCCAGTATTTCCTTCATGAGATATTGCAACACTTAGAAAAAGTGTACAGCGCCAGCAGACAATGAATTTTCAGCACTAAAAAAACGAAACTTCATTAACAGCTAAACCAAACGTTTCCAATGTAAATTTCCACATTTATAGAGTGTAAAAAGGCATCCTGAAGCCTGGGAAGTCATTAATTTGATTGTCCAGTATTTCCCTTATGAGATAATGCCTCACATAGCAAATGTGTACAGTGCGAGCTGAAAATGCATTTACAGCACTAAAAAAACAAACTTTTAGAACAGCTAAACCAAACGTTTCCAATGTAAATTTCCACCTTTATATAGTGTAGAAAGGCATCCTGAAGCCTGGAAAGTCATTAATTTGATTGTCCAGTATTTCCTTCATGAGATATTGCAACACGTAGAAAACGTGTACAGCGCCAGCAGACAATGAATTTTCAGCACTAAAAAAACGAAACTTCATTAACAGCTAAACTAAACGTTTCCAATGTAAATTTCCACCTTTATATAGTGTAGAAAGGCATCCTGAAGCCTGGAAAGTCATTAATTTGATTGTCCAGTATTTCCTTCATGAGATATTGCAACACTTAGAAAAAGTGTACAGCGCCAGCAGACAATGAATTTTCAGCACTAAAAAAAACGAAACTTCATTAACAGCTAAACTAAACGTTTCCAATGTAAATTTCCACCTTTATATAGTGTAAAAAGACATCCTGAAGCCTGGGCAGCCATTAATTTGATTGTCCAATATTTCCCTTATGAGATAATGCCTCTCATTGCAAATGTGTACAGCGCGAGCTGAAAATGCATTTACAGCACGAAAAAAACAAACTTTTATAACAGCTTAACCAAACGTTTCCAATGTAAATTTCCACCTTTATAGAGTGTAAAAAGGCATCCTGAAGCCCGGGAAGTCATTAATTTGATTGTCCAGTATTTCCCTTATGAGATAATGCCTCACATAGCAAATGTGTACAGTGCGAGCTGAAAATGCATTTTAAGCACTAAAAAACCAAACTTTTATAACAGCTAAACCAAACGTTTCCAATGTAAATTTCCACCTTTATATAGTGTAAAAAGACATCCTGAAGCCTGGGCAGTCATTAATTTAATTGTCCAATATTTCCCTTATGAGATAATGCCTCTCATAGCAAATGTGTACAGCGCGAGCTGAAAATGTATTTACAGCACTAAAAAAACAAACTTTTATAACAGCTAAACCAAACGTTTCCAATGTAAATTTCGACCTTTATATAGTGTAGAAAGGCATCCTGAAGCCTGGAAAGTCATTAATTTGATTGTCCAGTATTTCCTTCATGAGATATTGCAACACTTAGAAAAAGTGTACAGCGCCAGCAGACAATGAATTTTCAGCACTAAAAAAACGAAACTTCATTAACAGCTAAACTAAACGTTTCCAATGTAAATTTCCACCCTTATATAGTGTAAAAAGACATCCTGAAGCCTGGGCAGTCATTAATTTGATTGTCCAATATTTCCCTTATGAGATAATGCCTCTCATAGCAAATGTGTACAGCGCGAGCTGAAAATGCATTTACATCACTAAAAAACCAAACTTTTATAACAGCTAAACCAAACGTTTCCAATGTACATTTCCACCTTTATATAGTGTAGAAAGGCATCCTGAAGCCTGGAAAGTCATTAATTTGATTGTCCAGTATTTCCTTCATGAGATATTGCAACACTTAGAAAAAGTGTACAGCGCCAGCAGACAATGAATTTTCAGCACTAAAAAAACGAAACTTCATTAACAGCTAAACTAAAAGTTTCCAATGTAAATTTCCACCTTTATATAGTGTAAAAAGACATCCTGAAGCCTGGGCAGCCATTAATTTGATTGTCCAATATTTCCCTTATGAGATAATGCCTCTCATAGCAAATGTGTACAGCGCGAGCTGAAAATGCATTTACAGCACTAAAAAACCAAACTTTTATAACAGCTAAACCAAACGTTTCCAATGTAAATTTCCACCTTTATATAGTGTAAAAAGACATCCTGAAGCCTGGGCAGTCATTAATTTGATTGTCCAATATTTCCCTTATGAGATAATGCCTCTCATAGCAAATGTGTACAGCGCGAGCTGAAAATGCATTTACAGCACTAAAAAACCAAACTTTTATAACAGCTAAACCAAACGTTTCCAATGTAAATTTCCACCTTTATATAGTGTAGAAAGGCATCCTGAAGCCTGGAAAGTCATTAATTTGATTGTCCAGTATTTCCTTCATGAGATATTGCAACACTTAGAAAAAGTGTACAGCGCCAGCAGACAATGAATTTTCAGCACTAAAAAAACGAAACTTCATTAACAGCTAAACCAAACGTTTCCAATGTAAATTTCCACATTTATAGAGTGTAAAAAGGCATCCTGAAGCCTGGGAAGTCATTAATTTGATTGTCCAGTATTTCCCTTATGAGATAATGCCTCACATAGCAAATGTGTACAGTGCGAGCTGAAAATGCATTTACAGCACTAAAAAAACAAACTTTTAGAACAGCTAAACCAAACGTTTCCAATGTAAATTTCCACCTTTATATAGTGTAGAAAGGCATCCTGAAGCCTGGAAAGTCATTAATTTGATTGTCCAGTATTTCCTTCATGAGATATTGCAACACGTAGAAAACGTGTACAGCGCCAGCAGACAATGAATTTTCAGCACTAAAAAAACGAAACTTCATTAACAGCTAAACTAAACGTTTCCAATGTAAATTTCCACCTTTATATAGTGTAGAAAGGCATCCTGAAGCCTGGAAAGTCATTAATTTGATTGTCCAGTATTTCCTTCATGAGATATTGCAACACTTAGAAAAAGTGTACAGCGCCAGCAGACAATGAATTTTCAGCACTAAAAAAACGAAACTTCATTAACAGCTAAACCAAACGTTTCCAATGTAAATTTCCACATTTATAGAGTGTAAAAAGGCATCCTGAAGCCTGGGAAGTCATTAATTTGATTGTCCAGTATTTCCCTTATGAGATAATGCCTCACATAGCAAATGTGTACAGTGCGAGCTGAAAATGCATTTACAGCACTAAAAAAACAAACTTTTAGAACAGCTAAACCAAACGTTTCCAATGTAAATTTCCACCTTTATATAGTGTAGAAAGGCATCCTGAAGCCTGGAAAGTCATTAATTTGATTGTCCAGTATTTCCTTCATGAGATATTGCAACACGTAGAAAACGTGTACAGCGCCAGCAGACAATGAATTTTCAGCACTAAAAAAACGAAACTTCATTAACAGCTAAACTAAACGTTTCCAATGTAAATTTCCACCTTTATATAGTGTAGAAAGGCATCCTGAAGCCTGGAAAGTCATTAATTTGATTGTCCAGTATTTCCTTCATGAGATATTGCAACACTTAGAAAAAGTGTACAGCGCCAGCAGACAATGAATTTTCAGCACTAAAAAAAACGAAACTTCATTAACAGCTAAACTAAACGTTTCCAATGTAAATTTCCACCTTTATATAGTGTAAAAAGACATCCTGAAGCCTGCGCAGCCATTAATTTGATTGTCCAATATTTCCCTTATGAGATAATGCCTCTCATTGCAAATGTGTACAGCGCGAGCTGAAAATGCATTTACAGCACGAAAAAAACAAACTTTTATAACAGCTTAACCAAACGTTTCCAATGTAAATTTCCACCTTTATAGAGTGTAAAAAGGCATCCTGAAGCCCGGGAAGTCATTAATTTGATTGTCCAGTATTTCCCTTATGAGATAATGCCTCACATAGCAAATGTGTACAGTGCGAGCTGAAAATGCATTTTAAGCACTAAAAAACCAAACTTTTATAACAGCTAAACCAAACGTTTCCAATGTAAATTTCCACCTTTATATAGTGTAAAAAGACATCCTGAAGCCTGGGCAGTCATTAATTTAATTGTCCAATATTTCCCTTATGAGATAATGCCTCTCATAGCAAATGTGTACAGCGCGAGCTGAAAATGTATTTACAGCACTAAAAAAACAAACTTTTATAACAGCTAAACCAAACGTTTCCAATGTAAATTTCCACCTTTATATAGTGTAGAAAGGCATCCTGAAGCCTGGAAAGTCATTAATTTGATTGTCCAGTATTTCCTTCATGAGATATTGCAACACTTAGAAAAAGTGTACAGCGCCAGCAGACAATGAATTTTCAGCACTAAAAAAACGAAACTTCATTAACAGCTAAACTAAACGTTTCCAATGTAAATTTCCACCCTTATATAGTGTAAAAAGACATCCTGAAGCCTGGGCAGTCATTAATTTGATTGTCCAATATTTCCCTTATGAGATAATGCCTCTCATAGCAAATGTGTACAGCGCGAGCTGAAAATGCATTTACATCACTAAAAAACCAAACTTTTATAACAGCTAAACCAAACGTTTCCAATGTACATTTCCACCTTTATATAGTGTAGAAAGGGATCCTGAAGCCTGGAAAGTCATTAATTTGATTGTCCAGTATTTCCTTCATGAGATATTGCAACACTTAGAAAAAGTGTACAGCGCCAGCAGACAATGAATTTTCAGCACTAAAAAAACGAAACTTCATTAACAGCTAAACTAAAAGTTTCCAATGTAAATTTCCACCTTTATATAGTGTAAAAAGACATCCTGAAGCCTGGGCAGCCATTAATTTGATTGTCCAATATTTCCCTTATGAGATAATGCCTCTCATAGCAAATGTGTACAGCGCGAGCTGAAAATGCATTTACAGCACTAAAAAACCAAACTTTTATAACAGCTAAACCAAACGTTTCCAATGTAAATTTCCACCTTTATATAGTGTAAAAAGACATCCTGAAGCCTGGGCAGTCATTAATTTGATTGTCCAATATTTCCCTTATGAGATAATGCCTCTCATAGCAAATGTGTACAGCGCGAGCTGAAAATGCATTTACAGCACTAAAAAACCAAACTTTTATAACAGCTAAACCAAACGTTTCCAATGTAAATTTCCACCTTTATATAGTGTAGAAAGGCATCCTGAAGCCTGGAAAGTCATTAATTTGATTGTCCAGTATTTCCTTCATGAGATATTGCAACACTTAGAAAAAGTGTACAGCGCCAGCAGACAATGAATTTTCAGCACTAAAAAAACGAAACTTCATTAACAGCTAAACTAAACGTTTCCAATGTAAATTTCCACCTTTATATAGTGTAAAAAGACATCCTGAAGCCTGGGCAGTCATTAATTTGATTGTCCAATATTTCCCTTATGAGATAATGCCTCTCATTGCAAATGTGTACAGCGCGAGCTGAAAATGCATTTACAGCACGAAAAAAACAAACTTTTATAACAGCTAAACCAAACGTTTCCAATGTAAATTTCCACCTTTATAGAGTGTAAAAAGGCATCCTGAAGCCGGGGAAGTCATTAATTTGATTGTCCAGTATTTCCCTTATGAGATAATGCCTCACATAGCAAATGTGTACAGTGCGAGCTGAAAATGCATTTTAAGCACTAAAAAACCAAACTTTTATAACAGCTAAACCAAACGTTTCCAATGTAAATTTCCACCTTTATATAGTGTAAAAAGACATCCTGAAGCCTGGGCAGTCATTAATTTGATTGTCCAGTATTTCCCTTTTGAGATAATGCCTCTCATAGCAAATGTGTACAGCGCGGGCTGAAAATGCATTTACAGCACTAAAAAACCAAACTTTTATAACAGCTAAACCAAACGTTTCCAATGTACATTTCCACCTTTATATAGTGTAGAAAGGCATCCTGAAGCCTGGAAAGTCATTAATTTGATTGTCCAGTATTTCCTTCATGAGATATTGCAACACTTAGAAAAAGTGTACAGCGCCAGCAGACAATGAATTTTCAGCACTAAAAAAACGAAACTTCATTAACAGCTAAACTAAACGTTTCCAATGTAAATTTCCACCCTTATATAGTGTAAAAAGACATCCTGAAGCCTGGGCAGTCATTAATTTGATTGTCCAATATTTCCCTTATGAGATAATGCCTCTCATAGCAAATGTGTACAGCGCGAGCTGAAAATGCATTTACAGCACTAAAAAACCAAACGTTTATAACAGCTAAACCAAACGTTTCCAATGTAAATTTCCACCTTTATATAGTGTAGAAAGGCATCCTGAAGCCTGGAAAGTCATTAATTTGATTGTCCAGTATTTCCTTCATGAGATATTGCAACACTTAGAAAAAGTGTACAGCGCCAGCAGACAATGAATTTTCAGCACTAAAAAAACGAAACTTCATTAACAGCTAAACCAAACGTTTCCAATGTAAATTTCCACCCTTATATAGTGTAAAAAGACATCCTGAAGCCTGGGCAGTCATTAATTTGATTGTCCAATATTTCCCTTATGAGATAATGCCTCACATAGCAAATGTGTACAGTGCGAGCTGAAAATGCATTTTCAGCACTAAAAAACCAAACTTTTATAACAGCTAAACCAAACGTTTCCAATGTAAATTTCCACCTTTATATAGTGTAAAAAGACATCCTGAAGCCTGGGCAGTCATTAATTTGATTGTCCAGTATTTCCCTTATGAGATAATGCCTCACATAGCAAATGTGTACAGCGCGAGCTGAAAATGCATTTACAGCACTAAAAAACCAAACTTTTATAACAGCTAAACCAAACGTTTCCAATGTAAATTTCCACCTTTATATAGTGTAAAAAGACATCCTGAAGCCTGGGCAGTCATTAATTTGATTGTCCAATATTTCCCTTATGAGATAATGCCTCTCATAGCAAATGTGTACAGCGCGAGCTGAAAATGCATTTACAGCACTAAAAAAACGAAACTTCATTAACAGCTAAACTAAAAGTTTCCAATGTAAATTTCCACCTTTATATAGTGTAAAAAGACATCCTGAAGCCTGGGCAGCCATTAATTTGATTGTCCAATATTTCCCTTATGAGATAATGCCTCTCATAGCAAATGTGTACAGCGCGAGCTGAAAATGCATTTACAGCACTAAAAAACCAAACTTTTATAACAGCTAAACCAAACGTTTCCAATGTAAATTTCCACCTTTATATAGTGTAGAAAGGCATCCTGAAGCCTGGAAAGTCATTAATTTGATTGTCCAGTATTTCCTTCATGAGATATTGCAACACTTAGAAAAAGTGTACAGCGCGAGCTGAAAATGCATTTACAGCACTAAAAAACCAAACTTTTATAACAGCTAAACCAAACGTTTCAAATGTAAATTTCCACCTTTATATAGTGTAGAAAGGCATCCTGAAGCCCGGAAAGTCATTAATTTGATTGTCCAGTATTTCCTTCATGAGATATTGCAACACTTAGAAAAAGTGTACAGCGCCAGCACACAATGAATTCTCAGCACTAAAAAAACGAAACTTCATTAACAGCTAAACCAAACGTTTCCAATGTAAATTTCCACATTTATAGAGTGTAAAAAGGCATCCTGAAGCCTGGGAAGTCATTAATTTGATTGTCCAGTATTTCCCTTATGAGATAATGCCTCACATAGCAAATGTGTACAGTGCGAGCTGAAAATGCATTTTCAGCACTAAAAAACCAAACTTTTATAACAGCTAAACCAAACGTTTCCAATGTAAATTTCCACCTTTATATAGTGTAAAAAGACATCCTGAAGCCTGGGCAGTCATTAATTTGATTGTCCAGTATTTCCCTTATGAGATAATGCCTCACATAGCAAATGTGGACAGTGCGAGCTGAAAATGCATTTTCAGCACTAAAAAAACCAAACTTTTATAACAGCTAAACCAAACGTTTCCAATGTAAATTTCCACCTTTATATAGTGTAAAAAGACATCCTGAAGCCTGGGCAGTCATTAATTTGATTGTCCAATATTTCCCTTATGAGATAATGCCTCTCATAGCAAATGTGTACAGCGCGAGCTGAAAATGCATTTACAGCACTAAAAAACCAAACTTTTATAACAGCTAAACCAAACGTTTCCAATGTACATTTCCACCTTTATATAGTGTAGAAAGGCATCCTGAAGCCTGGAAAGTCATTAATGTGATTGTCCAGTATTTCCTTCATGAGATATTGCAACACTTAGAAAAAGTGTACAGCGCCAGCAGACAATGAATTTTCAGCACTAAAAAAACGAAACTTCATTAACAGCTAAACTAAACGTTTCCAATGTAAATTTCCACCCTTATATAGTGTAAAAAGACATTCTGAAGCCTGGGCAGTCATTAATTTGATTGTCCAATATTTCCCTTATGAGATAATGCCTCTCATAGCAAATGTGTACAGCGCGAGCTGAAAATGCATTTACAGCACTAAAAAACCAAACTTTTATAACAGCTAAACCAAACGTTTCCAATGTAAATTTCCACCTTTATATAGTGTAGAAAGGCATCCTGAAGCCTGGAAAGTCATTAATTTGATTGTCCAGTATTTCCTTCATGAGATATTGCAACACTTAGAAAAAGTGTACAGCGCCAGCAGACAATGAATTTTCAGCACTAAAAAAACGAAACTTCATTAACAGCTAAACCAAACGTTTCCAATGTAAATTTCCACCTTTATATAGTGTAGAAAGGCATCCTGAAGCCTGGAAAGTCATTAATTTGATTGTCCAGTATTTCCTTCATGAGATATTGCAACACTTAGAAAAAGTGTACAGCGCCAGCAGACAATGAATTTTCAGCACTAAAAAAAACGAAACTTCATTAACAGCTAAACCAAACGTTTCCAATGTAAATTTCCACCTTTATATAGTGTAGAAAGGCATCCTGAAGCCTGGAAAGACATTAATTTGATTGTCCAGTATTTCCTTCATGAGATATTGCAACACTTAGAAAAAGTGTACAGCGCCAGCAGACAATGAATTTTCAGCACTAAAAAACGAAACTTCATTAACAGCTAAACCAAACGTTTCCAATGTAAATTTCCACATTTATAGAGTGTAAAAAGGCATCCTGAAGCCTGGGAAGTCATTAATTTGATTGTCCAGTATTCCCCTTATGAGATAATGCCTCACATAGCAAATGTGTACAGTGCGAGCTGAAAATGCATTTTCAGCACTAAAAAACCAAACTTTTATAACAGCTAAACCAAACGTTTCCAATGTAAATTTCCACCTTTATATAGTGTAAAAAGACATCCTGAAGCCTGGGCAGTCATTAATTTGATTGTCCAATATTTCCCTTTTGAGATAATGCCTCTCATAGCAAATGTGTACAGCGCGAGCTGAAAATGCATTTACAGCACTAAAAAACCAAACTTTTATAACAGCTAAACCAAACGTTTCCAATGTACATTTCCACCTTTATATAGTGTAGAAAGGCATCCTGAAGCCTGGAAAGTCATTTATTTGATTGTCCAGTATTTCCTTCATGAGATATTGCAACACTTAGAAAAAGTGTACAGCGCCAGCAGACAATGAATTTTCAGCACTAAAAAAACGAAACTTCATTAACAGCTAAACTAAACGTTTCCAATGTAAATTTCCACCCTTATATGGTGTAAAAAGACATCCTGAAGCCTGGGCAGTCATTAATTTGATTGTCCAATATTTCCCTTATGAGATAATGCCTCTCATAGCAAATGTGTACAGCGCGAGCTGAAAATGCATTTACAGCACTAAAAAACCAAACTTTTCTAACAGCTAAACCAAACGTTTCCAATGTAAATTTCCACCTTTATATAGTGTAAAAAGACATCCTGAAGCCTGGGCAGTCATTAATTTGATTGTCCAATATTTCCCTTATGAGATAATGCCTCTCATAGCAAATGTGTACAGCGCGAGCTGAAAATGCATTTACAGCACTAAAAAAACAAACTTTTATAACAGCTAAACCAAAACTGGGTTTAGCTAGTCAGTAAAACACTCTTTATAGTGTAGCAACGTTAGTAACGCTAAATTCTTACCTAGTTTATGAGACGAGTGCTGTACTTGACTATTTTTTGTAATTTATTATTATTATTTTTTTTTAATGCTTTATAGAGCAAATTGCACCTATGACAGTTGTTATTACCACAGAAGCCATCTCAAATGGTTGCAAACTCTGAGGGTGACTTTGAACCGGAAGTCCCGCCTCAATCGTCATCTGATTGACAGCGGAATCCTGGAGCCAGAGAAGAGAAAAGAATCAGACACGAAGTTGAAGAAGCGAAAAAAAATAAACATCGAATCTTAAAGTTCTCGCAACGAGGGTGACTGTTGGGGTCTGGAGAAGTGACCGGGAGATGGGGAGCCCCGTATTTTGGTCTTGGTAAGAGGGTAACTCACTTGATGTTGACGAGGGAACCTATGCCGCTATGCTATATACCGACGTGAGAAAACTACGGCCTGGGGGCCACATGCGGCCCGTTAAACGTTTTAATCCGGCCCGCCGAATTTGAAAAAAAAAAAAATAAACCTTGTTAATGTTTTATTTTCAAAATAGTGTGGTTTTTCAAAGACAAGCTTTTGTTCACTTTCATTTAAAATTAAATGTATTTTTTTTCTCAGATGAGATGAGGTTACCAAAACACTCCATCCATCTGCTCCTGGTCCAGCCCCTCTGTCAAATTTTAGAACCCATTGTGGCCCGCCAATAAAAAAGTTTTCCCACCCCTGCTATATACTATAAACTATGTTAATGTCGTCAGGCCATTATAGAGTATTTCTTCTGACATTTTGAAGGAGAAATAATACTCAACGTTTTATTTTTTTATGATGTTTGAGGCATTCTGACTGAAATACAGTTAAATTGAGGTTACCAGTAGTCATTTCCATTACCTGTAAATGTAAATTAGAATGTAACTTACTACAGTGAACCCTCGGTTATCGCGGTTAATGGGGACCGAGACCACCCGCGAAAACTGAAAATCCGCGAAGTAGCGGCGCACCTTCAAAAATGCTTAAAAAAAAAAAAGTGCGAAGTAGCGGCGCACCTTCAAAAATGCTTAAAAAAAAAAAGTGCGAAGTAGCGGCGCACCTTCAAAAATGCTTAAAAAAATAAATAAATAATATATATATATATATATATATATATATATATATATATATATATATACGGGTAGAGAGAGAGAGGGTGAAATTCATGTTATAACAAAAAAAAAAAATTATTAAAACATTTTTTTATTCCCCAGCCATTATTTTTGTATTTATTCAATTACTTCTTTTTGTATTTATTTAATTACTTCGACTTTTACCTGCTGGTACGCCGTCCGGTGTGCCCTGGCATTCTTCATTTATTTATTCATTTATTCATTCATAACTGACAGCCTCGCGCTCCGCTCATGCCCGGGCGGAAGGTGTTCCTCTTCGGCTTAACAACCACGCACGCCGGCCGGTCTCCTCCGGAGCTCTCGCACGGTCCCGAACGGAGCGAAATGTCGCCCCGCTAGTGCCCGGGCGGAAGTTGTTCCTCTTCGGCTTAACTGCCACGCACGCTGGCCGGAGCTCTGGTACGGTCCGAACCGCGCGAAACGTCGCCCCAAATCGTGCCCGGGGGAACGTGCTCTTCTTTGTCCACTCTCCTCTTCGCCCACGTTCTTCTTCGGCGCACGCCGGCCGTCTAACCACTCCAGCGCCCCGTCGTGCCGCTCGGCGAAACTACAATGCCCCCGAATATTTTTTAGACCCGCGAAGCACTGAACCCGCGAAAGGTGAACCGCGAAGTAGCGAGGGTTCACTGTATTGCAGCCAGATACCTATAAAATGTCATTTAATTTGCACTGTTTTGATCGCCACTGTTTTGCTCATTGAACAACAAATGAAAAGATGAATCATACACAGTGTTTGTAAAGATAATTGTCAATGTTTTATTAAATGAAATTCCAATGTAAAATTGTGTAATATTGTGTTATATAATGGGTCTACAACATACATTTCTCACAGACAAGTAGAGCTTTTTCTCATGAAATGTGTTGAAAAAAAACTAACATTTGAACATTGTTTTGCGTTACAACATCCGTGTTTACTGGTCATAAATTATTAACTTAAGTTTAATATACACTACACGAGCTGGGTAGCCACCACGCCTCAACCACCATAACAAGTTCGCTAACCCTTTAAGTCGAACGAGGTAGCTAACATATCGGGTTCAATTTGTACCAAAAATATGCTGTTGTGCCTTGTGTCTCTGTATATGTCGTCATGACGTGTCATTTGACAAAGCCTTGTGTCGATGTTAGTTGTCGATGTAACAGTCTATGTTAGATGTCAATGTATGTCTATGTTAGATCTCAATGTGTCGATGTTAGATGTCAATCTATGTGTCTATATTAGATGTGTTTATGTTAGATGTCTATGTAAATGTTTGTTAGATGTCGATGTGTGTAAGATGTCTATGTAAAGGTTGGTTAGATGTCGATGTCTATGTAAATGTTTATGATGGATGTCGATGTGTCTGTTAGATGTCCGTGTTTGTTAGATGTGATTGTAATGGTTTATGTTATAGACGTCAATGTAAGTGTCAATGTTAGATGCCCATGCATGTTTGTTAGATGTCGATATATGTGTCATTGTTACATTTCAACGTAAATGTTGTTCGTGCAAGTTTCCAGTCCTCCAGCCACGTGACATCATGCGCGTCAAAGTGATAACTCGTACATTTCACGGAGGGAAAAAAAACAGACACCATTGGTAGTTTTGACCGGGAAAAAAAAATCATTTATTTTTTTCGAACACCTCATGTCTCTTTCAGCGTAAGAATAAACATGACACGACCAAAATAAAATATACCAACACAGGCAAATATTTAAGGAGCACTCAAGAGATACACTTCAGCTCATTTAATCCCACCTATTTTTACTAACGCAAACCCTTCAATTCTAGCGCCCACAGAATAGTGTGCTATAATGCTATAAAAATATGGAGCCTTTACCTGACAGCGTTTGAATATAACTGAATTCCCATTGCTCACGAAAAACTGAGAAACTAAGAACAAACATTTCAAGCACAAGCTTGACTTGACTTCAACAGTTCTATTTTTTCTTTTGTGACAGCTCAGACATCAAAATAATGCTTTCCTTCTATAAAATAAAAACAGCATGACAAAAGGTGCTGAAATAAACTATATACGGAAGTGCGTGAGTGACAGTGTGTGCATGTGTTTTTGCAACGCATGTGTACACCCCGCCATACAAATTACACAATTCGTTGGGTATGTGGTATACACTAAAACAATTGCCTTGGAGCAAGTGAACACAACACGTCTCACACTGTATACATGCTGTAGAAGGGCTGGGCGATATGACCTCAAATCAATATCGCGAGAAATCGAGCAATTTTACCTCGATAACGATAAATGCACGATAAATTCCCACGTGGACTAAAATCAAAATAAATGCAGGAATTGCATATTGACTGTTTTTTTTATTGACCAACTGGTACACTTTACTTTCAATGAAAAATAAAAGTACAAAAATCATTTGTATGAACATTCCAAATAGCTTGCAGGGTTCGCGGTTAACTTTAAAAACTGCTTGCCCATAGGGCAAGTGCCACTAAAATTTGCCTTGCCCGAGTGGCCAAATTACTTGCCCGACTTGGGCAAGTGACAATTTTTTTTCTCTAAGAATAAAATGTTTATGGTTGTAAAATGTGCGCCACAAATGTAAATAAACATATAATCTGATAAGCATAAATTAATCTTGTTTTCATCGTCAACCATGAAACCCTACTCACAAGAGCAAATGTATCATCCTGTGCAGTTATTGAAAATGTTAATTGTAGTTTTAATAATTAACAAATCTGCATGTTAAATTGGGAAAATGATATTACAGCAATCCAGATGATCAATTTTAAGTCCAGGAGAGCGTATTAATTGAGGAATCACATGAGTAAATTATGAGTGTGGCAAATTTGTGTATTCCTTTAAGACCAGTGCCTGTGGTGCTGCCTCCATAAGTTTCATAGCATATACAGAACACAGTCACTGACACTATGTCAGGTCACATCATGGAGCTAATGAATTAACAGCCAATAATCAAATATTACTCCCTTCCTTACTCACAACTGAATTGTCTACTTAAAAATATTCGAGCTATTTTAGTCATGTCAGAGGAATCCGAAATGTTCGGATTTGAACGAACTCGTCGCCAATTTTCGGCCAAAATATCGTAGGTTTTTGTTGTGTTTTTCAAACTTCAAATGAGGATGCTACGACAGCGAGTTCCAATACTGCGGGATTTATTGACGTCCACTTTAACTCGACATTCACTGAACTAACTGATCCCCGTAGCGCCCGCCCATTGCCCCCGATAAGGCCAATGGACCATACCAAAACATAAGGGGTTGTCTGGGTTAAACCATCACCATACAGTGCACACAAACAGATCACACCACCGTTTTCGTCAAAATTAAAGATATTTGGCTGCTTTAAAAAATGCTTGCCCGGTCGGGCAAGTTGCCCATAATTTTACCTTGCCCGTGGCCAAATTTCACTTGCCCCGGGCAATCGGGAAGCGGGTAACCGCTGTCATGATCCTTGTTTTGTCATGCCACGTGTCTTTTGTTTTGTTTTCCCAGCTGACCTGTGGGCGTGGCCCCCGGCATTCTTGTCATGCCATGTGCTCATGGCCGGAGAGTCACGCTCACCGGCAGCTCAGCTGTGCCTTGTCAAGCCTTGATTACCCGGTCTATTTATGCCTCCGACGCTGACTCCTCAGCGTCGGATTATTCCTTCTCAATGCTCACGACCACGTTCCACGTCTGTGTAGTTCGCTCATTGTATTCTTGATCTGTTAGTGTTATGACCTTCGCCTCGTTCCTCGATTACGCTCTCTGCCTGTCGCTTGTCGGATTCCTTTGCTCGATCTCTTTTTGTTACTTTCATCTTACCTTGCATGTGCAAGCGCCTTTTGTTCTCGTTACTGTTATGTCCCTGGTGTGGCTTTTCCCTCCAGCGCTTTCTGTTAATTCTTGTCGGCTTCGCCTCCGTAGTTTGCTTAATTTGATTCTGACAATAAACCTATTGTCAACTACCTTGTCTCCCGTGTCCGCGTTTAAGGAGTTCCATCCTCGCTGCTTTTCCGGCCACGGCTGGAAAAGCAGCCAGACCTTACAGAATAATCCGACCAACATGGACTCCGCGGACGCGGCGAGACTTCACAGAGTCTTGGCCAGTCAAGGCGAGATGGTGGGACAGCAGGCGACGGAGCTGGCGGAGCTCCGCAGCGCCGTTGTCCAGTTGGCCCGCCACCTCGACGCTCTCGACACCCACCTTGGCAGTCTCCTGCCGCGGACCGTCGAGACCCCCGATCCGACGACTCTCGCGAGCGGAGCCTCCCCAGCCGCCTTTTTCGGACGGGAGCCAAATTTACCGCATCCCCCACGCTATGGGGGGGAGCCCGGCACATGCGCCCAATTCATTCATCAGTGCCGCCTGATTTTCGATCAGCAACCGCTCACTTATGCCCACGATAGCGCCAAGGTGGCCTTCATGATGAGTTTATTGACCGGTCAAGCTAGCGCCTGGGCCGTGGCCGTGAGCAACGCGCGTTCCGATCTCCGTTCATCCTTTCCCCTGTTCCTGGATGAATTCCAGCGTGTGTTTCACCACCCGATTCAGGGGAGGGCGGCGGGCGGGGAACTCCTTGACTGCACGCAGGGCAGCCAATCTGTGGCCGATTATTCGATCAGCTTCCGCATTAGCGCGGCGGAGAGCGGGTTTAATGACTGCGCCCTACGAACCTTGTTCCGCCGTGGACTCAATACAGCCTTAAAAGACGAGCTCGCCGTTCGCGAGGACGCCGCTTCCCTGGAGGAACTCATCTCCCTGGCAATCCGTCTGGACAATCGCCTGCGGGAGAGACGTCGGGAGAGGGGAGTGGAGCAACCGCGCACAGAGGCAGCGCGCCAGCCGGCCGCCACCTTCCGCCATGCCGATGAGCCTATGCAGCTGGGAGGGGGCCGGTTGGATTCTACGGAACGCCAGAGACGCCTTCGCTCTGGGTCCTGCTTCTACTGCGGCGCGGCTGGTCACCGCGTGTCCTCCTGCACGGCACGCCCTTCACGCAACCCTTCTCAAGCGACTCCCGACGAACTATGTAAGTCGCCCGCCGCACCGCTCGACTCCTCCTTCTCTCACGAGGAGGAGTCCGACGAACCGCCTGCCGACCCCGGGGACATGGGGGCCGAGGGGTCCAAGAGACTTGAGCTGAGTGGAGAGATAATCGGCCCGGCCGCCCGGCTCAGGGTCCAGTCCCTAGTGGACTCCGGCGCCGACGATTGTTTTATTGACCCCGGGTTGGTCGCCAAGTTAGGTTGCACCGTCGATATTCTCGCGAAGCCCAAAAGAGTTTGTGATCTCGACGGACGGCTCCTGGCGGAGATCAGGCAGGTGACCTCGCCTCTCACGTTAAGGTTGTTAGGCAATCATATAGAGAAACGGGCATTTTTTGTTATGCCATCCAGAGCAGCTCCCATCGTTCTGGGGCTTCCCTGGTTACGGTTTCACCAGCCCGTCATAGATTGGGATAGGTTGGCGCTCGACAACTGGAGCCCCTACTGTCACGCACATTGTTTACGCGCCGCGGAGGATGGGCCGAGCCCCCGATCCTCAACCCCCGAGGTCATTTGCCTCAGTAACGTGCCCCAGATTTACCACAACCTCCGAGGGGTTTTCAGTAAAGACAGGGCCCAGTCCTTGCCCCCCCACCGTCCTTACGATTGCGCCATAGACTTGGTGCCCGACGCGCCTCTTCCGTCGGTTCGCCTATACAAGCTGTCCCAGCCGGAGCAAGCAGCCATGAAACAATATATCTCCGAGTCCCTCGCAGCGGGGTTGATCAGGCCGTCCAAATCCCCGGTAGGTTCGGGGTTTTTCTTTGTTCCGAAAAAAGACAAGACGTTACGCCCATGTGTCGACTACAAGGGGTTAAACGACATCACTGTCAAGAACCGATATCCGCTCCCGCTGCTCGACTCCGCCTTCGCCCCGTTACAATCCGCCACCATATTTACAAAATTAGATCTGCGCAGCGCTTACCACCTGGTGCGCATTCGGGAGGGGGACGAGTGGAAGACCGCGTTCAAGACCCCCATAGGGCACTTCGAATATCGAGTCATGCCTTTCGGCCTGACTAACGCTCCCGCGGTTTTCCAAAACCTTATTAACGACGTGCTCCGCGACATGCTGAATATCTTTTGCTTTGTATACCTCGATGATATACTTATCTTCTCGCGCTCGGTCAAGGAGCACCAGCAGCACGTGCGGGCCGTGCTGCAGCGTCTTCTCCAGAACCGCTTATACATTAAAGCGGAGAAGTGCGAGTTTCACGTCCGTTCGGTCCAATTTTTGGGTTTCATTGTGGAGGAGGGGCGGCTCAGGGCCGACCCGGCCAAGATTAGTGCCGTAGTGGACTGGCCGACACCCATTAACCGCAAACAATTACAGCGATTTCTCGGGTTTGCGAACTTTTACCGCCGTTTTATTCAAGACTATAGCCGCCGAGCGCTACCGCTCACCCGCCTCACCTCCACCAAGGTTCGCTTCTCATGGGATCGGGAGGCCGAGGAGGCGTTTTCGGCCCTCAAGAGGGCGTTCACCAACCCCCCTGTCTTACACCATGTTAATTCTGATCTACCTTTCATTGTAGAAGTGGACGCCTCTGATTCGGGAGTGGGGGCGGTGCTGTCCCAGCGCTCCCCGGTCGACCAGAAGCTCCACCCTTGCGCCTTCTTCTCCCGCCGCCTCACCCCTGCCGAGGCCAACTACGACGTGGGAAACCGGGAGCTCCTCGCCGTCGTTCTCGCCCTCCAAGAGTGGCGCCACTGGCTGGAGGGCGCCGCTCACCCGTTCACCGTGTACACCGACCACAAGAACCTGGCATACATCCGATCCGTAAAGAGACTTAGCCCACGCCTGGCACGGTGGTCCCTGCTCCTCAGCCACTACGACTATGTCTTGACCTACCGCCCCGGCTCTCAGAACGCCAAGTCTGATGCCCTGTCCAGGGTCCACGATCCCGTGGAGGAGGAGCCCGAGCCGGACAGCGTCGTCCCGGATCACCGCCTGGTGGGAGCTCTGCGCTGGGAGATCGAGCAACGCATTCTGCGGGTACAGGCGGTGGAAGGCGAACCGTCCGAGTGCCCAGCTGGTCGGCTGTTCGTTCCGGACCGTTTCCGCGCGGAGGTGCTAAAGTGGGGGCATTCCTCCAGGGTGGCTTGTCATCCCGGAATTCGTCGCACCCTCGGTCTCGTCGCCCAACGCTTCTGGTGGCCTGACTTGCGAAAGGATGTCCAAGATTACGTCAAGGCCTGCTCCTCCTGTGCGACGAACAAGGCTTTGCACCAGCCGCCGGCGGGGCTACTTCACCCACTGCCCGTTCCGGCCCGACCGCGGTCACACATAGCCTTGGACTTTGTGACCGGTCTGCCCACGTCAAAGGGCAACTCGGTCATCCTCACAATCGTTGATCGTTTTTCTAAGTCTGCTCACTTTGTGGCCCTGCCCAAGCTACCATCGGCTCTTGAGACCGCTAAACTGCTCGTGTCACATGTTTTCAGGCTCCATGGAATTCCTGCCGACCTAGTGTCGGACCGAGGCCCACAATTCGTCTCCCGGGTATGGAGGCTCTTCTGCCGAGCACTGGGGGCCACGTCAAGCCTGTCCTCCGGATACCACCCCCAGTCGAACGGCCAGTCCGAAAGGGCCAATCAAGACCTGGAAGCCACCCTACGGTGCGTATGCGGCGACCGCCCGTCATCATGGTCTGACCATCTGTCCTGGGTGGAATACGCCCACAACACGCTGGTATCATCTGCCACGGGACAGTCGCCCTTCATGGCGGCCTACGGCTACCAGCCGCCGCTTTTTCCATCCCAGGAGGGGATGGTTGAGGTACCCTCCGTCCAGCAGCACCTCAAGCGCGCCCACCACGTATGGCGGGAGGCCCGAGCGGCCTTGTCCCGTACCGCTGAACGCAACCGGCAGATCGCCGATCGCCGCCGCCGACCGGCTCCGACCTACCACCCAGGCGACAAGGTATGGCTCTCAACGCGCGACCTCAAGCTTGCAGGCACCTCACGCAAGCTGGGCCCACGCTTCCTGGGGCCCTTCGAGGTCGAGGCCATCGTCAACCCGGTGGCGATCAAGCTCAAGCTCCCCGCAACCATGAAAGTCCACCCTGTCTTCCATGTGTCCCTCATCAAACCCGTCTCCTCATCACCACTGCTTCCGCCACCCGCCCTCCCTCCGCCGCCGAGGATCATCGATGGAGATCCGGTGTACACGGTGCGGGAAATTCTGGACTCCAGGCGCAGGGGCAGGGGTGTGCAGTACCTGGTCGACTGGGAGGGTTACGGACCGGAAGAGCGCCAATGGGTCCCCCGCTCCTGGATTATGGACCACACGCTCATTAATGATTTCCACAATAGTCACCCGGGCAAGCCCGGTAGTCCGCCAGGAGGCGTCCGTTAAGGGGGGGGTACTGTCATGATCCTTGTTTTGTCATGCCACGTGTCTTTTGTTTTGTTTTCCCAGCTGACCTGTGGGCGTGGCCCCCGGCATTCTTGTCATGCCATGTGCTCATGGCCGGAGAGTCACGCTCACCGGCAGCTCAGCTGTGCCTTGTCAAGCCTTGATTACCCGGTCTATTTATGCCTCCGACGCTGACTCCTCAGCGTCGGATTATTCCTTCTCAATGCTCACGACCACGTTCCACGTCTGTGTAGTTCGCTCATTGTATTCTTGATCTGTTAGTGTTATGACCTTCGCCTCGTTCCTCGATTACGCTCTCTGCCTGTCGCTTGTCGGATTCCTTTGCTCGATCTCTTTTTGTTACTTTCATCTTACCTTGCATGTGCAAGCGCCTTTTGTTCTCGTTACTGTTATGTCCCTGGTGTGGCTTTTCCCTCCAGCGCTTTCTGTTAATTCTTGTCGGCTTCGCCTCCGTAGTTTGCTTAATTTGATTCTGACAATAAACCTATTGTCAACTACCTTGTCTCCCGTGTCCGCGTTTAAGGAGTTCCATCCTCGCTGCTTTTCCGGCCACGGCTGGAAAAGCAGCCAGACCTTACAACCGCGAACCCTGAGCTTGCTTTGCATGACTTGAACAATGTCACAAAGAAAAAGGGTACCTCTTGCGAAATCTTTTTCTGCAAATAGATTGCGCCAAAATGCTCTCATGATGTAAATAATGGCAAATAAAAAAACGCTAAATAAAATGAAAGAAAATGTCAATGCAAGCCAAATAAACAAGTGGGTATTATCGGGGAAAATGTGCCGTCTCGAGTACTCTGCTGCGCAGTCGCCACTTGTCATCTATGTAATGCACAGTTAGGCTCAATCAGGGATCCATGTTGCGACCCGACCACAAGTCGGATGTAGATGCAAAATGCTTGACATGTCTAAGCTCCCGGCCCGATGTAGTCCATATCGGGAAATACGGCTTTCATGAAGCGTTTAAATCCTGTGCGCGCCACGTAACTAGAGGAGCTTTATCTTTAGCTATGTGCTAGGCTATCGCGTCCACCTCTGAGACGTTCTCTCGTATGGTGTCGCCTCCGTTCATGGGCTGTTGTCACTTGTCGAACCTTGCTTCTCACTTTGAACTTTCAGCACAGCATGGTTGTGTTGTGGGTGGTGAGAAAGCTTCTGGATTTGAATCGCCAGCAACGAGAGCGACAGACGGGTGGAGTCACATGACTAGAGGCGCTGTAGCGGTCTTAAAGGGGCATGAACATTGCCGCAGACAAAAGGCTTTTCTTTTTTTATTCATCGAATTTACCGACATGGGCAAAATGATTTCGGTCATTGTAATAAATTTCGGTAACGGTAAATTTTCGGTTTATCGCCCAGCCCTATGCTGTAGCATGGCTTTTTTTGCCGTGGGTGTCAAATATTTTACTTTGTTTTCAGAGTGCTTACAGACCTCTTGGTTTTGCCTCAAAATAATTGTCTGCAAAGCAGTCTGTGCCATCCGCATCATTGATGTGCAGGAGTAGCTTGTTGGTAATAAATAGCTGCAAGAAGTCCGCTGTTTGCCGCAGCATCCAGTGGTCCAGCGCTCGCAGTGAAAGTCTTGTCTGGCAGCCCGAACCATCCCCAAACATTTCGAGATGCACGCCCACTAAATTCCAGAAATATAAACATGGACAAACTTGACATTCTTCCAGATTCTGTCTCTTTGCATTGTTTTGAAGTTACTCCTGCAACTTTTCCACTTCTTCGATCCTCCCCATTGTCTGAAAAAGAAGTGTATATTTTGATTTGAAATAATGACCTCAACATACCAATACATTTGTTTATCATCTGAACTGGATCATTTTGAAACAACATTTGGGTTGGACATCTGGGATTTGTTGTTGTGTATATTCAGAGTAATCCTTTTCTTGTATATAGCTAAAGCAATAGTCGCTGGCCTTGAAAATGGGTACAAGACTTGACCAAATTAAGATGCCATAAGGTCTAATTTGCCCCTTCTCTACCACAACTGATTTAGAGGCCATTAGTAACAGATTTGAGAAGACCACTTTTAAAGATATGAAGCCAGAGCTCGGCACCGGACCCATTTTAATTATTTATTATAATTTTAATGTATTATTGAGCAAATGACACAATATGTCAGTAGTGATTACCACAGAAGTCATGTCAAAATAGTGCAAATTCTGAGGTCGACTTCAAATCAGACAGGCGGAGACGAGCGCCAGAGAAGAGATGAGAATCAGAAGAGATGTTGAAGAAGCTAATAACAAAAAAAACAAAAAAACACATCAAATCTCCATGTAGTAGCAACGGGGATGGCTCATGGGGTCAGGAGAAGTGAGCGGGAGATGGGGAGTATGAGGTGCCGTTGGGGACAAAAATCAGGAATTGCTTCACACTTCTGAAATGTACTCTTACACACCAGTGAAATTGTTGTTGCTCATGCATACTTATGAAACGCTATCATACATACGAGTGAAACGCTCTCATACACACTAGTGAAATAGTTGTTGCTCATACACTCGTCAAATGCGCTCATACACATAGGTGAAACATTCTCATACACACCAGTGAAAGGCGCTCAGGCACAATTGTGAAATTATTGTTATTCATAAATACAACTGAAACATGCTCATGCCCATACACGAGTGAAATGCTTTCATACAAACACCCACACTGTTGAAAATGCTGTCATGAACACAAGATCGCTTACAAATACTAAAATGTAAAAATTAATCATTTATTTAGCAGGGATGCATGGTGGGCGACTTGTTAGCACGATGGTCTCACAATGCAGAGGTCGCGGGATTGATTCCGGCTTTCCTGTTTGGAGTTTGCATGTTTCCCACACGCCTGCGTGGGTTCTCCGGTTTCCTCCCACATTCCAAACACATGCATGGCAGGTTGTTTGGACACCCTAAATTGGTGTGAGTGTGAGCGCGGATGGTTGTTTGTCTTTGTGTGACCTGCGATTGGCTGGCAACCAGTTTAGGGTGTACCCCACCTACTGCCCCAAGATAGCTGGGATAGGCTCCAGCACCCCCCGCAACCCTTGTGAGGAGAAGCCGTACAGATAATGGATGGTGGGATGGCATTCATAATGGACGGCCGCCACGGTGGGCGACTTGTGAGCACGATGGTCTCACAATGCAGAGGTTGTGGGATCGATTCCGGCTCCGGCCTTCCTGTGTAGAGTTTGCATGTTCTCCCAAGCCTGCGTAGTTTTCTCTGAGTTCGCCAGTTTCCTCGCACATTGCAAAAACATGCATCCATTTACTCTGATGCCAATGTTTTCTGTACCTTATGGCAGATTTTTCTCTTTGCCGAAGACTATTAGCACTTGTAGAGCGAGGACCTGTGCCACAGTCGTCAACTGCACCCTAAAATCTGATCATTTTGTATTTTAGACATTACACACTACACAGTTAAAGATGGTCCAAAAAAGAAAAATGGATTAATGTATTTCAACTTACATAATACTCTTTAAAGAGCTGACCAGCTCATTCCCAGAGGTACGTATTGGGGCGTATTGGTCGTCTTTACAGAAGACTCCAGGAGGTAACTCAGGTTTGACCTTCAGCCACAACAGAGTGTTGGGTGTGAGTGCTTCCAAGTCGTTGAGGTCGGAAGATGTCCTTGTGATAGGCCTGCTGTTTATAACTGCTTCAGCCTCACCAAGCAAGGTATATTGACTTTCTTCACCCGAAATTTGTTCTTTTACAGTGACATTCAGGATTTTTCTCACAGACCAAATAAGTCGCTCACAGCTTCCTCCGTGGTGGGAACCTGCTGGGGGATTGCTATGCCACTGAATACCTTTTTGCAGCAAGTGTTTCTCGATTTACTTAGTGTTCCATTCTTTGATTGATTTCTTCATTTCACTGTCAGCTGATCTAAAGTTGGTTCCGTTATCAGAATACATCTCTCTCACTTGTCCTCTTCTGACAAGAAATCTTCGGATTGCGTTGAGACAAGCATCTGTGTCACGTGAAGATGCAATTTCCAGATGTACGGCTCGTACAGCGAGACATGTAAAAATCACGCCGTATCTCTTTACTTGTCCTCTAACCCTACTTACTTAGAATGGACCAAAATAATCAACGCCAATTCTCTTGAAAGGCGGATCGTCAGGTAGCACTCTTCTGATGACTCTAGCAGCTCGAGGTATCCAAAACTGTTGATGCAGATTAGCCATCATGTGGTTCCTTCCAGCGTGAGCTGTAATCTCATGAATGTATCTCAGGACTAGCTTTGTGTTATGTGAATCCTTGGCAAGATGGCTTGCTGTTTTGCTGTTTCAGGCATGGCTGCGTGGCTCAACTGTCCACCAACCCTCATGACACCATCTTGAAGTACTATATTGAACTTGTAAAGTGGGCTACTTTTCTTCACCCTTTTTTGTTTTTCAAATATGGCTAAATCTTTTTTGAAACTTCGCCTTTGACAGTATTTCACAAGTTCTCTTTCTGCTTTATCCAAGTCGTCGCAGGTCAAATACTTTCCTTTGACAGTTCTCTTGAATAAATTCATCTTGCCTTCTTCACCTAATGTGATTAACTCCTTTCTATTTTCCTTTACTCTGTCAGTAAGTCTTTCAGCTTTAGAAACCAGGCTACGGCCTGCTTCAATGCTGTCCAAGACGAATAATGGTTCATCCACTGGCCCAGAGAATCTTTGGGCTACAGTGACTGAATTACATGCACTTGAGTCACTCATTTGACCTCCTGGTCATTAATTGGTAATTTGAAGTGGTTTTTGTGTTTAACTAAATTCCTGGACACTGCCTGATTTTTTTCAGAGCTGTACAACCACTAGAAAGGGTGGTTCCCACAATGTGAGTTTTGCTCAGGTGGCCCAACAATGTCACAAAAACAAGTAGGGGGGTGTGTGTGTGTTTGTATGTATAAGCTACATGTTGGGGACCAACATCGGACAGCACACCCACTGTAGGGGACCAAAATTTTTGTGGGGACCAAAAATCTGGGCCCCACAAAAAAGAGCATTGAATTCAGTGATAAGAAGCTCAGGGGGAGGTCCTGTCAAAGTTTCAGGGCTTCCCAGGAAGGTCACAAAAACAAGACGAGTGTGCTAGAAATGTGTGTGCGGAAAAATTACTCAGGATCGCTGTCTAGTGGTCGGTCCCGGTACTGCACTTACGCACACTTCACACACTCGGCTGGTCTGCGCATGTGCAGGACAGTCTGCTTTATGTCAGGCAGCCACCCTCCCCTCCCCCACAGCCCAACCCGAAAAATTGAGATGTTAGTTAAGTATTTATTCCTATTATTGAGTGAGATTACATATTTTTACTTGGCAGCTGGCACAACAGCTAAGCTTGGAGCACAGTTATTGCAAAATAAAATAAATAAACAGTAACAACAATAACGATTGTTAATATTGTTATACTTTATAGCGTAACCTATTTATACTAATTTTCTGTATGCAATTTCAAGTGCAACTAATATAGTTGTGCATATAGATAGCCACCAAACTCCATACATTAGATAAAAATAAGAGCCACGATGTTAACCAATTAACAGTTCAAGAAAAAAGCAGACATCCAAGAACTTGCTTTGTTACTTTTGCGTGGCCAGAACTACAAACCCCAAAGCAGAGCAAACCCAAAACATCAGAGAAAGTACAATACTTTTGTCAAGGAGTGGTGCTGCTGCTTTGCGATCGCTGCCACCATAGTGAACGCGCTCCCACATTCGTGCACATGCCACACACCTGTTTTCCACGTCCTGTCAGTCCACTCCGTCGGTCCGCATTTATTTCGTTGGTCAGCCATCACGGTTGGGTGCGCACTAGATCGCTGTTAAACCATCTTCTACGCCACAGTCCTCGTGTTCAACAAACATTTCTCCCGAATTCGCCTACCATGCACAACTCTCCACTTTCAAACCGAGCGCCGCTGTTACTTCCGGGTTTTTAGCGCCAAGCACTTGACGCTAGCGTGTGACGTCATGGCGAAATACTAGGTTTTAAAATAAAAATTTTCTTTTTTTTGTACAGTCTAAGTGCATGGGGTTATGATAGATCGAATGAGTATACCTTTATGTACTCACTAACATTTATGTTGATCATAAAATGTTGTTTTGATGAAGAAAACTGTTATTTTTTAGAATCAATTGGCTTAGGGCACTTGGGCAAACTACGGCCCGGGGGCCACTTGTGGCCCGTTAAACGTTTCAATCCAGCCCCCCAAACTTGAAAAAAATTAAATGAATAAGCCTTGTTAATGGTTTATTTTCTAAATACTGTGGTTTTTCAAAGACATATATATTGTTGTAATGCTTTTGTTCACTTTCGTTTAAAATTAAATGTATTTTAGGACTCATTGTGCCCCCCCCCTCCCAATCAAAAAGTTTGCCCATCCCTGGCATAGTGGATGGGCCGAGGAGTTTAAAAGGCACACATCATGCATTTTTCAGTCAGTTTTAGCCAGGGCTTGGTATGGGGAAGACCAGCTGGTTTACATGTAATCATTAAATTTTCCCAAGTTTTATTTAAGTTAATTGGACAAAACAAAAAAAACGCAATATTCTTCTGCCAGAGAGTATGTAATATTCTTCTGCCATTTTATTGTAGAGGGCCATTTTGAGCCCCTAACAATATTATTCAACCAAGAGATCATGAGTCGTCGCCCACTTACTTTCTGAAGTCAGCTGGGATGTCACGGCTGTGACCCTCGTGAGGATAAAGTGGTTCAGATGGAAAAGTAGGACTAAGGGCTTTTTCTCAGGTTTCCATGCGCAAATCCATGTATATTAGGTTAATTGGAGACTCTAAATTCTCTACTCATCAAATGACATTCGTGACCCTGATGGATAGATAAAATAGATTATTAATCTGCCATGGGAAGTCCAAGATGTCTGGTAGAAAGAAATGCATTCATACACTCATTACACAGTCAACCAAGCAAAGACACAAAGCCTAGGGCAGGGGCGGGCAAACTTTTTGATTGGAGGACCACAATGGGTTCTAAAATATGACAGAGGGGCCGGACCAGGAGCAGATGGATGGAGTGTTTTGGAAACCTCACCTCATCTGAGAAAAAAAATACATTTAATTTTAAATGAAAGTGAATAAAAGCATTCCAACAATAATATTTGTCTTTGAAAACCACAGTGTTTAGAAAATAAAACATTAACAAGGTTTATTCATTAAATTTTTTTCAAGTTCGGCGGCCCGGATTAAAACTTAACGGGCCGCATGTGGCCCCCGGGCCGTAGTTTGCCCTCACCTGGCCTAGGGCATAAACACATACATGTAATATCCAATCCGCTTATTCTCACAAGGATAGCGTGCTGGAGCCTACCCAGCTGTCAACGGACAGTAGGCGGGGCACACCCTGAAGTGGTTGCCAGCCAATCGCAGGGCACGCAAAGACGAACAACCATCTGCGCTCAAACTCACTCACAAATGCAACCTCCACACAGGAAAGCTGGGTCCCGGGATCGAACCCTGCACCTTGGGACTGCGAGCCGGATGTCCTAACCAGTCTTAACTCATTAAATACCAGCCATTTTCACTGGAGCAACCCGCTCAATCCCAGCGTTTTCCTGGGTTTTGACTAATATTGCAAGGCCCACAGAATATAGTATTCTAATGCTATATAGACATGGAGCACACCCGAAGAAAGATGAGCCTCTCTTCTTTCAACAGAAAAAAAATGTTTGTTCCTATCTTTTTCCATTCTTGAGCAATCAGCATTTGAAAATAGCTAAATTTCATGAAAACTCCAATCCCTGGGGAAAAAAATGAGAAAATGAGCTTTGTAAACTGATGCATTTTGACCATAATTTGAATTTTGACACTATTATTTATGGCTTTTATGACACCTCTAACATCTAAATAATGCATGCCTTCTATAAAATAACAAAAAAAAGCACAAAAAATGTTTTTGATAAAATAAATTTATTTGCACATAACACTAAACGACTGAACTGTTGAACTATGTACAAAAATGAAATACATCAGTGTCATACATACTTTTTTTTTGTGTGATATAAAATAAAACAGTTGCCTTGATGCAAGGGCACACAACATAGTTCACACCACATTCTTGTTTCACTCCGTTTGCCTTTGCGCAAACAGACCCGACACTTTCGTTGTGGTCTGGCTTTGCTGGTCCGTGGAAAATAGGCGAGCTTGTGTTTGTCCACTGGGGTTTGTGTGAAAATAATTGTCTGGGAAGTGATTGCTGGCATCCGCGATGTGCTGCAGAAGCTCATCCGTGAGAAACAGCTGCAGGAAATCAGCTGGCTCCTCAGACTCCAAATGGGCAGCGGCATTCAGTGGTCCAGGGGTTGCTGTAAAGTCGATTTTCCTCGGTTGCCATCCAGTGTGACGCCATCCGGAACCACTGCTTCCTGATGCACAACCTGTAAATTACAGAAATATAAACAATTGGAAATATATATTTATTGCTGCATTTTATTGCTGGCGTGTGAAGTTTCATATTATAATTTACCTTTCTTTACACCAACAAGACGAGGAGGAACTTTCTTGCCGCGGGATGCACAATCTGTGAATTTTAGAAAGTATGCATGATTACCACACCATTCAGTATTGTTGTTTCCTCGTCGGGAGGAGATGCGCTCGCGCGTAACTGCACATTTACGCGACATTTTCTGCCCGCAAGATGCATGATATGTACAATAAAAGCATGAGGGCTAAAACCACATGTTCAATGGTAACTTGCGAGCGTTTACTTCCTCGTCGGCGAGGACTTACGCTCGCGTGTAATTGTGCAATAGGCGCCCGGACGAGAAAGTCAGCGAGCAAGCTTGCGTCTAACTGCACATTTACGCGACATTTTCTGCCCGCAAGATGCATGATATGTACAATAAAAGCATGAGGGCTAAAACCACATGTTTAATGGTAACTTGCGAGCGTTTACTTCCTCGTCGGCGAGGACTTACGCTCGCGTGTAATTGTGCAATAGAGGCGGCCGGACGAGGAAGTCAGCGAGCAAGCTCGCTTCTAACTGCACATTTACGCGACATTTTCTGCCCGCAAGATGCATGATATGTACAATAAAAGCATGAGGGGTAAAACCACATGTTCAATGGTAACTTGCGAGCGCTTACCTCCTCGTTCGGGGGGATCTGGTGAGGACTCTCAGCTGCTTTGGCTATTGTCCGAAGGCAGGCGATGCAGGCCGCAAGGCACGCGCACCCTCTTTAGACGCCGTTTTGTTGTGACGACGACGAAGCGTCATCCTCTCAACCAAAGCGTCTCCATCGCCTTGATGCTTTTAGGAAGCTTTTTTTTACAAAAAAGCATTCCTCGATCGTCATTTGCTTGGAGGATTTCATTGCTAACGCTACTAATGCGACTGCTGCTAGTGCTGCCGATGCTGCTGCTACCCACGCTGCTCTCCACACTTATAAGTCTACCCCAGGATCCCGCCCCCCCATTTGTACCTCTGGCGCAGATTCAAGGCGGATCTTTTGCACCTCTGCCCCCTGCTGGGTGATTTTTACATGATTCACAATGCGGACAAGGCTGATTCTCAGTCAGAGGTTGCATCAGACCCTTATGTACACTATGACGTAAAAAAGACAGGAAACGTACTTATACGTCTTTGGTAGAGGGCGCCATTGCATTAAAAGACGTCTTTGTACGTCTAAGGGAGTAAATGAGTTGAACAAAGTACAGGGTCCTTCACCTGACTACAGATGATCTTCTGGGGACTTTATTTGGTTTTAATCACTTTTGGGGTCTGTATCTATGCACACTCCCTGGTTTTGCTACCTTCCCGGGTACCACATACACACTGCTTAGTTTCTCTGCCTTCGTGGGTACCACATACATATTGCTTGGTTTCTCTGCCTTCCTGGGTACGACATACACACTGCCTGGTTTTGCTACCTTCCTGGGTACCAGTCACACAAACGTCAGACGACTCAGCACATACCGACCGTCTCAGCACTACACACTTTCACTCCAAGGCAGTGCTGTGAACCAACTTACTGACAAGAGGTAGTATTTAGAATTTTAAAAAGTGCTTGAAAGGTTTTGTTCATGTAAAACCAACAGATTATGACATTATTATTATTATTTAAATCAGTATTAAACAGCATCAGCATAGGTTAAAGATATTATACAGACTATATACGATAAAAAAATACTAAACCACCCTTGCTTTTCCGTCATTTCTTGTATAAGTTAACACACAGATGTATAACATTTGTTTATACAAATATAACGATTAAAAAGTAGCTGATTAGAGTTTTAATTTTGTATTCATTAATCTGTAATAAAAATGGACATATTTTGGTTAATAAAATTAACAAGAAATAAAAGTAAAGGGTGTTCTAATACTTTTTTCAAGATTGTCCTAACATACATTTAATGTTTACAGTATATGTCTTCGGAAGAAGGGCAGCATTAGATTTTTTTTTTGTTCTCTCTCTTTGACTTCTGAATTTGAATTTCTGTCACAGATGTGCTTGAATTCTATTTTGGATGATTTGTGTTAAACTGCACAAATATTTGAAGAGCCATAGAATTCAAGAATCACACCAGTGCTGCTACTCCTCCGAACGGGTGAACGCCCTTGATTAACAACCTGCGTTGAGGTGGCTTTTGAGATTCGTGGTGTGGGAGAAAAATCTCTGAAGGCATTCTTAGACTTCAAGAGAGGGTCCACAATTTTCAAAGATTCACTTCCGTCTGAATCAGAGGCCTCACTTGTATCCGGAATATATTCATCTCCACTGTCATCTGAGTTGGAGTAATAATGCTTATCCATTCCAAAGTCAGCCTGTTTTTTTAATCTAAAAAACAACAACAACAACGAAATATAAAGGATAGAAGGCAGGAGACCAATAAAATATATGCAATTTGCTTGTAAGATTCCCTGAAATCTATATGGGTTGTTTACCTGTATACTTTTGGTCCTCCTGAGCCTTGGGATAGTAATATGGTCTGGGTCTGAGGAACAAAGTTCAGGGGCAGGATTTGACAATGATTCGTCAGAATCTGTGTCGTTATTCCAAGGAAGATTCAGCCCATATTTTTTGTCCAAGGGAGGAGACTGGGTTGCATCAGAGTCCAAGAGAAAATTGAGAACCCATTAAATACTTAATCCCCAGAGGAATCTGCACAGAAAAAGGTCTTAATTCTATTTGAAAAAAAAAAAAAACTAAAATATTGATGAATGATATTATGACAAAATAATGTAATAACAAAATTAGAATGATTTTAGGAAATTATTTGCAAAACCAAAACATTGTGGTACGATAATAATGCATATAATTATTCTACGCAGCTATATTTAACAAAAACACTTAATTGACCGTAACAAAAAGCTCCCGGGAGGAAAACTACATTAAATGTTTTTTTAACAGGGCAGTGAAAATATTGGAAAATAAAAAAAATAATGAATAAAATAATATGAAAAAAGAATTCAATGTGTATCGATGGACCCATATGAAATACTTATATCGCTATGTACTTATCAGCCATATCGCCCAGCCCAATATGTAACTGCAACTTCAAAACCTCGGGCCATAACAGGATTGTAACATGGGATGCATATCTTCATTCCTAAATTTGTAGATCCCGAGGAGGCTGCTCAATGGTCCTGGTAATGTAAACCTCAACCAATTCGGTCACAGCCAATGTTCTCCATCCTTGTTAAGAAGTTTTGAAATGATTTAATAGATATACTATTGCAAACTATACCAGAATTTTATACATTTTAAACTTTTGATCACAATTTTACCTATTTTCTAACAATCTGAAGAATCCACATGCCAAATCACCTGCTGTGGACACATAGGTTCTGTTCTGACAGATAATTCAGTTACAGGTTGTGTACTTAAAGCCAATAAGAGGGCAATGCAGCAGTCGACAGCCTGACGAAAGCTTAAGTCTCCCAATGAGAGAACTGTAGTGGCTGGTAGGTTCTTAGATTGTAACATAGTAAAGACATACACTACGCATAACTGTATATCATATGATGATGAGGGAAAATATTATTAGCTACGATTTATGTCCAGATATATTAGAAAACCTGTCCAACCAGCACAGGTCTATCTAACTGTAATTTTAACATCTCAAGACACGACAGGATGACCACATGATACGCATACCTCCTTTTCAGAGTCTGTCAAACCTTGAGAAGGCTGCTTCGATGTTCTGGTGGCATCAACCTCAGCCGATTCAGTCATTGTCGGTTGTCCTCCATCCTAATGAACAAGTTGAATATTAATTTAATGAATTAAAAAAAAGAAAATGGATCAGAATTTTACACATTTTAAAGAACAAGTTCACGAATGAAACAAAACCAATTACTTTAGCGCATGACAATTAATCTTCAGTAGAGATATGTTGTGACTGATATTTCAGTCACAGGTTGTCTTTTGAACGCCACCAGGGCCGCAATGGAGCACAGGACAGCCAAAAGTCTTCTTGTCGGACAGCTGTAGTGGCTGGTAGGTTCTAAGATTATAACATAGTAAAGGCACATACAACTCCTAACTGTATTTCATATGATAATGAAGGAAAAGATGATTAGCTATGATTTATGTCAACAATAAAAATGGCTCTACGGGGTCCCCACGAACGCAAACCTGACAGTTGGGTGTCAGATGGCCAACATACCTGACTCGCAATTCAACTCAACTGGACCCCACAACACAAGAAAAAGCTGAGTGAGCCTCAAACCAGACATACACATTCACTGACAAATATCCTGTGACACCAGATATATTAGAAGTCTTGTCTAATCAGCACACGTCTATCTAACTGCAATTTTAACATCTCGAGACACGACAGGATGAGCACATGATACGCATACCTCCATTTCTGAGTCTGTAAAGCCTGGAGGAGGCTGCTTTGATGTTTTAGTAGCATCATAAATTTATTGAATTAATTATATTTGAGGTTGGATTAGATTTTTACACATTTTAAGCCTTAGCCACCCAAAACAAAACATAAGCTCATGAATGAAATAAAACTAATTAATTTCGCCCATGCCAATTAATCTTCTGTAGACACGTGTTGTGACCAGTGTTGTTTTTGGCAGGCATTTTAGATTTTGTCCAAGTCATTTGGACAAAGTGCTGATTTGTTTACATCACATTTAGTCATCCCAATTCGTTATAGTTTTAGTCCAGTTTTAGTCAACGAAAACTAAAAAAAGGGTTTTAGTCCAGTTTTAATCGACGGAAACGCAAAAAAAGTTTTACCCTAGTTTTCGTCAATTTATTCACAAAGGTTTTAGTCCAAGCGGCACGGTGGCCCAACTGGTTAGCATGATGGCCTCACAATATTGAGGTCGTAGGTACGATTCTGGCTCCGGCCTTCCTGTGTGGGTTTCCTCTGGGTAATCCGGTTTCCTCCCATATTCTTAAAACATGCATGGCAAGTTGCTTGGACACTCTAATTGCCCCGAGGCATGAGTGTGAGCGTGGATGGTTGTTCGTCTATGCATGTCCTGCGATTGGCTGGACACCAATTCAGGGTGTACCTCGCCTACTGCCGAAGACAGCTGGGATAGGCTCCAACACCCCCCGCGACCCTAGTGAGGAGAAGCGGTACAGATAACGGATGGATGGATGGATGGGTTTAAGTCCATTTGAGTTAAAACAAGGCATTCAAGGTTTCCACCCAATAACAAAGACTTTTGGATGGACTACTACATCACAAACAGAAAAAAGTGGCAACAGTGGAATCAATACTCACTGCTCCAAAATAAGCAGAGAAGCAAAACATTTTGTTGGGCAACTGTTGTGGCTTTATTTCACTAAAAGCAACATAAAATAATTTATGAACCACATGCTAACAATTTTGTCTAGTCAACGAAAAAAATTCATGTACATTACGTCATGTTTTCGTCATAAAAGAACCTCGTATAGCTTGTCATCGTCATTAAAAAAGGGGCGTTAACGAAGTATTTTCGTCATAGTCATCAGTGACGAAAACAACACTGGTTGTGACTGATATTTCAGTCCCAGGTTGTCTCCTGAACACCACCAATTGGGCAAGGGCGCGCAGGAAAGCCTGGGGTCTTCTATTTTTACAGTATAGAAAGGCTAAATATCAAATTGAAACAGTGTTTTATATCATGAATATACAGGGTTGGTGCTGGTTCTGGTAGGGAAACCACAACATAAAGATGTCCTTAATTAGTCCCACAATGGGGATATTTGCAATATGGCATATGATGGCCTAACAGGGCCACCGCCCAGAAAGGAGTAACGCAGAACTTTGTAATACTGTCACTCCCTGACCAGTTCGTTGTTCCTGCAGAGCCAAACTTTGACTCAGACCCACAAATTTGAATTACAGATAGTGGACAATGGAGAACTCCCCCAGTCAGTCAGCATGTTCAACTTCCATAGAAACCTCACATACATTTATTAGATTGCCAAACTAATTGGAAACTACATCACCAGAACACCACAAGTGGGCTCTGTTATTGTACTTAAAGATGCATCTTACAAACCTGTGTTCTCCAAGGCCAGCTGGTCCATAGTCTTAAGTTATTTCTTCGCCAACATCAATGTCTCGGAGCGCAAACAGACAGAGGTGTGGTCTGTCCTCTGTTGTCATCTTCTTCATTTTACAGTTGGGGTGCATGTGGTCATCATTAACCAGTCTTCCCAGACTGCCATCTTCTTGAGCTGCATCAACACTTAAAATAGATTAAAAAAAAAAAAAAAACAATTATTCAATCAATGTCAGAAATTAATCTTTGAGACAATCTTGTGTACACAAAACATAAAAATAGGAAATCCACAATTTTTAAATCTAAATCAAATCATACAAGAAATTTCTATTGGAATCAGACCCTATTAACAGCTTGTCTTTGAGACTTCATGATCTATATTTTCATTTGTACAGATTCAACGCATGAATAAAAGTAATTATACATTTTTGCTTAGAGAATGATTTTTCCCCTAACACTTATGGGATGAGTATGTGTTTATTTTTTTAAATAAAAACAAAAATAAGATAACATCTCAATCTTTGCCTCACCTCCAAGTTTTTTCTTGCCGGCGGAAGTCAAACAAAAAGACAGTGCCTCTTCCATCCATCTTCCTGCGTTGAGATTCATCAGAATCTATCAATTTTCCTCTGTACTCCATAATAAAGAATAAAGTCGTCTTTCCTGAAAGGGGCCTTGGTAAATACTCCTCGACCTAGTTAACAGGGAAATCAAGTTAGCTTCGTCATATTTTTAAGCACACAAATAAGGAGTCATCATATTCATTTGTGCCACTATACTAATGTAGGGTGGTTTGAAACATTGCTTCTTGTGAGGGATAGAGCAGAGCCCTTCTTTATGATTTTAAAGGAACAGACCAGCCAAAATTCATTTTCCAGCATTGCATTAGCCAGTATGTATTAGGACTGAAAGTACAAATGTCAATTGCACCTGGTTACGTAAAAAAAAAACTTTAAGATTATTTAGTTTCAAAACAATGACATACACTGTACACAGTCATATTGGATCGCGTCACGTGATCTCTGTGACGTATTACGTGCTTTACACTAGACTATCAATATCGGACTTGTTCACCGGTCTATTGTGGTATAAAAATGCCGGAGGGCGTCATCAAGTACAGCCTTAATTTAGATAGAACTCCTACCATCAGGTTTCACACTCACTGAAATAACTTGAAACTGACAAAAGTGGCAAAAGAAAAGGTCAAGACACTCTTAATGTAAAATAACCACTTAAAAAACGATGTCAGCTTGGTTATCAGAAAACAATAATATATCTTAGCAAAAGCGTTAACTTCATACCTTTAAATTAGTTTATATACTTCGCTTCTAACTCTGCAGTCTTGTCCAGACCCTTGACTGCATGTTCAATAGTATCCTGCTTTGGGGACTTCCTGCATCTCAGGGAAGGCATTGTTTATTCTATAAAGAAAAAAGACAGTATTGTGTTGAGAATTATTAATACTATGGGCTAAATGGAGTTTTAACAATATTAGTGTAAGAAAAATAAATTATAAATTAAAAAAATATCAATTCCTCCATCCCAATTAACGATTTCAACCATAATAGTTTATATTGAAGTTTAAACAACAGACACAGACAGATTTATGCAGTGTGACTACAAAAATCTTACCAAAATTGCATTCACAGTAACCTTTGCTTTAAGAATCATGTAATTAACCAGTGAACATCGTGTCTTACACAAAAATTAATGACAGAAATTATCATGGTACTTGCATTCTGTGGTTCTATAACAAAAGTGCAAGCTGTTAGCTCCGCAAAGCTAACGCAACAAGCTAGCGTCCCTCGTGCTCACATTCAATGCAAACCTGACCACCGGATGACAATACGCGTCGGTTTAGTTCTTTAAATGAGTAAAAGCACCATGACGTTTTATAATTATTCAATGCTTAACTGGAGCTCGTCAATTATGTCGATGTAGGAGCACATGTTTGCTAGGCCAGTGTTGTAGGCCCACATCCATGGTGCTACTTTGTATAGTGTTTTCCACACAACTATCTCTAACTATGAACAAATGCACTCGACGCATGTTTTGAAAAAAACCCAACGAAAAACACTTACCTCTCCGTTTCAACAGCAGTTCGAACTTCGAAGTGGTGATATTCTCCAGCGTTAAGCACCTGCTCGAACTGCGAATAGGTCAAATTCAACAGCGTCTTTTTTCTGTCTTAATAAGGACGCGATGAGAGGAGGAGCGCTTGCCTTTTCGTCAGCACGCCCCGCGCGGGTGGTGCTGCTTTATCACTCTCTATCTGTGCCCGCCCGCCGGCACGTCGATAGAAAAATAATATTCCTTCAAACATTACTTTCATCTTCTTAACGTTTTGTAGTGAATTTAACAGGTTCACCACTTTTTTCAAATACACCAATGGAAAACAGGTCTTAATTGAGGAAACATACAAAGAGCGTCTCACAAACACCTGATGATGAGCAATGTAATTTGATCACGTTTTTTGTCACTGCCTGGACGTTGGGTTCACTGGCCTGGTGGCAGTGGCTTGTAGACACTGTCACTGAGTGGGAACGGATCTCAAGGTGGGTCAAACTAACCCAAGCAGTGGATCGGTCCGTTTTTTAAATTTATTAATTTTTTTATTTTATGTATTTATTTATTATTTAATACAAGGGCTTCGGCTCACTACCAGTGGGCGGGACCAAAGAATTTGGGTTTCCTTTGAGCTAGGAGGCAGTCAAAGGCAGTCCAATCCCCGGCAACATAAAGCGCCTAGCTCTGGGGACATGGAATGTCATTTCTCTGGTAGGGAATGAACCCGAGCTGGTGTGTGACTAGACCAGTGGTTCTCAATTATTTCCTGTCATGCCCCCCCTACCAAGAAGAAAACAATTCGCACCCCCCCACCACAATTTTCTTTTACATTTCGTACTAATGTACATGTTCTTTGCATATTAATGTTAGATTGTCAATAAAATATCTTACCTTAACAAAGCTAAATTGATAAAAATAAAATATCATTTTGAGAACGACTATTGTGAGGATCTCGAAACTCAGTACTCTGTGGTGCTAATATTGATGAGATGATAAATATGTTGAAGCCACAGAACAAAAAGATTAGATATTGTTTGGAAATTAATGACGTACATAAAGGAATATCAGCCTTGATTGGAGTACATTACTGCATTTAAATTTTTAATAAAAATGAAACAATTATTGATGTTATGACCACTATGAAGAATTTAAAAAACAATATATAGGGATAATTATAGTTTTCATTTTGTTATGTGTAGTCTGTTCATGTTGCATTATTTTTATGACAAAGACGATGGTTAATCGTAGGTTTGTTGCCCAAATGTACCATTACAACCTGATTAATGTTGAGAATGACGAACTCAAACTGGACACTGAAACGTAAAAACACATGGACTTCTTGCCCCTGTCCTCACACGTGCACACACACACACACCATACACGAAGATCCGGGAGGTAAGGACGGCTGTCCTACAGGATGCGGATGGAAGAACAACTGCAGCGGAACAATGCCAGGGATGTCTGGAGGGGCCTGAAGACCATCTCAGGCCACGGACAAGCAGGTAAGACCCAGAAGGGGGGGGGCTTCAGTGGGCAAATGAGTTGAACCTATTTTTCAATAGGTTTGATCAAATGTCTGACCCCGCTCAGGCTTCCCTGATGCAGCCCCCACCCACCCCTCCTGCCACTGCGAACAAGACCCTCTCTCCCCCTCTCTCGCCCCTCTCTCTCTCCACAGGCTCCAGTTCCCAGCCTCATCAGACAACCACCACTTCCTCCTGCTCAGCCTTGTTCCTCACAACATCTCAGGTGAAGAACCAGCTGAGGAAGATGAAGGCGAGGAAGGCGGCAGGCCCAGATGGGATCAGCTCCCAGCTCCTCAAATCCTGCGCAGACCAGCTGTGTGGAATCGTCCAGCACATGTTCAACCTGAGCTTGAAGCTGGGCAGAGTCCCCCAGCTGTGAAAAACATCCTGCCTGGTTCCGGTTCCAAAGACACCCCATCCGAAGGAGCTCAACAACTTCAGACCAGTGCCGCTGACGTCTCATCTGATGAAGACCCTGGAGAGACTGGTCCTCGTCCATCTGCGCCCCCTGGTCAGCTCCTCAATGGACCCACTCCAATTTGCATACCAGCCTGGCATCAGTGTGGATGATGCCATCATCTACCTGCTCCACACTTCACTCTTCCACCTGGAGAAGGCGGGGGGCACGGTGAGGATCATGTTCTTTGATTTCTCAAGTGCTTTCAACACCATCCAGCCCGCCTTATTGGGAGACAAGCTGGAGCAGGCGGGAGTGGCCCACCACCTCATCACATGGATTCACAACTACCTCACAAACCGGCCACAGTACGTGAGAACACAGGACTGTGTGTCTGACGTGCTCCTCTGCAGCACGGGAGCGCCGCAGGGAACTGTGCTGGCTCCCTTCCTGTTCACCCTCTACACCTCGGACTACAAATACAATTCCACAACCTGTCACCTGCAGAAGTTCTCTGATGACTCTGCGATTGTCGGCCTCATCACTGACGATGACGATCGGGAGTACAGAGGGGTTACGCAGGGGTTCGTGGACTGGTGTCAGCAGAACCGCCTCCAAATCAACGCTGGGAAATCCAAAGAGCTGGTGGTGGATTTCCGCAAGCGTCGGCACTCTCCACCTGCACCAGTGAATATCCAGGGAACAGACATTGAGAGGGTCTCAACTTACAAGTACCTGGGTGTTCATCTGAACAATAAACTGGACTGGAGCGACAACACAGACGCTCTCTATAGGAAGGGTCAGAGCAGACTCTTCCTACTCAGGCGGCTGAGGTCCTTTGGCGTTCGGGGAACACTCCTCAGGAACTTCTATGACTCGGTGGTTTCATCAGTCATCTTCTATGGAGTGGTCTCCTGGGCAGGAGGCATCTCGGGCCGAGACAAAAAGAGACTGGACAAACTGGTGAGGAGGGCCAGCTCTGTCCTGGGCTGCTCCCTGGACTCTGTGGACTCAGTGGGGGGCAGAAGGATGACGGCAAAACTGTCATCAATGCTGGACAAACCAGCCCACCCATTCAATGACACTCTGAGAACACTTTACAGCTCCTTCAGTGACAGACTTTTACACCCTCGCTGTACCAAAGAGAGATTTCGCCGCTCCTTCCTGCCAACTGCTGTCAGACTTTTTAACAAGAACATTGGGTCAGGCCTACAAACGGGAGGGCATTAGTGCAATTGTGCAGTCCTAGGATGCAATATTAACTACTACTGTACTTTCAGCCAAGGGTGTACTTAAATATTGACCAATGATGTATTTTGTTTACCATTACAGTATTCTTATTACAATACTTCTATCACTGTAGTATTTCTACCACTGCAGGATGTTCACTATTACAGTACTTTTATCATTGCAGTACTTTTATCATTGCAGTATTTTTCTATCATTGCGGTACTTTTACTATTACAGTACTTTTACCATTGCAGTACTTTTACCATTGCAGTACTTTCATCATTGCAGTATTTTTCTATCGTTGCAGTACTTTTACTATTACAGTACTTTTACCATTGCAGTATTTTCTATCATGCAGTACTTTTCTATCATTTCAGTACTCTTACCATTACAGTACTTTTATCATTGCAATATTTTTATGATTGCAGTATTTTCAATCATTCAGTAGTTTTTATCATTACAGCGTTTCCCCCTCCGTATAATGGACAAACATTAGGAGTGTTTCCTTACACTTAGATACGTTTATACTGTGTATATTTGCATGCTTTTTCTGAATGTCTGCTGCTAATGTTATACATTAACGGCTACATTACGCCGCCGACTCTGTGTGATCTATATCTTTGCTGCTGTAACACCTCAAATTTCCCCATTGTGGGACTAATAAAGGACATCTTATCTTATCTTATCTCTCCTACAACGAGGCAAGGGCCTCCACCAAGTCACCCCAGGGACAAGTTTTATTCCCTGATGGTCATCAAATTATGAGGATCTCATTCTACGCCGGAAGGGAGGAGGGGAATTTTTCCCTAATGTGAGGTTTTCGCTCCTCCACTGATGATCACACTGTTGTATGATTTCATTATGATGATCTGTCTTAAAGCCGTAAGGACATGATTTTTAAATCCACAACAGGGGGGAAATGTAAGATGGGCTGAGGATAGGTAATCAGTTTGTGTATTCATAATCATGTTTTTATACACTCATTAATGTTGAACACACACAGAGACACTTACTTGTTATTTTAACACACACACACACAGACACCGTATCCTGAAGATGTGTTTAGTTAAACTGACCTTGGGTTATGATTTTCTGCCTGCTGGAGTCCCTGGTGATTAGTTATTGATGCTTTAGTTAAACTGACCTTTATACCGTGAGTTATTGATGTTTTCTGTCTCTTGGTGATTAGTTGTTGATGCTTTTCTGTCTTCTGGTGATTAGTTATTGATGAGTTAGTTTCAATAAAAAGGCAGAACGGAGGGTGAGAGTCAGAGGGTGTGCGGGATTGAACTGGCAAGACGGCTGTTTCACCTCCTGGCTCCCTCTCCCATTCTGAATGGCACAAAACGAAAACTTTAGTAAGTTATTTCAGTCTAAAAAAGGCGTCAGGGCATTTTTAAACCGGACAGTAAGTCGCCACTGTCTTGGTTCCTTTTTGTGCCTTGACCCATACCGGAATTATTGAAAGGATGCAGTCCTATTTACAGGCCCCAGTGACACCCCAGGTTTCTGTTGTTTGTACGAGGGCGCTTAATAGGTACTGCTATTCACAATCGTCTTAGGCTGTTTCTTTGCAGAAGTTTATGGACAATGTGTAGTGCTGTAGGATGCAGTCTAGAGCATTCTTGACATTGAAGCTTTTGTTTCCAGCAACTGCTAATGCGACCGTGCATCAAACATGCAAAACACAGACCCTTGCTCCTCAAGAAGTCAATCTTATCCTTGTGATGCTTTCTCCTAAATTCCTTACCAATTGTGAGACTGTGTTGCTCTCCATTACAATTAGCACATGGTTTGGCAATAGCATCCACTGAAACAGGTTCTGCCTTTGGCGCGGTGGTTTTGTTGTTTTCCATCTTGGCGGGCACAATGACTGTTGTGAAGACTTTCTTTGATTTTGTTGTTTCTGTGTGTTGTGATTTTGTTTTCTGTTTTATAGAAATCTTTCGTGCTTGTCAACAAAGTCAACAAAATCCTTAAACTTCACTCTTCTATTTGTTCTTTCTTGGAGATTGCAGGCAAATTTTCTCCAAGATTCTATAAGTCTGTATGGAAGTTTGTTTGCCAATGCCTTTATATTAGCCATGTTGTCCAAGTCCTCCATGTAATTAACATCTGCCAATATGTTCGAACAGCCCATAAGGAATAATGTGAAAGACTGAAGTGCAACACCATCTTCAGACTTGATTGTTGGCCAATCCATGGCTTCCTTTAAATATGCTTCTGCTATCATGAAGTCATCACCATAAAACTCCTTCAAGATTTGTTTTGCTTTGGTATATCCTGTCAGAGGTTCCATATGGATGCAGCTCTTCACCAACTCATGTGGTTGTTCACTAGTATACTGCAGCTAAAATTGAAGATGATCACGGTTATCACTTGTACGGCCTTCAATCCCATGTTCAATGGCACCTATACAGGTTTTATAATGCAGAGGGTCGCCTGTAAAACGTAGGAATGGAAAGTTCGGGAAGAAGCGATGCTTTTTGACTCTTTGCTAAGTATTCTGCGACACTGGCTTGCTGTGAGATTGCGTGGCAAAGGCCATCAAGCACATGTCCCTGTTGTTCTCTACTTTCTGTCTGATGTGGAAATCTAGCCATTGGAATAGTCGAAGTGGGAGCATTTCAGGTCAACACTGCTTGTTGCTCTGATAGGCTGTGATGGTAATTGAATGTTTTTCCTTGTTTAAATTGTAACACACTCATCAGGAATGTGGATACCATCCTCCTGGGTATTTTCATATCTTCTCAAGACATCCAATTTAGCATCAGACTCAGGGAGTGCCGTTTGCATTGCATGCATTTCCTTCTTTGCTTTAATTGCAGCTTCTTCTTGCTCAAGTGCCAACCTTTGTTGTAAATCAGCAGCCTTTGCCTTTAAACATGCTCGTTCCATTTGAGCCTTTAATTTAATTGAAGACGTTGACAGAAGTGAGCTTCTGTCTGTTAGATTCTTTACTTCTACTTCTATGGGTGTAGTTAGTTGATGCAGATCTACTATCAGCAGGTGATATTTGTTTATTGCATCCTTCCTCTGCACGTTTCAAAACGTCCTTCTTCCATTGCTCACATTTCCATTAATTACATTTTTTGGATCAAACCAGTTATTTTGGTCATCGGCAAAATCCTCTTCAGTCTTTAAATTTTGCAGACCGGAATTGAGGTCCACAAATTCTTGCTCCATGCCGCTAAAGCAAACACGAACCTCAGTTTTTTACAGCGTCAACATTTGCATCATCCTCCATCAATTGTTCAATTTGACGTTGCATGGAGGTCAATTGAGCAAATTTGCAGCTGCGTGCCTGCATCCGTTTAGGCTTGTGATCTTCTACAGCTTTTCTCCGTCATTTTTAATGTCCGCTTTCCACTGTCTTGTTCCTCCATGTCAATCCACAATGAAGCAAACAAAAACGTCAAACTGACTGTAGCGTCTCAATTTGTAGGTCAGCCGAATGACGATCAAAGTTTTAAGCAGTTTACTCACGCACCTGTTACGTGCGCGTCCTTGTTAACTCGCGATGCTTGTCAAGTATGGACGCATGCTAACAGCTAGCAGCTCATTGTCCCGACTGGAAAGTTGCTCCTTAGCTGTGATGTGCCTAGGGTTACACTATCTATCATTAACAAACACAGCCAGCCCTCCTCTTTCCTCTTCCCGCTTTCCAGTGTCCTGTCCGCAAGTAGTATTTGGAAGCCGTCAAATTCCACAACGGTGTCCGGCGTTAGCTCTGTTAGCCATGAATCCGTGAACATCAGCAAGCTAGCTCATTGGAAGTTCCTCTCGTGCCGCGTTAGCGCTGTTAGCTCGTCCATTTTCTTGGGAAGGTATCTAACATTTCCCATAAAAACGGACGGGAGGACGGGGTGGTCACGCCTCCTCTTTGCCTGGCGTTTCGCCCCCGCGCGACATCCCCCGTCTCTTCCTCCTCAACTCGCGGGGGATATCGGGTCTCGCTCCGGGAGTCGGCACGGGGTTAGCTCGAAGTGCTAACAGCTGATGTCTTGTGTAAACGATTGATCCGTAGCTCCCAGTGACATCTCCGGACACGATCACGCAAAAAACAGCCCTCAGCAGCAATAAAACCACCGCAATTTGGATGTCCATTGCTGCGATGAGGTAAAATAAATAAAACTGGGTAAAGGGAAAAACACGCGAAAAAGGCTCAAATAGTGAGCCGTGCTGCTCTAGCAGGTAGCCACTCGCGTGGCGACGGAACCGGAAAAACAAATGTGGTCCCATCAAAATCTGATTGGATATTTAAAAATAAAAGCGTGAAAATTTGCTTATTTGTCTGTCGTCACCAATGATTAAAAAAATTAAAATCATTACAAAATCCTCAAGCTATCGTGATACCAGACGAGTTCTGCGGGACACCAGACCACCCCAGTTGTCCACAAAAAGTGGTCACTTCAAAATTTGATGTGGCATTTCAAAATAAAAAAATCACCTGAAATATGCACTGTGATCAACACTGATTTAAAAGAAAAATCTTTAAAAAATATCCTCAAACTATCGTGATACCAAACCAGGACTGGGGATACTAGACCACACCAGCTGTCCACCAAAAGTGGTCACATCAAAATGTGATGTGGCACTTCAAAATAAAAGTAGCCTGAAATTCGCTTATTTCACGGTCATCACCACTGAGTTAAAAAAAAACATAGCTCGAGCTTTCGTGATACCAGACCAGTTTTGTGGGACACGAGACTACCCCAGCTGTCCATAAAAAGTGGTCCCATTGAAATCTAATTTGTAATTTCAAACTAAAAGTTGCCTGAAATCTGCACATTTCACTGTCATCATGCCTGACTTTAAAATTTCATTAAAAAATATCCTCTAGCTATGGTAATACCAAACCAGGTTTGGAGGACACTAGACAACACAGCTTTCCACCAAAAGTAGTCCCATCAAAATGTAAGGAGGCATTTTAAAATAAAAGAGCTGGAGCTGTCGTAATACCAGACTAGTTTTGTTGGACACTCGACGACCCCAGCTGTTCATCAAAAGTGGTCCCATCAAAATCTGGTGTAATTTCACAATAAAAAAAAAAACACCTGAAATATGCACATTTCATTGTCATCAACACTGATTTTAAAATAATCATTTCAAAATACCCTCGAGCTATCGTGATATCAGACCCATTTTGGGGGACACTAGACAACCCCAGTTGTCCATCAATTGCGGTCCCACCAAAATGTGATACGGCATTTCAAAATAAAAGTAGCCTGAAATCAGCATACATCACTGTTATCAGGCCTGACTAAAATATCAAGACAAAATATCCTCCAGCTATCATGATACCAGACCAGACATATTTCACTGTCATCACCATTGATTTTAAAAAATTAATTAAAAACTAGAGCTGCGAGCAGCTATAAAGGGCCCTCGCCACCCGGACAACGTTGGGGTACTGGCACGTTGGAAATGTGAAATATTTCCGAGAAATAACGTGAGGAATCTTCAAGAGGAATTTGCTTGTAGTTAAAGTTAGAGCAGCTTTTGTTTTCAAAGCCTCGTCAATGTTTGAAGTAAATTTGTTGGCAGGCACTACAGGTGCATCAAATCAAAGACTAATAGACTGAAAAACATTTTCTTTCCGAGAGCCATCACCATTCTGAACTCTCACACACATGCACACACACACGACCACCCTTACCTTGCTGAACAGCGACGTATTGTGTTGTATTTCTCCAATTTCATACTATTTTCCATCACAATATTTATTCTCTTATTTATCTAATTTATATATTTGATTAAATTATTGTTGTATTGCACTGGAGAGGGGAGCTCCCTAATCTTGTTGCACACTGTACAATGACAATAAAAGGATTTCGGATTCTGATAAATTTAGAATGGCCGACTTCCTGTTCAATTTAGCATACGGCTCCATGAGACTTTTTATTAGGTCTTGGCTTTGTACACACTTCATCAAATTTTCAGTTTGGTGAAACAGAGATAAGGGGCTGTTTTTTTTTGTTGTTTTTTTTTTCTAGGAGGCGATAGCGAGCCATTTTTAAACAACTGTACGACAAAATAATAAAATATTGTGAATATTGAATCAACTCCCGGTTGGGTGGACGCTGGCACGTTTGGCTGCCACTGCTCACCGGTAACTCTCAGAAATTTTTTGGATCCGCTTGTTGTACCTGCTTTAGCAGTTTACAATCCCTCCAGTTACAGTGATTTTATTTATTATCTGTATGTTGAGCGATCCCGATTCTCATGAATGCCACCCACCGATTGCATTGTCGCTGACGCGTCTACTGTGGCTAAAGTTTAGCTTACCTATCAAAGTTAGCACCTGTCTGCCATGTGGACCCGCAGGCCAGTCTGCTTCTCGCACTTCTGCCTGTTCCTGTCATGTCATCAACCTGTGTCAGGACAACTTCAATCCACTGCCGCTGAACTCCGCTGGATTTACCGACACATGCCCGAGGGAAACGCACCACCACCACTGCTCCTCCTCCCGAACATCGCTCGTCGACCCTTGAAGGATTGTATGGCAATTACCGGCATTTTAAACATTTATGGGACAGAATGTCAATTATTTAATTTAGCAGGTTTATATTTACTGAATATGCTATGATCGCAAAATTCCGGACGAACTGGCGAGGCTGCCCGGCTCACCGTGGCTTGTCATCGGGACCGGGAGGCGGCGCAGGCGACACAGAGAGAGGAAGCAGTAGCGGGGCTGCAGGTCCGGTGTCTTGCAACGGCTGCGACGGCAGCCCCATAGGCAACCACTGCCGAGCCTGTACCTCACCAACGCCAGATCCGTGGTCCACAAAATCGACGACCTGGGATTACAAATCCTGGGAAACCGCTATGTGCGAGACAGCAGTGTGATCGTCGTCACGGAATCCTGGCTGCACGCAGACGTCCCCGACGCTAGCATCCAGCTGGCCGGGCGCTCGCTACATCGCGCGGATCGGACGAGGGACACCGGTAAGAGAAGGGGCGGGGTGGCTCTGTGTTTACGTGCATGAGAACTGGTGCGGCGATAGCACGATCGTCGAGAAGCACTCTTCCCCCGACATCGAGTTCATGTCCGTTAAATGCCGGCCTTATTTTCTCCCGAGGGAGCTAACGGTCGTGATTGTCACAGCTGTTTACATCCCTCCCGACGCTAGCACTAGCACGGCGCTCTCGCTACTCGCGTGCGTCATCAATAAACATCAGCGGGCCCACCCTGATGGCGTTCACGTAGTAGCGGGAGACTTTAATAAGGCCAATTTAAAGACTCTACTCCCAGAGTTTCACCAGCATGTCAAGTGCCCAACGAGGGGAGACAACACTCTCGACCATGTGTACTCGAACATCAAGCACGCATACAGGGCCCTCCCACTCGCCCCCCTCGGCCAGTCAGACCACCTGTCCTTGCAGCTCGCACCTGCATACACCCCTCTCAGGCGCAGATTCAGGCCCACCACAAAGACTGTGAAAACCTGGCGTGACGGCGCCATGAGTGAATTACAGGACTGCTTTCAAGACACAAACTGGGGCCTCTTTGATCATCAGGACCTTGATGTCTACACACATTGTGTACTGGACTACATCAAGTTCTGCATGGAAACTGTGTCCCTACACAGGACTATACGGACCTTCCCAAATGCGAAGCCCTGGATGTCCAGCAGGGTTCGCTCTCTCCTCAAGGCCCGTGACGCTGCCTTCAGGTCAGGCGACAAAGCCCAGTACAGGGTGGCTCGTGCTGACCTGAGCAAAGGCATCAAGCTAGCCAAGGCAACCTACAAGGGGAGGCTGGAGGCCCACCTTGCCAGTAACAGACCACGGGAGGTGTGGCAGGGTCTACGGAGCATCACCAACTTCCGTGGCAGCAGCACGACCTCTGCAGACCCGAGTGCATCGCTGGCAGAGGAGCTTAACTGCTTCTTCGCTCGCTTTGACTCGTCCCAACCGTCACACCCCCGCACTTCATGCTCCAACTCCCCCCCACTCACCGTAGAGGAACACGATGTGAGGCGCGCGCTCCTGGCTGTTAAACCCAGGAAAGCTACTGGACCCGACGGAATACCAGGCAAGGTCCTCAAAACACCAACTTTCACATGTTTTCTGCAGGATCTTCAACCGCTCCCTGGCTCAAGCAGTCATCCCCTCCTGCTTGAAAACTTCCACCATTATTCCTGTCCCCAAAAAGTCACCAGCCGTCCACCTGAATGACTACCGTCCTGTTGCTCTCACACCAGTCATCATGAAGTGTTTCGAGAGGCTGGTTCTCCAGCACATCAGGGACTGCCTTCCTCCCACTCTGGACCCCTACCAGTTTGCATACCAGATCCACTGAGGACGCCATCAACACTGCTCTGCATGTTGTGCTGGGCCACCTGAAACAACAGCGGAGCTATGCAAGGATGTTCTTTGTGGACTACAGCTTGGCATTCAACACAATCATCCCAGACATCCTCGTCGCCAAACTGGACATTCTCGGCCTCCCTGCCCTCACACGCATCTGGATTAAGGACTTTCGGACCAACAGACCCCAAACTGTGTTGCTCGGCCCCTACACGTCCTCCACCTGCATGCTGAGCACCGGTTCCCCTCAAGGATGCGTGCTGAGCCCTCTCCTATACGCCCTCTACACCTACGACTGCAGCCCGGCCCACGGCAACAACACCATCGTCAAGTTTGCTGACGACGCGACAGTGGTCGGTCTGATCTCGAAAGGTGACGAGACAGCCTACAGAGAGGAGGTAAAGAGACTGACAGCTTGGTGCAAGGACAACAGACTGCAAAAACAAAGGAGATTGTCGTCGACTTCAGGAGGAACAAGACGGTGCCGCCCCCCCTCTGCATCGAAGGCGTGTGTGTGGAGAGGGTCCACACGTTCAAGTTCCTCGGAGTACAGATCTCCGACGACCTTTCTTGGACTCACAACACCACAGCAGTGGTAAAGAAGGTCCACCAGCGTCTGCACTTCCTGAGAGTCCTCAGGAAATTCAACCTGGACAGGAAGCTGCTGCTAGCCTTCTACCACTCGTCCATTGAGAGCCTGTTGACGTACTGTGTCTCCACCTGGTACAGCGGCTGCACTGAGGCGGACAGAGTGAGGCTCCAGAGGACAGTCAAAACAGCGCAAAGGATTATTGGCTGCCCTCTCTCCTCACTGTCGGACATCTAAACCGCCCGGTGCCTCAGAAGGGCTCTCAACATCGTCAAAGACAATACCCACCCAAACTCACACCTGTTCGACCTGTTGCCCTCTAGCAGGCGCTACAGATGCATCAAATCGAGGACCAATAGACTGAGAAACAGTTTCTTTCCGAGAGCCATCTCCATTCTGAACTCTCACACACACACGAGAACACCCCTACCTTGCAGAACAGCATCGTGATGTGTTTTTATATACCCTATTCTGTACTAAATTCCATTGCACTCTCTTATTTATTTATCTAATTTATATATTTGTCTGTATTATTGTTGTATTGCACTGGAGAGGGGAGCCCTCTAATCTCGTTGCACACTTGAGTACAATGACAATAAAGGGATTTCTAATTCTAATTCTAATTCTACTACGCATAGGAATGACTGATTGTAGTCATGGTCTTTACTGATTTATGATATTATTTTCACATGCTAACGTTATATTACTTAGTTTATAAATGTGTGAACATAGTATTTTCATGACCTACACTCACATTCACATCATACATATTCAGTCTGCACATTACAAACTGATGACAAGCCAGACAGCACTTCATGGACAAATATGACAAAGCACATTCTCCACATAGGCCATAGAGATGCAAACATACCAAATTGGGCACTGGATTTAGTTTTAAAATCGCTGCATTGGCTCCCCGTGTGTTTCAGGATTGATTTTAAGGTGCTTCAATTAGTTTTTAAATGCCTTAACGGTCTTGGGCCATCCTCGCGGACCCTGAGGTCCTCTGGCACCGGCCTGTTAATTATTCCTAGGGTGAGGACTGGAACACATGGCGAGGCTGCATTCAGCCATTCTGGTCCTCGTCTATGGAATAGCCTGCCGGAGGACATCAGGTCCGCAGAGACCGTTGATATTTTTAAAAGGAGGCTCAAGACCAGACCTGGGCATTGCACGGCCCGCGGGCCACATCCGGCCCGCCGGGTGGCACTGACTGGCCCGTATGACAGACCTGGGCATTGTATGGCCCGGGCCACATACCTTTGGTTGACTCTGACCGCGAGTGTAAGGTTAATTGGAAATTTCAAAATAAACATACTTTTTAATTTCACCTCATTCATGGGCTAAAGCTGCACTGCTTTTATTCTGAAATTGTTTTGTTTTTTTTATTCCCGCACAATGTGCGTCGCACATAATGACGTAATGCGTTTATCAAGACATGCGCGCAATTGAATCACAACAAGACGACGTTCGCCCTCAAAAATGTCCGCTCAGGCTAAAAAAAGAAAGGTAGATGCCGAATGTAGAATTTTCAACAAAAATTGGACAGCGAAGTATTTATTTGCTGAAGTTAGAGGTAAAGCTGTGTGTTTAGTTTGCGGGGAGCAGATCGCCGTGTTGAAGGACTACAATTTGAGTCGGCATTACCAGACGAAACATGGAGAGAAATATAAAAACGGCACCAGATAACAATGAACTGGGACACTTTTTCTCAAAATCACAGTTCAGTGACAGTCAATATGTTGTATCTTGCTTAATGTTTGGTGCAAAAAGACAATATTGTGATGTCTTTAAAATGCTCAGAACCTTTACACAACTATCCAACAGTATATGGAACTCAAAATGTGTTTTGAAGTGAATGTGACAGAATATGTTTACTAATATGAGTCACAAATAGTAAAAAATGTTAATATTTTGTCTACCATTGTGTTGAGAAATTTGAATGAATAAATTTTTGGAAGGCAACCTCATTTTTTCAGTTTATTTGGTATTTAGTTTCATTGCTTAACTTTAATATATACTCTTGCCAGCTTGTCAAAACAGTGCTATTTACTGCTTTTTAAAAAAGAAATACAATTAATATTATGCAGAATTGAGTTCAGCCTTTTGGCCCGGCCCTCCACAATATTTTATGTTTCTTATGCGGCCCCATGGAAAAAATAATTGCCCACCCCTGCTCAAGACTCACCTTTTTTGTTTGGCTTTTAAATAATTTATCTTAGTCTTTTAATTCAGGACTGTCATTTTATCTATTATCATTGTCTTTAATTTTTTTTAGCTTCTTTGTCTTTTAGTATAATTTTTCTTATACATTTTAGCTCCGTCGTTTTATATTATTGTCTTTTAATTTTTAGCTTCTTCTATGTCTTTTAGTATCATAATTTTTCTTAAATATTTTAGCTTCGTCTTTTTATATTATTGTCCTTTAATTTTTAGCTTCTTTTTTGTTTAGCATTATCATTTTCTTTTATATATTTTAGCTCCAGTGTTTCCTCAAGGGGGGCCTCCGCGCTGGGAGGTGTGGCTGGCCTTCTCACAGGGGGCTTCATCCCGGAGGCTCCTTAGGCCCGGGGCCCTCTGCACTATGTGTAGGGTCTACCCCGGTCAGTCTGGGCTAGGGGTCTGTGTGTTGGCGCAGCTCCCTGTGGGCGTGAGCCGTCATCCCTCTCAGCGCGGATTACCTACCCTGGGTACATTTTCTCATATGGTTTCTCTGTGCCTTACCCTGTCTTTCTACTAAGATGGTTTATTAAGTTGTGTGAATGCGAGTGTTCTGTGTGTATGCGAGTTCAGGCGTGTATGTTGATGTGTCTTGTGTTTATGTTGAGTGGGTGGAATGGGTTTTAGTTTTTCGTTGTAATTTGGATGTTTTTATTGTACAGCACTTTGAGCCGCATTTTATGTATGAAAAGTGCTCTTATAAATAAAATTTGATTGATTGATTGGAGGGTTCACTGGGACGCCATTGCAAAAACACATTCTGAAAGACATAATTTGATTTTGGAGCACACATACATGCACACTGACAAGATTACAGGGGAATACCAGCAGGAGAGACGGAGAGACTGCCCGCCGGAGAAGGCCAGCCGTGGAATACCAGTCTTGGGGACCAGCTGGGAATCAACCATCCAGACAATGATTAATCTGGAGAGGACCTTCCCTTGGACGTAGACCCGTGTCGGGGGAAGAATGTGAGGCTGGGCTGAGATAACGCACGACTCTTTTCGACTGTGCTTGCCCGAGTACATTTTCTCATGAGATTAAGAAAAAGCCGCTCAGTACTATTTCCTGAACCTCTGCCCCATTCATTTCAAAAGTCCTAGATAATGTAGTCGCCACTCAACTCCACTCTCATCTCACCTGCAATAACCCTTTCAGTCCGGTTTCCGTGCACTTCACAGCACTGAATCAACTCTACTCAAGGTCACCTCTGATCTCCTCATTGCAGCTGACTCCGATTCATTCTCCATTGTCATCCTTCTTAACCTGACTGCGGCCTTTGACACCATCTCACACACCATCCTTCTCAAAAGACTTTCTTCCATCGGCATCACCCACACCGCCCTCAACTGGTTCCATTCATACTTCAAAGACCGCACTCAGTTCATCCAGCTTAAATATTTCTCATCAAAGTCCCTCCCAGTCACCTCAGGTTTGCCCCAAGGCTCGGTCCTGGCCCCCCTATTATGTATCATATACCTCCTTGCCCTTGGCAGCATTTTCCGAAAATTCAATATCGCTTTATATTGCTTCGCGGATGACACCCAGCTCTAGTTCTCCTGCAAACCCAGCATATCACTCCCTCCCACCTCCGTCACCTCCTGTCTATCTGAAATCAATGACTGGTTTTCTAATGATTTCATGAGGCTTAACAGCGACAAAACAGAAGTTATTCTTTTCAGTACAAAATCAATACAATCCAAAGTTGTCAGTTTTCCCATTCCTGTTGGCCCCTCCATTGTTTTCCCCTCCCCTCAGGTCAAGAGTCTGGGTGTCATCCTTGACAGCACTCTATCTTTCCATAAGCATAATAACACAACCCGGTCAGCCTACTTCCATCTGCACAATATCAGTCAACACCGCCCCTCCCTTTTTCCCTCATCCACTTCTATTCTGGTCCAAGTCGAGTCAAGTCAATTTTATGTGTATAGCCCTTAATCACAGACAGTCTCAAAGGGCTTTACATAACCACAATCAACATCCACTGATCTTAACCCCCAGGAGGGCAAGGAAAAACTCAAAACCCCATTGGGGGAAAAGTGAGAAAACTTGAGAAGGGACCACAGATGGGGGGGAAACCCCCTTCCAGGATGACCAGGCTGCTTTGGATGCTAAGTGGGCAACATTTGACACATACAATGATGCTATACAATGTTAGATGAGATAATGTGAGAGTCAATTAAATGAAGTGCTGCAGGAAGATGACTTTAGTGGAGTGGGTCCTCATCCAGGACCGTAATCTCCATGGCAGCATATCCGAGGATGAGCCTTCGATCTTGAAATAGTCAGTTTGGGGTAAATTCAGAACAGCCACTTCCAAGTGAATCACCATCACCTAATTCCCAAGCCGTGGAATTGGGAACAGAAAAAAAAGAACAGAAATAGTAAACAGGCCAACAAGTAGTTCAACGAAGTGCTGAAATATAGGGAAATCAGAAGAGGCGCTGCATGAAGACGACTTTGGGAGAGCAGGTCCCTCCCCGGTTGGTCAGTGCCGTAATCTTCATAGCAGGTCACCATCACCTAATTCCCAAGCAGGGGAAGAGGGGGCAGAAAAGAGGAGAAGCGGCAGTAAACAGGCCAACAAATAATTAAATTAGATGCTAAAGTATATAAATAAATTGATCAAATGTCGCGCTGCAGGAAGACGACATCACTGGAACAGGTGCATGCCCAGTTTGTCAATGCCTTAAACTTCCTAGTGGGTCACCGTCACCTAATCCCCCAGCCGGGGAAAAGGGGGCAGAATAGAGAAGAAAAGAGAAAAAGCGGCAGTAAACAGGCCAACAAATAGTTCAACTAAATGCACAAGAGTATAAATGCGTCTTTAATAGTGTTTTGAACATTTCTACTGAGGTGGCGCCTCTAATACCTGAGGGTAGTGCATTCCAAAGCATTGGTGCCCGAATAGAGAACGCTCTAGAACCTGTGGACTTCTTTTTGGCTCGCGGAATCACTAAAAGACCAGCATTTTGTGAGCGAAGGTTTTGGGACGGAACATATGGTACCACGAGGTCAACGAGATAGGAAGGAGCTAAGCCATGCAATATTTTATAGGCAAGTAGCAGAACTTTAAAATCACATCTCAAGTGGACCGGAAGCCAATTCAAATTGGCAAGTATCGGGGTAATATGATCAAACTTTCTCGTTCTAGTCAAGAGTCTAGCTGCTGCATTTTGAACTAACTTTTAATACTAGACATGGGGAGACCCGAGAGCAAAATGTTACAATAGTCGAGGCGAGACGAAACAAACGCATGGATTAAGATTTCTGCATCACAAGTTGATAGAATTGGGCGAATTTTAGCAATGTTACGCAGATGAAAAAATGCAGTTCTAGTAATATTTTTAATGTGCATTTGAAACGACATAGTTGTGTCAAATATAACACCGAGATTTTTTGTTGAATCCTTTTGGGCAATTTATCGATACTCATAGTGGTGTCTTTGAAAAAGGTACCGATGACGCGCTGGTCCAATGATCAGCATCTCGGTTTTATCTGAGTTAAGACGCAAAAAATTGAAAGACATTCATAGTTTAATTTCGGCAAGGCATGCCTCTAATTTATAGCAATCACACGGATTCGTTATATCCAACGGCATGTATAATTGCGTATCATCAGCATAACAATGAAAACTAATGTTATATTTCCGTATAATATCACCAAGCGGTAGCATCTAGTACCAATCCCTGCGGAACTCCGCGTGTGATCTTACAAAGATCAGAAGTCGCATTGCCATGAATTACACAGTGCGTCCTCTCCGACAGATACGAATTAAACCAAGAAAGCGCTGAACCTGAAATGCCAACACAAGTTTCAAGGCGTTTTAATAATATGTTATGATCAAGTGTCAAAAGCGGCGCCAAGATCGAGTAAGAGTAATACAGTGAACCCTCGGTTATCGCGGTTAATGGGGACCGAGACCACCCGCGAAAACTGAAAATCCGCGAAGTAGCGGCGCACCTTCAAAAATGCTTAAATTATATATATATATATATATATATATATATATATATATATACGGGTAGAGAGAGAGAGACTGAAATTCATGTTATAACAAAAAAAAATTATTATTAAAACTTCTTATTTTTTTATTCCCCAGCCATTATTTTTGTATTTATTCAATTACTTATTTTTGTATTTATTTAATTACTTCGACTTTTAACTTCTGGTACGCCGTCCGGTGTGCCCTGTGAATGTTATGATCCTCCAGCAGAGCTGGAGGATTGAGCAGGACTCTCCAAACGCAGACACAAGTAGGATAACAATCCGACGCCAGGTAGTCAGTGTAGGTGGTAGTGAGTGTAATCAGTGAGTGAATGGGAATCCGGTGCGGGGCTGGTGGGCGCGTCTCGCAGCAGCTGACCGCATGGCGCGAGACGATCGCTGGAGGAACGCCCACACAGCTGAAAAAACAAAAACACACGCGGCATGACAGGCACGGATCATGCCAGTGAAATAAAAGGTGGCATTCTTCATTTATTTATTTATTCATTTATTCATTCATAACTGACAGCCTCGCGCTCCGCTCGTGCCCGGGGGGAAGAGGTGCTCCTCTTCGGCTTAACTGTGACGCGAGCATGCCCTCCTCCTCCGGAGCTTCCATTCGGTTAAACTTAGGGGCCGCTTGACACCGCCCGTGCCCGGGGAAGGTGCTCCTCTTCGGCTTAACTGTGACGCGAGCATGCCCTCCTCCTCCGTAGCTTCCATTCGGTAAAACCTGATTGGAAAGGTTCAAATTGATTATTACTAGTCATATATTCATTAAGTTTTTCAAGATTTTTGCAATAAACGGAAGATTTGAAACCGGTCTATAGTTGTTGAGACTCTCTGGGTCGAGGTTTGGTTGCTTAAGTAGCGGTCGCATAATGGCGGTCCTAAAGCTGCTGGTACTATACCCGTGGTAAGTGATAGATTAATAATATTTAAGACAGACGGTCCTAGGGTCATAAACAGTTCTTTAATTAGTTTGCCAGGAAGCGGATCGAGCACACAAGTTGTCGGTTTTGCCCCACTAACCAATTTTGTTTGGCTTTCAAGAGATACTTTTTAAAATTGAGATAAGGTTATCGGACAGTTATCAGCCCTAATGTCCCTATTAACACCATTTATGACGGAATTCAACGGAATTGTAAGAACAGTGTCTTTAATCTCATCACGAATACACTCAATCTTCTGAGTAAAGAATTGCATGAAATCGTGAGCTGAATAGGAAGAGCTATCCGAGGTTGGTTGCTGTTGCGTTAGCATTGCTACAGTAGCAAATAAATATTTAGGGTTGTTTTTATGTAAAACAATTAATCTAGAGTAATAATTAGTTTTGGCTAGATTGAGCGCTTCCTTGTATAAACTAGCGCACCATGCCTGACGGAAGACCTCCAGTTTGGTCGCACGCCATTTGCGCTCAAGCTTCCTACAAGAATCGTTTCAGTATGCGTGTTTCCTCATTAAACCACGGAGTCAGCCTCTTTGGACAAGTTTTAGTTTTTAAAGGTGCGACGGAGTCAGGCGCATTTAACAGAGCGACATTAAAGTTGTTTGTAAGATCATCAATCGTACCAATATAATTAGGAAACGAATCGGTTACTAAAGGGAGTAGCTCAGAGAGCGCAGCGGTGGTTAAGGAGCTAATGTTGCGGCTGCTATAGCTTTGATCATGGTCAGAACGATGGCAATGCGCCAAGACTTCAAATTTGATTAAGTAATGGTCAGCTATAGCACTAGTATATGGTAATACAATTATTTTTGAGGATGCTAAGCCCCGGGTTAATACCAAATCTAACGTGTTACCATTTATATGCGTTGCTTCATCTATTATTTGCATGAAACCAAACATATCAATTATTGTCCGAAACGCCACGGTAAGTGGTTCCGACGGGAGATTCATATGAATGTTGAAGTCGCCCATGATATATTATCCGCATGAGTTACCAAATCAGCCACAAATTCAGAAAATTCATCTAAAAAGCCTGAGTAAGAGCCAGGGGGACGGTAAAAAACGGCAAGATAAAACGGCAGTGCGGCCGTGGATCGCATAATGAGAACTTCAAATGTTTTGAAGGAATTGCTAGGACGAGGACTAAGTTTTAGATTAAATTCGGAAATGAGGGCTACACCCCCATCTTTCTCATCATTGCCTCTCGCAGGCAAGGGGCCAGAGACAATTACTCGACTCAGACTCATCTTTCTGGCGAGATCACAAGTCCTTGCTATGTTTTTTCTTTGTGATCTCTGATTGCTTCATCCTAGTTGTTGGAGCAGTTTTCTTTTGAGTAATGCAGTATGGCAACACCACCACTAGGGCAATTGATGACGTCAGCACTGGTTGCGTTCATCCATAAATAACAAATGCAGGACAGGTGGGGGAACGCTGGTCGGATACCGTTTTTCAACCGCACTTACTCAAGACGCATTATTTATGTACAAACTGGAAGATAGAAGATAGTATATTGTATTGATTACCGCATATGCGCGGATGTTTTTGATTTGAAGTTTGGAAGACCGTAGCCATTGATTTATTTATTTGATTTACTTGACTTCACGGCATGACATCTGGACTGAAATGACTACGATTAAGACTAACCCTTGACTGTTTGACGTGACATACATAACTACACATCAACATCAAGACCAGTGAAGCCGAGCGAACGTCATCGCAACTTCAACCCATGGTGAGTGAGTGCGCGTTAAAACTTTCTTTAGCCAGCGTATCATTGAAACGGCAGTAACACTAGTGTCATTGGAGCCGACGTGTATTACTATATCTGAATAGCTAGCGTTGTTTGCACTGCGCTGGTGTCTAGGTCTCTTGCGTGCTAGCTCCATAAGATTAGCTTCAATGTCGGGTGCTCTGGCCCCAGCAATACACATTCTGTGGTTGGATTTTCAAGCTTAATGTATCGAGTAATGGAGTCACCTTTCACTAAAGTGCGGGAGCCAGGAGACCGAGGTGGAATGGAACTGCTCTGTGTCTTAACAGGCTCAACGCGATTAGCAAGCCGTTTACGGCCAATGCTAACCGGTGCTGTCCGCCACATTTACGCTTACCACATTACTCTGCTCTAGCTGGCAGACACGTCCCTCCAGCAGGGAGAGTCTTTCCATGAGAATGGTGCAAGTGTTGCATGTGGTGGTGCACGAAACCATAGTTGCGTTTACTCGCCTGGTGGATGAAAGCAGACGAACAGATGTCGCGCCGAAAGTGACGACACCCTCCACGACCGGGATTCCCACGTTGTCGTCGTGTGGAGGCTTGAGCGGCTCCCTGGAGTGCAGCCAGCATTCTGGGGGCCTGACTAAGAGGAATCCCACCCTGGTGGTCGAACCAAGCGTTAAAAACTTGCTCTCGACTACACACCTCAAAAATGGAAATGGAAGCTCAAAGAAGGAATATTCATACTGGATCGGCCGTCGCCCAGGATAACCAGGTCCGCGTTGGTGCAGTAGAGAGTCCTGCAACTTCGAAAAATACGCTAGACTCAGTTAATGATGACCTAAATGACAATGTAGTGACAGTAGGAGGAGGACTGAGGATAATCTCATTGAATGTGGAGGGTATATCGATGGCTAAGTGTGAGTTGATGGCGCAGATGCTGAGGGAGAAAGATGTACAAGTGTTGGCACTGCAGGAAACTCATCTGACTAAAGAATCGCCCCCATCGAGATACAGTATATCCAGCTTCATACCCATCACGAGAATAGATCATCAACAGTACGGAACCATGATATATGTACATGAAGACATCCCTGCCATAGACAGAGGATCCTCTATGGACGAACACAATATACACAGGTCAGAGATTGAGGTGCTGGGTACAACAGTGGTCAACATATACAAGCCTCCAAATACAAGCTGGCCAATTAGTGTCCTCCCACAATACCAACATCAATCTATAATATTAGGAGACTTCAATAGCCACCATACATCGTGGGGATACACAGAGCCCGACCCAGCTGGAATCCAGCTCAGCAACTGGGAAGAAATAAATAATCTCCACCTCCTTTACCATCCAAATGAACCAGGCACCTTCCACTCAGCACGATGGCAGAGGGAATACACACCTGACCTGACCTTCGTTACGAGGGACACAGATGGCATATCAATGCCAGCACATCGAAGAGTGCTGGGTAACTTCCCAAGGTCCCAGCACCGACCAATATTGATAAAAACAGGAATCAACATACCAGTCACACAATCTCTACCCCTGCCAAGATGGAACTTGTTGGAATTTATCTTTATATCAATGTTAGAATTTAACTTTAACCCAATGTAAACTCAAATAAGTAATCTGACTCCAATTTGCGACCTTACCCAACTCTCACTCATCCAACAATATGCGCGCTCGTTCTGCAATAGAAAGGTATCAGGAAGCCGGCATTTTCACGCACAAAGTGGATTTATTCCCAATACAGATTTTCTACATGGCACCTGGATCTCGGGTCCCTCTCAATACAACTCTACACCTCTCTTGCCACCAGCGAATGTGTTCTACCCCCGAGTTGCCCAGTACTGATTCATACTATACAACATGCAAAAATGGCACAGACAAAGGCATCCTGGCATGATTCTATTGGCTATGTTTATTGCAGTTAACTTTAGCTCGCTCTCATTGGTCTTTCTCCTCCCGCCGAATCCCGTGGCTCCTCCTGCGTGCGATCCCCCGATGGCCGCTCCTTCCCGGAGTCATCTTGTCTCGCTCAGCACCTTCTGCTTCTAAAACATTCCATTCTTGCACAACCCCCGCAACCAGTTTCGCTTCACCAGTCACACTCTCAGCATTTTACAATATCACATTTTCATACATTGGATGCACCAACATCTAATGAACTATGTTAAGCTCAAACTCTTATATTCCTTTAATAGTCAAATGTATGAAATCCTTTAAGTGTAACTGAAGTTTAGACCATGCTAATGACCAAACCCTCAGGATTGGAATGCAGGAAGATTGGATCACAGCTGCACCACAGGAGGTGTGAACGAGACCCCTCTGAAACAATGGACTTCCATGCCGGGATCACAAAAGTGGCTCCTAGCAGTCTACTCTTTGTTCAGTTTTTAAATTGACTGCCATTTACATTATCCTTTAAACTTTAGAAAGGCAAACTGGCAGGGTTTCGCAGAGCAAGTTGATAAGACATGCAAGCGAATCCCAGCAAAACAGGAGAATATAATTAGGTTCAATAAACTCATTCAGAGCAGTGCAAAAAAGCACATACCCCGGGGAGTCCGTAAAAGATATATACCATGCTGGACACCAGAATGTGAGGAAATATTAAAATCCTATGAGGAAACCCAGAATCCAGATACTGGAGAGAAATTGCTGGAGAGACTGCAGGAGGAGAGACAGAGAAGATGGATGGAAACGGTAGAGAGCATGGATTTTACAAGATCCAGTAGACATGCATGGAAACTGATTAAAAAACTGGACGGGGGTGGAAAAAAGAGCAAACAGTCTAACGTAGTGAGCCCTGATAGTGTTGCAATTAATATAAGAGGAAGAGGAGCTCACACCCCTGACTACAAGTTCGAAACCACCATAAAGAAAAAGTACCAGCAGCTAATCAGAGACATGCCAGAAGAAGACGGGTTCTCCCACCCAGTGAGCGAAGAGGAGGTGAAAGCAGCACTCAGAGCAACGAAGTCAGGCAAGGCAGCAGGAGTTGATGGGATCTACCCAGATATGTTGAAACACCTGGGTCCAGCTGCGATTAAATGGATGGCATCTGCTATCACTGATGCAATAAACATGGGTAGATACTGCCATCTCTGGAAAAGAGCTAGGGTCATAGCCATCTTAAAACCGGGGAAATCACCAGAAGACCCAAATAACTACAGACCAATATCCCTGCTATGCAGTATGTATAAGATAATGGAGAGGATAATCCTAACCAGAATAACACCAACCCTGGAGCTGAATATTCCTTGCCAGCAGGCAGGATTTAGAAAGCACAGAAGCACCACAGAACAGGTACTGGCTCTAACAACATTCATAGAGGCAGGATACCAAAGAAAACTAAAAAGTGGTGCCTCTATTTTAAAGGAGTGGAAGAGTTTAAACCTGGCTAGTTTTATTCGATGTCCTGCATCTTGTGTCACTGTTATTCTGTGGAATGCTGTGTGGGTGGCTGGTGAAGCTGGAAAAAGAAAGTGAAAGAATGTGAGGTTTGGGAGGTTTTAGGTCGGTGCCTGGCGCAGACAGATACCTCGAGGGGGAAGGGATGCACAAGAAACTGGACCCTCCAGCCACAAGCAGGAGGGGCCACCACTTGAAGAAAGACCAAGAGAAGCAAGCTAAAGTTAACTGCAGCATACACATAGCCAATAGAATCATGCCAGGATGCCTTTGTCTCTGTGTCATTTGCATATTGTGTCTATAAATTAATGCTGAACTGCGAAGACAAAGAGAGCTGTATTGAGAGGGACCCAAACTCAAGTTGTAGATTTGTGTGTTAGGAATAAATCCACTCGTGTGTGAAAATGCCGGCTTCCTGATACCTTTCTATTGCAGAACGAGCGCGCATATTGTTGGATGAGTGAGAGTTGGGTAAAGTCACAAATTGGAGTCAGATTATTAATTTGAGTTTACATTGGTTTAAAATTAAATTCTAACATTGATTTAAAGATAAATTCCAACAATTTATGGTGACGCCGACGCGATGCATGAGAGGTAAAAGAAGTTTGGAACTTCGAGAAAGACCACATGAGACTGGGTCTCGCATGTCCACACCAGGTGACGACCTGATAGGAGCCGCACATCCGACCGTCTTTCCTCTTTGGGCCCACAGTGACATAAGGTAAGCAGATCCTTTTCAAATTCTGCACATTGGCAACGCTAAATTATAAGAGGAAGGAGGAGCGGAACGGCATAATAAAAAGAAAAAATAAATTAAAAAAAAAAAAAAAAAAAAGTGTAACAGTGTGGACGTTAGGAGGATATAAAATCTGGGATTTACCTACTAGAATAGTTTGGAACTATTCGTGGTTAAGATACGGTATAAAATCTGGGATTTACGTATCAGGACACGGTTTAAAATCTGGGATTTACGTGTCTGTGTGGAAGCGGTGTGAATGTGAAGCCTAAATTTGTTCTGCGTATGAAGTGCTTGGGACACGCACGAGTGGATTTGGAGATGGAAAATGGGAGGAAATGTGAGGGTTTTCTTGTGTCTGGCGCTTCAGACGAGCGGGCGGAAGTCTGGTCGGAGATTAATGGTCATTATGCTCAGCTGGAATCACAGTTGATTAGTGGAATGGAAAGTAAGAAAATTAAGAAGGTGAAAGAACGGAGTCAGAAGTTGTTTCTGAAATTAAAAAAGGATGATTTGTTTTGCGGTGGTCCCGGAACGTGGGACATGTCGAAGTTAGCGAGGCAGTTACAGAAAAAGGAAACCAGAATGTTGGCAAATATTCGAGATATGAAGGAGGATCAGAGCCAAGCTGGATGGCGACAGCGTATTAAACTTGAGAAGGAAGTGAAGGAATTGGACAAAGATAGACGAGGCATTCACCAATTGGCAATTATTGCCACTGCGCTGGGGGCAATAAAAGAGGAAGAGAGTGTGAATGAAGTGAAAAAGAAGGATGAAGTGATTGGAAAAGTGGAAGAAAAGACGGAAGGTCGGAGAGGCATTTATCCACAGTTGCCTGACTCGCGACAGTATGTGTATGAGCCGCCGCCGTATCCGATGGCGCAAATAATGGCCCCCGTAGTCACTTTGGGCGGCAGGATGGTTTTGGATGTAGAAGATCACGATTCACGGATGACGCCAGCGACCATACAGTTGATTGAACAGGCTGTGAATAATGAAAGGAAGAGAGTGCGCGGAGAGCAGCAGGGGAATGTGGAGTCGCCCGTGCTGACGTCAGGGGCAGCGCTCGCAGGAGGTGGGGGCACCCCGAGTGCCGGGAGTGAGAGAAATTCGAAACCACTGATGAAGGAGGCGTCGCGAAAGTTGTTGGAAGGACACAGGGTGCAAAGTGAGGAAAGAGAGATGTTAGAGGGAGTGATGACGGGGACACGGAAACATGGGCAGGCAATGCCCAGTGACGCAGATCCCCGCGAGGAGGAAGTGGAAAGTGATGAGGAAGCCGAGGTAGTGTTACGTGAACAGCGGCAGATGCTCAGAGCGTTGAGTGAAGGAGAGAGGCTGGGCGATAAAGAGGAGAGCATGTCCAGGGCTGAGCGAGGCTATAATACACGCAGTAAAGATAAGATGATGGCACAGCAGGAGCAGCCTCAAACAATGGCACCCCTAGTGGTGACTCACGCTGGCCGTCACTATGAGCCTCTGGTGCTTCGGGATGTGGCTGCATTGGTGGAAAAATTGCCTCCGCTGCATAAAGGGGCACGAGCCTGGATTACTAAATTCTTAGCCGCCATGTCAGGACAGGGAGTAGCATTGGGAGATTTTAGACAAGCCATTTTGGGATCGTGTTCCCTGATTCAATTACAGAATATTGAGGGGGCAGCTGGCACCCGCCAGCTGGGGAGAGAAACCCCCTTGGCTGAGACTTCTGAGGCGTTGTTTCGGGAGCTGAGGGCGGCCTTTCCCTCCCCAGTGGATGTGGCGCCAACAATTTTTAATTACGGAAAAGATGTGACTCCCGAGCAACATTATGCTCAGGCATTGGAGCTGTGGATTGAGACCACAGGTAAACACCCAGGCAACTATCCTGAAGCTGAAATGATGTTCAGGACGGCGATGCTGAACGGCCTCCCAAATGAGGTGCAGGCGATTTTGAGAATTGATCCGGACATTTTGGTTTGTCCGGAACCGAGATTTAAGAGGCATTTGATACACCATTGCCGCATCTACATGGAAAAAGCAAATAAAGATCAAAAGGAATCTGACGCTCTGGCGACTAGTTTGGTTAAACTACAGTTGGCAAAGTTGCATGGTGAGGCAAAACAAGAAAAGGTGAAACAAAAACAGATGTATCAAACTCCAGTGGGGGCTGAACGGCGCCAAGGTCAAGGGTTCCGTGGTAGATACAGAGGGCGTGGTCGTGGCGCCCCCCCAGGCCGGGGGCGGAATGGGTTCGCTCCAGGGACTTGCTTCAACTGCGGGTCCCTTGACCACTGGGCACGTGATTGTCATGGCAACCCACCACCAGGGGTGGAGCAGCAGAACCAGCAAGCAGGGCCACCACACCAAGGGGTACCGCAGCAGCCCCGCCCGTGGCCACAGCCGAATCCATGGGGTCAGTATTTCCAAGCTGACCAGTGGTACGGCCCAGACGAATAGGGGGGCCTGGGAAGCTCGGGAAGCACTGGCCAGGCAGAGCCAATGCTTCAGTTGACAGTGGCGGACACTCCAGTCCAGATGTTGGTGGACACTGGAGCAACACATTCATCAATCAACATACCACTGCCAAGTACAGCGTTGTCGAGGCGAGTTACAACGTTAGTCGGCTTCTCGGGACGTCCTCAGACTCTGCCCTTTACTCGGCCACTGAAAACGGAAATTACAAACACTGGACAGAGACTATATCATTCATATGTTCATGCAATGGACACACCCATCAATTTAATGGGCAGAGACATGTTGTCAGCATTGAGAGCCCAGATATTGTGCGGCGAGAAGGGACTTACAGTGACATTTCCTGACGGACAGGTACTGGAATGCTTCCAGCCTGTGACACCTAGGGGTCAGTGGTTGATGGCACCACTCCCCACAGTACCTGAAACGGCACGGATCTACTGGGCTAGATTGAATCCTGAGACTCCACTTGGGGGAGGTGTCTACTCCACATACCTCTTGTGGAAACCGTGGATCCAGACATTGGCACCGTACCACCCCCCACTGGATCCATTGCACTGCACTCTATATTATGATAGAGAATCAGATGACATATATAGAGATGCGTTCGAAGAAATTGAGGGGGATGGTTGGATATTGCGCGCACCATGCATCTTTGTGGGCCCCGAGGGGGTGGCAGCATATGTGCAGTTGTCGCCGGAGCAAGAGCAATGGTATCGAATGAGTGAGGAAGGTTTGCCTCACGTGTCACTAGCTGTGTCGCCAGGCCATGATCCCCGCCAATTGGGGCCCATGGTGAAACGATTAACACAACAACATGACTGGATGATGACTGAAATTCTAGATGTGTGGCACTCAGCTGCAACCAAAAGTTACAGGATAATGGCAAAAATGGTAGATAAGTCAGACCTTGAATTGGTATTCTTGGACCGCCATCATGGGCGGGAACAGACGGACCATGAGTCCGCACAGGCAATGTTGGATCAAATGCCACAGACCGTGTGGTCACAGGGTCCATTTGATGTTGGTTTTTGTCGGACGGTTCAGCCAATCCAATTGGAAGTTGACTGCTCCATTCCGGTTCGCCGTCCTCAATATCGATGGCCGAAGGAAGCAGACAAAGGAATGGAGGACACAGTGGCAGGATTGTGGGATGCGGGGGTGTTGGAAACGTCGGCGTCCTCTTGGAACACACCTCTGAGGCCGGTCCAGAAGGCTGATGGGGTGACATGGAGGATGGCCCACGATTTGCGGCCAGTGAATGACATCACTATAACTCCAGTTTTGCCAGTTCCTGACCCCCATCGCATCCTGTCCTCCCTGGACCCGCAGAAACAGTGGTATACGGTAATTGATTTGGCGAATGCATATTTCTGTTTACCGCTGGCTGAATCAATACGACACGTGTTTGCATTTTCTTACAAAGGGGTGAAATTGCAGTACAAAAGACTCCCTCAGGGCTTTAAGAATTCGCCAGGAATTTTTAATCAGGTCTTGAAGGACTTGTTATTTTCATGTGCGCTACCCCAAGGCTCAGTGCTCCTGCAGTATGTGGACGATCTCCTCATTGCGGCCGAAACATCCGACCAGTGTGTGGAAGCCACACGAGCAGTGCTGTTGAAGCTTGCTGACCTGGGCTTCAAAGTGTCAAGGAAAAAGTTACAGTGCTGTCGTAAGTCTGTGATTTTTCTGGGGCGTGTCATCACCCCAGCCGGCTTGGCTATGTCCCCAAATCACCGCAGCTCCATCCTGCAACACCCACGTCCACACACAGTGCAGGACATGTTGTCTTTCTTGGGATTGTGTGGCTACAGCCGAGCATACATCCCATGTTATGTGGATAAAACAGCAGGCTTGCGGGCCCTGGTCAAACAACAAGGGGTCCGAAATTTGAAGGCCACATTGCAGTGGACCCCTGAGGATGATGCATTCTTTGTGCAATTAATTCAGGAATTAGCATCAGCAGCAGCTTTGGCCACTCCAGATTACACTAAGGTGTTTTATTTAGACGTTGCGAGCAGTGAGAAAACAGTGAATGCGGCATTGTACCAAAGACATGGAACAGACAGGGCAGTTTTATTGTATTGTAGTGTGCCATCAGACGGAATTGAACAGAAACAAGCAGACTGTGTTAGGTACGCAGCAGGCCTGGCAAAGGTCCTACAGAAAACAGCTCATGTGGTCATGGGGTATCCCGTCCAGGTGTTGACAGATCATGGGGTGTCAGCTTTTGTAGCATCGGTGGCATTTACATTGACACCCCTGCGACAAACACGGATGATGAAAACATTGATGGCACCAAACGTTACTTATGTGCATGATGGTGTGAACATGGCTAATCACCTCCTGGAAGGGGCACATGAGTGCGCTCTGAAAGTACAGAAAGATCAGAAGGTCCGTGAGGACTTGTATGCGGAACCATTGGAAGGTGGACGGGTTATGTTCACCGATGGGTGTTGTTGGCGTGCCAAGGATGGGACACTCCACGCGGCCGCGGCAGTGGTGGAGTGGAAAGGTTCTTTCTTCCTCCCAGTGACAGCTCAGAAGTTGACAATAAAACCCTCCGCCCAGGCGGCAGAGGTGTTGGCGCTGGTGTTGGCCTTGGAACAGTGTCCAGGACAGCAATTAACTGTATATACTGATTCGGCATATGCAGCGTCAGCTGCCCTGATTGACCTAAAGGGGTGGTTGCACAATGGCTGGCTAACAGCGAAAGGCAAAGAAATTGCTCATAGAACTTTGATGGAGCGATTGTATGAAGCAATTAAGGGTCCACACGAATTGGCGATTGTAAAGGTCCCGGGACACTCAAAGGCCAACACCATGGTGGCGAAAGGTAATGAGAGGGCGGATGCTCTCGCGAAAGAGGTGGCTGGATACACCCCTCAGGGCGGGATGATGTTAACAACCCCAGCTGTGGTCTGGGATGGGGAACCCCCGGATCTTCCAGTGGCACCCGAAGTGGCACTGGAGGATATTATGGATGCACAAGGTAAGTCGTCGCCGGAACAAAAATAAATGTGGATCGCATCTAAGGTGGTCAGGCGGGTGGGTCCCAGGGGCCAGCCGGTCCTCCCTGAAGGGCAACTCATGACCTCAGTGTTGGCTGAGGCCCATACAGTGGCACATGTGGGGCCTCAGGCAATGCTTCCAAAACTTCGTCAGTGGTGGCATCCAAGGTTACAGGAGGTGGTCTGGCAGTTTGTGGCGGCTTGTGAACTATGTCAAACATTTAATGCACGACCAACATTAAAACCCAAGCCAGGGGCGTTCTCCCCTGTGGCCTGGCCTGGAGCAGAAATTGTAATTGATTTCACGGACATGATTGACAGGGTGAACGGGAAGCGGTTCCTTCTGGTCATTGTGGATTCTTATTCACGCTGGCCGGAGGCGTATCCGTGTGCAAAGGAAGATACCACGTCAGTCCTTAAAGCTTTGGTAAATCATTATATTCCGACACATGGTTTCCCTGCTTTAATCAGATCTGATAATGGGACACATTTTAACAACAAAGCGCTGGCTAAAGTGGAGGCGCTGTTGGGGCTGAAGCATCGCTTTGGGTGTGTCTACCACCCCCAGAGCCAAGGCAAAGTTGAAAGGTTTAACAGGAATTTGAAAGAAAAATTGGCTAAGATCATGGCTCAAACAAAAATGACGTGGTTGCAAGCTTTGCCCCTAGCCCTGTTGGTCGTCCGCCAAACTGTTCACAAAATAACAGGTTTTGCGCCATTCGAACTATTAACTGGTCGCTTAATGCCAGGGCCTGCCTCCAGATACGAATCCTGGAAATTCGGTTATGCGGATGACTGGGCATTGGTAACCCAAGACAGGGATTTTGGTACAATCAAGAGAACATTATCGCTGGACATAGCGTTGCTCTCAAATTACTTTAAAAGATGGTACCTAAGAATGAACAGAACCAAGACAGTGGTAACAACATTCCATCTAACCAACCAGCAAGCTAATTACAAGCTAAGGGTGGAAATAGAGGGGGGAAACCTGCCGGTGGATTGTGAACCAAAATATCTAGGGGTAACTCTAGACAGAACTCTCACCTACAGGAAACACCTAGAAAATACAGCCCAGAAGCTGAAATCAAGAGTGGCACTAATCCGTAAACTTACGGGAACAGGTTGGGGTGCCAACCAAAACGTTCTACGGACGTCAGTCATGGCACTGTGCTACAGCGTGGCTGAATATTGCAGCCCCGTATGGGGCCGGTGTGCACATACATCCAAAGTTGATGTCCAGCTGAATGAAGCAATGAGACTGATATCGGGCGCCATACGTTCTACTCCTATAAACTGGCTTCCAACAATGTGCAACATTGAACCTCCAGCAGTTAGAAGAGAGCAGGCAACACAGATCATGCAAAAAAATATATTGGCACTCCCGGAGGAGGCTCCCCTGTGTCGGGCCCTAGCACACAACCCAGGAGGGCACCGCCTGAGATCCAGAAGACCCTTCAGCCAAGAACGGGAATCAGAGCACACGTCAGCAGATAGGTGGCGCGACCTATGGAGAGGAAATGTACCTGTTGGAGGCGAGAGAATTGGAGACCCCACTGAGAAGCTCCCAGGCTACAATGGAACCAGCAGGAGAGAGTGGACATCCTACAACAGGATCCTTTGCAAACAAGGACGTACAGCCCAAAATTTGCAAAGATGGGGGGCAGTGGCTACGCAAGCATGCCCCTGGTGTAACCATGAGTGTCAAAATATGGACCATCTGATTATAGACTGCCCTTATACATCGATAGAGGGAGGGTATGATACGGTATTCCAGTGTGGAGATGAATTCAAGACATGGCTTTCAGGGATGAGACAGGAGGTGTGAAAACCACACGAAACTACTACTAGTGACGTCACGGGTTGCGTCTCCTCAGAGTTCGTTCGTGCCTCAGCTTGGTTGATACATTACCAACACATACCTGTCAGGGCACAATAGTGATATTCAGAAAACGTTCTCGGTGCACAGCCTCTCTTGCGTCATCGCTAACTGACTGTTCTTCCACGGTCGTTCACCATCTCCATATGAGACTGTCAAGTTTGGTGAGTTTTCGTGTATGTTTAGGGGGTCAAAAATGCGATCGAACGATCGGAAAATAGAAAAAAAATAATAACTAGCGCTGCGAGCTGCGATAAAGGGCCCTCGCAGCCCTGGCAACGTTGGGGTACCGGCACGTTGGAAATGTGAAATATTTACGAGAAAAAACGTGAGGAATCCTCACAAGGAATTTTTGTGGAGTTAAAGTTCAAGCAGTTTTTGTTGTCAAAGCCTCGTCCATGTTTGAAGTAAGTCCAAAATGGCTGACTTCCTGTCAATTTAGAATGTGGCTCCCAGACACTTCTTATTCTGTCTTGGCTTTATACATGCATCATCAAATTTTCAAAAAGTTTGAAGAAACACAGATCCGGGGCTGTTTTTTTTTCCAAATGTTCAAGGGGGCGATAGCGAGCCATTTAAAAAAAATTAAACAACAAACTAATAAAATATTGATGAATTTGCCAGGCCTGATTTTTCATTTAAATTTCGAACCTCAAAATAAGCAAACTTGTTAACCTACTCTGAGAAAAATATCAACAAAAATAACTTGTATTTGCTTTAACCAGTAAGTGGCACTACCACTACGATGAAAAATAAGTTGGTAGATGTCTTCAGGGTTGGACTATCCTTAAATTTGAAAATATTATAGAAGTTAGGATCATCTGATTCATGTTACGGTAGCTTTTGTTGCCACAGAGATTAATAAATTTCTGCAGCACCGTAATGGCTACGCCCTTTGCTGAAAAGTCACAAAATTCAGCATAGACTAAGATCAACGTCTTGAGGCTGTTCTGACAAATGTTCATTCGGCTTCCTGAAAAGGGATCCGTGCAGCATATTAAAATGTAAAAAAAAAATATTGTTTTGAAACCATGAGGTGGACCTGTGTGTATAACAGTATAATAATATATAGATGTCTTCAGGTCGGGACGTTTTATGTACAGGGTAAGTTTGGGATTTTTTTAGAGCATGAGCAGGGGAGTTTTTAAGCATTTAGTCCATTGTGGTGAACCGCCCCCATTTAAGTAAATTCAAAATGGCCGACTTCCTGTAAAACCTAGCGCATGGCTCCAAGAGACTTTTTTGTAGGTCTTGGCCTTATACATACTCCATCGAATTTACAAAAAGTAGGTGAATCACTCAACCAGGGCTGATGTTTTTGAATATTTCTAGAGGGCCATGGCAAGCCATTTTAAAAAAGCTGCACATTCCATTCCGCAGGATTGCTATGGACATTGTGGGTCCTTTGACAAAAAGCAGTGGTGTAGTGTGTGACAACGCCACACGTTTCCCAGAGGCATTTCCATTGCGCACAATCACTGCTCCGGCAGTACTTTGTGCCTTGGTGCAACTCCTTTCCAGAGTTGGCATACCAGATGAGATTCTAACAGACCAGGGAACCAATTTCACTTCAAGGTTAATGCAACTGTTCAACAAACAACTGGGCATCTCCGCCATCAAAACCACTCCATACCACCCATAGACTGATGGACTAGTGGAAAGGTTCAATCAGACCTTAAAGAAGATGCTCCAGAAATTTGTGGATGATACTGGAAAAGACTGGGACCGGTGGCTGCCCTTTTTGCTGTTTGCCTATCGCGAAGTTCCTCAGGCGTCAACAGGTTTCTCTCCCTTTGAACTCTTGCATGCTTGGGAGGTTCAGGGGCCATTGGACTTGCTCCGAAAGGCCTAGGAGGCACCTTCCACCACGTGAAGTGATCGGGGGGTGGTGAAATTTGTGCTGGAAATGAGGGAGAGACTGGCCAGGTACCAGTAGGAGGCAGAGGTCAACCTGCGGGAGGCCCAGAAAAGCCAGAAGACCTGGTATGACCAGCAAGCTCGCCACCGGGAGTTTAAACCCGGCCAAAAAGTATTGCGGCTTCTCCCCACATGCAACAACAAGCTTTTAGTAAAGTGGCAGGGGCCATATGAGGTCACCCGGAAGATGGGTCCAGTGACCTATGAGATTTTCCATCCGGAGAAGAAAAAAAATAAACAAACTTATCATGTGAACCCCCTCAAAGAGTGGAAGGAGCGTTCAAACCAGGCTCCAAAGGAGGTCATACTCGCGCGGAAGGTGGAGGAGGACGACGACGACGACAAGGACGAGGACGACGACAATGATGATGATGATGATGATGATGACGAGGCAGAGCTGGAGTCCTCGACGACGACAGATGCGCCTGCACTGGCACGTCGGAAACCCAAGCAAGTCACAGAGATGTGCTTAATTTTCAAGACGGTGCCTTCTCTTTTTTCCGCCAGCCCAGGGAAGACGACGGTGGTAGAACACGTCATTCGTCTCAAAGAAGGATTACCAATTCGTCAGCGCCCCTACCGAGTTCCGCAACACTTGGTGGAGAGACTAACCAAGGAGCTCCAGGAAATGCTGAAGCTTGGAGTCATTGAGCCTTCCAAGTCGGAGTGGTGCAGTCCGGTGGTTATCATCTCCAAGAAAGATGTGTGCTGATTTAGAAAGAGAGTGAAAGACGTTTAAGAGAAGAAGCAGAAAGTACTTAATATGGAGATAAAGAAAGACGAAGAAACAGGAGCGAGAAAAAAAGGAGGAAATGCACCAGCCGAGGATCAAAGAGACAGTGACAGTGAAAAAGGAAGTCAGGGTGAGAGAGCTGAGGAGGAGGGCCAGCGAGAAAAGGAGCCGGGATTGCCTCAACAAGTGGACAACAGCGCCCTGGGAAGCCTGCCACAAGAGATGAATGCAAAGCGGCCTGCCAAACAATCACACCAATCCAAGATAATATGCGTAAATGGGCTGCGGGCCTCACGACCACCCCGTCAGCACCGATCTTCTACCAAGGACATGGAAGAGGAAGAGGACACCTGCCAACAAAAGACGACGTCTGCTACAACTGTAGGAAACATGGCCACTTTGCTCGAAACTGCCGTCAACCACCCAGGAAAACCGATTACAATTTACACAGACAGAATCAAGTTTGATAAGAAATTTGTGATTTGTCAGGACCAGTCGTGAAAGCAACGGAGGATCACGTGACGTAAAAAACAAACAAAAAAAGCAAGTGGAGAAGCAGTTCTACATCAACGTGCGTTTTACTTATTAGGCCGTGATACACTGACACAATTGGACCTTAATATCAGAGTCAATAAGCAAGGGCGAATTCAAACAAACGTCAAAACTTTAAAAGGGCACATTATTATCGGTTGCTACATTTGGAAGAACAAAATAGGACGTCAATAAATTATTAGAAGTAGCTCACAATAGAGTCTGTTTGGGCGATGACGTGCAACACATGGTTAGTCTGCAAGGGACTATCAGATACAATGTATCAAAAGTAAGTGACTTACTGAGGCCTCATTTCGATTAAAAAAGGGCGCATTGTCAGTGATAAGCAAAAAGAAAAAACTGTGCCAAAGCCTTAAAAGAAATAAAAGAGAAGTAAATGATGTCTTTGAAAGAAGTGTGCAATTATTGTCGGGCATGGATTGCAAATTACTCAGAATACTCAAGAATACAAGATGGCGGCGCGCATAAACGCAGCGGCTAACGGCTCTCCCTCCCGCACTAACTATTCTCTTATTTATCAAATTTATATATTTATCTGAATTATTGTTGTATTGCACTGGAGAGGGGAACTCTCTAATCTCGTTGCACACTTGAGTACAATGACAAAGGGATTTCTGATTTCTGAAATTACCATTGCTGGACATCATTTATGACAAGCCAATGACAAAAAATAGTTTGAACACTTGCGGCTGACAAAGCTTTTGAACTTGTCACGCATGAAATCATTGATTACAATGTATTAGCATTACCAACTTGATATTTAATTGATAAATTGAGTCATGGGAACTCCCATGTCTCAACAGGGGGGGGATGATGATTGATATCCATAGTATGATGATTGATATGATTGATATCCATAGTATGATGATTGATAGCCAGAGTACAGGACATTTGCTGTACCACAAGTTCTACAAATTAAAAAAAAAATTAAAATAAAAAAATTGTAGGTCATGTCTAGTGTGTAGTAAACATAATGTTCAAGGGAAGATGAGACCAAAAAGAAGATTGTATTGACAAAGCATCTTAACGCACTACCAAATTACTATGAGCCATTTGAGCAAACAGTGACTGCAAAAAATGACTTCATTAGCCTGGGTTACTGAAGGAACCAGGGCAAAGTGAATCCATTTGTATATTAGTCACAACAATTGGATCCCGTGGCGAGAGCCACGTCAGAGTGTGATCAAGCAGTCCTGACCGCTGCTTTAAGGAATCCAAAAATGACATCCTTGTCCACCACATTCACATTGCACGGCGACCTAATTGTCACAGGGACACATTACACTGATAAGGTGGGGTGCGCTCTGCGTCATTTTTTCCCGCACCAGTAGAACATGCCTCACGACTGTGGAGGCCGCATCCAAATTGCCACCAAGCCGCGACCTGACCTTTTGGACACTTTTCTCCCGACTGGAGAGACATTTTTATTAGGATTGCAAATTGAAATTTAGTTTCAAGGGATATTAAAATCTGTATGTTCAGGACAAGCAGCAGAATGTTTTGCACTGATTCAGGCTTGTAAGACACAAAACCAGGTGCACATTCCAGACTGATAAGAAGTAGAAGCGTTTGAGAACCAAGGTCACAAAACAGAGAACTTGTTAGAGAGAAATTGTTAGAATAAGCAGGAAGAGCGTAGGCGGGTGTGAGAAAGTCAAAGTTTGAACAGCAAATCAACTTGACAATTTGATCTCACACCAGGAAAAATGCACCACTATTTGAACGCACACATTGGGATAACAAAGGTGCAAACATTGCTGAGGACAGGTTCCGCAAATTGGTAGATGGCAAATCCTGGCTGCCTAATTCATTGGTTGAAAGGAGTAACAAGAGTGACACATGAGCGTAGCTTGGTTCCTCTCTGGCCTTGGCCATTTCAATAAGCTCGCCCAAAAGGCGTCAGGACATTTAAACCTGACAGTGGCACTACCACTACGATCAAAAATAAGTTGCTAGAGGTCTCAACGGCTGGAATATCCTCAAATGTGAAAAATTTCAAGAAGATGGGATCATCTGAGTCATGTTGCCGGAGCTTTTGTTTCCACGGTGAATAATCAGACTTTGCAACACCGTTAAAGCCACGCTCTTTGACAAAAAGTCACAAAATTTGGTATGGGGTAAGATCGATTTCTTGAGTCTGTTCTGACCAATTTTGAGCCGAATTTGTTTAAAGGGCTCCGTGCAGTACGTTAAATTGTAAAAAAAAAATTTGTTGTCACCACTAGGTGGCGCAAGGTGTATAACTGAATACAAACATGTAGATGTCTTCGGCTACCGACTCTTTATGTACCTGTGATGTTTTGTATTTTTAGCAGCTTGTGCAGGGGAGTTATCAAGCATTTTGTCCATTGCGGCGAAGGAAATATTCAACGAAAACTTTGAAGCCCCGCCCCCGTCATATAGTATTTCGGAAACTAAAGATTTTAGTCCCAGTGTTTGTCCCAGGTCTTAAAATGGTACAGCCGGAATTGTAAGGCAATCGGATGAACCCTGTAGCATCAGGGTGCAAAAGAATGACCCCTGTAAACGTGCAAAAATGGGCGAAAGTTGGACTTTCAAAAATTCATAACTCACTTTCTGTTCATTATCGACTATTGTCATCAAAGAAAGTATTTGTACATCTCGGGGTACTACACGTGCCTGGCAATTTTCGGAGGCCTACGTCAAACGGGCCAGTTTTTCCTTTGATGTTTCCCACTCTAGTTGGAGCTAGAGAGCCATTTTGTTTGCGTCGTTTATGACGACGCAAAAATATCAAATTTTTCGCCATGCCCGATGAGACTGCCAAGTTTGGCGAGTTTTGTTGGAAATGTTAAATATTTACGAGAAATAACGTGAGGAACCTTCAAGAGAAATTTTTGCGTTGTTAAATTTAGAGCAGCTTTTGTTGTCAAAGCTGTTACGATCCGTGTTTTGTTTACCTGCTTTCAGCAAGGGGGCGTTTCCCCCCGGCGCGCGCCGTACCAGCTGGGAGAAACGCGCGGACGAGCCCGCAGCTGATTCCGATCACGCCACTAATTACGGGACTACTTAAGCCGCCGCCGGGAAGCAACCGGCGTCGGATTATTATATATCCTGCGACACTCATGCTCATGGTTCACGTTTTGATTCTGCCCTTCTTGCTCCGTGTGCTGTTTGTTCGTTTGATCCTCAGCCTCAGCTATTCGCCGGCTCGCTTTCTGTTTGCATTTTCGCTCATTGGACTTTGCTTTCCCTTTCGCGGTAAGCCATTCTCGTTTGTGTATTTTCCTTGCCTTGCAAGCGCTCTAAGTTTAGTGTTCGTTTTACTTTCCTGGTGCGGCTGCGCCCACCAGCGCTTTTCGTTGTCTGTTTTCGTCTCGGGTGTAAGTTACGAGATCTGCCTCTATTTAGCTACCCTGCGGATTCATGCAGTAGGTTCTGTGTGGATTAATTGCTTGCTGCCGGACACAATAAACATCTTGTCAAAATCTCCTTTCCTGGTCAGCGTTTTTAGAGTCCACCAAACGCTGTCGGCTGCGGCCGAACAGCAACCCTGTCAGAATAATCCGACCATGGACTCTGCTGACCGCGATCGGATCGTGACAGCTGTGGCCAATCAAGGACGCTTAGTCGGCCAACAGGGCAATGAGCTCGCGGCCCTGCGCGAAGCCATCGAGCGCAGGGCGCTACAATGGAAATTCGAGCAGCAGATTCGAGAGGCACAGGAGGAGACCGGCGCCCCGGCCGGATGCCCCGCGGGCCGCCTCTACGTTCCAGCGCAGCTCCGAGGAGAAGTGATCACCTGGGGTCACGCGTCCAAGCTGGCCTGTCACCCGGGCATTCGCCGCACCCTGGGTCAAATCGGGCAACGCTTCTGGTGGCCTTCACTGAAGGCCGACGTCACAGACTATATTCGAGCATGCCCCTCCTGCGCCGCCAACAAGTCCTCCCACCAACCACCAGCGGGACTACTGCACCCCTTGCCCGTTCCTGCCCGCCCCTGGTCCAACCTTGCACTGGACTTCGTCACAGGTCTCCCCGCATCCAGAGGGAAGACAGTCATCCTGACGGTGGTGGACCGATTCTCCAAGGCAGCCCACTTCGTCGCCCTGCCCAAGCTTCCCTCCGCCCTGCAGACGGCCAACCTTCTCGTCCAGCACGTGGTGAGATTGCACGGGGTTCCGGACGATCTGGTGTCTGACCGCGGCCCACAATTTGTCTCCAGGGTCTGGAAGCTGTTTTGCCGTTCACTGGGGGCCACGCCAAGCCTGTCGTCGGGCTATCACCCACAGTCCAACGGTCAATCCGAGAGGGCTAACCAGGACCTTGAGGCAGCCCTCCGATGCGTTTGCCACAGCCAGCCCTCGACCTGGGTCGATCACCTGCCCTGGGTAGAGTACTCCCACAACACCCTGGTCTCGTCAGCCACCGGGCGGTCGCCCTTCATGACCGCTTACGGGTACCAGCCACCGCTGTTCCCCACCCAGGCCGGCAAGGAAGAAATCCCCTCGGTCCAGCGCCACCTTAAGCGGGCCCACAGGCTATGGAAGGAGACCAGGGCGGCCCTCTCCCGGACAGCTGAACGAAATCGGCGCATCGCGGACCGCCGCCGGCGACCGGCTCCCGACTACCAACCCGGGGACCAGGTGTGGTTGTCCACCCGGGACCTCAACTTGGCGGCATCTTCCCGGAAGCTGGGCCCAAGGTACGTGGGCCCGTTCGAAGTAGAAGCCATCATTAACCCCGTCTCCGTCCGACTAAGGCTGCCCCCCACCATGAGGATTCACCCGGTTTTCCACGTCTCACTGATCAAGCCGGCACCTACCTGCGACATGGTTCCGCCCTCCGCCCCCCCACCTCCTCCAGAGATCATCGACGGGGCACCAGCATACAAGGTTCGGGAGATCCTAGACTCCAGGCGCAGGGGAAGGGGCTTCCAATACCTGGTCGACTGGGAGGGATATGGCCCGGAGGATCGTCAGTGGGTTCCCCGCTCCTGGGTCCTGTGCCCCGACCTCATCCACGACTATCACCGCGCTCACCCTTCAAAACCAGGTGGTCCGCCAAGGGGCGTCCGTTAAGGGGGGGGTACTGTTACGATCCGTGTTTTGTTTACCTGCTTTCAGCAAGGGGGCGTTTCCCCCCGGCGCGCGCCGTACCAGCTGGGAGAAACGCGCGGACGAGCCCGCAGCTGATTCCGATCACGCCACTAATTACGGGACTACTTAAGCCGCCGCCGGGAAGCAACCGGCGTCGGATTATTATATATCCTGCGACACTCATGCTCATGGTTCACGTTTTGATTCTGCCCTTCTTGCTCCGTGTGTTGTTTGTTCGTTTGATCCTCAGCCTCAGCTATTCGCCGGCTCGCTTTCTGTTTGCATTTTCGCTCATTGGACTTTGCTTTCCCTTTCGCGGTAAGCCATTCTCGTTTGTGTATTTTCCTTGCCTTGCAAGCGCTCTAAGTTTAGTGTTCGTTTTACTTTCCTGGTGCGGCTGCGCCCACCAGCGCTTTTCGTTGTCTGTTTTCGTCTCGGGTGTAAGTTACGAGATCTGCCTCTATTTAGCTACCCTGCGGATTCATGCAGTAGGTTCTGTGTGGATTAATTGCTTGCTGCCGGACACAATAAACATCTTGTCAAAATCTCCTTTCCTGGTCAGCGTTTTTAGAGTCCACCAAACGCTGTCGGCTGCGGCCGAACAGCAACCCTGTCAAAAGCGTCATCAATGTTTTAAGTAAATTCAAAATGGCCAACTTCCTGTGCAATTTAGCTCATGGCTCCAAGAGAATATTTTGTAGGTCTTGGCCTTATAAATACTCCACAAAATTTTCAAAAACCTAGGTATCACACTCAACCAACTGCTTTTTTGAAAATTTCTAGAGGGCGATAGAGAGCCATTTTTTAAAAGCTGCATGAGAAACTAATAAAATATTGATGGTTTTGCCAGGCCTGATGTGTATGCAAAGTTTCATGAGTTTTCATGAATATTTAGAACCTCAAAATAAGCCTAAGTTTATTAGCGAACTATGCAAAGCCACACCCACAGCATTTCACAAAAAATGATACATTTCGTATTGCGACATCCGGAAGGGCTAAACATTCATCCGAGCAAATATGAGTTAGACCTTATTAACCTGCTCGGAGAAAAACATCAACAAAAATAACCTGTATTTGATTTTAACAGTTGGTGGCGCTACCACTACGATTAAGAATTAGTTTGTCGATGTCTTCAGGGTTGGGCTCTCCTCAAATGTGAAAAAATTTGAGATGATAGCATGATCTGAGTGATGTTACAGGAACTTGTGTTGCCAAAGAGAAAAATCAGACAATGCGGCACCGTCGTGGCCACGCCCTTTGCTGAAAAGTCGCAAAATTCGGCATTGACTAAGATCAATGTCTTGAGGCTGTTCTGACAAATTTTCACTCAGATGTGTTAAACGGGCTCCGTGCAGTACGCACCGTAACGGCCATGCCCATCGCCAAAAAGTTACAAAATTTGGCAGAGAGTTCAATGTCTAGAGGTGCTTGTGACAAAAAATATAGTCAGATTCGTCAAAAGGGCTCCGTGTAAAAAAAAAAAAAAAAAGATTGATTACACTAGGTGGCGCTATGTGTATAACAGAATAAGAACATATAGATGTCTTCAGGTCCGCGTTTGACGTACAGGTGAAGTTTTGGATTTTATGGAGCATGTGCAGGGGAGTTATTAAGCATTTTGTCCATTGTGGTGACACGCCCCCTTTGAAGTTAATTCAAAATGGCCGACTTCCTGTGCTATTTCGCTCATGGCTCCAAGAGACTTTTTTGAAGGTCTTGGCCTTATACAATCAACATAAATTTTTCAAAAAGCTAGGTGAAACACACAACCGGGGCTGCTCTTTTGAAAATTTCTAGAGGGCGATAGAGAGCCATTTTTAAAAAAACTGCACGAGAAACTAATGAAATATTCATGATTTTGTCAGGCCTGATGTGTGTGCAAAGTTCCATGAGTTTTCGTTCATATTTAGAACCTCAAAATACGTGTTGTTTTATTGGTGATATGTGCGATGCCACGCCCACAGCTTTTCACAAAAAATAACGAATTTCGTATTGTGACATCCTGAAGGACGAAACACTCAGCCGAGCAAATATGAGGGCGATCTTGTTAACCTGCTCAGAGAAAAACATCAACAAAAATAATTTGTATTTGCTTTGACCAGTTGGTGGCGCTACTACTACAATCAAACATAAGTTGGTAGATGACTTCAGGGCTGCAATATCCTTAAATGTGAAAATTTTCGAGAAGATAGGATCATCTGAGTCATCTTGCCGGAACTTTTGTTTCCACGGTGAATAATCAGACTTTGCGGCACCGTAATAGCCACGCCCAACGAAGCAAAGTCACAAAAATAGGGATAGAGTAAGATCAATGTCTAAAGTCATTTTTGGCCAATTTTCAATCAGATTCGTTAAAAGGGCACCGTGCAGTACGTCAAAATGTAAAAAATTATCATTTTTGTCACCACTGGGTGGTGCAAGGTGGTCGCTGCTCAGGCCCTAATAATAATAATAATAATAATAATAATAAAAGTAATAATATTTTCTACAAAAACAATAGGGACCTCGCAGCCGTCGCAGCTCGGGCCCTAATAACAATTTCTACAAAAACAATAGGGACCTCGCCGCGGTCGCTGCTCGGGCCCCAATAATAATTTCTACACAAAGTCCATTGTGGTGACCCGCCCCCTTTTAAGTAAATTCAAAATGGCCGACTTCCTGTAAAACCTAGCTCATTGCTCCAAGAGACTATTTTGTAGGTCTTGGTCTTATACATACAGTGAACCCTCGCTACTTCGCGGTTCACCTTTCGCGGGTTCAGTGCTTCGCGGGTCTAAAAAATATTCGGGGGCATTGTAGTTTCGCCGAGCGACACAACGGGGCGCTGGAGCGGTTAGACGGCCGGCGTGCGCCGAAGAAGAGCGTGGGCGAAGAGGAGAGTGGACGAAGAAGAGCACGTTCCCCCGGACACGATCGGTGGCGACGTTTCGCGCGGTTCGGACCGTACCAGAGCTCCGGCCAGCGTGCGTGGCAGTTAAGCCGTAGAGGAGCACCTTCCCCGGGCACGGGCGGTTCCAAGCGGCCCCTAAGTTTAACCGAATGGAAGCTCCGGAGGAGGAGGGCATGCTCGCGTCACAGAAAGCCGAAGAGGAGCACCTTCCCCGGGCACAGGCGGTGCCAAGCGGCCCCTAAGTTTAACCGAATGGAAGCTCCGGGGGAGGAGGGCGGGCGTGTGTCACAGTTAAGCCAAATTGGAGCACCTCTTCTGCCCGGGCACGAGCGGAGCGCGAGGCTGTCAGTTATGAATGAATAAATGAATAAATAAATAAAGAATGCCACCTTTCATTTCACAGGGCACACCGGACGGCGTACCAGCAGGTAAAAGTCGGAGTAATTAAATAAATACAAAAAGAATGGCTGGGGAATAAAAAAATAATACGTTTTAATAATAATTTGGTTTTTTTGTTATAACATGAATTTCACTCTCTCTCTCCCCGTATATATATATATATATATATAGATATATATATATATATATTTATTATATATATTGTATATTTTTTTTAAGCATTTTTGAAGGTGCGCCGCTACTTCGCGGATTTTCAGTTTTCGCGGGTGGTCTCGGTCCCCGTTAACCGCGATAACCGAGGGTTCACTGTACTCCATAACATTTACAAAAAGCGAGGTGAAACACTCAACCAGAGCTGCTTTTTTTAACATTTCTCGAGGGCCATGGCGAGCCATTTCAAAAAAGCTGCACAACTAACGTATAAAATATTGATAAATTTGCTCGGCCTGATGTGTGTGTAAAGTTTTACGAGTTGTCGTTCATATTTAGAACCTCATAATCAGCTTTGTTTTATTGACGAACAGTGCAATGCCACTCCCACAACTTTTCATGAAAAAGGACGAATTTCGTATTGTGACATCCTCATGGCCGAAACAGTCATCCGAGCATATATGAGGGCGACCTTGTTGAGTTGCACGGAGAAAAACATCCAAGAAAATAACTTGTATTAGCTTTTACCAGTTGGTGGCGCTACTACTACGATGTAAAATAAGTTGGTAGATGTCTTCAGGGCTGAAGTATCCTCAAATGTGTACAACTTCGAGAAGATAGGATCATCTGAGTCATGTTGCCGGAGCTTTTGTTGCCACAGAGTACAATCGGACTTTTCAGCACCTTAATAGCCACGCCTTTTGCCAAAACGTCACAAAATTCGGCAGAGAGTAAGATCATTGTCTTGAGTCTTTTCTGACTAATTTTCAGTCGGATTCGTCAAAAGGGCACCGTGCAGTACGTGAAAATTAAAATAAAAACAAATTTTTGATTCCACTTGGCGGCACTGTGTGTATAACAAAATAATAACATTAAGATGTCTTCAGGTCGGGACGTTTTATTTACAGGTGAAGGTTTGGATTTTTAGGAGCATGTGCAGGGGAGTTATTAAGCATTCATTTATTTGTATTAGGTTCATTTTGTCTTTTTATTATTGATATTTGACTGATTCATTAAAAGCAGACAATTATGTTTTCGGTTAATTTTTTACCTGACATGTTTCGGCGAGTCTTTCGCCTTCTTCAGAGTGTCGCATGATGGTGTCTTGAGCTGATGTTCCATGAGGGTGTGACTTACCTGTCAAAAAAATGAAAAAAATCAGAGCAGTAAAAGAACAAGCACAACATGAACATTACAAATCAGCAATCACTGACCACTGCAAAAGGGAAAACCACATCATGGACCGGGAGAAGGGCAGGGTCATCCGCACAGAAGAGAACAAACAACAGCGCTGGATCAGAGAGGCCATTGAGATCTGCAAGCGAGGCATAAAAACCATGAACAGAGACAAGGGAGCCTTCATCCTCTCTACCACCTGGACCAGCATCTTGGCGGAGTGAACGGACAGCGGGGGGCGTGACTTGCCTTCATTCTTGTGACAGGTAAGTCACGCCCTCATGGAACATCAGCTGATAAAGACGGGTCACAAGACAGCATCATGTGACACTCTGAAGAAGGCGAAAGACTTTCGTATTGTGACATGCTCAAGGCCTAAACACTCATCCGAGCAAATATAAGGTAGATTTTGTTCACTTGCCCGGAGAAAAACATCAACGAAAATAATTTGTATTTGTTTTAACCAGTTGGTGGCACTACCACTGCGATCAAAAATAAGTTGGCAGCCGTCTTCAGGGCCTGAATATCCTCAAATGTGAAAGATTTCCAGAAGATGGATCATCTGAATCATTTTGCAGGAACTTTTGTTGCCACGGAGAATAATCAGAATCTGCGGCACCGTAATAGCCACGCCCTTTGAAGGAAAGTCATAAAAATAGGGATAGAGTAAGATCAATGTCTTGAGTCTTTTCTAGCCAATTTTCAATCGGATTCGTTAAAAGGGCACCGTGCAGTACGTCAAAATGTAAAAATTGATATTGATTGGCGCAAGGTGTATAACTGAATATAAACATATAGATGTCTTCAGGTACCGACTCTTTATGTACATGTGAAGTTTTGGATTTTTAGCAGCATGTGCAGGAGAGTTATTAAGCATTTTGTCCATTGCGGCGAAGGAAATCTTAAGTGAAAACTTTGAAGCCCCGCCCCCGTCATATAGTATTTCGGAAACAAAAAATTTTAGCCCCAGTGTTTGTCCCAGGTCTTAAGATGCTCCAGACAGAACTTTAAGGCAATCAGATGAAGCCTTTAGGATCAGGGTGCAAAAGAATGACCCCTGTAAACATGCAAAAAAGGGCAAAAGTCGGACTTTCAAAAATTCATAACTCACTTCCTGTTCATATTAGACGTTAAAAAATATAAAATTTTTCGCCATGCCCGATGAGACTGCCAAGTTTGGTGAGTTTTTGTGCATGTTTTGGGGGTCAAAAATGCGATCGAACAATCGGAAAAATAATAATAATACTAATTTCTACAAAAACAATAGGGACTTCGCAGCGGTCGCTGCTCAGGCCCTAATAATAATAATAATAATAATAATAATAAAAGTAATAATATTTTCTACAAAAACAATAGGGACCTCGCCGCGGTCGCTGCTCGGGCCCCAATAATAATTTCTACACAAAGTCCATTGTGGTGACCCGCCCCCTTTTAAGTAAATTCAAAATGGCCGACTTCCTGTAAAACCTAGCTCATTGCTCCAAGAGACTTTTTTGTAGGTCTTGGTCTTGTACATACAGTGAACCCTCGCTACTTCGCGGTTCACCTTTCGCGGGTTCAGTGCTTCGCGGGTCTAAAAAATATTCGGGGGCATTGTAGTTTCGCCAAGCGGCACGACGGGGCGCTGGAGCGGTTAGACGGCCGGCGTGCGCCGAAGAAGAGCGTGGGCGAAGAGGAGAGTGGACGAAGAAGAGCACGTTCCCCCGGACACGATCGGTGGCGACGTTTCGCGCGGTTCGGACCGTACCAGAGCTCCGGCCGGCGTGCGTGGCAGTTAAGCCGTAGAGGAGCACCTTCCCCGGGCACGGGCGGTGCCAAGCGGCCCCTAAGTTTAACCGAATGGAAGCTCCGGAGGAGGAGGGCATGTTCGCGTCACAGTAAGCCGAAGAGGAGCACCTTCCTCGAGCACGGGCGGTTCCAAGCGGCCCCTAAGTTTAACCGAATGGAAGCTCCGGAGGAGGAGGGCATGCTCGCGTCACAGTAAGCCGAAGAGGAGCACCTTCCCCGGGCACGGGCGGTTCCAAGCGGCCCCTAAGTTTAACCGAATGGAAGCTCCGGAGGAGGAGGGCATGCTCGCGTCACAGTAAGCCGAAGAGGAGCACCTTCCCCGGGCACGGCGGTGCCAAGCGGCCCCTAAGTTTAACCGAATGGAAGCTCCGGGGGAGGAGGGCGGGCGTGTGTCACAGTTAAGCCGAATTGGAGCACCTCTTCTGCCCGGGCACGAGCGGAGCGCGAGGCTGTCAGTTATGAATGAATAAATGAATAAATAAATAAAGAATGCTACCTTTCATTTCACAGGGCACACCGGACGGCGTACCAGCAGGTAAAAGTCGGAGTAATTAAATAAATACAAAAAGAATGGCTGGGGAATAAAAAAATAATACGTTTTAATAATAATTTGGTTTTTTTGTTATAACATGAATTTACTCTCTCTCTCTCTCTCCCCCCGTATATATATATATATATATTTATATATTTATTATATATATTGTATATTTTTTTTAAGCATTTTTGAAGGTGCGCCGCTACTTCACGGATTTTCAGTTTTTGCGGGTGGTCTCGGTCCCCATTAACCGCAATAACCGAGGGTTCACTGTACTCCATAAAATTTACAAAAAGCGAGGTGAAACACTCAACCAGGGCTGCTTTTTTGAACATTTCTCGAGGGCCATGGCGAGCCATTTCAAAAAAGCTGCACAACTAACGTATAAAATATTGATAAATTTGCTCGGCCTGATGTGTGTGTAAAGTTTCACGAGTTGTCGTTCATATTTAGAACCTCATAATCAGCGTTGTTTTATTGCCGAACAGTGCAATGCCACTCCCACAACTTTTCATGAAAAAGGACAAATTTCGTATTATGACATCCTCATGGCCGAAACAGTCATCCGAGCATATATGAGGGCGACCTTGTTGAGTTGCACGGAGAAAAACATCCAAGAAAATAACTTGTATTAGCTTTTACCAGTTGGTGGCGCTACTACTACGATGAAAAATAAGTTGGTAGATGTCTTCAGGGCTTAAGTATCCTCAAATGTGTGCAACTTCGAGAAGATAGGATCATCTGAGTCATGTTGCTGGAGCTTTTGTTGCCACAGAGTACAATCGGACTTTTCAGCACCGTAATAGCCACGCCTTTTGCCAAAACGTCACAAAATTCGGCAGAGTAAGATCATTGTCTTGAATCTTTTCTGACTCATTTTCAGTCGGATTCGTCAAAAGGGCACCGTGCAGTACGTGAAAATTAAAATAAAAACAAATTTTTGATTCCACTTGGCGGCACTGTGTGTATAACAAAATAATAACATTAAGATGTCTTCAGGTCGGGACGTTTTATTTACAGGTGAAGGTTTGGATTTTTAGGAGCATGTGCAGGGGAGTTATTAAGCATTCATTTATTTGTATTAGGTTCATTTTGTCTTCTTATTATTGATATTTGACTGATTCATTAAAAGCAGACAATTATGTTTTAGGTTAATTTTTTACCTGACATGTTTCGGCGAGTCTTTCGCCTTCTTCAGAGTGTCGCATGATGGTGTCTTGAGCTGATGTTCCATGAGGGTGTGACTTACCTGTCAAAAAAATGAAAAAAATCAGAGCAGTAAAAGAACAAGCACAACATGAACATTACAAATCAGCAATCACTGACCACTGCAAAAGGGAAAACCACATCATGGACCGGGAGAAGGGCAGGGTCATCCGCACAGAAGAGAACAAACAACAGCGCTGGATCAGAGAGGCCATTGAGATCTGCAAGCGAGGCATAAAAACCATGAACAGAGACAAGGGAGCCTTCATCCTCTCTACCACCTGGACCAGCATCTTGGCGGAGTGAACGGACAGCGGGGGGCGTGACTTGCCTTCATTCATGTGACAGGTAAGTCACGCCCTCATGGAACATCAGCTGATAAAGACGGGTCACAAGACACCATCATGTGACACTCTGAAGAAGGCGAAAGACTTTCGTATTGTGACATGCTCAAGGCCTAAACACTCATCCGAGCAAATATAAGGTAGATTTTGTTAACATGCCCGGAGAAAAACATCAACGAAAATAATTTGTATTTGTTTTAACCAGTTGGTGGCGTTACCACTGCGATCAAAAATAAGTTGGCAGCCGTCTTCAGGGCCTGAATATCCTCAAATGTGAAAAATTTCGAGAAGATGGATCATCTGAATCATTTTGCAGGAACTTTTGTTGCCACGGAGAATAATCAGACTCTGCGGCACCGTAATAGCCACGCCCTTCGAAGGAAAGTCACAAAAATAGGGATAGAGTAAGATCAATGTCTTGAGTCTTTTCTAGCCAATTTTCAATCAGATTCGTTAAAAGGGCACCGTGCAGTACGTCAAAATGTAAAAAATGATATTGATTGGCGCAAGGTGTATAACTGAATATAAACATATAGATGTCTTCAGGTACAGACTCTTTATGTACATGTGAAGTTTTGGATTTGTAGCAGCATGTGCAGGAGAGTTATTAAGCATTTTGTCCATTGCGGCGAAGGAACTCTTAAGTGAAAACTTTGATGCCCCGCCCCCGTCATATAGTATTTCGGAAACAAAAATTTTTAGCCCCAGTGTTTGTCCCAGGTCTTCAGATGCTACAGACAGAATTTTAAGGCAATCAGATGAAGCCTTTAGGATCAGGGTGCAAAAGAATGACCCCTGTAAACATGCAAAAAAGGGCAAAAGTCGGACTTTCAAAAATTCATAACTCACTTCCTGTTCATATTAGACGTTAAAATATCAAATTTTTCGCCATGCCCGATGAGACTGCCAAGTTTGGTGAGTTTTTGTGCATGTTTCGGGGGTCAAAAATGCGATCAAACAATCGGAAAAATAATAATAATAATAATTTCTACAAAAACAATAGGGACTTCGCAGCGGTCGCTGCTCAGGCCCTAATAATAATAATAATAATAATAATAAAAGTAATAATATTTTCTACAAAAACAATAGGGACCTCGCCGCGGTCGCTGCTCGGGCCCCAATAATAATTTCTACACAAAGTCCATTGTGGTGACCCGCCCCCTTTTAAGTAAATTCAAAATGGCCGACTTCCTGTAAAACCTAGCTCATTGCTCCAAGAGACTTTTTTGTAGGTCTTGGTCTTATACATACAGTGAACCCTCGCTACTTCGCGGTTCACCTTTCGCGGGTTCAGTGCTTCGCGGGTCTAAAAAATATTCGGGGGCATTGTAGTTTCGCCGAGCGGCACGACGGGGCGCTGGAGCGGTTAGACGGCCGGCGTGCGCCGAAGAAGAGCGTGGGCGAAGAGGAGAGTGGACGAAGAAGAGCACGTTCCCCCGGACACGATCGGTGGCGACGTTTCGCGCGGTTCGGACCGTACCAGAGCTCCGGCCAGCGTGCGTGGCAGTTAAGCCGTAGAGGAGCACCTTCCCCGGGCACGGGCGGTGCCAAGCGGCCCCTAAGTTTAACCGAATGGAAGCTCCGGAGGAGGAGGGCATGCTCGCGTCACAGTAAGCCGAAGAGGAGCACCTTCCCCGGGCACGGGCGGTTCCAAGCGGCCCCTAAGTTTAACCGAATGGAAGCTCCGGAGGAGGAGGGCATGCTCGCGTCACAGTAAGCCGAAGAGGAGCACCTTCCCCGGGCACGGGCGGTGCCAAGCGGCCCCTAAGTTTAACCGAATGGAAGCTCCGGGGGAGGAGGACGGGCGTGTGTCACAGTTAAGCCAAATTGGAGCACCTCTTCTGCCCGGGCACGAGCGGAGCGTGAGGCTGTCAGTTATGAATGAATAAATGAATAAATAAATAAAGAATGCCACCTTTCATTTCACAGGGCACACCGGACGGCGTACCAGCAGGTAAAAGTCGGAGTAATTAAATAAATACAAAAAGAATGGCTGGGGAATAAAAAAATAATACGTTTTAATAATAATTTGGTTTTTTTGTTATAACATGAATTTCACTCTCTCTCTCCCCGTATATATATATCTATATATCTATATATATATATATACATATATATATATATATATATATATATATATTTCTATATTTATTATATATATTGTATATTTTTTTTAAGCATTTTTGAAGGTGCGCCGCTACTTCGCGGATTTTCAGTTTTCGCGGGTGGTCTCGGTCCCCATTAACCGCGATAACCGAGGGTTCACTGTACTCCATAAAATTTACAAAAAGCGAGGTGAAACACTCAACCAGAGCTGCTTTTTTTTAACATTTCTCGAGGGCCATGGCGAGCCATTTCAAAAAAGCTGCACAACTAACGTATAAAATATTGATAAATTTGCTCGGCCTGATGTGTGTGTAAAGTTTTACGAGTTGTCGTTCATATTTAGAACCTCATAATCAGCTTTGTTTTATTGCCGAACAGTGCAATGCCACTCCCACAACTTTTCACGAAAAATCACGAATTTCGTATTGTGACATCCTCATGGCCGAAACAGTCATCCGAGCATATATGAGGGCGACCTTGTTGAGTTGCACGGAGAAAAACATCCAAGAAAATAACTTGTATTAGCTTTTACCAGTTGGTGGCGCTACTACTACGATGTAAAATAAGTTGGTAGATGTCTTCAGGGCTGAAGTATCCTCAAATGTGTACAACTTCGAGAAGATAGGATCATCTGAGTCATGTTGCCGGAGCTTTTGTTGCCACAGAGTACAATCGGACTTTTCAGCACCTTAATAGCCACGCCTTTTGCCAAAACGTCACAAAATTCGGCAGAGAGTAAGATCATTGTCTTGAGTCTTTTCTGACTAATTTTCAGTCGGATTCGTCAAAAGGGCACCGTGCAGTACGTGAAAATTAAAATAAAAACAAATTTTTGATACCACTTGGCGGCACTGTGTGTATAACAAAATAATAACATTAAGATGTCTTCAGGTCGGGACGTTTTATTTACAGGTGAAGGTTTGGATTTTTAGGAGCATGTGCAGGGGAGTTATTAAGCATTCATTTATTTGTATTAGGTTCATTTTGTCTTCTTATTTTTGATATTTGACTGATTCATTAAAAGCAGACAATTATGTTTTAGGTTAATTTTTTACCTGACATGTTTCGGCGAGTCTTTCGCCTTCTTCAGAGTGTCGCATGATGGTGTCTTGAGACCCGTCTTTATCAGCTGATGTTCCATGAGGGTGTGACTTACCTGTCAAAAAAATGAAAAATCAGAGCAGTAAAAGAACAAGCACAACATGAACATTACAAATCAGCAATCACTGACCACTGCAAAAGGGAAAACCACATCATGGACCGGGAGAAGGGCAGGGTCATCCGCACCGAAGAGAACAAACAACAGCGCTGGATCAGAGAGGCCATTGAGATCTGCAAGCGAGGCATAAAAACCATGAACAGAGACAAGGGAGCCTTCATCCTCTCTACCACCTGGAGCAGCATTTTGGCGGAGTGAACGGACAGCGGGGGGCGTGACTTGCCTTCATTCTTGTGACAGGTAAGTCACGCCCTCATGGAACATCAGCTGATAAAGACGGGTCACAAGACACCATCATGTGACACTCTGAAGAAGGCGAAAGACTTTCGTATTGTGACATGCTCAAGGCCTAAACACTCATCCGAGCAAATATAAGGTAGATTTTGTTCACCTGCCCGGAGAAAAACATCAACGAAAATAATTTGTATTTGTTTTAACCAGTTGGTGGCGCTACCACTGCGATCAAAAATAAGTTGGCAGCCGTCTTCAGGGCCTGAATATCCTCAAATGTGAAAGATTTCCAGAAGATGGATCATCTGAATCATTTTGCAGGAACTTTTTTTGCCACGGAGAATAATCAGACTCTGCGGCACCGTAATAACCACGCCCTTTGAAGGAAAGTCATAAAAATAGGGATAGAGTAAGATCAATGTCTTGAGTCTTTTCTAGCCAATTTTCAATCGGATTCGTTAAAAGGGCACCGTGCAGTACGTCAAAATGTAAAAAATGATATTGATTGGCGCAAGGTGTATAACTGAATATAAACATATAGATGTCTTCAGGTACAGACTCTTTATGTACATGTGAAGTTTTGGATTTTTAGCAGCATGTACAGGAGAGTTATTAAGCATTTTGTCCATTGCGGCGAAGGAAATCTTAAGTGAAAACTTTGAAGCCCCGCCCCCGTCATATAGTATTTCGGAAACAAAAAATTTTAGCCCCAGTGTTTGTCCCAGGTCTTCAGATGCTACAGACAGAATTTTAAGGCAATCAGATGAAGCCTTTAGGATCAGGGTGCAAAAGAATGACCCCTGTAAACATGCAAAAAAGGGCAAAAGTCGGACTTTCAAAAATTCATAACTCACTTCCTGTTCATATTAGACGTTAAAATATCAAATTTTTCGCCATGCCCGATGAGACTGCCAAGTTTGGTGAGTTTTTGTGCATGTTTCGGGGGTCAAAAATGCGATCGAACAATCGGAAAAATAATAATAATAATAATTTCTACAAAAACAATAGGGACTTCGCAGCGGTCGCTGCTCAGGCCCTAATAATAATAATAATAATAATAATAAAAGTAATAATGTTTTCTACAAAAACAATAGGGACCTCGCCGCGGTCGCTGCTCGGGCCCCAATAATAATTTCGACACAAAGTCCATTGTGGTGACCCGCCCCCTTTTAAGTAAATTCAAAATGGCCGACTTCCTGTAAAACCTAGCTCATTGCTCCAAGAGACTTTTTTGTAGGTCTTGGTCTTATACATACAGTGAACCCTCGCTACTTCGCGGTTCACCTTTCGCGGGTTCAGTGCTTCGCGGGTCTAAAAAATATTCGGGGGCATTGTAGTTTCGCCGAGCGGCACGACGGGTCGCTGGAGAGATTAGACGGCCGGCGTGCGCCAAAGAAGAGCGTGGGCGAAGAGGAGAGTGGACGAAGAAGAGCACGTTCCCCCGGACACGATCGGTGCCGACGTTTCGCGCGGTTCGGACCGTACCAGAGCTCCGGCCGGCGTGCGTGGCAGTTAAGCCGTAGAGGAGCACCTTCCCCGGGCACGGGCGGTTCCAAGCGGCCCCTAAGTTTAAACCGAATGGAAGCTCCGGAGGAGGAGGGCATGCTCGCGTCACAGTAAGCCGAAGAGGAGCACCTTCCCCGGGCACGGGCGGTGCCAAGCGGCCCCTAAGTTTAACCGAATGGAAGCTCCGGGGGAGGAGGACGGGCGTGTGTCACAGTTAAGCCAAATTGGAGCACCTCTTCTGCCCGGGCACGAGCGGAGCGCGAGGCTGTCAGTTATGAATGAATAAATGAATAAATAAATAAAGAATGCCACCTTTCATTTCACAGGGCACACCGGACGGCGTACCAGCAGGTAAAAGTCGGAGTAATTAAATAAATACAAAAAGAATGGCTGGGGAATAAAAAAATAATACGTTTTAATAATAATTTGGTTTTTTTGTTATAACATGAATTTCACTCTCTCTCTCCCCGTATATATATATATATATATCTATATATATATATATCTATATATATATATATATATATATATATATATATTTCTATATTTATTATATATATTGTATATTTTTTTTAAGAATTTTTGAAGGTGCGCCGCTACTTCGCGGATTTTCAGTTTTCGCGGGTGGTCTCGGTCCCCATTAACCGCGATAACCGAGGGTTCACTGTACTCCATAAAATTTACAAAAAGCGAGGTGAAACACTCAACCAGAGCTGCTTTTTTTTAACATTTCTCGAGGGCCATGGCGAGCCATTTCAAAAAAGCTGCACAACTAACGTATAAAATATTGATAAATTTGCTCGGCCTGATGTGTGTGTAAAGTTTTACGAGTTGTCGTTCATATTTAGAACCTCATAATCAGCTTTGTTTTATTGCCGAACAGTGCAATGCCACTCCCACAACTTTTCACGAAAAATCACGAATTTCGTATTGTGACATCCTCATGGCCGAAACAGTCATCCGAGCATATATGAGGGCGACCTTGTTGAGTTGCACGGAGAAAAACATCCAAGAAAATAACTTGTATTAGCTTTTACCAGTTGGTGGCGCTACTACTACGATGTAAAATAAGTTGGTAGAAGTCTTCAGGGCTGAAGTATCCTCAAATGTGTACAACTTCGAGAAGATAGGATCATCTGAGTCATGTTGCCGGAGCTTTTGTTGCCACAGAGTACAATCGGACTTTTCAGCACCTTAATAGCCACGCCTTTTGCCAAAACGTCACAAAATTCGGCAGAGAGTAAGATCATTGTCTTGAGTCTTTTCTGACTAATTTTCAGTCGGATTCGTCAAAAGGGCACCGTGCAGTACGTGAAAATTAAAATAAAAACAAATTTTTGATTCCACTTGGCGGCACTGTGTGTATAACAAAATAATAACATTAAGATGTCTTCAGGTCGGGACGTTTTATTTACAGGTGAAGGTTTGGATTTTTAGGAGCATGTGCAGGGGAGTTATTAAGCATTCATTTATTTGTATTAGGTTCATTTTGTCTTCTTATTATTGATATTTGACTGATTCATTAAAAGCAGACAATTATGTTTTAGGTTAATTTTTTACCTGACATGTTTCGGCGAGTCTTTCGCCTTCTTCAGAGTGTCGCATGATGGTGTTTTGAGACCCGTCTTTATCAGCTGATGTTCCATGAGGGTGTGACTTACCTGTCAAAAAAATGAAAAATCAGAGCAGTAAAAGAACAAGCACAACATGAACATTACAAATCAGCAATCACTGACCACTGCAAAAGGGAAAACCACATCATGGACCGGGAGAAGGGCAGGGTCATCCGCACCGAAGAGAACAAACAACAGCGCTGGATCAGAGAGGCCATTGAGATCTGCAAGCGAGGCATAAAAACCATGAACAGAGACAAGGGAGCCTTCATCCTCTCTACCACCTGGAGCAGCATTTTGGCGGAGTGAACGGACAGCGGGGGGCGTGACTTGCCTTCATTCTTGTGACAGGTAAGTCACGCCCTCATGGAACATCAGCTGATAAAGACGGGTCACAAGACACCATCATGTGACACTCTGAAGAAGGCGAAAGACTTTCGTATTGTGACATGCTCAAGGCCTAAACACTCATCCGAGCAAATATAAGGTAGATTTTGTTCACCTGCCCGGAGAAAAACATCAACGAAAATAATTTGTATTTGTTTTAACCAGTTGGTGGCGCTACCACTGCGATCAAAAATAAGTTGGCAGCCGTCTTCAGGGCCTGAATATCCTCAAATGTGAAAGATTTCCAGAAGATGGATCATCTGAATCATTTTGCAGGAACTTTTTTTGCCACGGAGAATAATCAGACTCTGCGGCACCGTAATAACCACGCCCTTTGAAGGAAAGTCATAAAAATAGGGATAGAGTAAGATCAATGTCTTGAGTCTTTTCTAGCCAATTTTCAATCGGATTCGTTAAAAGGGCACCGTGCAGTACGTCAAAATGTAAAAAATGATATTGATTGGCGCAAGGTGTATAACTGAATATAAACATATAGATGTCTTCAGGTACAGACTCTTTATGTACATGTGAAGTTTTGGATTTTTAGCAGCATGTGCAGGAGAGTTATTAAGCATTTTGTCCATTGCGGCGAAGGAAATCTTAAGTGAAAACTTTGAAGCCCCGCCCCCGTCATATAGTATTTCGGAAACAAAAAATTTTAGCCCCAGTGTTTGTGCCAGGTCTTCAGATGCTACAGACAGAATTTTAAGGCAATCAGATGAAGCCTTTAGGATCAGGGTGCAAAAGAATGACCCCTGTAAACATGCAAAAAAGGGCAAAAGTCGGACTTTCAAAAATTCATAACTCACTTCCTGTTCATATTAGACGTTAAAATATCAAATTTTTCGCCATGCCCGATGAGACTGCCAAGTTTGGTGAGTTTTTGTGCATGTTTCGGGGGTCAAAAATGCGATCGAACAATCGGAAAAATAATAATAATAATAATTTCTACAAAAACAATAGGGACTTCGCAGCGGTCGCTGCTCAGGCCCTAATAATAATAATAATAATAATAATAAAAGTAATAATGTTTTCTACAAAAACAATAGGGACCTCGCCGCGGTCGCTGCTCGGGCCCCAATAATAATTTCGACACAAAGTCCATTGTGGTGACCCGCCCCCTTTTAAGTAAATTCAAAATGGCCGACTTCCTGTAAAACCTAGCTCATTGCTCCAAGAGACTTTTTTGTAGGTCTTGGTCTTATACATACAGTGAACCCTCGCTACTTCGCGGTTCACCTTTCGCGGGTTCAGTGCTTCGCGGGTCTAAAAAATATTCGGGGGCATTGTAGTTTCGCCGAGCGGCACGACGGGTCGCTGGAGAGATTAGACGGCCGGCGTGCGCCAAAGAAGAGCGTGGGCGAAGAGGAGAGTGGACGAAGAAGAGCACGTTCCCCCGGACACGATCGGTGCCGACGTTTCGCGCGGTTCGGACCGTACCAGAGCTCCGGCCGGCGTGCGTGGCAGTTAAGCCGTAGAGGAGCACCTTCCCCGGGCACGGGCGGTTCCAAGCGGCCCCTAAGTTTAACCGAATGGAAGCTCCGGAGGAGGAGGGCATGCTCACGTCACAGTAAGCCGAAGAGGAGCACCTTCCCCGGGCACGGGCGGTGTCAAGCGGCCCCTAAGTTTAACCGAATGGAAGCTCCGGGGGAGGAGGGCGGGCGTGTGTCACAGTTAAGCCAAATTGGAGCACCTCTTCTGCCCGGGCACGAGCGGAGCGCGAGGCTGTCAGTTATGAATGAATAAATGAATAAATAAATAAAGAATGCCACCTTTCATTTCACAGGGCACACCGGACGGCGTACCAGCAGGTAAAAGTCGGAGTAATTAAATAAATACAAAAAGAATGGCTGGGGAATAAAAAAATAATACGTTTTAATAATAATTTGGTTTTTTTGTTATAACATGAATTTCACTCTCTCTCTCCCCGTATATATATATATATATATATATATATATATATTTATTATATATATTGTATATTTTTTTTAAGCATTTTTGAAGGTGCACCGCTACTTCGCGGATTTTCAGTTTTCGCGGGTGGTCTCGGTCCCCATTAACCGCGATAACCGAGGGTTCACTGTACTCCATAAAATTTACAAAAAGCGAGGTGAAACACTCAACCAGAGCTGCTTTTTTTAACATTTCTCGAGGGCCATGGCGAGCCATTTCAAAAAAGCTGCACAACTAACGTATAAAATATTGATAAATTTGCTCGGCCTGATGTGTGTGTAAAGTTTTACGAGTTGTCGTTCATATTTAGAACCTCATAATCAGCTTTGTTTTATTGCCGAACAGTGCAATGCCACTCCCACAACTTTTCACGAAAAAGGACGAATTTCGTATTGTGACATCCTCATGGCCGAAACAGTCATCCGAGCATATATGAGGGCGACCTTGTTGAGTTGCACGGAGAAAAACATCCAAGAAAATAACTTGTATTAGCTTTTACCAGTTGGTGGCGCTACTACTACGATGTAAAATAAGTTGGTAGATGTCTTCAGGGCTGAAGTATCCTCAAATGTGTACAACTTCGAGAAGATAGGATCATCTGAGTCATGTTGCCGGAGCTTTTGTTGCCACAGAGTACAATCGGACTTTTCAGCACCTTAATAGCCACGCCTTTTGCCAAAACGTCACAAAATTCGGCAGAGAGTAAGATCATTGTCTTGAATCTTTTCTGACTAATTTTCAGTCGGATTCGTCAAAAGGGCACCGTGCAGTACGTGAAAATTAAAATAAAAACAAATTTTTGATTCCACTTGGCGGCACTGTGTGTATAACAAAATAATAACATTAAGATGTCTTCAGGTCGGGACGTTTTATTTACAGGTGAAGGTTTGGATTTTTAGGAGCATGTGCAGGGGAGTTATTAAGCATTCATTTATTTGTATTAGGTTCATTTTGTCTTCTTATTTTTGATATTTGACTGATTCATTAAAAGCAGACAATTATGTTTTAGGTTAATTTTTTACCTGACATGTTTCGGCGAGTCTTTCGCCTTCTTCAGAGTGTCGCATGATGGTGTTTTGAGACCCGTCTTTATCAGCTGATGTTCCATGAGGGTGTGACTTACCTGTCAAAAAAATGAAAAATCAGAGCAGTAAAAGAACAAGCACAACATGAACATTACAAATCAGCAATCACTGACCACTGCAAAAGGGAAAACCACATCATGGACCGGGAGAAGGGCAGGGTCATCCGCACCGAAGAGAACAAACAACAGCGCTGGATCAGAGAGGCCATTGAGATCTGCAAGCGAGGCATAAAAACCATGAACAGAGACAAGGGAGCCTTCATCCTCTCTACCACCTGGAGCAGCATTTTGGCGGAGTGAACGGACAGCGGGGGGCGTGACTTGCCTTCATTCTTGTGACAGGTAAGTCACGCCCTCATGGAACATCAGCTGATAAAGACGGGTCACAAGACACCATCATGTGACACTCTGAAGAAGGCGAAAGACTTTCGTATTGTGACATGCTCAAGGCCTAAACACTCATCCGAGCAAATATAAGGTAGATTTTGTTCACCTGCCCGGAGAAAAACATCAACGAAAATAATTTGTATTTGTTTTAACCAGTTGGTGGCGCTACCACTGCGATCAAAAATAAGTTGGCAGCCGTCTTCAGGGCCTGAATATCCTCAAATGTGAAAGATTTCCAGAAGATGGATCATCTGAATCATTTTGCAGGAACTTTTTTTGCCACGGAGAATAATCAGACTCTGCGGCACCGTAATAACCACGCCCTTTGAAGGAAAGTCATAAAAATAGGGATAGAGTAAGATCAATGTCTTGAGTCTTTTCTAGCCAATTTTCAATCGGATTCGTTAAAAGGGCACCGTGCAGTACGTCAAAATGTAAAAAATGATATTGATTGGCGCAAGGTGTATAACTGAATATAAACATATAGATGTCTTCAGGTACAGACTCTTTATGTACATGTGAAGTTTTGGATTTTTAGCAGCATGTGCAGGAGAGTTATTAAGCATTTTGTCCATTGCGGCGAAGGAAATCTTAAGTGAAAACTTTGAAGCCCCGCCCCCGTCATATAGTATTTCGGAAACAAAAAATTTTAGCCCCAGTGTTTGTCCCAGGTCTTCAGATGCTACAGACAGAATTTTAAGGCAATCAGATGAAGCCTTTAGGATCAGGGTGCAAAAGAATGACCCCTGTAAACATGCAAAAAAGGGCAAAAGTCGGACTTTCAAAAATTCATAACTCACTTCCTGTTCATATTAGACGTTAAAATATCACATTTTTCGCCATGCCCGATGAGACTGCCAAGTTTGGTGAGTTTTTGTGCATGTTTCGGGGGTCAAAAATGCGATCGAACAATCGGAAAAATAATAATAATAATAATTTCTACAAAAACAATAGGGACTTCGCAGCGGTCGCTGCTCAGGCCCTAATAATAATAATAATAATAATAATAAAAGTAATAATGTTTTCTACAAAAACAATAGGGACCTCGCCGCGGTCGCTGCTCGGGCCCCAATAATAATTTCTACACAAAGTCCATTGTGGTGACCCGCCCCCTTTTAAGTAAATTCAAAATGGCCGACTTCCTGTAAAACCTAGCTCATTGCTCCAAGAGACTTTTTTGTAGGTCTTGGTCTTATACATACAGTGAACCCTCGCTACTTCGCGGTTCACCTTTCGCGGGTTCAGTGCTTCGCGGGTCTAAAAAATATTCGGGGGCATTGTAGTTTCGCCGAGCGGCACGACGGGTCGCTGGAGAGATTAGACGGCCGGCGTGCGCCAAAGAAGAGCGTGGGCGAAGAGGAGAGTGGACGAAGAAGAGCACGTTCCCCCGGACACGATCGGTGCCGACGTTTCGCGCGGTTCGGACCGTACCAGAGCTCCGGCCGGCGTGCGTGGCAGTTAAGCCGTAGAGGAGCACCTTCCCCGGGCACGGGCGGTTCCAAGCGGCCCCTAAGTTTAACCGAATGGAAGCTCCGGAGGAGGAGGGCATGCTCACGTCACAGTAAGCCGAAGAGGAGCACCTTCCCCGGGCACGGGCGGTGCCAAGCGGCCCCTAAGTTTAACCGAATGGAAGCTCCGGGGGAGGAGGGCGGGCGTGTGTCACAGTTAAGCCAAATTGGAGCACCTCTTCTGCCCGGGCACGAGCGGAGCGCGAGGCTGTCAGTTATGAATGAATAAATGAATAAATAAATAAAGAATGCCACCTTTCATTTCACAGGGCACACCGGACGGCGTACCAGCAGGTAAAAGTCGGAGTAATTAAATAAATACAAAAAGAATGGCTGGGGAATAAAAAAATAATACGTTTTAATAATAATTTGGTTTTTTTGTTATAACATGAATTTCACTCTCTCTCTCCCCGTATATATATATATATATATATATATATATATATATTTATTATATATATTGTATATTTTTTTTAAGCATTTTTGAAGGTGCACCGCTACTTCGCGGATTTTCAGTTTTCGCGGGTGGTCTCGGTCCCCATTAACCGCGATAACCGAGGGTTCACTGTACTCCATAAAATTTACAAAAAGCGAGGTGAAACACTCAACCAGAGCTGCTTTTTTTAACATTTCTCGAGGGCCATGGCGAGCCATTTCAAAAAAGCTGCACAACTAACGTATAAAATATTGATAAATTTGCTCGGCCTGATGTGTGTGTAAAGTTTTACGAGTTGTCGTTCATATTTAGAACCTCATAATCAGCTTTGTTTTATTGCCGAACAGTGCAATGCCACTCCCACAACTTTTCACGAAAAAGGACGAATTTCGTATTGTGACATCCTCATGGCCGAAACAGTCATCCGAGCATATATGAGGGCGACCTTGTTGAGTTGCACGGAGAAAAACATCCAAGAAAATAACTTGTATTAGCTTTTACCAGTTGGTGGCGCTACTACTACGATGTAAAATAAGTTGGTAGATGTCTTCAGGGCTGAAGTATCCTCAAATGTGTACAATTCGAGAAGATAGGATCATCTGAGTCATGTTGCCGGAGCTTTTGTTGCCACAGAGTACAATCGGACTTTTCAGCACCTTAATAGCCACGCCTTTTGCCAAAACGTCACAAAATTCGGCAGAGAGTAAGATCATTGTCTTGAGTCTTTTCTGACTAATTTTCAGTCGGATTCGTCAAAAGGGCACCGTGCAGTACGTGAAAATTAAAATAAAAACACATTTTTGATTCCACTTGGTGGCACTGTGTGTATAACAAAATAATAACATTATGATGTCTTCAGGTCGGGACGTTTTATTTACAGGTGAAGGTTTGGATTTTTAGGAGCATGTGCAGGGGAGTTATTAAGCATTCATTTATTTGTATTAGGTTCATTTTGTCTTCTTATTATTGATATTTGACTGATTCATTAAAAGCAGACAATTATGTTTTAGGTTAATGTTTTACCTGACATGTTTCGGCGAGTCTTTCGCCTTCTTCAGAGTGTCGCATGATGGTGTCTTGAGCTGATGTTCCATGAGGGTGTGACTTACCTGTCAAAAAAATGAAAAAATCAGAGCAGTAAAAGAACAAGCACAACATGAACATTACAAATCAGCAATCACTGACCACTGCAAAAGGGAAAACCACATCATGGACCGGGAGAAGGGCAGGGTCATCCGCACAGAAGAGAACAAACAACAGCGCTGGATCAGAGAGGCCATTGAGATCTGCAAGCGAGGCATAAAAACCATGAACAGAGACAAGGGAGCCTTCATCCTCTCTACCACCTGGACCAGCATCTTGGCGGAGTGAACGGACAGCGGGGGGCGTGACTTGCCTTCATTCTCGTGACAGGTAAGTCACGCCCTCATGGAACATCAGCTGATAAAGACGGGTCACAAGACACCATCATGTGACACTCTGAAGAAGGCGAAAGACTTTCGTATTGTGACATCCTCAAGGCCTAAACACTCATCCGAGCAAATATAAGGTAGATTTTGTTAACCTGCCCGGAGAAAAACATCAACGAAAATAATTTGTATTTGTTTTAACCAGTTGGTGGCGCTACCACTGCGATCAAAAATAAGTTGGCAGCCGTCTTCAGGGCCTGAATATCCTCAAATGTGAAAGATTTCCAGAAGATGGATCATCTGAATCATTTTGCAGGAACTTTTGTTGCCACGGAGAATAATCAGACTCTGCGGCACCGTAATAGCCACGCCCTTTGAAGGAAAGTCATAAAAATAGGGATAGAGTAAGATCAATGTCTTGAGTCTTTTCTAGCCAATTTTCAATCGGATTCGTTAAAAGGGCACCGTGCAGTACGTCAAAATGTAAAAATTTATATTGATTGGCGCAAGGTGTATAACTGAATATAAACATATAGATGTCTTCAGGTACCGACTCTTTATGTACATGTGAAGTTTTGGATTTTTAGCAGCACGTGCAGGAGAGTTATTAAGCATTTTGTCCATTGCGGCGAAGGAAATCTTAAGTGAAAACTTTGAAGCCCCGCCCCCGTCATATAGTATTTCGGAAACAAAAAAGTTTAGCCCCAGTGTTTGTCCCAGGTCTTAAGATGCTCCAGACAGAACTTTAAGGCAATCAGATGAAGCCTTTAGGATCAGGGTGCAAAAGAATGGCCCCTGTAAACATGCAAAAAAGGGCAAAAATCGGACTTTCAAAAATTCATAACTCACTTCCTGTTCATATTAGACGTTAAAAAATATCAAATTTTTCGCCATGCCCGATGAGACTGCCAAGTTTGGTGAGTTTTTGTGCATGTTTCGGGGGTCAAAAATGCGATCGAACAATCGGAAAAATAATAATAATAATAATTCCTACAAAAACAATAGGGATTTCGCAGCGGTCGCTGCTCAGGCCCTAATAATAATAATAATAATAATAATAATAAAAGTAATAATATTTTCTACAAAAACAATAGGGACCTCGCCGCGGTCGCTGCTCGGGCCGAAATAATAATTTCTACACAAAGTCCATTGTGGTGACCCGCCCCCTTTTAAGTAAATTCAAAATGGCCGACTTCCTGTAAAACCTAGCTCATTGCTCCAAGAGACTTTTTTGTAGGTCTTGGTCTTATACATACAGTGAACCCTCGCTACTTCGCGGTTCACCTTTCGCGGGTTCAGTGCTTCGCGGGTCTAAAAAATATTCGGGGGCATTGTAGTTTCGCCGAGCGGCACGACGGGGCGCTGGAGCGGTTAGACGGCCGGCGTGCGCCGAAGAAGAGCGTGGGCGAAGAGGAGAGTGGACGAAGAAGAGCACGTTCCCCCGGACACGATCGGTGGCGACGTTTCGCGCGGTTCGGACCGTACCAGAGCTCCGGCCAGCGTGCGTGGCAGTTAAGCCGTAGAGGAGCACCTTCCCCGGGCACGGGCGGTGCCAAGCGGCCCCTAAGTTTAACCGAATGGAAGCTCCGGAGGAGGAGGGCATGCTCGCGTCACAGTAAGCCGAAGAGGAGCACCTTCCCCGGGCACGGGCGGTTCCAAGCGGCCCCTAAGTTTAACCGAATGGAAGCTCCGGAGGAGGAGGGCATGCTCGCGTCACAGTAAGCCGAAGAGGAGCACCTTCCCCGGGCACGGGCGGTGCCAAGCGGCCCCTAAGTTTAACCGAATGGAAGCTCCGGGAGAGGAGGACGGGCGTGTGTCACAGTTAAGCCAAATTGGAGCACCTCTTCTGCCCGGGCACGAGCGGAGCGCGAGGCTGTCAGTTATGAATGAATAAATGAATAAATAAATAAAGAATGCCACCTTTCATTTCACAGGGCACACCGGACGGCGTACCAGCAGGTAAAAGTCGGAGTAATTAAATAAATACAAAAAGAATGGCTGGGGAATAAAAAAATAATACGTTTTAATAATAATTTGTTTTTTTTGTTATAACATGAATTTCACTCTCTCTCCCCCCGTATATATATATATATATATATATATATATATATATTTATATATTTATTATATATATTGTATATTTTTTTTAAGCATTTTTGAAGGTGCGCCGCTACTTCGCGGATTTTCAGTTTTCGCGGATGGTCTCGGTCCCCATTAACCGCGATAACCGAGGGTTCACTGTACTCCATAAAATTTACAAAAAGCGAGGTGAAACACTCAACCAGAGCTGCTTTTTTTTAACATATCTCGAGGGCCATGGCGAGCCATTTCAAAAAAGCTGCACAACTAACGTATAAAATATTGATAAATTTGCTCGGCCTGATGTGTGTGTAAAGTTTTACGAGTTGTCGTTCATATTTAGAACCTCATAATCAGCTTTGTTTTATTGCCGAACAGTGCAATGCCACTCCCACAACTTTTCACGAAAAATCACGAATTTCGTATTGTGACATCCTCATGGCCGAAACAGTCATCCGAGCATATATGAGGGCGACCTTGTTGAGTTGCACGGAGAAAAACATCCAAGAAAATAACTTGTATTAGCTTTTACCAGTTGGTGGCGCTACTACTACGATGTAAAATAAGTTGGTAGATGTCTTCAGGGCTGAAGTATCCTCAAATATGTACAACTTCGAGAAGATAGGATCATCTGAGTCATGTTGCCGGAGCTTTTGTTGCCACAGAGTACAATCGGACTTTTCAGCACCTTAATAGCCACGCCTTTTGCCAAAACGTCACAAAATTCGGCAGAGAGTAAGATCATTGTCTTGAGTCTTTTCTGACTAATTTTCAGTCGGATTCGTCAAAAGGGCACCGTGCAGTACGTGAAAATTAAAATAAAAACAAATTTTTGATTCCACTTGGCGGCACTGTGTGTATAACAAAATAATAACATTAAGATGTCTTCAGGTCGGGACGTTTTATTTACAGGTGAAGGTTTGGATTTTTAGGAGCATGTGCAGGGGAGTTATTAAGCATTCATTTATTTGTATTAGGTTCATTTTGTCTTCTTATTATTGATATTTGACTGATTCATTAAAAGCAGACAATTATGTTTTAGGTTAATTTTTTACCTGACATGTTTCGGCGAGTCTTTCGCCTTCTTCAGAGTGTCGCATGATGGTGTCTTGAGACCCGTCTTTATCAGCTTATGTACCATGAGGGTGTGACTTACCTGTCAAAAAAATGAAAAATCAGAGCAGTAAAAGAACAAGCACAACATGAACATTACAAATCAGCAATCACTGACCACTGCAAAAGGGAAAACCACATCATGGACCGGGAGAAGGGCAGGGTCATCCGCACAGAAGAGAACAAACAACAGCGCTGGATCAGAGAGGCCATTGAGATCTGCAAGCGAGGCATAAAAACCATGAACAGAGACAAGGGAGCCTTCATCCTCTCTACCACCTGGAGCAGCATTTTGGCGGAGTGAACGGACAGCGGGGGGCGTGACTTGCCTTCATTCTTGTGACAGGTAAGTCACGCCCTCATGGAACATCAGCTGATAAAGACGGGCCACAAGACACCATCATGTGACACTCTGAAGAAGGCGAAAGACTTTCGTATTGTGACATCCTCAAGGCCTAAACACTCATCCGAGCAAATGTAAGGTAGATTTTGTTAACCTGCCCGGAGAAAAAAATCAACGAAAATAATTTGTATTTGTTTTAACCAGTTGGTGGCGCTACCACTGCGATAAAAAATAAGTTGGCAGCCGTCTTAAGGGCCTGAATATCCTCAAATGTGAAAAATTTCGAGAAGATGGATCATCTGAATCATTTTGCAGGAACTTTTGTTGCCACGGAGAATAATCAGACTCTGCGGCACCGTAATAGCCACGCCCTTCGAAGGAAAGTCACAAAAATAGGGATAGAGTAAGATCAATGTCTTGAGTCTTTTCTAGCCAATTTTCAATCAGATTCGTTAAAAGGGCACCGTGCAGTACGTCAAAATGTAAAAAATGATATTGATTGGCGCAAGGTGTATAACTGAATATAAACATATAGATGTCTTCAGGTACAGACTCTTTATGTACATGTGAAGTTTTGGATTTTTAGCAGCATGTGCAGGAGAGTTATTAAGCATTTTGTCCATTGCGGCGAAGGACATCTTAAGTGAAAACTTTGATGCCCCGCCCCCGTCATATAGTATTTCGGAAACAAAAAATTTTAGCCCCAGTGTTTGTGCCAGGTCTTCAGATGCTACAGACAGAATTTTAAGGCAATCAGATGAAGCCTTTAGGATCAGGGTGCAAAAGAATGACCCCTGTAAACATGCAAAAAAGGGCAAAAGTCGGACTTTCAAAAATTCATAACTCACTTCCTGTTCATATTAGACGTTAAAATATCAAATTTTTCGCCATGCCCGATGAGACTGCCAAGTTTGGTGAGTTTTTGTGCATGTTTCGGGGTTCAAAAATGCGATCGAACAATCGGAAAAATAATAATAATAATAATTTCTACAAAAACAATAGGGACTTCGCAGCGGTCGCTGCTCAGGCCCTAATAATAATAATAATAATAATAATAAAAGTAATAATATTTTCTACAAAAACAATAGGGACCTCGCCGCGGTCGCTGCTCGGGCCCCAATAATAATTTCTACACAAAGTCCATTGTGGTGACCCGCCCCCTTTTAAGTAAATTCAAAATGGCCGACTTCCTGTAAAACCTAGCTCATTGCTCCAAGAGACTTTTTTGATGGTCTTGGTCTTATACAGACAGGGAACCCTCGCTACTTCGCGGTTCACCTTTCGCGGGTTCAGTGCTTCGCGGGTCTAAAAAATATTCGGGGGCATTGTAGTTTCGCCGAGCGGCACGACGGGGCGCTGGAGCGGTTAGACGGCCGGCGTGCGCCGAAGAAGAGCGTGGGCGAAGAGGAGAGTGGACGAAGAAGAGCACGTTCCCCCGGACACGATCGGTGGCGACGTTTCGCGCGGTTCGGACCGTACCAGAGCTCCGGCCAGCGTGCGTGGCAGTTAAGCCATAGAGGAGCACCTTCCCCGGGCACGGGCGGTGCCAAGCGGCCCCTAAGTTTAACCGAATGGAAGCTCCGGAGGAGGAGGGCATGCTCGCGTCACATTAAGCCGAAGAGGAGCACCTTCCCCGGGCACGGGCGGTTCCAAGCGGCCCCTAAGTTTAACCGAATGGAAGCTCCGGAGGAGGAGGGCATGCTCGCGTCACAGTAAGCCGAAGAGGAGCACCTTCCCCGGGCACGGGCGGTGCCAAGCGGCCCCTAAGTTTAACCGAATGGAAGCTCCGGGGGAGGAGGACGGGCGTGTGTCACAGTTAAGCCAAATTGGAGCACCTCTTCTGCCCGGGCACGAGCGGAGCGCGAGGCTGTCAGTTATGAATGAATAAATGAATAAATAAATAAAGAATGCCACCTTTCATTTCACAGGGCACACCGGACGGCGTACCAGCAGGTAAAAGTCGGAGTAATTAAATAAATACAAAAAGAATGGCTGGGGAATAAAAAAATAATACGTTTTAATAATAATTTGTTTTTTTTGTTATAACATGAATTTCACTCTCTCTCTCCCCGTATATATATATATATATATATATATATATATATTTATATATTTATTATATATATTGTATATTTTTTTTAAGCATTTTTGAAGGTGCGCCGCTACTTCGCGGATTTTCAGTTTTCGCGGATGGTCTCGGTCCCCATTAACCGCGATAACTGAGGGTTCACTGTACTCCATAAAATTTACAAAAAGCGAGGTGAAACACTCAACCAGAGCTGCTTTTTTTTAACATTTCTCGAGGGCCATGGCGAGCCATTTCAAAAAAGCTGCACAACTAACGTATAAAATATTGATAAATTTGCTCGGCCTGATGTGTGTGTAAAGTTTTACGAGTTGTTGTTCATATTTAGAACCTCATAATCAGCTTTGTTTTATTGCCGAACAGTGCAATGCCACTCCCACAACTTTTCACGAAAAATCACGAATTTCGTATTGTGACATCCTCATGGCCGAAACAGTCATCCGAGCATATATGAGGGCGACCTTGTTGAGTTGCACGGAGAAAAACATCCAAGAAAATAACTTGTATTAGCTTTTACCAGTTGGTGGCGCTACTACTACGATGTAAAATAAGTTGGTAGATGTCTTCAGGGCTGAAGTATCCTCAAATGTGTACAACTTCGAGAAGATAGGATCATCTGAGTCATGTTGCCGGAGCTTTTGTTGCCACAGAGTACAATCGGACTTTTCAGCACCTTAATAGCCACGCCTTTTGCCAAAACGTCACAAAATTCGGCAGAGAGTAAGATCATTGTCTTGAGTCTTTTCTGACTAATTTTCAGTCGGATTCGTCAAAAGGGCACCGTGCAGTACGTGAAAATTAAAATAAAAACAAATTTTTGATTCCACTTGGCGGCACTGTGTGTATAACAAAATAATAACATTAAGATGTCTTCAGGTCGGGACGTTTTATTTACAGGTGAAGGTTTGGATTTTTAGGAGCATGTGCAGGGGAGTTATTAAGCATTCATTTATTTGTATTAGGTTCATTTTGTCTTCTTATTATTGATATTTGACTGATTCATTAAAAGCAGACAATTATGTTTTAGGTAAATTTTTTACCTGACATGTTTCGGCGAGTCTTTCGCCTTCTTCAGAGTGTCGCATGATGGTGTCTTGAGACCCGTCTTTATCAGCTGATGTTCCATGAAGGTGTGACTTACCTGTCAAAAAAATGAAAAATCAGAGCAGTAAAAGAACAAGCACAACATGAACATTACAAATCAGCAATCACTGACCACTGCAAAAGGGAAAACCACATCATGGACCGGGAGAAGGGCAGGGTCATCCGCACAGAAGAGAACAAACAACAGCGCTGGATCAGAGAGGCCATTGAGATCTGCAAGCGAGGCATAAAAACCATGAACAGAGACAAGGGAGCCTTCATCCTCTCTACCACCTGGACCAGCATCTTGGCGGAGTGAACGGACAGCGGGGGGCGTGACTTGCCTTCATTCTCGTGACAGGTAAGTCACGCCCTCATGGAACATCAGCTGATAAAGACGGGTCACAAGACACCATCATGTGACACTCTGAAGAAGGCGAAAGACTTTCGTATTGTGACATCCTCAAGGCCTAAACACTCATCCGAGCAAATATAAGGTAGATTTTGTTAACCTTCCCGGAGAAAAACATCAACGAAAATAATTTGTATTTGTTTTAACCAGTTGGTGGCGCTACCACTGCGATCAAAAATAAGTTGGCAGCCGTCTTCAGGGCCTGAATATCCTCAAATGTGAAAGATTTCCAGAAGATGGATCATCTGAATCATTTTGCAGGAACTTTTGTTGCCACGGAGAATAATCAGACTCTGCGGCACCGTAATAGCCACGCCCTTTGAAGGAAAGTCATAAAAATAGGGATAGAGTAAGATCAATGTCTTGAGTCTTTTCTAGCCAATTTTCAATCGGATTCGTTAAAAGGGCACCGTGCAGTACGTCAAAATGTAAAAATTTATATTGATTGGCGCAAGGTGTATAACTGAATATAAACATATAGATGTCTTCAGGTACCGACTCTTTATGTACATGTGAAGTTTTGGATTTTTAGCAGCACGTGCAGGAGAGTTATTAAGCATTTTGTCCATTGCGGCGAAGGAAATCTTAAGTGAAAACTTTGAAGCCCCGCCCCCGTCATATAGTATTTCGGAAACAAAAAATTTTAGCCCCAGTGTTTGTGCCAGGTCTTCAGATGCTACAGACAGAATTTTAAGGCAATCAGATGAAGCCTTTAGGATCAGGGTGCAAAAGAATGACCCCTGTAAACATGCAAAAAAGGGCAAAAGTCGGACTTTCAAAAATTCATAACTCACTTCCTGTTCATATTAGACGTTAAAATATCAAATTTTTCGCCATGCCCGATGAGACTGCCAAGTTTGGTGAGTTTTTGTGCATGTTTCGGGGTTCAAAAATGCGATCGAACAATCGGAAAAATAATAATAATAATAATTTCTACAAAAACAATAGGGACTTCGCAGCGGTCGCTGCTCAGGCCCTAATAATAATAATAATAATAATAATAATAAAAGTAATAATATTTTCTACAAAAACAATAGGGACCTCGCCGCGGTCGCTGCTCGGGCCGAAATAATAATTTCTACACAAAGTCCATTGTGGTGACCCGCCCCCTTTTAAGTAAATTCAAAATGGCCGACTTCCTGTAAAACCTAGCTCATTGCTCCAAGAGACTTTTTTGTAGGTCTTGGTCTTATACATACAGTGAACCCTCGCTACTTCGCGGTTCACCTTTCGCGGGTTCAGTGCTTCGCGGGTCTAAAAAATATTCGGGGGCATTGTAGTTTCGCCGAGCGGCACGACGGGGCGCTGGAGCGGTTAGACGGCCGGCGTGCGCCGAAGAAGAGCGTGGGCGAAGAGGAGAGTGGACGAAGAAGAGCACGTTCCCCCGGACACGATCGGTGGCGACGTTTCGCGCGGTTCGGACCGTACCAGAGCTCCGGTCGGCGTGCGTGGCAGTTAAGCCATAGAGGAGCACCTTCCCCGGGCACGGGCGGTGCCAAGCGGCCCCTAAGTTTAACCGAATGGAAGCTCCGGAGGAGGAGGGCATGTTCGCGTCACAGTAAGCCGAAGAGGAGCACCTTCCCCGGGCACGGGCGGTTCCAAGCGGCCCCTGAGTTTAACCGAACGGAAGCTCCGGAGGAGGAGGGCATGCTCGCGTCACAGTAAGCCGAAGAGGAGCACCTTCCCCGGGCACGGGCGGTTCCAAGCGGCCCCTAAGTTTAACCGAATGGAAGCTCCGGAGGAGGAGGGCATGCTCGCGTCACAGTAAGTCGAAGAGTAGCACCTTCCCCGGGCACGGCGGTGCCAAGCGGCCCCTAAGTTTAACCGAATGGAAGCTCCGGGGGAGGAGGGCGGGCGTGTGTCACAGTTAAGCCGAATTGGAGCACCTCTTCTGCCCGGGCACGAGCGGAGCGCGAGGCTGTCAGTTATGAATGAATAAATGAATAAATAAATAAAGAATGCCACCTTTCATTTCACAGGGCACACCGGACGGCATACCAGCAGGTAAAAGTCGGAGTAATTAAATAAATACAAAAAGAATGGCTGGGGATTAAAAAAATAATACGTTTTAATAATAATTTGTTTTTTTTGTCATAAAATGAATTTCACTCTCTCTCTCCCCGTATATATATATATATATATATATATATATTTATTATATATATTGTATATTTTTTTTAAGCATTTTTGAAGGTGCGCCGCTACTTCGCGGATTTTCAGTTTTCGCGGGTGGTCTCGGTCCCCATTAACCGCGATAACCGAGGGTTCACTGTACTCCATAAAATTTACAAAAAGCGAGGTGAAACACTCAATCAGGGCTGCTTTTTTGAACATTTCTCGAGGGCCATGGCGAGCCATTTCAAAAAAGCTGCACAACTAACGTATAAAATATTGATGAATTAGCTCGGCCTGATGTGTGTGTAAAGTTTCACGAGTTGTCGTTCATATTTAGAACCTCATAATCAGCGTTGTTTTATTGCCGAACAGTGCAATGCCACTCCCACAACTTTTCACGAAAAAGGACAAATTTCGTATTGTGACATCCTCATGGCCGAAACAGTCATCCGAGCATATATGAGGGCGACCTTGTTGAGTTGCACGGAGAAAAACATCCAAGAAAATAACTTGTATTAGCTTTTACCAGTTGGTGGCGCTAATACTACGATGAAAAATAATTCGGTAGATGTCTTCAGGGCTGAAGTATCCTCAAATGTGTACAACTTCGAGAAGATAGGATCATCTGAGTCATGTTGCCGGAGCTTTTGTTGCCACAGAGTACAATCGGACTTTTCAGCACCGTAATAGCCACGCCTTTTGCCAAAACGTCACAAAATTCGGCAGAGAGTAAGATCATTGTCTTGAGTCTTTTCTGACTAATTTTCAGTCGGATTCGTCAAAAGGGCACCGTGCAGTACGTGAAAATTAAAATAAAAACAAATTTTTGATTCCACTTGGCGGCGCTGTGTGTATAACAAAATAATAACATTAAGATGTCTTCAGGTCGGGACGTTTTATTTACAGGTGAAGGTTTGCATTTTTAGGAGCATGTGCAGGGGAGTTATTAAGCATTCATTTATTTGTATTAGGTTCATTTTGTCTTCTTATTATTGATATTTGACTGATTCATTAAAAGCAGACAATTATGTTTTAGGTTAATTTTTTCACTGACATGTTTCGGCGAGTCTTTCGCCTTCTTCAGAGTGTCGCATGATGGTGTCTTGAGCTGATGTTCCATGAGGGTGTGACTTACCTGTCAAAAAAATGAAAAAAATCAGAGCAGTAAAAGAACAAGCACAACATGAACATTACAAATCAGCAATCACTGACCACTGCAAAAGGGAAAACCACATCATGGACCGGGAGAAGGGCAGGGTCATCCGCACAGAAGAGAACAAACAACAGCGCTGGATCAGAGAGGCCATTGAGATCTGCAAGCGAGGCATAAAAACCATGAACAGAGACAAGGGAGCCTTCATCCTCTCTACCACCTGGACCAGCATCTTGGCGGAGTGAACGGACAGCGGGGGGCGTGACTTGCCTTCATTCTTGTGACAGGTAAGTCACGCCCTCATGGAACATCATCTGATAAAGACGGGTCACAAGGCACCATCATGTGACACTCTGAAGAAGGCGAAAGACTTTCGTATTGTGACATGCTCAAGGCCTAAACACTCATCCGAGCAAATATAAGGTAGATTTTGTTAACCTGCCCGGAGAAAAACATCAACGAAAATAATTTGTATTTGTTTTAACCAGTTGGTGGCGCTACCACTGCGATCAAAAATAAGTTGGCAGCCGTCTTCAGGGCCTGAATATCCTCAAATGTGAAAAATTTCGAGAAGATGGATCATCTGAATCATTTTGCAGGAACTTTTGTTGCCACAGAGAATAATCAGACTCTGCGGCACCGTAATAGCCACGCCCTTCGAAGGAAAGTCACAAAAATAGGGATAGAGTAAGATCAATGTCTTGAGTCTTTTCTAGCCAATTTTCAATCAGATTCGTTAAAAGGGCACCGTGCAGTACGTCAAAATGTAAAAAATTATATTGATTGGCGCAAGGTGTATAACTGAATATAAACATATAGATGTCTTCAGGTACAGACTCTTTATGTACATGTGAAGTTTTGGATTTTTAGCAGCATGTGCAGGAGAGTTATTAAGCATTTTGTCCATTGCGGCGAAGGAAATCTTAAGTGAAAACTTTGAAGCCCCGCCCCCGTCATATAGTATTTCGGAAACAAAAATTTTTAGCCCCAGTGTTTGTCCCAGGTCTTCAGATGCTACAGACAGAATTTTAAGGCAATCAGATGAAGCCTTTAGGATCAGGGTGCAAAAGAATGACCCCTGTAAACATGCAAAAAAGGGCAAAAGTCGGACTTTCAAAAATTCATAACTCACTTCCTGTTCATATTAGACGTTAAAATATCAAATTTTTCGCCATGCCCGATGAGACTGCCAAGTTTGGTGAGTTTTTGTGCATGTTTCGGGGGTCAAAAATGCGATCGAACAATCGGAAAAATAATAATCATAATATTTCTACAAAAACAATAGGGACCTCGCCGCGGTCGCGGCTCGGGCCCCAATAATAATTTCTACACAAAGTCCATGTGGTGACCCGCCCCCTTTTAAGTAAATTCAAAATGGCCGACTTCCTGTAAAACCTAGCTCATTGCTCCAAGAGACTTTTTTGTAGGTCTTGGTCTTATACATACAGTGAACCCTCGCTACTTCGCGGTTCACCTTTCGCGGGTTCAGTGCTTCGCGGGTCTAAAAAATATTCGGGGGCATTGTAGTTTCGCCGAGCGGCACGACGGGGCGCTGAAGCAGTTAGACGGCCGGCGTGCGCCGAAGAAGAGCGTGGGCGAAGAGGAGAGTGGACGAAGAAGAGCACGTTCCCCCGGACACGATCGGTGGCGACGTTTCGCGCGGTTCGGACCGTACCAGAGCTCCGGCCGGCGTGCGTGGCAGTTAAGCCGTAGAGGAGCACCTTCCCCGGGCACGGGCGGTGCCAAGCGGCCCCTAAGTTTAACCGAATGGAAGCTCCGGAGGAGGAGGGCATGCTCGCGTCACAGTAAGCCGAAGAGGAGCACCTTCCCCGGGCACGGGCGGTTCCAAGCGGCCCCTAAGTTTAACCGAATGGAAGCTCCGCAGGAGGAGGGCATGCTCGCGTCACAGTAAGCCGAAGAGGAGCACCTTCCCCGGGCACGGGCGGTGCCAAGCGGCCCCTAAGTTTAACCGAATGGAAGCTCCGGGGGAGGAGGGCGGGCGTGTGTCACAGTGAAGCCGAATTGGAGCACCTCTTCTGCCCGGGCACGAGCGGAGCGCGAGGCTGTCAGTTATGAATGAATGAATGAATAAATAAATAAAGAATGCCACCTTTCATTTCACAGGGCACACCGGACGGCGTACCAGCAGGTAAAAGTCGGAGTAATTAAATAAATACAAAAAGAATGGTTGGGGAATAAAAAAATAATAAGTTTTAATAATAATTTGTTTTTTTTGTTATAACATGAATTTCACTCTCTGTCTCTCTCTCTCCCCCGTATATATATATATATATATATATTTATTATATATATTGTATATTTTTTTTAAGCATTTTTGAAGGTGCGCCGCTACTTCGCGGATTTTTAGTTTTTGCGGGTGGTCTCGGTCTCCATTAACCGCGATAACCGAGGGTTCACTGTACTCCATAAAATTTACAAAAAGCGAGGTGAAACACTCAACCAGGGCTGCTTTTTTGAACATTTCTCGAGGGCCATGGCGAGCCATTTCAAAAAAGCTGCACAACTAACGTATAAAATATTGATAAATTTGCTCGGCCTGATGTGTGTGTAAAGTTTCACGAGTTGTCGTTCATATTTAGAACCTCATAATCAGCTTTGTTTTATTGCCGAACAGTGCAATGCCACTCCCACAACTTTTCATGAAAAAGGACGAATTTCGTATTGTGACATCCTCATGGCCAAAACAGTCATCCGAGCATATATGAGGGCAACCTTGTTGAGTTGCACGGAGAAAAACATCCAAGAAAATAACTTGTATTAGCTTTTACCAGTTGGTGGCGCTACTACTACGATGAAAAATAAGTTGGTAGATGTCTTCAGGGCTTAAGTATCCTCAAATGTGTGCAACTTCGAGAAGATAGGATCACCTGAGTCATGTTGCTGGAGCTTTTGTTGCCACAGAGTACAATCGGACTTTTCCGCACCGTAATAGCCACGCCTTTTGCCAAAACGTCACAAAATTCGGCAGAGAGTAAGATCATTGTCTTGAGTCTTTTCTGACTAATTTTCAGTCGGATTCGTCGAAAGGGCACCGTGCAGTACGTGAAAATTAAAATAAAAACAAATTTTTGATTCCACTTGGCGGCACTGTGTGTATAACAAAATAATAACATTAAGATGTCTTCAGGTCGGGACGTTTTATTTACAGGTGAAGGTTTGGATTTTTAGGAGCATGTGCAGGGGAGTTATTAAGCATTCATTTATTTGTATTAGGTTCATTTTGTCTTCTTATTATTGATATTTGACTGATTCATTAAAAGCAGACAATTATGTTTTAGGTTAATTTTTTACCTGACATGTTTCGGCGAGTCTTTCGCCTTCTTCAGAGTGTCGCATGATGGTGTCTTGAGACCCGTCTTTATCAGCTGATGTTCCATGAGGGTGTGACTTACCTGTCAAAAAAATGAAAAATCAGAGCAGTAAAAGAACAAGCACAACATGAACATTACAAATCAGCAATCACTGACCACTGCAAAAGGGAAAACCACATCATGGACCGGGAGAAGGGCAGGGTCATCCGCACCGAAGAGAACAAACAACAGCGCTGGATCAGAGAGGCCATTGAGATCTGCAAGCGAGGCATAAAAACCATGAACAGAGACAAGGGAGCCTTCATCCTCTCTACCACCTGGAGCAGCATTTTGGCGGAGTGAACGGACAGCGGGGGGCGTGACTTGCCTTCATTCTTGTGACAGGTAAGTCACGCCCTCATGGAACATCAGCTGATAAAGACGGGCCACAAGACACCATCATGTGACACTCTGAAGAAGGCGAAAGACTTTCGTATTGTGACATCCTCAAGGCCTAAACACTCATCCGAGCAAATGTAAGGTAGATTTTGTTAACCTGCCCGGAGAAAAAAATCAACGAAAATAATTTGTATTTGTTTTAACCAGTTGGTGGCGCTACCACTGCGATCAAAAATAAGTTGGCAGCCGTCTTCAGGGCCTGAATATCCTCAAATGTGAAAAATTTTGAGAAGATGGATCATCTGAATCATTTTGCAGGAACTTTTGTTGCCACGGAGAATAATCAGACTCTGCGGCACCGTAATAGCCACGCCCTTCGAAGGAAAGTCACAAAAATAGGGATAGAGTAAGATGAATGTCTTCAGTCTTTTCTAGCCAATTTTCAATCAGATTCGTTAAAAGGGCACCGTGCAGTACGTCAAAATGTAAAAAATTATATTGATTGGCGCAAGGTGTATAACTGAATATAAACATATAGATGTCTTCAGGTACAGACTCTTTATGTACATGTGAAGTTTTGGATTTTTAGCAGCATGTGCAGGAGAGTTATTAAGCATTTTGTCCATTGCGGCGAAGGAAATCTTAAGTGAAAACTTTGATGCCCCGCCCCCGTCATATAGTATTTCGGAAACAAAAAATTTTAGCCCCAGTGTTTGTGCCAGGTCTTCAGATGCTACAGACAGAATTTTAAGGCAATCAGATGAAGCCTTTAGGATCAGGGTGCAAAAGAATGACCCCTGTAAACATGCAAAAAAGGGCAAAAGTCGGACTTTCAAAAATTCATAACTCACTTCCTGTTCATATTAGACGTTAAAATATCAAATTTTTCGCCATGCCCGATGAGACTGCCAAGTTTGGTGAGTTTTTGTGCATGTTTCGGGGGTCAAAAATGCGATCGAACAATCGGAAAAATAATAATAATAATTTCTACAAAAACAATAGGGGCTTCGCAGCGGTCGCTGCTCAGGCCCTAATAATAATAATAATAATAATAATAAAAGTAATAATATTTTCTACAAAAACAATAGGGACCTCGCCGCGGTCGCTGCTCGAGCCCCAATAATAATTTCTACACAAAGTCCATTGTGGTGACCCGCCCCCTTTTAAGTAAATTCAAAATGGCCGACTTCCTGTAAAACCTAGCTCATTGCTCCAAGAGACTTTTTTGTAGGTCTTGGTCTTATACATACAGTGAACCCTCGCTACTTCGCGGTTCACCTTTCGCAGGTTCAGTGCTTCGCGGGTCTAAAAAATATTCGGGGGCATTGTAGTTTCGCCGAGCGGCACGACGGGGCGCTGGAGCGGTTAGACGGCCGGCGTGCGCCGAAGAAGAGCGTGGGCGAAGACGAGAGTGGACGAAGAAGAGCACGTTCCCCCGGACACGATCGGTGGCGACGTTTCGCGCGGTTCGGACCGTACCAGAGCTCCGGCCAGCGTGCGTGGCAGTTAAGCCGTAGAGGAGCACCTTCCCCGGGCACGGGCGGTGCCAAGCGGCCCCTAAGTTTAACCGAATGGAAGCTCCGGAGGAGGAGGGCATGCTCGCGTCACAGTAAGCCGAAGAGGAGCACCTTCCCCGGGCACGGGCGGTTCCAAGCGGCCCCTAAGTTTAACCGAATGGAAGCTCCGGAGGAGGAGGGCATGCTCGCGTCACAGTAAGCCGAAGAGGAGCACCTTCCCCGGGCACGGGCGGTGCCAAGCGGCCCCTAAGTTTAACCGAATGGAAGCTCCGGACGGAGGAGGACGGGCGTGTGTCACAGTTAAGCCAAATTGGAGCACCTCTTCTGCCCGGGCACGAGCGGAGCGCGAGGCTGTCAGTTATGAATGAATAAATGAATAAATAAATAAAGAATGCCACCTTTCATTTCACAGGGCACACCGGACGGCGTACCAGCAGGTAAAAGTCGGAGTAATTAAATAAATACAAAAAGAATGGCTGGGGAATAAAAAAATAATACGTTTTAATAATAATTTGGTTTTTTTGTTATAACATGAATTTCACTCTCTCTCTCCCCGTATATATATATATATATATATATATATATATATTTATATATTTATTATATATATTGTATATTTTTTTTAAGCATTTTTGAAGGTGCGCCGCTACTTCGCGGATTTTCAGTTTTCGCGGGTGGTCTCGGTCCCCATTAACCGCGATAACCGAGGGTTCACTGTACTCCATAAAATTTACAAAAAGCGAGGTGAAACACTCAACCAGAGCTGCTTTTTTTTAACATTTCTCGAGGGCCATGGCGAGCCATTTCAAAAAAGCTGCACAACTAACGTATAAAATATTGATAAATTTGCTCGGCCTGATGTGTGTGTAAAGTTTTACGAGTTGTCGTTCATATTTAGAACCTCATAATCAGCTTTATTTTATTGCAGAACAGTGCAATGCCACTCCCACAACTTTTCACGAAAAATCACGAATTTCGTATTGTGACATCCTCATGGCCGAAACAGTCATCCGAGCATATATGAGGGCGACCTTGTTGAGTTGCACGGAGAAAAACATCCAAGAAAATAACTTGTATTAGCTTTTACCAGTTGGTGGCGCTACTACTACGATGTAAAATAAGTTGGTAGATGTCTTCAGGGCTGAAGTATCCTCAAATGTGTACAACTTCGAGAAGATAGGATCATCTGAGTCATGTTGCCGGAGCTTTTGTTGCCACAGAGTACAATCGGACTTTTCAGCACCTTAATAGCCACGCCTTTTGCCAAAACGTCACAAAATTCGGCAGAGAGTAAGATCATTGTCTTGAGTCTTTTCTGACTAATTTTCAGTCGGATTCGTCAAAAGGGCACCGTGCAGTACGTGAAAATTAAAATAAAAACAAATTTTTGATTCCACTTGGCGGCACTGTGTGTATAACAAAATAATAACATTAAGATGTCTTCAGGTCGGGACGTTTTATTTACAGGTGAAGGTTTGGATTTTTAGGAGCATGTGCAGGGGAGTTATTAAGCATTCATTTATTTGTATTAGGTTCATTTTGTCTTCTTATTATTGATATTTGACTGATCCATTAAAAGCAGACAATTATGTTTTAGGTTAATTTTTTACCTGACATGTTTCGGCGAGTCTTTCGCCTTCTTCAGAGTGTCGCATGATGGTGTCTTGAGACCCGTCTTTATCAGCTGATGTTCCATGAGGGTGTGACTTACCTGTCAAAAAAATGAAAAATCAGAGCAGTAAAAGAACAAGCACAACATGAACATTACAAATCAGCAATCACTGACCACTGCAAAAGGGAAAACCACATCATGGACCGGGAGAAGGGCAGGGTCATCCGCACCGAAGAGAACAAACAACAGCGCTGGATCAGAGAGGCCATTGAGATCTGCAAGCGAGGCATAAAAACCATGAACAGAGACAAGGGAGCCTTCATCCTCTCTACCACCTGGAGCAGCATTTTGGCGGAGTGAACGGACAGCGGGGGGCGTGACTTGCCTTCATTCTTGTGACAGGTAAGTCACGCCCTCATGGAACATCAGCTGATAAAGACGGGCCACAAGACACCATCATGTGACACTCTGAAGAAGGCGAAAGACTTTCGTATTGTGACATCCTCAAGGCCTAAACACTCATCCGAGCAAATGTAAGGTAGATTTTGTTAACCTGCCCGGAGAAAAAAATCAACGAAAATAATTTGTATTTGTTTTAACCAGTTGGTGGCGCTACCACTGCGATAAAAAATAAGTTGGCAGCCGTCTTCAGGGCCTGAATATCCTCAAATGTGAAAAATTTTGAGAAGATGGATCATCTGAATCATTTTGCAGGAACTTTTGTTGCCACGGAGAATAATCAGACTCTGCGGCACCGTAATAGCCACGCCCTTCGAAGGAAAGTCACAAAAATAGGGATAGAGTAAGATGAATGTCTTCAGTCTTTTCTAGCCAATTTTCAATCAGATTCGTTAAAAGGGCACCGTGCAGTACGTCAAAATGTAAAAAATTATATTGATTGGCGCAAGGTGTATAACTGAATATAAACATATAGATGTCTTCAGGTACAGACTCTTTATGTACATGTGAAGTTTTGGATTTTTAGCAGCATGTGCAGGAGAGTTATTAAGCATTTTGTCCATTGCGGCGAAGGAAATCTTAAGTGAAAACTTTGATGCCCCGCCCCCGTCATATAGTATTTCGGAAACAAAAAATTTTAGCCCCAGTGTTTGTGCCAGGTCTTCAGATGCTACAGACAGAATTTTAAGGCAATCAGATGAAGCCTTTAGGATCAGGGTGCAAAAGAATGACCCCTGTAAACATGCAAAAAAGGGCAAAAGTCGGACTTTCAAAAATTCATAACTCACTTCCTGTTCATATTAGACGTTAAAATATCAAATTTTTCGCCATGCCCGATGAGACTGCCAAGTTTGGTGAGTTTTTGTGCATGTTTCGGGGGTCAAAAATGCGATCGAACAATTGGAAAAATAATAATAATAATAATTTCTACAAAAACAATAGGGACTTCGCAGCGGTCGCTGCTCAGGCCCTAATAATAATAATAATAATAATAATAAAAGTAATAATATTTTCTACAAAAACAATAGGGACCTCGCCGCGGTCGCTGCTCGGGCCCCAATAATAATTTCTACACAAAGTCCATTGTGGTGACCCGCCCCCTTTTAAGTAAATTCAAAATGGCCGACTTCCTGTAAAACCTAGCTCATTGCTCCAAGAGACTTTTTTGTAGGTCTTGGTCTTATACATACAGTGAACCCTCGCTACTTTGCGGTTCACCTTTCGCGGGTTCAGTGCTTCGCGGGTCTAAAAAATATTCGGGGGCATTGTAGTTTCGCCGAGCGGCACGACGGGGCGCTGGAGCGGTTAGACGGCCGGCGTGCGCCGAAGAAGAGCGTGGGCGAAGAGGAGAGTGGACGAAGAAGAGCACGTTCCCCCGGACACGATCGGTGGCGACGTTTCGCGCGGTTCGGACCGTACCAGAGCTCCGGCCAGCGTGCGTGGCAGTTAAGCCGTAGAGGAGCACCTTCCCCGGGCACGGGCGGTGCCAAGCGGCCCCTAAGTTTAACCGAATGGAAGCTCCGGAGGAGGAGGGCATGCTCGCGTCACAGTAAGCCGAAGAGGAGCACCTTCCCCGGGCACGGGCGGTTCCAAGCGGCCCCTAAGTTTAACCGAATGGAAGCGCCGGAGGAGGAGGGCATGCTCGCGTCACAGTAAGCCGAAGAGGAGCACCTTCCCCGGGCACGGGCGGTGCCAAGCGGCCCCTAAGTTTAACCGAATGGAAGCTCCGGGGGAGGAGGACGGGCGTGTGTCACAGTTAAGCCAAATTGGAGCACCTCTTCTGCCCGGGCACGAGCGGAGCGCGAGGCTGTCAGTTATGAATGAATAAATGAATAAATAAATAAAGAATGCCACCTTTCATTTCACAGGGCACACCGGACGGCGTACCAGCAGGTAAAAGTCGGAGTAATTAAATAAATACAAAAAGAATGGCTGGGGAATAAAAAAATAATACGTTTTAATAATAATTTGTTTTTTTTGTTATAACATGAATTTCACTCTCTCTCTCCCCGTATATATATATATATATATATATATATATATATATATATTTATATATTTATTATATATATTGTATATTTTTTTTAAGCATTTTTGAAGGTGCGCCGCTACTTCGCGGATTTTCAGTTTTCGCGGATGGTCTCGGTCCCCATTAACCGCGATAACTGAGGGTTCACTGTACTCCATAAAATTTACAAAAAGCGAGGTGAAACACTCAACCAGAGCTGCTTTTTTTTAACATTTCTCGAGGGCCATGGCGAGCCATTTCAAAAAAGCTGCACAACTAACGTATAAAATATTGATAAATTTGCTCGGCCTGATGTGTGTGTAAAGTTTCACGAGTTGTCGTTCATATTTAGAACCTCATAATCAGCGTTGTTTTATTGCCGAACAGTGCAATGCCACTCCCACAACTTTTCACGAAAAATCACGAATTTCGTATTGTGACATCCTCATGGCCGAAACAGTCATCCGAGCATATATGAGGGCGACCTTGTTGAGTTGCACGGAGAAAAACATCCAAGAAAATAACTTGTATTAGCTTTTACCAGTTGGTGGCGCTACTACTACGATGTAAAATAAGTTGGTAGATGTCTTCTGGGCTGAAGTATCCTCAAATGTGTACAACTTCGAGAAGATAGGATCATCTGAGTCATGTTGCCGGAGCTTTTGTTGCCACAGAGTACAATCGGACTTTTCAGCACCTTAATAGCCACGCCTTTTGCCAAAACGTCACAAAATTCGGCAGAGAGTAAGATCATTGTCTTGAGTCTTTTCTGACTAATTTTCAGTCGGATTCGTCAAAAGGGCACCGTGCAGTACGTGAAAATTAAAATAAAAACAAATTTTTGATTCCACTTGGCGGCACTGTGTGTATAACAAAATAATAACATTAAGATGTCTTCAGGTCGGGACGTTTTATTTACAGGTGAAGGTTTGGATTTTTAGGAGCATGTGCAGGGGAGTTATTAAGCATTCATTTATTTGTATTAGGTTCATTTTGTCTTCTTATTATTGATATTTGACTGATTCATTAAAAGCAGACAATTATGTTTTAGGTTAATTTTTTACCTGACATGTTTCGGCGAGTCTTTCGCCTTCTTCAGAGTGTCGCATGATGGTGTCTTGAGACCCGTCTTTATCAGCTGATGTTCCATGAGGGTGTGACTTACCTGTCAAAAAAATGAAAAAATCAGAGCAGTAAAAGAACAAGCACAACATGAACATTACAAATCAGCAATCACTGACCACTGCAAAAGGGAAAACCACATCATGGACCGGGAGAAGGGCAGGATCATCCGCACAGAAGAGAACAAACAACAGCGCTGGATCAGAGAGGCCATTGAGATCTGCAAGCGAGGCATAAAAACCATGAACAGAGACAAGGGAGCCTTCATCCTCTCTACCACCTGGAGCAGCATCTTGGCGGAGTGAACGGACAGCGGGGGGCGTGACTTGCCTTCATTCTTGTGACAGGTAAGTCACGCCCTCATGGAACATCAGCTGATAAAGACGGGTCACAAGACAGCATCATGTGACACTCTGAAGAAGGCGAAAGACTTTCGTATTGTGACATGCTCAAGGCCTAAACACTCATCCGAGCAAATATAAGGTAGATTTTGTTCACCTGCCCGGAGAAAAACATCAACGAAAATAATTTGTATTTGTTTTAACCAGTTGGTGGCACTACCACTGCGATCAAAAATAAGTTGGCAGCCGTCTTCAGGGCCTGAATATCCTCAAATGTGAAAGATTTCCAGAAGATGGATCATCTGAATCATTTTGCAGGAACTTTTGTTGCCACGGAGAATAATCAGACTCTGCGGCACCGTAATAGCCACGCCCTTTGAAGGAAAGTCGTAAAAATAGGGATAGAGTAAGATCAATGTCTTGAGTCTTTTCTAGCCAATTTTCAATCAGATTCGTTAAAAGGGCTACGTGCAGTACGTCAAAATGTAAAAAATGATATTGATTGGCGCAAGGTGTATAACTGAATATAAACATATAGATGTCTTCAGGTACAGACTCTTTATGTACATGTGAAGTTTTGGATTTTTAGCAGCATGTGCAGGAGAGTTATTAAGCATTTTGTCCATTGCGGCGAAGGAAATCTTAAGTGAAAACTTTGATGCCCCGCCCCCGTCATATAGTATTTCGGAAACAAAAAATTTTAGCCCCAGTGTTTGTCCCAGGTCTTCAGATGCTACAGACAGAATTTTAAGGCAATCAGATGAAGCCTTTAGGATCAGGGTGCAAAAGAATGACCCCTGTAAACATGCAAAAAAGGGCAAAAGTCGGACTTTCAAAAATTCATAACTCACTTCCTGTTCATATTAGACGTTAAAATATCAAATTTTTCGCCATGCCCGATGAGACTGCCAAGTTTGGTGAGTTTTTGTGCATGTTTCTGGGGGTCAAAAATGCGATCGAACAATCGGAAAAATAATAATAATAATAATTTCTACAAAAACAATAGGGACTTCGCAGCGGTCGCTGCTCAGGCCCTAATAATAATAATAATAATAATAATAAAAGTAATAATATTTTCTACAAAAACAATAGGGACCTCGCCGCGGTCGCTGCTCGGGCCCCAATAATAATTTCTACACAAAGTCCATTGTGGTGACCCGCCCCCTTTTAAGTAAATTCAAAATGGCCGACTTCCTGTAAAACCTAGCTCATTGCTCCAAGAGACTTTTTTGTAGGTCTTGGTCTTATACATACAGTGAACCCTCGCTACTTCGCGGTTCACCTTTCGCGGGTTCAGTGCTTCGCGGGTCTAAAAAATATTCGGGGGCATTGTAGTTTCGCCGAGCGGCACGATGGGGCGCTGGAGCGGTTAGACGGCCGGCGTGCGCCGAAGAAGAGCGTGGGCGAAGAGGAGAGTGGACGAAGAAGAGCACGTTCCCCCGGACACGATCGGTGGCGACGTTTCGCGCGGTTCGGACCGTACCAGAGCTCCGGCCGGCGTGCGTGGCAGTTAAGCCGTAGAGGAGCACCTTCCCCGGGCACGGGCGGTTCCAAGCGGCCCCTAAGTTTAACCGAATGGAAGCTCCGGAGGAGGAGGGCATGCTCGCGTCACAGTAAGCCGAAGAGGAGCACCTTCCCCGGGCACGGGCGGTGCCAAGCGGCCCCTAAGTTTAACCGAATGGAAGCTCCGGGGGAGGAGGGCGGGCGTGTGTCACAGTTAAGCCAAATTGGAGCACCTCTTCTGCCCGGGCACGAGCGGAGCGCGAGGCTGTCAGTTATGAATGAATAAATGAATAAATAAATAAAGAATGCCACCTTTCATTTCACAGGGCACACCGGACGGCGTACCAGCAGGTAAAAGTCGGAGTAATTAAATAAATACTAAAAGAATGGCTGGGGAATAAAAAAATAATACGTTTTAATAATAATTTGGTTTTTTTGTTATAACATGAATTTCACTCTCTCTCTCCCCGTATATATATATATATATATATATATATATATATATATTTATTATATATATTGTTTATTTTTTTTAAGCATTTTTGAAGGTGCGCCGCTACTTCGCGGATTTTCAGTTTTCGCGGGTGGTCTCGGTCCCCGTTAACCGCGATAACCGAGGGTTCACTGTACTCCATAAAATTTACAAAAAGCGAGGTGAAACACTCAACCAGAGCTGCTTTTTTTAACATTTCTCGAGGGCCATGGCGAGCCATTTCAAAAAAGCTGCACAACTAACGTATAAAATATTGATAAATTTGCTCGGCCTGATGCGTGTGTAAAGTTTTACGAGTTGTCGTTCATATTTAGAACCTCATAATCAGCTTTGTTTTATTGCCGAACAGTGCAATGCCACTCCCACAACTTTTCATGAAAAAGGACGAATTTCGTATTGTGACATCCTCATGGCCGAAACAGTCATCCGAGCATATATGAGGGCGACCTTGTTGAGTTGCACGGAGAAAAACATCCAAGAAAATAACTTGTATTAGCTTTTACCAGTTGGTGGCGCTACTACTACGATGTAAAATAAGTTGGTAGATGTCTTCAGGGCTGAAGTATCCTCAAATGTGTACAACTTCGAGAAGATAGGATCATCTGAGTCATGTTGCCGGAGCTTTTGTTGCCACAGAGTACAATCGGACTTTTCAGCACCTTAATAGCCACGCCTTTTGCCAAAACGTCACAAAATTCGGCAGAGAGTAAGATCATTGTCTTGAATCTTTTCTGACTCATTTTCAGTCGGATTCGTCAAAAGGGCACCGTGCAGTACGTGAAAATTAAAATAAAAACAAATTTTTGATTCCACTTGGCGGCACTGTGTGTATAACAAAATAATAACATTAAGATGTCTTCAGGTCGGGACGTTTTATTTACAGGTGAAGGTTTGGATTTTTAGGAGCATGTGCAGGGGAGTTATTAAGCATTCATTTATTTGTATTAGGTTCATTTTGTCTTCTTATTATTGATATTTGACTGATCCATTAAAAGCAGACAATTATGTTTTAGGTTAATTTTTTACCTGACATGTTTCGGCGAGTCTTTCGCCTTCTTCAGAGTGTCGCATGATGGTGTCTTGAGACCCGTCTTTATCAGCTGATGTTCCATGAGGGTGTGACTTACCTGTCAAAAAAATGAAAAATCAGAGCAGTAAAAGAACAAGCACAACATGAACATTACAAATCAGCAATCACTGACCACTGCAAAAGGGAAAACCACATCATGGACCGGGAGAAGGGCAGGGTCATCCGCACCGAAGAGAACAAACAACAGCGCTGGATCAGAGAGGCCATTGAGATCTGCAAGCGAGGCATAAAAACCATGAACAGAGACAAGGGAGCCTTCATCCTCTCTACCACCTGGAGCAGCATTTTGGCGGAGTGAACGGACAGCGGGGGGCGTGACTTGCCTTCATTCTTGTGACAGGTAAGTCACGCCCTCATGGAACATCAGCTGATAAAGACGGGCCACAAGACACCATCATGTGACACTCTGAAGAAGGCGAAAGACTTTCGTATTGTGACATCCTCAAGGCCTAAACACTCATCCGAGCAAATGTAAGGTAGATTTTGTTAACCTGCCCGGAGAAAAAAATCAACGAAAATAATTTGTATTTGTTTTAACCAGTTGGTGGCGCTACCACTGCGATAAAAAATAAGTTGGCAGCCGTCTTCAGGGCCTGAATATCCTCAAATGTGAAAAATTTCGAGAAGATGGATCATCTGAATCATTTTGCAGGAACTTTTGTTGCCACGGAGAATAATCAGACTCTGCGGCACCGTAATAGCCACGCCCTTCGAAGGAAAGTCACAAAAATAGGGATAGAGTAAGATGAATGTCTTCAGTCTTTTCTAGCCAATTTTCAATCAGATTCGTTAAAAGGGCACCGTGCAGTACGTCAAAATGTAAAAAATTATATTGATTGGCGCAAGGTGTATAACTGAATATAAACATATAGATGTCTTCAGGTACAGACTCTTTATGTACATGTGAAGTTTTGGATTTTTAGCAGCATGTGCAGGAGAGTTATTAAGCATTTTGTCCATTGCGGCGAAGGAAATCTTAAGTGAAAACTTTGATGCCCCGCCCCCGTCATATAGTATTTCGGAAACAAAAAATTTTAGCCCCAGTGTTTGTGCCAGGTCTTCAGATGCTACAGACAGAATTTTAAGGCAATCAGATGAAGCCTTTAGGATCAGGGTGCAAAAGAATGACCCCTGTAAACATGCAAAAAAGGGCAAAAGTCGGACTTTCAAAAATTCATAACTCACTTCCTGTTCATATTAGACGTTAAAATATCAAATTTTTCGCCATGCCCGATGAGACTGCCAAGTTTGGTGAGTTTTTGTGCATGTTTCGGGGGTCAAAAATGCGATCGAACAATCGGAAAAATAATAATAATAATAATTTCTACAAAAACAATAGGGACTTCGCAGCGGTCGCTGCTCAGGCCCTAATAATAATAATAATAATAATAATAAAAGTAATAATATTTTCTACAAAAACAATAGGGACCTCGCCGCGGTCGCTGCTCGGGCCCCAATAATAATTTCTACACAAAGTCCATTGTGGTGACCCGCCCCCTTTTAAGTAAATTCAAAATGGCCGACTTCCTGTAAAACCTAGCTCATTGCTCCAAGAGACTTTTTTGTAGGTCTTGGTCTTATACATACAGTGAACCCTCGCTACTTCGCGGTTCACCTTTCGCGGGTTCAGTGCTTCGCGGGTCTAAAAAATATTCGGGGGCATTGTAGTTTCGCCGAGCGGCACGACGGGGCGCTGGAGCGGTTAGACGGCCGGCGTGCGCCGAAGAAGAGCGTGGGCGAAGAGGAGAGTGGACGAAGAAGAGCACGTTCCCCCGGACACGATCGGTGGCGACGTTTCGCGCGGTTCGGACCGTACCAGAGCTCCGGCCAGCGTGCGTGGCAGTTAAGCCGTAGAGGAGCACCTTCCCCGGGCACGGGCGGTGCCAAGCGGCCCCTAAGTTTAACCGAATGGAAGCTCCGGAGGAGGAGGGCATGCTCGCGTCACAGTAAGCCGAAGAGGAGCACCTTCCCCGGGCACGGGCGGTTCCAAGCGGCCCCTAAGTTTAACCGAATGGAAGCTCCGGAGGAGGAGGGCATGCTCGCGTCACAGTAAGCCGAAGAGGAGCACCTTCCCCGGGCACGGGCGGTGCCAAGCGGCCCCTAAGTTTAACCGAATGGAAGCTCCGGGGGAGGAGGACGGGCGTGTGTCACAGTTAAGCCAAATTGGAGCACCTCTTCTGCCCGGGCACGAGCGGAGCGCGAGGCTGTCAGTTATGAATGAATAAATGAATAAATAAATAAAGAATGCCACCTTTCATTTCACAGGGCACACCGGACGGCGTACCAGCAGGTAAAAGTCGGAGTAATTAAATAAATACAAAAAGAATGGCTGGGGAATAAAAAAATAATACGTTTTAATAATAATTTGTTTTTTTTGTTATAACATGAATTTCACTCTCTCTCTCCCCGTATATATATATATATATATATATATATATATATATATATATATTTATATATTTATTATATATATTGAATATTTTTTTTAAGCATTTTTGAAGGTGCGCCGCTACTTCGCGGATTTTCAGTTTTCGCGGATGGTCTCGGTCCCCATTAACCGCGATAACTGAGGGTTCACTGTACTCCATAAAATTTACAAAAAGCGAGGTGAAACACTCAACCAGAGCTGCTTTTTTTTAACATTTCTCGAGGGCCATGGCGAGCCATTTCAAAAAAGCTGCACAACTAACGTATAAAATATTGATAAATTTGCTCGGCCTGATGTGTGTGTAAAGTTTCACGAGTTGTCGTTCATATTTAGAACCTCATAATCAGCGTTGTTTTATTGCCGAACAGTGCAATGCCACTCCCACAACTTTTCACGAAAAATCACGAATTTCGTATTGTGACATCCTCATGGCCGAAACAGTCATCCGAGCATATATGAGGGCGACCTTGTTGAGTTGCACGGAGAAAAACATCCAAGAAAATAACTTGTATTAGCTTTTACCAGTTGGTGGCGCTACTACTACGATGTAAAATAAGTTGGTAGATGTCTTCTGGGCTGAAGTATCCTCAAATGTGTACAACTTCGAGAAGATAGGATCATCTGAGTCATGTTGCCGGAGCTTTTGTTGCCACAGAGTACAATCGGACTTTTCAGCACCTTAATAGCCACGCCTTTTGCCAAAACGTCACAAAATTCGGCAGAGAGTAAGATCATTGTCTTGAGTCTTTTCTGACTAATTTTCAGTCGGATTCGTCAAAAGGGCACCGTGCAGTACGTGAAAATTAAAATAAAAACAAATTTTTGATTCCACTTGGCGGCACTGTGTGTATAACAAAATAATAACATTAAGATGTCTTCAGGTCGGGACGTTTTATTTACAGGTGAAGGTTTGGATTTTTAGGAGCATGTGCAGGGGAGTTATTAAGCATTCATTTATTTGTATTAGGTTCATTTTGTCTTCTTATTATTGATATTTGACTGATTCATTAAAAGCAGACAATTATGTTTTAGGTTAATTTTTTACCTGACATGTTTCGGCGAGTCTTTCGCCTTCTTCAGAGTGTCGCATGATGGTGTCTTGAGACCCGTCTTTATCAGCTGATGTACCATGAGGGTGTGACTTACCTGTCAAAAAAATGAAAAATCAGAGCAGTAAAAGAACAAGCACAACATGAACATTACAAATCAGCAATCACTGACCACTGCAAAAGGGAAAACCACATCATGGACCGGGAGAAGGGCAGGGTCATCCGCACAGAAGAGAACAAACAACAGCGCTGGATCAGAGAGGCCATTGAGATCTGCAAGCGAGGCATAAAAACCATGAACAGAGACAAGGGAGCCTTCATCCTCTCTACCACCTGGAGCAGCATTTTGGCGGAGTGAACGGACAGCGGGGGGCGTGACTTGCCTTCATTCTTGTGACAGGTAAGTCACGCCCTCATGGAACATCAGCTGATAAAGACGGGCCACAAGACACCATCATGTGACACTCTGAAGAAGGCGAAAGACTTTCGTATTGTGACATCCTCAAGGCCTAAACACTCATCCGAGCAAATGTAAGGTAGATTTTGTTAACCTGCCCGGAGAAAAAAATCAACGAAAATAATTTGTATTTGTTTTAACCAGTTGGTGGCGCTACCACTGCGATAAAAAATAAGTTGGCAGCCGTCTTCAGGGCCTGAATATCCTCAAATGTGAAAAATTTCGAGAAGATGGATCATCTGAATCATTTTGCAGGAACTTTTGTTGCCACGGAGAATAATCAGACTCTGCGGCACCGTAATAGCCACGCCCTTCGAAGGAAAGTCACAAAAATAGGGATAGAGTAAGATCAATGTCTTCAGTCTTTTCTAGCCAATTTTCAATCAGATTCGTTAAAAGGGCACCGTGCAGTACGTCAAAATGTAAAAAATTATATTGATTGGCGCAAGGTGTATAACTGAATATAAACATATAGATGTCTTCAGGTACAGACTCTTTATGTACATGTGAAGTTTTGGATTTTTAGCAGCATGTGCAGGAGAGTTATTAAGCATTTTGTCCATTGCGGCGAAGGAAATCTTAAGTGAAAACTTTGATGCCCCGCCCCCGTCATATAGTATTTCGGAAACAAAAAATTTTAGCCCCAGTGTTTGTGCCAGGTCTTCAGATGCTACAGACAGAATTTTAAGGCAATCAGATGAAGCCTTTAGGATCAGGGTGCAAAAGAATGACCCCTGTAAACATGCAAAAAAGGGCAAAAGTCGGACTTTCAAAAATTCATAACTCACTTCCTGTTCATATTAGACGTTAAAATATCAAATTTTTCGCCATGCCCGATGAGACTGCCAAGTTTGGTGAGTTTTTGTGCATGTTTCGGGGGTCAAAAATGCGATCGAACAATCGGAAAAATAATAATAATAATAATTTCTACAAAAACAATAGGGACTTCGCAGCGGTCGCTGCTCAGGCCCTAATAATAATAATAATAATAATAAAAAAAGTAATAATGTTTTCTACAAAAACAATAGGGACCTCGCCGCGGTCGCTGCTCGGGCCCCAATAATAATTTCTACACAAAGTCCATTGTGGTGACCCGCCCCCTTTTAAGTAAATTCAAAATGGCCGACTTCCTGTAAAACCTAGCTCATTGCTCCAAGAGACTTTTTTGTAGGTCTTGGTCTTATACATACAGTGAACCCTCGCTACTTCGCGGTTCACCTTTCGCGGGTTCAGTGCTTCGCGGGTCTAAAAAATATTCGGGGGCATTGTAGTTTCGCCGAGCGGCACGACGGGGCGCTGGAGCGGTTAGACGGCCGGCGTGCGCCGAAGAAGAGCGTGGGCGAAGAGGAGAGTGGACGAAGAAGAGCACGTTCCCCCGGACACGATCGGTGGCGACGTTTCGCGCGGTTCGGACCGTACCAGAGCTCCGGCCGGCGTGCGTGGCAGTTAAGCCGTAGAGGAGCACCTTCCCCGGGCACGGGCGGTTCCAAGCGGCCCCTAAGTTTAACCGAATGGAAGCTCCGGAGGAGGAGGGCATGCTCGCGTCACAGTAAGCCGAAGAGGAGCACCTTCCCCGGGCACGGGCGGTGCCAAGCGGCCCCTAAGTTTAACCGAATGGAAGCTCCGGGGGAGGAGGGCGGGCGTGTGTCACAGTTAAGCCAAATTGGAGCACCTCTTCTGCCCGGGCACGAGCGGAGCGCGAGGCTGTCAGTTATGAATGAATAAATGAATAAATAAATAAAGAATGCCACCTTTCATTTCACAGGGCACACCGGACGGCGTACCAGCAGGTAAAAGTCGGAGTAATTAAATAAATACTAAAAGAATGGCTGGGGAATAAAAAAATAATACGTTTTAATAATAATTTGTTTTTTTTGTTATAACATGAATTTCACTCTCTCTCTCCCCGTATATATATATATATATATATATTTATTATATATATTGTTTATTTTTTTTAAGCATTTTTGAAGGTGCGCCGCTACTTCGCGGATTTTCAGTTTTCGCGGGTGGTCTCGGTCCCCGTTAACCGCGATAACCGAGGGTTCACTGTACTCCATAAAATTTACAAAAAGCGAGGTGAAACACTCAACCAGAGCTGCTTTTTTTAACATTTCTCGAGGGCCATGGCGAGCCATTTCAAAAAAGCTGCACAACTAACGTATAAAATATTGATAAATTTGCTCGGCCTGATGTGTGTGTAAAGTTTTACGAGTTGTCGTTCATATTTAGAACCTCATAATCAGCTTTGTTTTATTGCCGAACAGTGCAATGCCACTCCCACAACTTTTCATGAAAAAGGACGAATTTCGTATTGTGACATCCTCATGGCCGAAACAGTCATCCGAGCATATATGAGGGCGACCTTGTTGAGTTGCACGGAGAAAAACATCCAAGAAAATAACTTGTATTAGCTTTTACCAGTTGGTGGCGCTACTACTACGATGTAAAATAAGTTGGTAGATGTCTTCAGGGCTGAAGTATCCTCAAATGTGTACAACTTCGAGAAGATAGGATCATCTGAGTCATGTTGCCGGAGCTTTTGTTGCCACAGAGTACAATCGGACTTTTCAGCACCTTAATAGCCACGCCTTTTGCCAAAACGTCACAAAATTCGGCAGAGAGTAAGATCATTGTCTTGAATCTTTTCTGACTCATTTTCAGTCGGATTCGTCAAAAGGGCACCGTGCAGTACGTGAAAATTAAAATAAAAACAAATTTTTGATTCCACTTGGCGGCACTGTGTGTATAACAAAATAATAACATTAAGATGTCTTCAGGTCGGGACGTTTTATTTACAGGTGAAGGTTTGGATTTTTAGGAGCATGTGCAGGGGAGTTATTAAGCATTCATTTATTTGTATTAGGTTCATTTTGTCTTCTTATTATTGATATTTGACTGATTCATTAAAAGCAGACAATTATGTTTTAGGTTAATTTTTTACCTGACATGTTTCGGCGAGTCTTTTGCCTTCTTCAGAGTGTCGCATGATGGTGTCTTGAGCTGATGTTCCATGAGGGTGTGACTTACCTGTCAAAAAAATGAAAAAATCAGAGCAGTAAAAGAACAAGCACAACATGAACATTACAAATCAGCAATCACTGACCACTGCAAAAGGGAAAACCACATCATGGACCGGGAGAAGGGCAGGGTCATCCGCACAGAAGAGAACAAACAACAGCGCTGGATCAGAGAGGCCATTGAGATCTGCAAGCGAGGCATAAAAACCATGAACAGAGACAAGGGAGCCTTCATCCTCTCTACCACCTGGAGCAGCATCTTGGCGGAGTGAACGGACAGCGGGGGGCGTGACTTGCCTTCATTCTTGTGACAGGTAAGTCACGCCCTCATGGAACATCAGCTGATAAAGACGGGTCACAAGACAGCATCATGTGACACTCTGAAGAAGGCGAAAGACTTTCGTATTGTGACATGCTCAAGGCCTAAACACTCATCCGAGCAAATATAAGGTAGATTTTGTTCACCTGCCCGGAGAAAAACATCAACGAAAATAATTTGTATTTGTTTTAACCAGTTGGTGGCACTACCAATGCGATCAAAAATAAGTTGGCAGCCGTCTTCAGGGCCTGAATATCCTCAAATGTGAAAGATTTCCAGAAGATGGATCATCTGAATCATTTTGCAGGAACTTTTGTTGCCACGGAGAATAATCAGACTCTGCGGCACCGTAATAGCCACGCCCTTTGAAGGAAAGTCGTAAAAATAGGGATAGAGTAAGATCAATGTCTTGAGTCTTTTCTAGCCAATTTTCAATCAGATTCGTTAAAAGGGCTACGTGCAGTACGTCAAAATGTAAAAAATGATATTGATTGGCGCAAGGTGTATAACTGAATATAAACATATAGATGTCTTCAGGTACAGACTCTTTATGTACATGTGAAGTTTTGGATTTTTAGCAGCATGTGCAGGAGAGTTATTAAGCATTTTGTCCATTGCGGCGAAGGAAATCTTAAGTGAAAACTTTGATGCCCCGCCCCCGTCATATAGTATTTCGGAAACAAAAAATTTTAGCCCCAGTGTTTGTCCCAGGTCTTCAGATGCTACAGACAGAATTTTAAGGCAATCAGATGAAGCCTTTAGGATCAGGGTGCAAAAGAATGACCCCTGTAAACATGCAAAAAAGGGCAAAAGTCGGACTTTCAAAAATTCATAACTCACTTCCTGTTCATATTAGACGTTAAAATATCAAATTTTTCGCCATGCCCGATGAGACTGCCAAGTTTGGTGAGTTTTTGTGCATGTTTCGGGGGTCAAAAATGCGATCGAACAATCGGAAAAATAATAATAATAATAATTTCTACAAAAACAATAGGGACTTCGCAGCGGTCGCTGCTCAGGCCCTAATAATAATAATAATAATAATAATAAAAGTAATAATATTTTCTACAAAAACAATAGGGACCTCGCCGCGGTCGCTGCTCGGGCCCCAATAATAATTTCTACACAAAGTCCATTGTGGTGACCCGCCCCCTTTTAAGTAAATTCAAAATGGCCGACTTCCTGTAAAACCTAGCTCATTGCTCCAAGAGACTTTTTTGTAGGTCTTGGTCTTATACATACAGTGAACCCTCGCTACTTCGCGGTTCACCTTTCGCGGGTTCAGTGCTTCGCGGGTCTAAAAAATATTCGGGGGCATTGTAGTTTCGCCGAGCGGCACGATGGGGCGCTGGAGCGGTTAGACGGCCGGCGTGCGCCGAAGAAGAGCGTGGGCGAAGAGGAGAGTGGACGAAGAAGAGCACGTTCCCCCGGACACGATCGGTGGCGACGTTTCGCGCGGTTCGGACCGTACCAGAGCTCCGGCCATCGTGCGTGGCAGTTAAGCCGTAGAGGAGCACCTTCCCCGGGCACGGGCGGTGCCAAGCGGCCCCTAAGTTTAACCGAATGGAAGCTCCGGAGGAGGAGGGCATGCTCGCGTCACAGTAAGCCGAAGAGGAGCACCGTCCCCGGGCACGGGCGGTTCCAAGCGGCCCCTAAGTTTAACCGAATGGAAGCTCCGGAGGAGGAGGGCATGCTCGCGTCACAGTAAGCCGAAGAGGAGCACCTTCCCCGGGCACGGGCGGTGCCAAGCGGCCCCTAAGTTTAACCGAATGGAATCTCCGGGGGAGGAGGACGGGCGTGTGTCACAGTTAAGCCAAATTGGAGCACCTCTTCTGCCCGGGCACGAGCGGAGCGCGAGGCTGTCAGTTATGAATGAATAAATGAATAAATAAATAAAGAATGCCACCTTTCATTTCACAGGGCACACCGGACGGCGTACCAGCAGGTAAAAGTCGGAGTAATTAAATAAATACAAAAAGAATGGCTGGGGAATAAAAAAATAATACGTTTTAATAATAATTAGTTTTTTTTGTTAAAACATGAATTTCACTCTCTCTCTCCCCGTATATATATATATATATATATATATATATATATATATATATATATATTTATTATATATATTGTATATTTTTTTTAAGCATTTTTGAAGGTGCGCCGCTACTTCGCGGATTTTCAGTTTTCGCGGGTGGTCTCGGTCCCCATTAACCGCGATAACCGAGGGTTCACTGTACTCCATAAAATTTACAAAAAGCGAGGTGAAACACTCAACCAGAGCTGCTTTTTTTTAACATTTCTCGAGGGCCATGGCGAGCCATTTCAAAAAAGCTGCACAACTAACGTATAAAATATTGATAAATTTGCTCGGCCTGATGTGTGTGTAAAGTTTTACGAGTTGTCGTTCATATTTAGAACCTCATAATCAGCTTTGTTTTATTGCCGAACAGTGCAATGCCACTCCCACAACTTTTCACGAAAAATCACGAATTTCGTATTGTGACATCCTCATGGCCGAAACAGTCATCCGAGCATATATGAGGGCGACCTTGTTGAGTTGCACGGAGAAAAACATCCAAGAAAATAACTTGTATTAGCTTTTACCAGTTGGTGGCGCTACTACTACGATGTAAAATAAGTTGGTAGATGTCTTCTGGGCTGAAGTATCCTCAAATGTGTACAACTTCGAGAAGATAGGATCATCTGAGTCATGTTGCCGGAGCTTTTGTTGCCACAGAGTACAATCGGACTTTTCAGCACCTTAATAGCCACGCCTTTTGCCAAAACGTCACAAAATTCGGCAGAGAGTAAGATCATTGTCTTGAGTCTTTTCTGACTAATTTTCAGTCGGATTCGTCAAAAGGGCACCGTGCAGTACGTGAAAATTAAAATAAAAACAAATTTTTGATTCAATTTTTGATTCCACTTGGCGGCACTGTGTGTATAACAAAATAATAACATTAAGATGTCTTCAGGTCGGGACGTTTTATTTACAGGTGAAGGTTTGGATTTTTAGGAGCATGTGCAGGGGAGTTATTAAGCATTCATTTATTTGTATTAGGTTCATTTTGTCTTCTTATTATTGATATTTGACTGATTCATTAAAAGCAGACAATTATGTTTTAGGTTAATTTTTTACCTGACATGTTTCGGCGAGTCTTTTGCCTTCTTCAGAGTGTCGCATGATGGTGTCTTGAGCTGATGTTCCATGAGGGTGTGACTTACCTGTCAAAAAAATGAAAAAATCAGAGCAGTAAAAGAACAAGCACAACATGAACATTACAAATCAGCAATCACTGACCACTGCAAAAGGGAAAACCACATCATGGACCGGGAGAAGGGCAGGGTCATCCGCACAGAAGAGAACAAACAACAGCGCTGGATCAGAGAGGCCATTGAGATCTGCAAGCGAGGCATAAAAACCATGAACAGAGACAAGGGAGCCTTCATCCTCTCTACCACCTGGAGCAGCATCTTGGCGGAGTGAACGGACAGCGGGGGGCGTGACTTGCCTTCATTCTTGTGACAGGTAAGTCACGCCCTCATGGAACATCAGCTGATAAAGACGGGTCACAAGACAGCATCATGTGACACTCTGAAGAAGGCGAAAGACTTTCGTATTGTGACATGCTCAAGGCCTAAACACTCATCCGAGCAAATATAAGGTAGATTTTGTTCACCTGCCCGGAGAAAAACATCAACGAAAATAATTTGTATTTGTTTTAACCAGTTGGTGGCACTACCAATGCGATCAAAAATAAGTTGGCAGCCGTCTTCAGGGCCTGAATATCCTCAAATGTGAAAGATTTCCAGAAGATGGATCATCTGAATCATTTTGCAGGAACTTTTGTTGCCACGGAGAATAATCAGACTCTGCGGCACCGTAATAGCCACGCCCTTTGAAGGAAAGTCGTAAAAATAGGGATAGAGTAAGATCAATGTCTTGAGTCTTTTCTAGCCAATTTTCAATCAGATTCGTTAAAAGGGCTACGTGCAGTACGTCAAAATGTAAAAAATGATATTGATTGGCGCAAGGTGTATAACTGAATATAAACATATAGATGTCTTCAGGTACAGACTCTTTATGTACATGTGAAGTTTTGGATTTTTAGCAGCATGTGCAGGAGAGTTATTAAGCATTTTGTCCATTGCGGCGAAGGAAATCTTAAGTGAAAACTTTGATGCCCCGCCCCCGTCATATAGTATTTCGGAAACAAAAAATTTTAGCCCCAGTGTTTGTCCCAGGTCTTCAGATGCTACAGACAGAATTTTAAGGCAATCAGATGAAGCCTTTAGGATCAGGGTGCAAAAGAATGACCCCTGTAAACATGCAAAAAAGGGCAAAAGTCGGACTTTCAAAAATTCATAACTCACTTCCTGTTCATATTAGACGTTAAAATATCAAATTTTTCGCCATGCCCGATGAGACTGCCAAGTTTGGTGAGTTTTTGTGCATGTTTCGGGGGTCAAAAATGCGATCGAACAATCGGAAAAATAATAATAATAATAATTTCTACAAAAACAATAGGGACTTCGCAGCGGTCGCTGCTCAGGCCCTAATAATAATAATAATAATAATAATAAAAGTAATAATATTTTCTACAAAAACAATAGGGACCTCGCCGCGGTCGCTGCTCGGGCCCCAATAATAATTTCTACACAAAGTCCATTGTGGTGACCCGCCCCCTTTTAAGTAAATTCAAAATGGCCGACTTCCTGTAAAACCTAGCTCATTGCTCCAAGAGACTTTTTTGTAGGTCTTGGTCTTATACATACAGTGAACCCTCGCTACTTCGCGGTTCACCTTTCGCGGGTTCAGTGCTTCGCGGGTCTAAAAAATATTCGGGGGCATTGTAGTTTCGCCGAGCGGCACGATGGGGCGCTGGAGCGGTTAGACGGCCGGCGTGCGCCGAAGAAGAGCGTGGGCGAAGAGGAGAGTGGACGAAGAAGAGCACGTTCCCCCGGACACGATCGGTGGCGACGTTTCGCGCGGTTCGGACCGTACCAGAGCTCCGGCCAGCGTGCGTGGCAGTTAAGCCGTAGAGGAGCACCTTCCCCGGGCACGGGCGGTGCCAAGCGGCCCCTAAGTTTAACCGAATGGAAGCTCCGGAGGAGGAGGGCATGCTCGCGTCACAGTAAGCCGAAGAGGAGCACCGTCCCCGGGCACGGGCGGTTCCAAGCGGCCCCTAAGTTTAACCGAATGGAAGCTCCGGAGGAGGAGGGCATGCTCGCGTCACAGTAAGCCGAAGAGGAGCACCTTCCCCGGGCACGGGCGGTGCCAAGCGGCCCCTAAGTTTAACCGAATGGAATCTCCGGGGGAGGAGGACGGGCGTGTGTCACAGTTAAGCCAAATTGGAGCACCTCTTCTGCCCGGGCACGAGCGGAGCGCGAGGCTGTCAGTTATGAATGAATAAATGAATAAATAAATAAAGAATGCCACCTTTCATTTCACAGGGCACACCGGACGGCGTACCAGCAGGTAAAAGTCGGAGTAATTAAATAAATACAAAAAGAATGGCTGGGGAATAAAAAAATAATACGTTTTAATAATAATTAGTTTTTTTTGTTAAAACATGAATTTCACTCTCTCTCTCCCCGTATATATATATATATATATATATATATATATATATATATATATATATATATATATATATTTATTATATATATTGTATATTTTTTTTAAGCATTTTTGAAGGTGCGCCGCTACTTCGCGGATTTTCAGTTTTCGCGGGTGGTCTCGGTCCCCATTAACCGCGATAACCGAGGGTTCACTGTACTCCATAAAATTTACAAAAAGCGAGGTGAAACACTCAACCAGAGCTGCTTTTTTTTAACATTTCTCGAGGGCCATGGCGAGCCATTTCAAAAAAGCTGCACAACTAACGTATAAAATATTGATAAATTTGCTCGGCCTGATGTGTGTGTAAAGTTTTACGAGTTGTCGTTCATATTTAGAACCTCATAATCAGCTTTGTTTTATTGCCGAACAGTGCAATGCCACTCCCACAACTTTTCACGAAAAATCACGAATTTCGTATTGTGACATCCTCATGGCCGAAACAGTCATCCGAGCATATATGAGGGCGACCTTGTTGAGTTGCACGGAGAAAAACATCCAAGAAAATAACTTGTATTAGCTTTTACCAGTTGGTGGCGCTACTACTACGATGTAAAATAAGTTGGTAGATGTCTTCTGGGCTGAAGTATCCTCAAATGTGTACAACTTCGAGAAGATAGGATCATCTGAGTCATGTTGCCGGAGCTTTTGTTGCCACAGAGTACAATCGGACTTTTCAGCACCTTAATAGCCACGCCTTTTGCCAAAACGTCACAAAATTCGGCAGAGAGTAAGATCATTGTCTTGAGTCTTTTCTGACTAATTTTCAGTCGGATTCGTCAAAAGGGCACCGTGCAGTACGTGAAAATTAAAATAAAAACAAATTTTTGATTCCACTTGGCGGCACTGTGTGTATAACAAAATAATAACATTAAGATGTCTTCAGGTCGGGACGTTTTATTTACAGGTGAAGGTTTGGATTTTTAGGAGCATGTGCAGGGGAGTTATTAAGCATTCATTTATTTGTATTAGGTTCATTTTGTCTTCTTATTATTGATATTTGACTGATTCATTAAAAGCAGACAATTATGTTTTAGGTTAATTTTTTACCTGACATGTTTCGGCGAGTCTTTCGCCTTCTTCAGAGTGTCGCATGATGGTGTCTTGAGACCCGTCTTTATCAGCTGATGTTCCATGAGGGTGTGACTTACCTGTCAAAAAAATGAAAAAATCAGAGCAGTAAAAGAACAAGCACAACATGAACATTACAAATCAGCAATCACTGACCACTGCAAAAGGGAAAACCACATCATGGACCGGGAGAAGGGCAGGATCATCCGCACAGAAGAGAACAAACAACAGCGCTGGATCAGAGAGGCCATTGAGATCTGCAAGCGAGGCATAAAAACCATGAACAGAGACAAGGGAGCCTTCATCCTCTCTACCACCTGGAGCAGCATCTTGGCGGAGTGAACGGACAGCGGGGGGCGTGACTTGCCTTCATTCTTGTGACAGGTAAGTCACGCCCTCATGGAACATCAGCTGATAAAGACGGGTCACAAGACAGCATCATGTGACACTCTGAAGAAGGCGAAAGACTTTCGTATTGTGACATGCTCAAGGCCTAAACACTCATCCGAGCAAATATAAGGTAGATTTTGTTCACCTGCCCGGAGAAAAACATCAACGAAAATAATTTGTATTTGTTTTAACCAGTTGGTGGCACTACCACTGCGATCAAAAATAAGTTGGCAGCCGTCTTCAGGGCCTGAATATCCTCAAATGTGAAAGATTTCCAGAAGATGGATCATCTGAATCATTTTGCAGGAACTTTTGTTGCCACGGAGAATAATCAGACTCTGCGGCACCGTAATAGCCACGCCCTTTGAAGGAAAGTCGTAAAAATAGGGATAGAGTAAGATCAATGTCTTGAGTCTTTTCTAGCCAATTTTCAATCAGATTCGTTAAAAGGGCTACGTGCAGTACGTCAAAATGTAAAAAATGATATTGATTGGCGCAAGGTGTATAACTGAATATAAACATATAGATGTCTTCAGGTACAGACTCTTTATGTACATGTGAAGTTTTGGATTTTTAGCAGCATGTGCAGGAGAGTTATTAAGCATTTTGTCCATTGCGGCGAAGGAAATCTTAAGTGAAAACTTTGATGCCCCGCCCCCGTCATATAGTATTTCGGAAACAAAAAATTTTAGCCCCAGTGTTTGTCCCAGGTCTTCAGATGCTACAGACAGAATTTTAAGGCAATCAGATGAAGCCTTTAGGATCAGGGTGCAAAAGAATGACCCCTGTAAACATGCAAAAAAGGGCAAAAGTCGGACTTTCAAAAATTCATAACTCACTTCCTGTTCATATTAGACGTTAAAATATCAAATTTTTCGCCATGCCCGATGAGACTGCCAAGTTTGGTGAGTTTTTGTGCATGTTTCTGGGGGTCAAAAATGCGATCGAACAATCGGAAAAATAATAATAATAATAATTTCTACAAAAACAATAGGGACTTCGCAGCGGTCGCTGCTCAGGCCCTAATAATAATAATAATAATAATAATAAAAGTAATAATATTTTCTACAAAAACAATAGGGACCTCGCCGCGGTCGCTGCTCGGGCCCCAATAATAATTTCTACACAAAGTCCATTGTGGTGACCCGCCCCCTTTTAAGTAAATTCAAAATGGCCGACTTCCTGTAAAACCTAGCTCATTGCTCCAAGAGACTTTTTTGTAGGTCTTGGTCTTATACATACAGTGAACCCTCGCTACTTCGCGGTTCACCTTTCGCGGGTTCAGTGCTTCGCGGGTCTAAAAAATATTCGGGGGCATTGTAGTTTCGCCGAGCGGCACGATGGGGCGCTGGAGCGGTTAGACGGCCGGCGTGCGCCGAAGAAGAGCGTGGGCGAAGAGGAGAGTGGACGAAGAAGAGCACGTTCCCCCGGACACGATCGGTGGCGACGTTTCGCGCGGTTCGGACCGTACCAGAGCTCCGGCCGGCGTGCGTGGCAGTTAAGCCGTAGAGGAGCACCTTCCCCGGGCACGGGCGGTTCCAAGCGGCCCCTAAGTTTAACCGAATGGAAGCTCCGGAGGAGGAGGGCATGCTCGCGTCACAGTAAGCCGAAGAGGAGCACCTTCCCCGGGCACGGGCGGTGCCAAGCGGCCCCTAAGTTTAACCGAATGGAAGCTCCGGGGGAGGAGGGCGGGCGTGTGTCACAGTTAAGCCAAATTGGAGCACCTCTTCTGCCCGGGCACGAGCGGAGCGCGAGGCTGTCAGTTATGAATGAATAAATGAATAAATAAATAAAGAATGCCACCTTTCATTTCACAGGGCACACCGGACGGCGTACCAGCAGGTAAAAGTCGGAGTAATTAAATAAATACTAAAAGAATGGCTGGGGAATAAAAAAATAATACGTTTTAATAATAATTTGGTTTTTTTGTTATAACATGAATTTCACTCTCTCTCTCCCCGTATATATATATATATATATATATATATATATATATATATTATATATATTGTTTATTTTTTTTAAGCATTTTTGAAGGTGCGCCGCTACTTCGCGGATTTTCAGTTTTCGCGGGTGGTCTCGGTCCCCGTTAACCGCGATAACCGAGGGTTCACTGTACTCCATAAAATTTACAAAAAGCGAGGTGAAACACTCAACCAGAGCTGCTTTTTTTAACATTTCTCGAGGGCCATGGCGAGCCATTTCAAAAAAGCTGCACAACTAACGTATAAAATATTGATAAATTTGCTCGGCCTGATGCGTGTGTAAAGTTTTACGAGTTGTCGTTCATATTTAGAACCTCATAATCAGCTTTGTTTTATTGCCGAACAGTGCAATGCCACTCCCACAACTTTTCATGAAAAAGGACGAATTTCGTATTGTGACATCCTCATGGCCGAAACAGTCATCCGAGCATATATGAGGGCGACCTTGTTGAGTTGCACGGAGAAAAACATCCAAGAAAATAACTTGTATTAGCTTTTACCAGTTGGTGGCGCTACTACTACGATGTAAAATAAGTTGGTAGATGTCTTCAGGGCTGAAGTATCCTCAAATGTGTACAACTTCGAGAAGATAGGATCATCTGAGTCATGTTGCCGGAGCTTTTGTTGCCACAGAGTACAATCGGACTTTTCAGCACCTTAATAGCCACGCCTTTTGCCAAAACGTCACAAAATTCGGCAGAGAGTAAGATCATTGTCTTGAATCTTTTCTGACTCATTTTCAGTCGGATTCGTCAAAAGGGCACCGTGCAGTACGTGAAAATTAAAATAAAAACAAATTTTTGATTCCACTTGGCGGCACTGTGTGTATAACAAAATAATAACATTAAGATGTCTTCAGGTCGGGACGTTTTATTTACAGGTGAAGGTTTGGATTTTTAGGAGCATGTGCAGGGGAGTTATTAAGCATTCATTTATTTGTATTAGGTTCATTTTGTCTTCTTATTATTGATATTTGACTGATCCATTAAAAGCAGACAATTATGTTTTAGGTTAATTTTTTACCTGACATGTTTCGGCGAGTCTTTCGCCTTCTTCAGAGTGTCGCATGATGGTGTCTTGAGACCCGTCTTTATCAGCTGATGTTCCATGAGGGTGTGACTTACCTGTCAAAAAAATGAAAAATCAGAGCAGTAAAAGAACAAGCACAACATGAACATTACAAATCAGCAATCACTGACCACTGCAAAAGGGAAAACCACATCATGGACCGGGAGAAGGGCAGGGTCATCCGCACCGAAGAGAACAAACAACAGCGCTGGATCAGAGAGGCCATTGAGATCTGCAAGCGAGGCATAAAAACCATGAACAGAGACAAGGGAGCCTTCATCCTCTCTACCACCTGGAGCAGCATTTTGGCGGAGTGAACGGACAGCGGGGGGCGTGACTTGCCTTCATTCTTGTGACAGGTAAGTCACGCCCTCATGGAACATCAGCTGATAAAGACGGGCCACAAGACACCATCATGTGACACTCTGAAGAAGGCGAAAGACTTTCGTATTGTGACATCCTCAAGGCCTAAACACTCATCCGAGCAAATGTAAGGTAGATTTTGTTAACCTGCCCGGAGAAAAAAATCAACGAAAATAATTTGTATTTGTTTTAACCAGTTGGTGGCGCTACCACTGCGATAAAAAATAAGTTGGCAGCCGTCTTCAGGGCCTGAATATCCTCAAATGTGAAAAATTTCGAGAAGATGGATCATCTGAATCATTTTGCAGGAACTTTTGTTGCCACGGAGAATAATCAGACTCTGCGGCACCGTAATAGCCACGCCCTTCGAAGGAAAGTCACAAAAATAGGGATAGAGTAAGATGAATGTCTTCAGTCTTTTCTAGCCAATTTTCAATCAGATTCGTTAAAAGGGCACCGTGCAGTACGTCAAAATGTAAAAAATTATATTGATTGGCGCAAGGTGTATAACTGAATATAAACATATAGATGTCTTCAGGTACAGACTCTTTATGTACATGTGAAGTTTTGGATTTTTAGCAGCATGTGCAGGAGAGTTATTAAGCATTTTGTCCATTGCGGCGAAGGAAATCTTAAGTGAAAACTTTGATGCCCCGCCCCCGTCATATAGTATTTCGGAAACAAAAAATTTTAGCCCCAGTGTTTGTGCCAGGTCTTCAGATGCTACAGACAGAATTTTAAGGCAATCAGATGAAGCCTTTAGGATCAGGGTGCAAAAGAATGACCCCTGTAAACATGCAAAAAAGGGCAAAAGTCGGACTTTCAAAAATTCATAACTCACTTCCTGTTCATATTAGACGTTAAAATATCAAATTTTTCGCCATGCCCGATGAGACTGCCAAGTTTGGTGAGTTTTTGTGCATGTTTCGGGGGTCAAAAATGCGATCGAACAATCGGAAAAATAATAATAATAATAATTTCTACAAAAACAATAGGGACTTCGCAGCGGTCGCTGCTCAGGCCCTAATAATAATAATAATAATAATAATAAAAGTAATAATATTTTCTACAAAAACAATAGGGACCTCGCCGCGGTCGCTGCTCGGGCCCCAATAATAATTTCTACACAAAGTCCATTGTGGTGACCCGCCCCCTTTTAAGTAAATTCAAAATGGCCGACTTCCTGTAAAACCTAGCTCATTGCTCCAAGAGACTTTTTTGTAGGTCTTGGTCTTATACATACAGTGAACCCTCGCTACTTCGCGGTTCACCTTTCGCGGGTTCAGTGCTTCGCGGGTCTAAAAAATATTCGGGGGCATTGTAGTTTCGCCGAGCGGCACGACGGGGCGCTGGAGCGGTTAGACGGCCGGCGTGCGCCGAAGAAGAGCGTGGGCGAAGAGGAGAGTGGACGAAGAAGAGCACGTTCCCCCGGACACGATCGGTGGCGACGTTTCGCGCGGTTCGGACCGTACCAGAGCTCCGGCCAGCGTGCGTGGCAGTTAAGCCGTAGAGGAGCACCTTCCCCGGGCACGGGCGGTGCCAAGCGGCCCCTAAGTTTAACCGAATGGAAGCTCCGGAGGAGGAGGGCATGCTCGCGTCACAGTAAGCCGAAGAGGAGCACCTTCCCCGGGCACGGGCGGTTCCAAGCGGCCCCTAAGTTTAACCGAATGGAAGCTCCGGAGGAGGAGGGCATGCTCGCGTCACAGTAAGCCGAAGAGGAGCACCTTCCCCGGGCACGGGCGGTGCCAAGCGGCCCCTAAGTTTAACCGAATGGAAGCTCCGGGGGAGGAGGACGGGCGTGTGTCACAGTTAAGCCAAATTGGAGCACCTCTTCTGCCCGGGCACGAGCGGAGCGCGAGGCTGTCAGTTATGAATGAATAAATGAATAAATAAATAAAGAATGCCACCTTTCATTTCACAGGGCACACCGGACGGCGTACCAGCAGGTAAAAGTCGGAGTAATTAAATAAATACAAAAAGAATGGCTGGGGAATAAAAAAATAATACGTTTTAATAATAATTTGTTTTTTTTGTTATAACATGAATTTCACTCTCTCTCTCCCCGTATATATATATATATATATATATATATATATATATATATATATTTATATATTTATTATATATATTGAATATTTTTTTTAAGCATTTTTGAAGGTGCGCCGCTACTTCGCGGATTTTCAGTTTTCGCGGATGGTCTCGGTCCCCATTAACCGCGATAACTGAGGGTTCACTGTACTCCATAAAATTTACAAAAAGCGAGGTGAAACACTCAACCAGAGCTGCTTTTTTTTAACATTTCTCGAGGGCCATGGCGAGCCATTTCAAAAAAGCTGCACAACTAACGTATAAAATATTGATAAATTTGCTCGGCCTGATGTGTGTGTAAAGTTTCACGAGTTGTCGTTCATATTTAGAACCTCATAATCAGCGTTGTTTTATTGCCGAACAGTGCAATGCCACTCCCACAACTTTTCACGAAAAATCACGAATTTCGTATTGTGACATCCTCATGGCCGAAACAGTCATCCGAGCATATATGAGGGCGACCTTGTTGAGTTGCACGGAGAAAAACATCCAAGAAAATAACTTGTATTAGCTTTTACCAGTTGGTGGCGCTACTACTACGATGTAAAATAAGTTGGTAGATGTCTTCTGGGCTGAAGTATCCTCAAATGTGTACAACTTCGAGAAGATAGGATCATCTGAGTCATGTTGCCGGAGCTTTTGTTGCCACAGAGTACAATCGGACTTTTCAGCACCTTAATAGCCACGCCTTTTGCCAAAACGTCACAAAATTCGGCAGAGAGTAAGATCATTGTCTTGAGTCTTTTCTGACTAATTTTCAGTCGGATTCGTCAAAAGGGCACCGTGCAGTACGTGAAAATTAAAATAAAAACAAATTTTTGATTCCACTTGGCGGCACTGTGTGTATAACAAAATAATAACATTAAGATGTCTTCAGGTCGGGACGTTTTATTTACAGGTGAAGGTTTGGATTTTTAGGAGCATGTGCAGGGGAGTTATTAAGCATTCATTTATTTGTATTAGGTTCATTTTGTCTTCTTATTATTGATATTTGACTGATTCATTAAAAGCAGACAATTATGTTTTAGGTTAATTTTTTACCTGACATGTTTCGGCGAGTCTTTCGCCTTCTTCAGAGTGTCGCATGATGGTGTCTTGAGACCCGTCTTTATCAGCTGATGTACCATGAGGGTGTGACTTACCTGTCAAAAAAATGAAAAATCAGAGCAGTAAAAGAACAAGCACAACATGAACATTACAAATCAGCAATCACTGACCACTGCAAAAGGGAAAACCACATCATGGACCGGGAGAAGGGCAGGGTCATCCGCACAGAAGAGAACAAACAACAGCGCTGGATCAGAGAGGCCATTGAGATCTGCAAGCGAGGCATAAAAACCATGAACAGAGACAAGGGAGCCTTCATCCTCTCTACCACCTGGAGCAGCATTTTGGCGGAGTGAACGGACAGCGGGGGGCGTGACTTGCCTTCATTCTTGTGACAGGTAAGTCACGCCCTCATGGAACATCAGCTGATAAAGACGGGCCACAAGACACCATCATGTGACACTCTGAAGAAGGCGAAAGACTTTCGTATTGTGACATCCTCAAGGCCTAAACACTCATCCGAGCAAATGTAAGGTAGATTTTGTTAACCTGCCCGGAGAAAAAAATCAACGAAAATAATTTGTATTTGTTTTAACCAGTTGGTGGCGCTACCACTGCGATAAAAAATAAGTTGGCAGCCGTCTTCAGGGCCTGAATATCCTCAAATGTGAAAAATTTCGAGAAGATGGATCATCTGAATCATTTTGCAGGAACTTTTGTTGCCACGGAGAATAATCAGACTCTGCGGCACCGTAATAGCCACGCCCTTCGAAGGAAAGTCACAAAAATAGGGATAGAGTAAGATCAATGTCTTCAGTCTTTTCTAGCCAATTTTCAATCAGATTCGTTAAAAGGGCACCGTGCAGTACGTCAAAATGTAAAAAATTATATTGATTGGCGCAAGGTGTATAACTGAATATAAACATATAGATGTCTTCAGGTACAGACTCTTTATGTACATGTGAAGTTTTGGATTTTTAGCAGCATGTGCAGGAGAGTTATTAAGCATTTTGTCCATTGCGGCGAAGGAAATCTTAAGTGAAAACTTTGATGCCCCGCCCCCGTCATATAGTATTTCGGAAACAAAAAATTTTAGCCCCAGTGTTTGTGCCAGGTCTTCAGATGCTACAGACAGAATTTTAAGGCAATCAGATGAAGCCTTTAGGATCAGGGTGCAAAAGAATGACCCCTGTAAACATGCAAAAAAGGGCAAAAGTCGGACTTTCAAAAATTCATAACTCACTTCCTGTTCATATTAGACGTTAAAATATCAAATTTTTCGCCATGCCCGATGAGACTGCCAAGTTTGGTGAGTTTTTGTGCATGTTTCGGGGGTCAAAAATGCGATCGAACAATCGGAAAAATAATAATAATAATAATTTCTACAAAAACAATAGGGACTTCGCAGCGGTCGCTGCTCAGGCCCTAATAATAATAATAATAATAATAAAAAAAGTAATAATGTTTTCTACAAAAACAATAGGGACCTCGCCGCGGTCGCTGCTCGGGCCCCAATAATAATTTCTACACAAAGTCCATTGTGGTGACCCGCCCCCTTTTAAGTAAATTCAAAATGGCCGACTTCCTGTAAAACCTAGCTCATTGCTCCAAGAGACTTTTTTGTAGGTCTTGGTCTTATACATACAGTGAACCCTCGCTACTTCGCGGTTCACCTTTCGCGGGTTCAGTGCTTCGCGGGTCTAAAAAATATTCGGGGGCATTGTAGTTTCGCCGAGCGGCACGACGGGGCGCTGGAGCGGTTAGACGGCCGGCGTGCGCCGAAGAAGAGCGTGGGCGAAGAGGAGAGTGGACGAAGAAGAGCACGTTCCCCCGGACACGATCGGTGGCGACGTTTCGCGCGGTTCGGACCGTACCAGAGCTCCGGCCGGCGTGCGTGGCAGTTAAGCCGTAGAGGAGCACCTTCCCCGGGCACGGGCGGTTCCAAGCGGCCCCTAAGTTTAACCGAATGGAAGCTCCGGAGGAGGAGGGCATGCTCGCGTCACAGTAAGCCGAAGAGGAGCACCTTCCCCGGGCACGGGCGGTGCCAAGCGGCCCCTAAGTTTAACCGAATGGAAGCTCCGGGGGAGGAGGGCGGGCGTGTGTCACAGTTAAGCCAAATTGGAGCACCTCTTCTGCCCGGGCACGAGCGGAGCGCGAGGCTGTCAGTTATGAATGAATAAATGAATAAATAAATAAAGAATGCCACCTTTCATTTCACAGGGCACACCGGACGGCGTACCAGCAGGTAAAAGTCGGAGTAATTAAATAAATACTAAAAGAATGGCTGGGGAATAAAAAAATAATACGTTTTAATAATAATTTGGTTTTTTTGTTATAACATGAATTTCACTCTCTCTCTCCCCGTATATATATATATATATATATATTTATTATATATATTGTTTATTTTTTTTAAGCATTTTTGAAGGTGCGCCGCTACTTCGCGGATTTTCAGTTTTCGCGGGTGGTCTCGGTCCCCGTTAACCGCGATAACCGAGGGTTCACTGTACTCCATAAAATTTACAAAAAGCGAGGTGAAACACTCAACCAGAGCTGCTTTTTTTAACATTTCTCGAGGGCCATGGCGAGCCATTTCAAAAAAGCTGCACAACTAACGTATAAAATATTGATAAATTTGCTCGGCCTGATGTGTGTGTAAAGTTTTACGAGTTGTCGTTCATATTTAGAACCTCATAATCAGCTTTGTTTTATTGCCGAACAGTGCAATGCCACTCCCACAACTTTTCATGAAAAAGGACGAATTTCGTATTGTGACATCCTCATGGCCGAAACAGTCATCCGAGCATATATGAGGGCGACCTTGTTGAGTTGCACGGAGAAAAACATCCAAGAAAATAACTTGTATTAGCTTTTACCAGTTGGTGGCGCTACTACTACGATGTAAAATAAGTTGGTAGATGTCTTCAGGGCTGAAGTATCCTCAAATGTGTACAACTTCGAGAAGATAGGATCATCTGAGTCATGTTGCCGGAGCTTTTGTTGCCACAGAGTACAATCGGACTTTTCAGCACCTTAATAGCCACGCCTTTTGCCAAAACGTCACAAAATTCGGCAGAGAGTAAGATCATTGTCTTGAATCTTTTCTGACTCATTTTCAGTCGGATTCGTCAAAAGGGCACCGTGCAGTACGTGAAAATTAAAATAAAAACAAATTTTTGATTCCACTTGGCGGCACTGTGTGTATAACAAAATAATAACATTAAGATGTCTTCAGGTCGGGACGTTTTATTTACAGGTGAAGGTTTGGATTTTTAGGAGCATGTGCAGGGGAGTTATTAAGCATTCATTTATTTGTATTAGGTTCATTTTGTCTTCTTATTATTGATATTTGACTGATTCATTAAAAGCAGACAATTATGTTTTAGGTTAATTTTTTACCTGACATGTTTCGGCGAGTCTTTTGCCTTCTTCAGAGTGTCGCATGATGGTGTCTTGAGCTGATGTTCCATGAGGGTGTGACTTACCTGTCAAAAAAATGAAAAAATCAGAGCAGTAAAAGAACAAGCACAACATGAACATTACAAATCAGCAATCACTGACCACTGCAAAAGGGAAAACCACATCATGGACCGGGAGAAGGGCAGGGTCATCCGCACAGAAGAGAACAAACAACAGCGCTGGATCAGAGAGGCCATTGAGATCTGCAAGCGAGGCATAAAAACCATGAACAGAGACAAGGGAGCCTTCATCCTCTCTACCACCTGGAGCAGCATCTTGGCGGAGTGAACGGACAGCGGGGGGCGTGACTTGCCTTCATTCTTGTGACAGGTAAGTCACGCCCTCATGGAACATCAGCTGATAAAGACGGGTCACAAGACAGCATCATGTGACACTCTGAAGAAGGCGAAAGACTTTCGTATTGTGACATGCTCAAGGCCTAAACACTCATCCGAGCAAATATAAGGTAGATTTTGTTCACCTGCCCGGAGAAAAACATCAACGAAAATAATTTGTATTTGTTTTAACCAGTTGGTGGCACTACCACTGCGATCAAAAATAAGTTGGCAGCCGTCTTCAGGGCCTGAATATCCTCAAATGTGAAAGATTTCCAGAAGATGGATCATCTGAATCATTTTGCAGGAACTTTTGTTGCCACGGAGAATAATCAGACTCTGCGGCACCGTAATAGCCACGCCCTTTGAAGGAAAGTCGTAAAAATAGGGATAGAGTAAGATCAATGTCTTGAGTCTTTTCTAGCCAATTTTCAATCAGATTCGTTAAAAGGGCTACGTGCAGTACGTCAAAATGTAAAAAATGATATTGATTGGCGCAAGGTGTATAACTGAATATAAACATATAGATGTCTTCAGGTACAGACTCTTTATGTACATGTGAAGTTTTGGATTTTTAGCAGCATGTGCAGGAGAGTTATTAAGCATTTTGTCCATTGCGGCGAAGGAAATCTTAAGTGAAAACTTTGATGCCCCGCCCCCGTCATATAGTATTTCGGAAACAAAAAATTTTAGCCCCAGTGTTTGTCCCAGGTCTTCAGATGCTACAGACAGAATTTTAAGGCAATCAGATGAAGCCTTTAGGATCAGGGTGCAAAAGAATGACCCCTGTAAACATGCAAAAAAGGGCAAAAGTCGGACTTTCAAAAATTCATAACTCACTTCCTGTTCATATTAGACGTTAAAATATCAAATTTTTCGCCATGCCCGATGAGACTGCCAAGTTTGGTGAGTTTTTGTGCATGTTTCGGGGGTCAAAAATGCGATCGAACAATCGGAAAAATAATAATAATAATAATTTCTACAAAAACAATAGGGACTTCGCAGCGGTCGCTGCTCAGGCCCTAATAATAATAATAATAATAATAATAAAAGTAATAATATTTTCTACAAAAACAATAGGGACCTCGCCGCGGTCGCTGCTCGGGCCCCAATAATAATTTCTACACAAAGTCCATTGTGGTGACCCGCCCCCTTTTAAGTAAATTCAAAATGGCCGACTTCCTGTAAAACCTAGCTCATTGCTCCAAGAGACTTTTTTGTAGGTCTTGGTCTTATACATACAGTAAACCCTCGCTACTTCGCGGTTCACCTTTCGCGGGTTCAGTGCTTCGCGGGTCTAAAAAATATTCGGGGGCATTGTAGTTTCGCCGAGCGGCACGATGGGGCGCTGGAGCGGTTAGACGGCCGGCGTGCGCCGAAGAAGAGCGTGGGCGAAGAGGAGAGTGGACGAAGAAGAGCACGTTCCCCCGGACACGATCGGTGGCGACGTTTCGCGCGGTTCGGACCGTACCAGAGCTCCGGCCAGCGTGCGTGGCAGTTAAGCCGTAGAGGAGCACCTTCCCCGGGCACGGGCGGTGCCAAGCGGCCCCTAAGTTTAACCGAATGGAAGCTCCGGAGGAGGAGGGCATGCTCGCGTCACAGTAAGCCGAAGAGGAGCACCGTCCCCGGGCACGGGCGGTTCCAAGCGGCCCCTAAGTTTAACCGAATGGAAGCTCCGGAGGAGGAGGGCATGCTCGCGTCACAGTAAGCCGAAGAGGAGCACCTTCCCCGGGCACGGGCGGTGCCAAGCGGCCCCTAAGTTTAACCGAATGGAATCTCCGGGGGAGGAGGACGGGCGTGTGTCACAGTTAAGCCAAATTGGAGCACCTCTTCTGCCCGGGCACGAGCGGAGCGCGAGGCTGTCAGTTATGAATGAATAAATGAATAAATAAATAAAGAATGCCACCTTTCATTTCACAGGGCACACCGGACGGCGTACCAGCAGGTAAAAGTCGGAGTAATTAAATAAATACAAAAAGAATGGCTGGGGAATAAAAAAATAATACGTTTTAATAATAATTAGTTTTTTTTGTTAAAACATGAATTTCACTCTCTCTCTCCCCGTATATATATATATATATATATATATATATATATATATATATATATATATATATATATTTATTATATATATTGTATATTTTTTTTAAGCATTTTTGAAGGTGCGCCGCTACTTCGCGGATTTTCAGTTTTCGCGGGTGGTCTCGGTCCCCATTAACCGCGATAACCGAGGGTTCACTGTACTCCATAAAATTTACAAAAAGCGAGGTGAAACACTCAACCAGAGCTGCTTTTTTTTAACATTTCTCGAGGGCCATGGCGAGCCATTTCAAAAAAGCTGCACAACTAACGTATAAAATATTGATAAATTTGCTCGGCCTGATGTGTGTGTAAAGTTTTACGAGTTGTCGTTCATATTTAGAACCTCATAATCAGCTTTGTTTTATTGCCGAACAGTGCAATGCCACTCCCACAACTTTTCACGAAAAATCACGAATTTCGTATTGTGACATCCTCATGGCCGAAACAGTCATCCGAGCATATATGAGGGCGACCTTGTTGAGTTGCACGGAGAAAAACATCCAAGAAAATAACTTGTATTAGCTTTTACCAGTTGGTGGCGCTACTACTACGATGTAAAATAAGTTGGTAGATGTCTTCAGGGCTGAAGTATCCTCAAATGTGTACAACTTCGAGAAGATAGGATCATCTGAGTCATGTTGCCGGAGCTTTTGTTGCCACAGAGTACAATCGGACTTTTCAGCACCTTAATAGCCACGCCTTTTGCCAAAACGTCACAAAATTCGGCAGAGAGTAAGATCATTGTCTTGAGTCTTTTCTGACTAATTTTCAGTCGGATTCGTCAAAAGGGCACCGTGCAGTACGTGAAAATTAAAATAAAAACAAATTTTTGATTCCACTTGGCGGCACTGTGTGTATAACAAAATAATAACATTAAGATGTCTTCAGGTCGGGACGTTTTATTTACAGGTGAAGGTTTGGATTTTTAGGAGCATGTGCAGGGGAGTTATTAAGCATTCATTTATTTGTATTAGGTTCATTTTGTCTTCTTATTATTGATATTTGACTGATTCATTAAAAGCAGACAATTATGTTTTAGGTTAATTTTTTACCTGACATGTTTCGGCGAGTCTTTCGCCTTCTTCAGAGTGTCGCATGATGGTGTCTTGAGACCCGTCTTTATCAGCTGATGTACCATGAGGGTGTGACTTACCTGTCAAAAAAATGAAAAATCAGAGCAGTAAAAGAACAAGCACAACATGAACATTACAAATCAGCAATCACTGACCACTGCAAAAGGGAAAACCACATCATGGACCGGGAGAAGGGCAGGGTCATCCGCACAGAAGAGAACAAACAACAGCGCTGGATCAGAGAGGCCATTGAGATCTGCAAGCGAGGCATAAAAACCATGAACAGAGACAAGGGAGCCTTCATCCTCTCTACCACCTGGAGCAGCATTTTGGCGGAGTGAACGGACAGCGGGGGGCGTGACTTGCCTTCATTCTTGTGACAGGTAAGTCACGCCCTCATGGAACATCAGCTGATAAAGACGGGCCACAAGACACCATCATGTGACACTCTGAAGAAGGCGAAAGACTTTCGTATTGTGACATCCTCAAGGCCTAAACACTCATCCGAGCAAATGTAAGGTAGATTTTGTTAACCTGCCCGGAGAAAAAAATCAACGAAAATAATTTGTATTTGTTTTAACCAGTTGGTGGCGCTACCACTGCGATAAAAAATAAGTTGGCAGCCGTCTTCAGGGCCTGAATATCCTCAAATGTGAAAAATTTCGAGAAGATGGATCATCTGAATCATTTTGCAGGAACTTTTGTTGCCACGGAGAATAATCAGACTCTGCGGCACCGTAATAGCCACGCCCTTCGAAGGAAAGTCACAAAAATAGGGATAGAGTAAGATCAATGTCTTCAGTCTTTTCTAGCCAATTTTCAATCAGATTCGTTAAAAGGGCACCGTGCAGTACGTCAAAATGTAAAAAATTATATTGATTGGCGCAAGGTGTATAACTGAATATAAACATATAGATGTCTTCAGGTACAGACTCTTTATGTACATGTGAAGTTTTGGATTTTTAGCAGCATGTGCAGGAGAGTTATTAAGCATTTTGTCCATTGCGGCGAAGGAAATCTTAAGTGAAAACTTTGATGCCCCGCCCCCGTCATATAGTATTTCGGAAACAAAAAATTTTAGCCCCAGTGTTTGTGCCAGGTCTTCAGATGCTACAGACAGAATTTTAAGGCAATCAGATGAAGCCTTTAGGATCAGGGTGCAAAAGAATGACCCCTGTAAACATGCAAAAAAGGGCAAAAGTCGGACTTTCAAAAATTCATAACTCACTTCCTGTTCATATTAGACGTTAAAATATCAAATTTTTCGCCATGCCCGATGAGACTGCCAAGTTTGGTGAGTTTTTGTGCATGTTTCGGGGGTCAAAAATGCGATCGAACAATCGGAAAAATAATAATAATAATAATTTCTACAAAAACAATAGGGACTTCGCAGTGGTCGCTGCTCAGGCCCTAATAATAATAATAATAATAATAAAAAAAGTAATAATGTTTTCTACAAAAACAATAGGGACCTCGCCGCGGTCGCTGCTCGGGCCCCAATAATAATTTCTACACAAAGTCCATTGTGGTGACCCGCCCCCTTTTAAGTAAATTCAAAATGGCCGACTTCCTGTAAAACCTAGCTCATTGCTCCAAGAGACTTTTTTGTAGGTCTTGGTCTTATACATACAGTGAACCCTCGCTACTTCGCGGTTCACCTTTCGCGGGTTCAGTGCTTCGCGGGTCTAAAAAATATTCGGGGGCATTGTAGTTTCGCCGAGCGGCACGACGGGGCGCTGGAGCGGTTAGACGGCCGGCGTGCGCCGAAGAAGAGCGTGGGCGAAGAGGAGAGTGGACGAAGAAGAGCACGTTCCCCCGGACACGATCGGTGGCGACGTTTCGCGCGGTTCGGACCGTACCAGAGCTCCGGCCGGCGTGCGTGGCAGTTAAGCCGTAGAGGAGCACCTTCCCCGGGCACGGGCGGTTCCAAGCGGCCCCTAAGTTTAACCGAATGGAAGCTCCGGAGGAGGAGGGCATGCTCGCGTCACAGTAAGCCGAAGAGGAGCACCTTCCCCGGGCACGGGCGGTGCCAAGCGGCCCCTAAGTTTAACCGAATGGAAGCTCCGGGGGAGGAGGGCGGGCGTGTGTCACAGTTAAGCCAAATTGGAGCACCTCTTCTGCCCGGGCACGAGCGGAGCGCGAGGCTGTCAGTTATGAATGAATAAATGAATAAATAAATAAAGAATGCCACCTTTCATTTCACAGGGCACACCGGACGGCGTACCAGCAGGTAAAAGTCGGAGTAATTAAATAAATACTAAAAGAATGGCTGGGGAATAAAAAAATAATACGTTTTAATAATAATTTGGTTTTTTTGTTATAACATGAATTTCACTCTCTCTCTCCCCGTATATATATATATATATATATATTTATTATATATATTGTTTATTTTTTTTAAGCATTTTTGAAGGTGCGCCGCTACTTCGCGGATTTTCAGTTTTTGCGGGTGGTCTCGGTCCCCGTTAACCGCGATAACCGAGGGTTCACTGTACTCCATAAAATTTACAAAAAGCGAGGTGAAACACTCAACCAGAGCTGCTTTTTTTAACATTTCTCGAGGGCCATGGCGAGCCATTTCAAAAAAGCTGCACAACTAACGTATAAAATATTGATAAATTTGCTCGGCCTGATGTGTGTGTAAAGTTTTACGAGTTGTCGTTCATATTTAGAACCTCATAATCAGCTTTGTTTTATTGCCGAACAGTGCAATGCCACTCCCACAACTTTTCATGAAAAAGGACGAATTTCGTATTGTGACATCCTCATGGCCGAAACAGTCATCCGAGCATATATGAGGGCGACCTTGTTGAGTTGCACGGAGAAAAACATCCAAGAAAATAACTTGTATTAGCTTTTACCAGTTGGTGGCGCTACTACTACGATGTAAAATAAGTTGGTAGATGTCTTCAGGGCTGAAGTATCCTCAAATGTGTACAACTTCGAGAAGATAGGATCATCTGAGTCATGTTGCCGGAGCTTTTGTTGCCACAGAGTACAATCGGACTTTTCAGCACCTTAATAGCCACGCCTTTTGCCAAAACGTCACAAAATTCGGCAGAGAGTAAGATCATTGTCTTGAATCTTTTCTGACTCATTTTCAGTCGGATTCGTCAAAAGGGCACCGTGCAGTACGTGAAAATTAAAATAAAAACAAATTTTTGATTCCACTTGGCGGCACTGTGTGTATAACAAAATAATAACATTAAGATGTCTTCAGGTCGGGACGTTTTATTTACAGGTGAAGGTTTGGATTTTTAGGAGCATGTGCAGGGGAGTTATTAAGCATTCATTTATTTGTATTAGGTTCATTTTGTCTTCTTATTATTGATATTTGACTGATTCATTAAAAGCAGACAATTATGTTTTAGGTTAATTTTTTACCTGACATGTTTCGGCGAGTCTTTCGCCTTCTTCAGAGTGTCGCATGATGGTGTCTTGAGACCCGTCTTTATCAGCTGATGTTCCATGAGGGTGTGACTTACCTGTCAAAAAAATGAAAAAATCAGAGCAGTAAAAGAACAAGCACAACATGAACATTACAAATCAGCAATCACTGACCACTGCAAAAGGGAAAACCACATCATGGACCGGGAGAAGGGCAGGATCATCCGCACAGAAGAGAACAAACAACAGCGCTGGATCAGAGAGGCCATTGAGATCTGCAAGCGAGGCATAAAAACCATGAACAGAGACAAGGGAGCCTTCATCCTCTCTACCACCTGGAGCAGCATCTTGGCGGAGTGAACGGACAGCGGGGGGCGTGACTTGCCTTCATTCTTGTGACAGGTAAGTCACGCCCTCATGGAACATCAGCTGATAAAGACGGGTCACAAGACAGCATCATGTGACACTCTGAAGAAGGCGAAAGACTTTCGTATTGTGACATGCTCAAGGCCTAAACACTCATCCGAGCAAATATAAGGTAGATTTTGTTCACCTGCCCGGAGAAAAACATCAACGAAAATAATTTGTATTTGTTTTAACCAGTTGGTGGCACTACCACTGCGATCAAAAATAAGTTGGCAGCCGTCTTCAGGGCCTGAATATCCTCAAATGTGAAAGATTTCCAGAAGATGGATCATCTGAATCATTTTGCAGGAACTTTTGTTGCCACGGAGAATAATCAGACTCTGCGGCACCGTAATAGCCACGCCCTTTGAAGGAAAGTCGTAAAAATAGGGATAGAGTAAGATCAATGTCTTGAGTCTTTTCTAGCCAATTTTCAATCAGATTCGTTAAAAGGGCTACGTGCAGTACGTCAAAATGTAAAAAATGATATTGATTGGCGCAAGGTGTATAACTGAATATAAACATATAGATGTCTTCAGGTACAGACTCTTTATGTACATGTGAAGTTTTGGATTTTTAGCAGCATGTGCAGGAGAGTTATTAAGCATTTTGTCCATTGCGGCGAAGGAAATCTTAAGTGAAAACTTTGATGCCCCGCCCCCGTCATATAGTATTTCGGAAACAAAAAATTTTAGCCCCAGTGTTTGTCCCAGGTCTTCAGATGCTACAGACAGAATTTTAAGGCAATCAGATGAAGCCTTTAGGATCAGGGTGCAAAAGAATGACCCCTGTAAACATGCAAAAAAGGGCAAAAGTCGGACTTTCAAAAATTCATAACTCACTTCCTGTTCATATTAGACGTTAAAATATCAAATTTTTCGCCATGCCCGATGAGACTGCCAAGTTTGGTGAGTTTTTGTGCATGTTTCTGGGGGTCAAAAATGCGATCGAACAATCGGAAAAATAATAATAATAATAATTTCTACAAAAACAATAGGGACTTCGCAGCGGTCGCTGCTCAGGCCCTAATAATAATAATAATAATAATAATAAAAGTAATAATATTTTCTACAAAAACAATAGGGACCTCGCCGCGGTCGCTGCTCGGGCCCCAATAATAATTTCTACACAAAGTCCATTGTGGTGACCCGCCCCCTTTTAAGTAAATTCAAAATGGCCGACTTCCTGTAAAACCTAGCTCATTGCTCCAAGAGACTTTTTTGTAGGTCTTGGTCTTATACATACAGTGAACCCTCGCTACTTCGCGGTTCACCTTTCGCGGGTTCAGTGCTTCGCGGGTCTAAAAAATATTCGGGGGCATTGTAGTTTCGCCGAGCGGCACGATGGGGCGCTGGAGCGGTTAGACGGCCGGCGTGCGCCGAAGAAGAGCGTGGGCGAAGAGGAGAGTGGACGAAGAAGAGCACGTTCCCCCGGACACGATCGGTGGCGACGTTTCGCGCGGTTCGGACCGTACCAGAGCTCCGGCCGGCGTGCGTGGCAGTTAAGCCGTAGAGGAGCACCTTCCCCGGGCACGGGCGGTTCCAAGCGGCCCCTAAGTTTAACCGAATGGAAGCTCCGGAGGAGGAGGGCATGCTCGCGTCACAGTAAGCCGAAGAGGAGCACCTTCCCCGGGCACGGGCGGTGCCAAGCGGCCCCTAAGTTTAACCGAATGGAAGCTCCGGGGGAGGAGGGCGGGCGTGTGTCACAGTTAAGCCAAATTGGAGCACCTCTTCTGCCCGGGCACGAGCGGAGCGCGAGGCTGTCAGTTATGAATGAATAAATGAATAAATAAATAAAGAATGCCACCTTTCATTTCACAGGGCACACCGGACGGCGTACCAGCAGGTAAAAGTCGGAGTAATTAAATAAATACTAAAAGAATGGCTGGGGAATAAAAAAATAATACGTTTTAATAATAATTTGGTTTTTTTGTTATAACATGAATTTCACTCTCTCTCTCCCCGTATATATATATATATATATATATTTATTATATATATTGTTTATTTTTTTTAAGCATTTTTGAAGGTGCGCCGCTACTTCGCGGATTTTCAGTTTTCGCGGGTGGTCTCGGTCCCCGTTAACCGCGATAACCGAGGGTTCACTGTACTCCATAAAATTTACAAAAAGCGAGGTGAAACACTCAACCAGAGCTGCTTTTTTTAACATTTCTCGAGGGCCATGGCGAGCCATTTCAAAAAAGCTGCACAACTAACGTATAAAATATTGATAAATTTGCTCGGCCTGATGTGTGTGTAAAGTTTTACGAGTTGTCGTTCATATTTAGAACCTCATAATCAGCTTTGTTTTATTGCCGAACAGTGCAATGCCACTCCCACAACTTTTCACGAAAAATCACGAATTTCGTATTGTGACATCCTCATGGCCGAAACAGTCATCCGAGCATATATGAGGGCGACCTTGTTGAGTTGCACGGAGAAAAACATCCAAGAAAATAACTTGTATTAGCTTTTACCAGTTGGTGGCGCTACTACTACGATGTAAAATAAGTTGGTAGATGTCTTCAGGGCTGAAGTATCCTCAAATGTGTACAACTTCGAGAAGATAGGATCATCTGAGTCATGTTGCCGGAGCTTTTGTTGCCACAGAGTACAATCGGACTTTTCAGCACCTTAATAGCCACGCCTTTTGCCAAAACGTCACAAAATTCGGCAGAGAGTAAGATCATTGTCTTGAGTCTTTTCTGACTAATTTTCAGTCGGATTCGTCAAAAGGGCACCGTGCAGTACGTGAAAATTAAAATAAAAACAAATTTTTGATTCCACTTGGCGGCACTGTGTGTATAACAAAATAATAACATTAAGATGTCTTCAGGTCGGGACGTTTTATTTACAGGTGAAGGTTTGGATTTTTAGGAGCATGTGCAGGGGAGTTATTAAGCATTCATTTATTTGTATTAGGTTCATTTTGTCTTCTTATTATTGATATTTGACTGATTCATTAAAAGCAGACAATTATGTTTTAGGTTAATTTTTTACCTGACATGTTTCGGCGAGTCTTTCGCCTTCTTCAGAGTGTCGCATGATGGTGTCTTGAGACCCGTCTTTATCAGCTGATGTACCATGAGGGTGTGACTTACCTGTCAAAAAAATGAAAAATCAGAGCAGTAAAAGAACAAGCACAACATGAACATTACAAATCAGCAATCACTGACCACTGCAAAAGGGAAAACCACATCATGGACCGGGAGAAGGGCAGGGTCATCCGCACAGAAGAGAACAAACAACAGCGCTGGATCAGAGAGGCCATTGAGATCTGCAAGCGAGGCATAAAAACCATGAACAGAGACAAGGGAGCCTTCATCCTCTCTACCACCTGGAGCAGCATTTTGGCGGAGTGAACGGACAGCGGGGGGCGTGACTTGCCTTCATTCTTGTGACAGGTAAGTCACGCCCTCATGGAACATCAGCTGATAAAGACGGGCCACAAGACACCATCATGTGACACTCTGAAGAAGGCGAAAGACTTTCGTATTGTGACATCCTCAAGGCCTAAACACTCATCCGAGCAAATGTAAGGTAGATTTTGTTAACCTGCCCGGAGAAAAAAATCAACGAAAATAATTTGTATTTGTTTTAACCAGTTGGTGGCGCTACCACTGCGATAAAAAATAAGTTGGCAGCCGTCTTCAGGGCCTGAATATCCTCAAATGTGAAAAATTTCGAGAAGATGGATCATCTGAATCATTTTGCAGGAACTTTTGTTGCCACGGAGAATAATCAGACTCTGCGGCACCGTAATAGCCACGCCCTTCGAAGGAAAGTCACAAAAATAGGGATAGAGTAAGATCAATGTCTTCAGTCTTTTCTAGCCAATTTTCAATCAGATTCGTTAAAAGGGCACCGTGCAGTACGTCAAAATGTAAAAAATTATATTGATTGGCGCAAGGTGTATAACTGAATATAAACATATAGATGTCTTCAGGTACAGACTCTTTATGTACATGTGAAGTTTTGGATTTTTAGCAGCATGTGCAGGAGAGTTATTAAGCATTTTGTCCATTGCGGCGAAGGAAATCTTAAGTGAAAACTTTGATGCCCCGCCCCCGTCATATAGTATTTCGGAAACAAAAAATTTTAGCCCCAGTGTTTGTGCCAGGTCTTCAGATGCTACAGACAGAATTTTAAGGCAATCAGATGAAGCCTTTAGGATCAGGGTGCAAAAGAATGACCCCTGTAAACATGCAAAAAAGGGCAAAAGTCGGACTTTCAAAAATTCATAACTCACTTCCTGTTCATATTAGACGTTAAAATATCAAATTTTTCGCCATGCCCGATGAGACTGCCAAGTTTGGTGAGTTTTTGTGCATGTTTCGGGGGTCAAAAATGCGATCGAACAATCGGAAAAATAATAATAATAATAATTTCTACAAAAACAATAGGGACTTCGCAGCGGTCGCTGCTCAGGCCCTAATAATAATAATAATAATAATAAAAAAAGTAATAATGTTTTCTACAAAAACAATAGGGACCTCGCCGCGGTCGCTGCTCGGGCCCCAATAATAATTTCTACACAAAGTCCATTGTGGTGACCCGCCCCCTTTTAAGTAAATTCAAAATGGCCGACTTCCTGTAAAACCTAGCTCATTGCTCCAAGAGACTTTTTTGTAGGTCTTGGTCTTATACATACAGTGAACCCTCGCTACTTCGCGGTTCACCTTTCGCGGGTTCAGTGCTTCGCGGGTCTAAAAAATATTCGGGGGCATTGTAGTTTCGCCGAGCGGCACGACGGGGCGCTGGAGCGGTTAGACGGCCGGCGTGCGCCGAAGAAGAGCGTGGGCGAAGAGGAGAGTGGACGAAGAAGAGCACGTTCCCCCGGACACGATCGGTGGCGACGTTTCGCGCGGTTCGGACCGTACCAGAGCTCCGGCCGGCGTGCGTGGCAGTTAAGCCGTAGAGGAGCACCTTCCCCGGGCACGGGCGGTTCCAAGCGGCCCCTAAGTTTAACCGAATGGAAGCTCCGGAGGAGGAGGGCATGCTCGCGTCACAGTAAGCCGAAGAGGAGCACCTTCCCCGGGCACGGGCGGTGCCAAGCGGCCCCTAAGTTTAACCGAATGGAAGCTCCGGGGGAGGAGGGCGGGCGTGTGTCACAGTTAAGCCAAATTGGAGCACCTCTTCTGCCCGGGCACGAGCGGAGCGCGAGGCTGTCAGTTATGAATGAATAAATGAATAAATAAATAAAGAATGCCACCTTTCATTTCACAGGGCACACCGGACGGCGTACCAGCAGGTAAAAGTCGGAGTAATTAAATAAATACTAAAAGAATGGCTGGGGAATAAAAAAATAATACGTTTTAATAATAATTTGGTTTTTTTGTTATAACATGAATTTCACTCTCTCTCTCCCCGTATATATATATATATATATATATTTATTATATATATTGTTTATTTTTTTTAAGCATTTTTGAAGGTGCGCCGCTACTTCGCGGATTTTCAGTTTTCGCGGGTGGTCTCGGTCCCCGTTAACCGCGATAACCGAGGGTTCACTGTACTCCATAAAATTTACAAAAAGCGAGGTGAAACACTCAACCAGAGCTGCTTTTTTTAACATTTCTCGAGGGCCATGGCGAGCCATTTCAAAAAAGCTGCACAACTAACGTATAAAATATTGATAAATTTGCTCGGCCTGATGTGTGTGTAAAGTTTTACGAGTTGTCGTTCATATTTAGAACCTCATAATCAGCTTTGTTTTATTGCCGAACAGTGCAATGCCACTCCCACAACTTTTCATGAAAAAGGACGAATTTCGTATTGTGACATCCTCATGGCCGAAACAGTCATCCGAGCATATATGAGGGCGACCTTGTTGAGTTGCACGGAGAAAAACATCCAAGAAAATAACTTGTATTAGCTTTTACCAGTTGGTGGCGCTACTACTACGATGTAAAATAAGTTGGTAGATGTCTTCAGGGCTGAAGTATCCTCAAATGTGTACAACTTCGAGAAGATAGGATCATCTGAGTCATGTTGCCGGAGCTTTTGTTGCCACAGAGTACAATCGGACTTTTCAGCACCTTAATAGCCACGCCTTTTGCCAAAACGTCACAAAATTCGGCAGAGAGTAAGATCATTGTCTTGAATCTTTTCTGACTCATTTTCAGTCGGATTCGTCAAAAGGGCACCGTGCAGTACGTGAAAATTAAAATAAAAACAAATTTTTGATTCCACTTGGCGGCACTGTGTGTATAACAAAATAATAACATTAAGATGTCTTCAGGTCGGGACGTTTTATTTACAGGTGAAGGTTTGGATTTTTAGGAGCATGTGCAGGGGAGTTATTAAGCATTCATTTATTTGTATTAGGTTCATTTTGTCTTCTTATTATTGATATTTGACTGATTCATTAAAAGCAGACAATTATGTTTTAGGTTAATTTTTTACATGACATGTTTCGGCGAGTCTTTTGCCTTCTTCAGAGTGTCGCATGATGGTGTCTTGAGCTGATGTTCCATGAGGGTGTGACTTACCTGTCAAAAAAATGAAAAAATCAGAGCAGTAAAAGAACAAGCACAACATGAACATTACAAATCAGCAATCACTGACCACTGCAAAAGGGAAAACCACATCATGGACCGGGAGAAGGGCAGGGTCATCCGCACAGAAGAGAACAAACAACAGCGCTGGATCAGAGAGGCCATTGAGATCTGCAAGCGAGGCATAAAAACCATGAACAGAGACAAGGGAGCCTTCATCCTCTCTACCACCTGGAGCAGCATCTTGGCGGAGTGAACGGACAGCGGGGGGCGTGACTTGCCTTCATTCTTGTGACAGGTAAGTCACGCCCTCATGGAACATCAGCTGATAAAGACGGGTCACAAGACAGCATCATGTGACACTCTGAAGAAGGCGAAAGACTTTCGTATTGTGACATGCTCAAGGCCTAAACACTCATCCGAGCAAATATAAGGTAGATTTTGTTCACCTGCCCGGAGAAAAACATCAACGAAAATAATTTGTATTTGTTTTAACCAGTTGGTGGCACTACCACTGCGATCAAAAATAAGTTGGCAGCCGTCTTCAGGGCCTGAATATCCTCAAATGTGAAAGATTTCCAGAAGATGGATCATCTGAATCATTTTGCAGGAACTTTTGTTGCCACGGAGAATAATCAGACTCTGCGGCACCGTAATAGCCACGCCCTTTGAAGGAAAGTCGTAAAAATAGGGATAGAGTAAGATCAATGTCTTGAGTCTTTTCTAGCCAATTTTCAATCAGATTCGTTAAAAGGGCTACGTGCAGTACGTCAAAATGTAAAAAATGATATTGATTGGCGCAAGGTGTATAACTGAATATAAACATATAGATGTCTTCAGGTACAGACTCTTTATGTACATGTGAAGTTTTGGATTTTTAGCAGCATGTGCAGGAGAGTTATTAAGCATTTTGTCCATTGCGGCGAAGGAAATCTTAAGTGAAAACTTTGATGCCCCGCCCCCGTCATATAGCATTTCGGAAACAAAAAATTTTAGCCCCAGTGTTTGTCCCAGGTCTTCAGATGCTACAGACAGAATTTTAAGGCAATCAGATGAAGCCTTTAGGATCAGGGTGCAAAAGAATGACCCCTGTAAACATGCAAAAAAGGGCAAAAGTCGGACTTTCAAAAATTCATAACTCACTTCCTGTTCATATTAGACGTTAAAATATCAAATTTTTCGCCATGCCCGATGAGACTGCCAAGTTTGGTGAGTTTTTGTGCATGTTTCGGGGGTCAAAAATGCGATCGAACAATCGGAAAAATAATAATAATAATAATTTCTACAAAAACAATAGGGACTTCGCAGCGGTCGCTGCTCAGGCCCTAATAATAATAATAATAATAATAATAAAAGTAATAATATTTTCTACAAAAACAATAGGGACCTCGCCGCGGTCGCTGCTCGGGCCCCAATAATAATTTCTACACAAAGTCCATTGTGGTGACCCGCCCCCTTTTAAGTAAATTCAAAATGGCCGACTTCCTGTAAAACCTAGCTCATTGCTCCAAGAGACTTTTTTGTAGGTCTTGGTCTTATACATACAGTGAACCCTCGCTACTTCGCGGTTCACCTTTCGCGGGTTCAGTGCTTCGCGGGTCTAAAAAATATTCGGGGGCATTGTAGTTTCGCCGAGCGGCACGATGGGGCGCTGGAGCGGTTAGACGGCCGGCGTGCGCCGAAGAAGAGCGTGGGCGAAGAGGAGAGTGGACGAAGAAGAGCACGTTCCCCCGGACACGATCGGTGGCGACGTTTCGCGCGGTTCGGACCGTACCAGAGCTCCGGCCAGCGTGCGTGGCAGTTAAGCCGTAGAGGAGCACCTTCCCCGGGCACGGGCGGTGCCAAGCGGCCCCTAAGTTTAACCGAATGGAAGCTCCGGAGGAGGAGGGCATGCTCGCGTCACAGTAAGCCGAAGAGGAGCACCGTCCCCGGGCACGGGCGGTTCCAAGCGGCCCCTAAGTTTAACCGAATGGAAGCTCCGGAGGAGGAGGGCATGCTCGCGTCACAGTAAGCCGAAGAGGAGCACCTTCCCCGGGCACGGGCGGTGCCAAGCGGCCCCTAAGTTTAACCGAATGGAATCTCCGGGGGAGGAGGACGGGCGTGTGTCACAGTTAAGCCAAATTGGAGCACCTCTTCTGCCCGGGCACGAGCGGAGCGCGAGGCTGTCAGTTATGAATGAATAAATGAATAAATAAATAAAGAATGCCACCTTTCATTTCACAGGGCACACCGGACGGCGTACCAGCAGGTAAAAGTCGGAGTAATTAAATAAATACAAAAAGAATGGCTGGGGAATAAAAAAATAATACGTTTTAATAATAATTAGTTTTTTTTGTTAAAACATGAATTTCACTCTCTCTCTCCCCGTATATATATATATATATATATATATATATATATATATATATATATATATATATATATATATTTATTATATATATTGTATATTTTTTTTAAGCATTTTTGAAGGTGCGCCGCTACTTCGCGGATTTTCAGTTTTCGCGGGTGGTCTCGGTCCCCATTAACCGCGATAACCGAGGGTTCACTGTACTCCATAAAATTTACAAAAAGCGAGGTGAAACACTCAACCAGAGCTGCTTTTTTTTAACATTTCTCGAGGGCCATGGCGAGCCATTTCAAAAAAGCTGCACAACTAACGTATAAAATATTGATAAATTTGCTCGGCCTGATGTGTGTGTAAAGTTTCACGAGTTGTCGTTCATATTTAGAACCTCATAATCAGCGTTGTTTTATTGCCGAACAGTGCAATGCCACTCCCACAACTTTTCACGAAAAAGGACTAATTTCGTATTGTGACATCCTCATGGCCGAAACAGTCATCCGAGCATATATGAGGGCGACCTTGTTGAGTTGCACGGAGAAAAACATCCAAGAAAATAACTTGTATTAGCTTTTACCAGTTGGTGGCGCTACTACTACAATGTAAAATAAGTTGGTAGATGTCTTCAGGGCTGAAGTATCCTCAAATGTGTACAACTTCGAGAAGATAGGATCATCTGAGTCATGTTGCCGGAGCTTTTGTTGCCACAGAGTACAATCGGACTTTTCAGCACCTTAATAGCCACGCCTTTTGCCAAAACGTCACAAAATTCGGCAGAGAGTAAGATCATTGTCTTGAGTCTTTTCTGACTAATTTTCAGTCGGATTCGTCAAAAGGGCACCGTGCAGTACGTGAAAATTAAAATAAAAAAAAAATTTTTGATTCCACTTGGCGGCACTGTGTGTATAACAAAATAATAACATTAAGATGTCTTCAGGTCGGGACGTTTTATTTACAGGTGAAGGTTTGGATTTTTAGGAGCATGTGCAGGGGAGTTATTAAGCATTCATTTATTTGTATTAGGTTCATTTTGTCTTCTTATTATTGATATTTGACTGATTCATTAAAAGCAGACAATTATGTTTTAGGTTAATTTTTTACCTGACATGTTTCGGCGAGTCTTTCGCCTACTTCAGAGTGTCGCATGATGGTGTCTTGAGACCCGTCTTTATCAGCTGATGTTCCATGAGGGTGTGACTTACCTGTCAAAAAAATGAAAAAATCAGAGCAGTAAAAGAACAAGCACAACATGAACATTACAAATCAGCAATCACTGACCACTGCAAAAGGGAAAACCACATCATGGACCGGGAGAAGGGCAGGGTCATCCGCACAGAAGAGAACAAACAACAGCGCTGGATCAGAGAGGCCATTGAGATCTGCAAGCGAGGCATAAAAACCATGAACAGAGACAAGGGAGCCTTCATCCTCTCTACCACCTGGACCAGCATCTTGGCGGAGTGAACGGACAGCGGGGGGCGTGACTTGCCTTCATTCTTGTGACAGGTAAGTCACGCCCTCATGGAACATCAGCTGATAAAGACGGGTCACAAGACAGCATCATGTGACACTCTGAAGAAGGCGAAAGACTTTTGTATTGTGACATGCTCAAGGCCTAAACACTCATCCGAGCAAATATAAGGTAGATTTTGTTCACCTGCCCGGAGAAAAACATCAACGAAAATAATTTGTATTTGTTTTAACCAGTTGGTGGCGCTACCACTGCGATCAAAAATAAGTTGGCAGCCGTCTTCAGGGCCTGAATATCCTCAAATGTGAAAGATTTCCAGAAGATGGATCATCTGAATCATTTTGCAGGAACTTTTGTTGCCACGGAGAATAATCAGACTCTGCGGCACCGTAATAGCCACGCCCTTCGAAGGAAAGTCACAAAAATAGGGATAGAGTAAGATCAATGTCTTCAGTCTTTTCTAGCCAATTTTCAATCAGATTCGTTAAAAGGGCACCGTGCAGTACGTCAAAATGTAAAAAATTATATTGATTGGCGCAAGGTGTATAACTGAATATAAACATATAGATGTCTTCAGGTACAGACTCTTTATGTACATGTGAAGTTTTGGATTTTTAGCAGCATGTGCAGGAGAGTTATTAAGCATTTTGTCCATTGCGGCGAAGGAAATCTTAAGTGAAAACTTTGATGCCCCGCCCCCGTCATATAGTATTTCGGAAACAAAAAATTTTAGCCCCAGTGTTTGTGCCAGGTCTTCAGATGCTACAGACAGAATTTTAAGGCAATCAGATGAAGCCTTTAGGATCAGGGTGCAAAAGAATGACCCCTGTAAACATGCAAAAAAGGGCAAAAGTCGGACTTTCAAAAATTCATAACTCACTTCCTGTTCATATTAGACGTTAAAATATCAAATTTTTCGCCATGCATGCCCGATGAGACTGCCAAGTTTGGTGAGTTTTTGTGCATGTTTCGGGGGTCAAAAATGCGATCGAACAATCGGAAAAATAATAATAATAATAATTTCTACAAAAACAATAGGGACTTCGCAGCGGTCGCTGCTCAGGCCCTAATAATAATAATAATAATAATAAAAAAAGTAATAATGTTTTCTACAAAAACAATAGGGACCTCGCCGCGGTCGCTGCTCGGGCCCCAATAATAATTTCTACACAAAGTCCATTGTGGTGACCCGCCCCCTTTTAAGTAAATTCAAAATGGCCGACTTCCTGTAAAACCTAGCTCATTGCTCCAAGAGACTTTTTTGTAGGTCTTGGTCTTATACATACAGTGAACCCTCGCTACTTCGCGGTTCACCTTTCGCGGGTTCAGTGCTTCGCGGGTCTAAAAAATATTCGGGGGCATTGTAGTTTCGCCGAGCGGCACGACGGGGCGCTGGAGCGGTTAGACGGCCGGCGTGCGCTGAAGAAGAGCGTGGGCGAAGAGGAGAGTGGACGAAGAAGAGCACGTTCCCCCGGACACGATCGGTGGCGACGTTTCGCGCGGTTCGGACCGTACCAGAGCTCCGGCCGGCGTGCGTGGCAGTTAAGCCGTAGAGGAGCACCTTCCCCGGGCACGGGCGGTTCCAAGCGGCCCCTAAGTTTAACCGAATGGAAGCTCCGGAGGAGGAGGGCATGCTCGCGTCACAGTAAGCCGAAGAGGAGCACCTTCCCCGGGCACGGGCGGTGCCAAGCGGCCCCTAAGTTTAACCGAATGGAAGCTCCGGGGGAGGAGGGCGGGCGTGTGTCACAGTTAAGCCAAATTGGAGCACCTCTTCTGCCCGGGCACGAGCGGAGCGCGAGGCTGTCAGTTATGAATGAATAAATGAATAAATAAATAAAGAATGCCACCTTTCATTTCACAGGGCACACCGGACGGCGTACCAGCAGGTAAAAGTCGGAGTAATTAAATAAATACTAAAAGAATGGCTGGGGAATAAAAAAATAATACGTTTTAATAATAATTTGGTTTTTTTGTTATAACATGAATTTCACTCTCTCTCTCCCCGTATATATATATATATATATATATTTATTATATATATTGTTTATTTTTTTTAAGCATTTTTGAAGGTGCGCCGCTACTTCGCGGATTTTCAGTTTTCGCGGGTGGTCTCGGTCCCCGTTAACCGCGATAACCGAGGGTTCACTGTACTCCATAAAATTTACAAAAAGCGAGGTGAAACACTCAACCAGAGCTGCTTTTTTTAACATTTCTCGAGGGCCATGGCGAGCCATTTCAAAAAAGCTGCACAACTAACGTATAAAATATTGATAAATTTGCTCGGCCTGATGTGTGTGTAAAGTTTTACGAGTTGTCGTTCATATTTAGAACCTCATAATCAGCTTTGTTTTATTGCCGAACAGTGCAATGCCACTCCCACAACTTTTCATGAAAAAGGACGAATTTCGTATTGTGACATCCTCATGGCCGAAACAGTCATCCGAGCATATATGAGGGCGACCTTGTTGAGTTGCACGGAGAAAAACATCCAAGAAAATAACTTGTATTAGCTTTTACCAGTTGGTGGCGCTACTACTACGATGTAAAATAAGTTGGTAGATGTCTTCAGGGCTGAAGTATCCTCAAATGTGTACAACTTCGAGAAGATAGGATCATCTGAGTCATGTTGCCGGAGCTTTTGTTGCCACAGAGTACAATCGGACTTTTCAGCACCTTAATAGCCACGCCTTTTGCCAAAACGTCACAAAATTCGGCAGAGAGTAAGATCATTGTCTTGAATCTTTTCTGACTCATTTTCAGTCGGATTCGTCAAAAGGGCACCGTGCAGTACGTGAAAATTAAAATAAAAACAAATTTTTGATTCCACTTGGCGGCACTGTGTGTATAACAAAATAATAACATTAAGATGTCTTCAGGTCGGGACGTTTTATTTACAGGTGAAGGTTTGGATTTTTAGGAGCATGTGCAGGGGAGTTATTAAGCATTCATTTATTTGTATTAGGTTCATTTTGTCTTCTTATTATTGATATTTGACTGATTCATTAAAAGCAGACAATTATGTTTTAGGTTAATTTTTTACCTGACATGTTTCGGCGAGTCTTTTGCCTTCTTCAGAGTGTCGCATGATGGTGTCTTGAGCTGATGTTCCATGAGGGTGTGACTTACCTGTCAAAAAAATGAAAAAATCAGAGCAGTAAAAGAACAAGCACAACATGAACATTACAAATCAGCAATCACTGACCACTGCAAAAGGGAAAACCACATCATGGACCGGGAGAAGGGCAGGGTCATCCGCACAGAAGAGAACAAACAACAGCGCTGGATCAGAGAGGCCATTGAGATCTGCAAGCGAGGCATAAAAACCATGAACAGAGACAAGGGAGCCTTCATCCTCTCTACCACCTGGAGCAGCATCTTGGCGGAGTGAACGGACAGCGGGGGCGTGACTTGCCTTCATTCTTGTGACAGGTAAGTCACGCCCTCATGGAACATCAGCTGATAAAGACGGGTCACAAGACAGCATCATGTGACACTCTGAAGAAGGCGAAAGACTTTCGTATTGTGACATGCTCAAGGCCTAAACACTCATCCGAGCAAATATAAGGTAGATTTTGTTCACCTGCCCGGAGAAAAACATCAACGAAAATAATTTGTATTTGTTTTAACCAGTTGGTGGCACTACCACTGCGATCAAAAATAAGTTGGCAGCCGTCTTCAGGGCCTGAATATCCTCAAATGTGAAAGATTTCCAGAAGATGGATCATCTGAATCATTTTGCAGGAACTTTTGTTGCCACGGAGAATAATCAGACTCTGCGGCACCGTAATAGCCACGCCCTTTGAAGGAAAGTCGTAAAAATAGGGATAGAGTAAGATCAATGTCTTGAGTCTTTTCTAGCCAATTTTCAATCAGATTCGTTAAAAGGGCTACGTGCAGTACGTCAAAATGTAAAAAATGATATTGATTGGCGCAAGGTGTATAACTGAATATAAACATATAGATGTCTTCAGGTACAGACTCTTTATGTACATGTGAAGTTTTGGATTTTTAGCAGCATGTGCAGGAGAGTTATTAAGCATTTTGTCCATTGCGGCGAAGGAAATCTTAAGTGAAAACTTTGATGCCCCGCCCCCGTCATATAGTATTTCGGAAACAAAAAATTTTAGCCCCAGTGTTTGTCCCAGGTCTTCAGATGCTACAGACAGAATTTTAAGGCAATCAGATGAAGCCTTTAGGATCAGGGTGCAAAAGAATGACCCCTGTAAACATGCAAAAAAGGGCAAAAGTCGGACTTTCAAAAATTCATAACTCACTTCCTGTTCATATTAGACGTTAAAATATCAAATTTTTCGCCATGCCCGATGAGACTGCCAAGTTTGGTGAGTTTTTGTGCATGTTTCGGGGGTCAAAAATGCGATCGAACAATCGGAAAAATAATAATAATAATAATTTCTACAAAAACAATAGGGACTTCGCAGCGGTCGCTGCTCAGGCCCTAATAATAATAATAATAATAATAATAAAAGTAATAATATTTTCTACAAAAACAATAGGGACCTCGCCGCGGTCGCTGCTCGGGCCCCAATAATAATTTCTACACAAAGTCCATTGTGGTGACCCGCCCCCTTTTAAGTAAATTCAAAATGGCCGACTTCCTGTAAAACCTAGCTCATTGCTCCAAGAGACTTTTTTGTAGGTCTTGGTCTTATACATACAGTGAACCCTCGCTACTTCGCGGTTCACCTTTCGCGGGTTCAGTGCTTCGCGGGTCTAAAAAATATTCGGGGGCATTGTAGTTTCGCCGAGCGGCACGATGGGGCGCTGGAGCGGTTAGACGGCCGGCGTGCGCCGAAGAAGAGCGTGGGCGAAGAGGAGAGTGGACGAAGAAGAGCACGTTCCCCCGGACACGATCGGTGGCGACGTTTCGCGCGGTTCGGACCGTACCAGAGCTCCGGCCAGCGTGCGTGGCAGTTAAGCCGTAGAGGAGCACCTTCCCCGGGCACGGGCGGTGCCAAGCGGCCCCTAAGTTTAACCGAATGGAAGCTCCGGAGGAGGAGGGCATGCTCGCGTCACAGTAAGCCGAAGAGGAGCACCGTCCCCGGGCACGGGCGGTTCCAAGCGGCCCCTAAGTTTAACCGAATGGAAGCTCCGGAGGAGGAGGGCATGCTCGCGTCACAGTAAGCCGAAGAGGAGCACCTTCCCCGGGCACGGGCGGTGCCAAGCGGCCCCTAAGTTTAACCGAATGGAATCTCCGGGGGAGGAGGACGGGCGTGTGTCACAGTTAAGCCAAATTGGAGCACCTCTTCTGCCCGGGCACGAGCGGAGCGCGAGGCTGTCAGTTATGAATGAATAAATGAATAAATAAATAAAGAATGCCACCTTTCATTTCACAGGGCACACCGGACGGCGTACCAGCAGGTAAAAGTCGGAGTAATTAAATAAATACAAAAAGAATGGCTGGGGAATAAAAAAATAATACGTTTTAATAATAATTAGTTTTTTTTGTTAAAACATGAATTTCACTCTCTCTCTCCCCGTATATATATATATATATATATATATATATATATATATATATATATATATATTTATTATATATATTGTATATTTTTTTTAAGCATTTTTGAAGGTGCGCCGCTACTTCGCGGATTTTCAGTTTTCGCGGGTGGTCTCGGTCCCCATTAACCGCGATAACCGAGGGTTCACTGTACTCCATAAAATTTACAAAAAGCGAGGTGAAACACTCAACCAGAGCTGCTTTTTTTTAACATTTCTCGAGGGCCATGGCGAGCCATTTAAAAAAAGCTGCACAACTAACGTATAAAATATTGATAAATTTGCTCGGCCTGATGTGTGTGTAAAGTTTTACGAGTTGTCGTTCATATTTAGAACCTCATAATCAGCTTTGTTTTATTGCCGAACAGTGCAATGCCACTCCCACAACTTTTCACGAAAAATCACGAATTTCGTATTGTGACATCCTCATGGCCGAAACAGTCATCCGAGCATATATGAGGGCGACCTTGTTGAGTTGCACGGAGAAAAACATCCAAGAAAATAACTTGTATTAGCTTTTACCAGTTGGTGGCGCTACTACTACGATGTAAAATAAGTTGGTAGATGTCTTCAGGGCTGAAGTATCCTCAAATGTGTACAACTTCGAGAAGATAGGATCATCTGAGTCATGTTGCCGGAGCTTTTGTTGCCACAGAGTACAATCGGACTTTTCAGCACCTTAATAGCCACGCCTTTTGCCAAAACGTCACAAAATTCGGCAGAGAGTAAGATCATTGTCTTGAGTCTTTTCTGACTAATTTTCAGTCGGATTCGTCAAAAGGGCACCGTGCAGTACGTGAAAATTAAAATAAAAACAAATTTTTGATTCCACTTGGCGGCACTGTGTGTATAACAAAATAATAACATTAAGATGTCTTCAGGTCGGGACGTTTTATTTACAGGTGAAGGTTTGGATTTTTAGGAGCATGTGCAGGGGAGTTATTAAGCATTCATTTATTTGTATTAGGTTCATTTTGTCTTCTTATTATTGATATTTGACTGATTCATTAAAAGCAGACAATTATGTTTTAGGTTAATTTTTTACCTGACATGTTTCGGCGAGTCTTTCGCCTTCTTCAGAGTGTCGCATGATGGTGTCTTGAGACCCGTCTTTATCAGCTGATGTACCATGAGGGTGTGACTTACCTGTCAAAAAAATGAAAAATCAGAGCAGTAAAAGAACAAGCACAACATGAACATTACAAATCAGCAATCACTGACCACTGCAAAAGGGAAAACCACATCATGGACCGGGAGAAGGGCAGGGTCATCCGCACAGAAGAGAACAAACAACAGCGCTGGATCAGAGAGGCCATTGAGATCTGCAAGCGAGGCATAAAAACCATGAACAGAGACAAGGGAGCCTTCATCCTCTCTACCACCTGGAGCAGCATTTTGGCGGAGTGAACGGACAGCGGGGGGCGTGACTTGCCTTCATTCTTGTGACAGGTAAGTCACGCCCTCATGGAACATCAGCTGATAAAGACGGGCCACAAGACACCATCATGTGACACTCTGAAGAAGGCGAAAGACTTTCGTATTGTGACATCCTCAAGGCCTAAACACTCATCCGAGCAAATGTAAGGTAGATTTTGTTAACCTGCCCGGAGAAAAAAATCAACGAAAATAATTTGTATTTGTTTTAACCAGTTGGTGGCGCTACCACTGCGATAAAAAATAAGTTGGCAGCCGTCTTCAGGGCCTGAATATCCTCAAATGTGAAAAATTTCGAGAAGATGGATCATCTGAATCATTTTGCAGGAACTTTTGTTGCCACGGAGAATAATCAGACTCTGCGGCACCGTAATAGCCACGCCCTTCGAAGGAAAGTCACAAAAATAGGGATAGAGTAAGATCAATGTCTTCAGTCTTTTCTAGCCAATTTTCAATCAGATTCGTTAAAAGGGCACCGTGCAGTACGTCAAAATGTAAAAAATTATATTGATTGGCGCAAGGTGTATAACTGAATATAAACATATAGATGTCTTCAGGTACAGACTCTTTATGTACATGTGAAGTTTTGGATTTTTAGCAGCATGTGCAGGAGAGTTATTAAGCATTTTGTCCATTGCGGCGAAGGAAATCTTAAGTGAAAACTTTGATGCCCCGCCCCCGTCATATAGTATTTCGGAAACAAAAAATTTTAGCCCCAGTGTTTGTGCCAGGTCTTCAGATGCTACAGACAGAATTTTAAGGCAATCAGATGAAGCCTTTAGGATCAGGGTGCAAAAGAATGACCCCTGTAAACATGCAAAAAAGGGCAAAAGTCGGACTTTCAAAAATTCATAACTCACTTCCTGTTCATATTAGACGTTAAAATATCAAATTTTTCGCCATGCCCGATGAGACTGCCAAGTTTGGTGAGTTTTTGTGCATGTTTCGGGGGTCAAAAATGCGATCGAACAATCGGAAAAATAATAATAATAATAATTTCTACAAAAACAATAGGGACTTCGCAGTGGTCGCTGCTCAGGCCCTAATAATAATAATAATAATAATAAAAAAAGTAATAATGTTTTCTACAAAAACAATAGGGACCTCGCCGCGGTCGCTGCTCGGGCCCCAATAATAATTTCTACACAAAGTCCATTGTGGTGACCCGCCCCCTTTTAAGTAAATTCAAAATGGCCGACTTCCTGTAAAACCTAGCTCATTGCTCCAAGAGACTTTTTTGTAGGTCTTGGTCTTATACATACAGTGAACCCTCGCTACTTCGCGGTTCACCTTTCGCGGGTTCAGTGCTTCGCGGGTCTAAAAAATATTCGGGGGCATTGTAGTTTCGCCGAGCGGCACGACGGGGCGCTGGAGCGGTTAGACGGCCGGCGTGCGCCGAAGAAGAGCGTGGGCGAAGAGGAGAGTGGACGAAGAAGAGCACGTTCCCCCGGACACGATCGGTGGCGACGTTTCGCGCGGTTCGGACCGTACCAGAGCTCCGGCCGGCGTGCGTGGCAGTTAAGCCGTAGAGGAGCACCTTCCCCGGGCACGGGCGGTTCCAAGCGGCCCCTAAGTTTAACCGAATGGAAGCTCCGGAGGAGGAGGGCATGCTCGCGTCACAGTAAGCCGAAGAGGAGCACCTTCCCCGGGCACGGGCGGTGCCAAGCGGCCCCTAAGTTTAACCGAATGGAAGCTCCGGGGGAGGAGGGCGGGCGTGTGTCACAGTTAAGCCAAATTGGAGCACCTCTTCTGCCCGGGCACGAGCGGAGCGCGAGGCTGTCAGTTATGAATGAATAAATGAATAAATAAATAAAGAATGCCACCTTTCATTTCACAGGGCACACCGGACGGCGTACCAGCAGGTAAAAGTCGGAGTAATTAAATAAATACTAAAAGAATGGCTGGGGAATAAAAAAATAATACGTTTTAATAATAATTTGGTTTTTTTGTTATAACATGAATTTCACTCTCTCTCTCCCCGTATATATATATATATATATATATTTATTATATATATTGTTTATTTTTTTTAAGCATTTTTGAAGGTGCGCCGCTACTTCGCGGATTTTCAGTTTTCGCGGGTGGTCTCGGTCCCCATTAACCGCGATAACCGAGGGTTCACTGTACTCCATAAAATTTACAAAAAGCGAGGTGAAACACTCAACCAGAGCTGCTTTTTTTTAACATTTCTCGAGGGCCATGGCGAGCCATTTAAAAAAAGCTGCACAACTAACGTATAAAATATTGATAAATTTGCTCGGCCTGATGTGTGTGTAAAGTTTTACGAGTTGTCGTTCATATTTAGAACCTCATAATCAGCTTTGTTTTATTGCCGAACAGTGCAATGCCACTCCCACAACTTTTCACGAAAAATCACGAATTTCGTATTGTGACATCCTCATGGCCGAAACAGTCATCCGAGCATATATGAGGGCGACCTTGTTGAGTTGCACGGAGAAAAACATCCAAGAAAATAACTTGTATTAGCTTTTACCAGTTGGTGGCGCTACTACTACGATGTAAAATAAGTTGGTAGATGTCTTCAGGGCTGAAGTATCCTCAAATGTGTACAACTTCGAGAAGATAGGATCATCTGAGTCATGTTGCCGGAGCTTTTGTTGCCACAGAGTACAATCGGACTTTTCAGCACCTTAATAGCCACGCCTTTTGCCAAAACGTCACAAAATTCGGCAGAGAGTAAGATCATTGTCTTGAGTCTTTTCTGACTAATTTTCAGTCGGATTCGTCAAAAGGGCACCGTGCAGTACGTGAAAATTAAAATAAAAACAAATTTTTGATTCCACTTGGCGGCACTGTGTGTATAACAAAATAATAACATTAAGATGTCTTCAGGTCGGGACGTTTTATTTACAGGTGAAGGTTTGGATTTTTAGGAGCATGTGCAGGGGAGTTATTAAGCATTCATTTATTTGTATTAGGTTCATTTTGTCTTCTTATTATTGATATTTGACTGATTCATTAAAAGCAGACAATTATGTTTTAGGTTAATTTTTTACCTGACATGTTTCGGCGAGTCTTTCGCCTTCTTCAGAGTGTCGCATGATGGTGTCTTGAGACCCGTCTTTATCAGCTGATGTACCATGAGGGTGTGACTTACCTGTCAAAAAAATGAAAAATCAGAGCAGTAAAAGAACAAGCACAACATGAACATTACAAATCAGCAATCACTGACCACTGCAAAAGGGAAAACCACATCATGGACCGGGAGAAGGGCAGGGTCATCCGCACAGAAGAGAACAAACAACAGCGCTGGATCAGAGAGGCCATTGAGATCTGCAAGCGAGGCATAAAAACCATGAACAGAGACAAGGGAGCCTTCATCCTCTCTACCACCTGGAGCAGCATTTTGGCGGAGTGAACGGACAGCGGGGGGCGTGACTTGCCTTCATTCTTGTGACAGGTAAGTCACGCCCTCATGGAACATCAGCTGATAAAGACGGGCCACAAGACACCATCATGTGACACTCTGAAGAAGGCGAAAGACTTTCGTATTGTGACATCCTCAAGGCCTAAACACTCATCCGAGCAAATGTAAGGTAGATTTTGTTAACCTGCCCGGAGAAAAAAATCAACGAAAATAATTTGTATTTGTTTTAACCAGTTGGTGGCGCTACCACTGCGATAAAAAATAAGTTGGCAGCCGTCTTCAGGGCCTGAATATCCTCAAATGTGAAAAATTTCGAGAAGATGGATCATCTGAATCATTTTGCAGGAACTTTTGTTGCCACGGAGAATAATCAGACTCTGCGGCACCGTAATAGCCACGCCCTTCGAAGGAAAGTCACAAAAATAGGGATAGAGTAAGATCAATGTCTTCAGTCTTTTCTAGCCAATTTTCAATCAGATTCGTTAAAAGGGCACCGTGCAGTACGTCAAAATGTAAAAAATTATATTGATTGGCGCAAGGTGTATAACTGAATATAAACATATAGATGTCTTCAGGTACAGACTCTTTATGTACATGTGAAGTTTTGGATTTTTAGCAGCATGTGCAGGAGAGTTATTAAGCATTTTGTCCATTGCGGCGAAGGAAATCTTAAGTGAAAACTTTGATGCCCCGCCCCCGTCATATAGTATTTCGGAAACAAAAAATTTTAGCCCCAGTGTTTGTGCCAGGTCTTCAGATGCTACAGACAGAATTTTAAGGCAATCAGATGAAGCCTTTAGGATCAGGGTGCAAAAGAATGACCCCTGTAAACATGCAAAAAAGGGCAAAAGTCGGACTTTCAAAAATTCATAACTCACTTCCTGTTCATATTAGACGTTAAAATATCAAATTTTTCGCCATGCCCGATGAGACTGCCAAGTTTGGTGAGTTTTTGTGCATGTTTCGGGGGTCAAAAATGCGATCGAACAATCGGAAAAATAATAATAATAATAATTTCTACAAAAACAATAGGGACTTCGCAGTGGTCGCTGCTCAGGCCCTAATAATAATAATAATAATAATAAAAAAAGTAATAATGTTTTCTACAAAAACAATAGGGACCTCGCCGCGGTCGCTGCTCGGGCCCCAATAATAATTTCTACACAAAGTCCATTGTGGTGACCCGCCCCCTTTTAAGTAAATTCAAAATGGCCGACTTCCTGTAAAACCTAGCTCATTGCTCCAAGAGACTTTTTTGTAGGTCTTGGTCTTATACATACAGTGAACCCTCGCTACTTCGCGGTTCACCTTTCGCGGGTTCAGTGCTTCGCGGGTCTAAAAAATATTCTGGGGCATTGTAGTTTCGCCGAGCGGCACGACGGGGCGCTGGAGCGGTTAGACGGCCGGCGTGCGCCGAAGAAGAGCGTGGGCGAAGAGGAGAGTGGACGAAGAAGAGCACGTTCCCCCGGACACGATCGGTGGCGACGTTTCGCGCGGTTCGGACCGTACCAGAGCTCCGGCCGGCGTGCGTGGCAGTTAAGCCGTAGAGGAGCACCTTCCCCGGGCACGGGCGGTTCCAAGCGGCCCCTAAGTTTAACCGAATGGAAGCTCCGGAGGAGGAGGGCATGCTCGCGTCACAGTAAGCCGAAGAGGAGCACCTTCCCCGGGCACGGGCGGTGCCAAGCGGCCCCTAAGTTTAACCGAATGGAAGCTCCGGGGGAGGAGGGCGGGCGTGTGTCACAGTTAAGCCAAATTGGAGCACCTCTTCTGCCCGGGCACGAGCGGAGCGCGAGGCTGTCAGTTATGAATGAATAAATGAATAAATAAATAAAGAATGCCACCTTTCATTTCACAGGGCACACCGGACGGCGTACCAGCAGGTAAAAGTCGGAGTAATTAAATAAATACTAAAAGAATGGCTGGGGAATAAAAAAATAATACGTTTTAATAATAATTTGGTTTTTTTGTTATAACATGAATTTCACTCTCTCTCTCCCCGTATATATATATATATATATATATTTATTATATATATTGTTTATTTTTTTTAAGCATTTTTGAAGGTGCGCCGCTACTTCGCGGATTTTCAGTTTTTGCGGGTGGTCTCGGTCCCCGTTAACCGCGATAACCGAGGGTTCACTGTACTCCATAAAATTTACAAAAAGCGAGGTGAAACACTCAACCAGAGCTGCTTTTTTTAACATTTCTCGAGGGCCATGGCGAGCCATTTCAAAAAAGCTGCACAACTAACGTATAAAATATTGATAAATTTGCTCGGCCTGATGTGTGTGTAAAGTTTTACGAGTTGTCGTTCATATTTAGAACCTCATAATCAGCTTTGTTTTATTGCCGAACAGTGCAATGCCACTCCCACAACTTTTCATGAAAAAGGACGAATTTCGTATTGTGACATCCTCATGGCCGAAACAGTCATCCGAGCATATATGAGGGCGACCTTGTTGAGTTGCACGGAGAAAAACATCCAAGAAAATAACTTGTATTAGCTTTTACCAGTTGGTGGCGCTACTACTACGATGTAAAATAAGTTGGTAGATGTCTTCAGGGCTGAAGTATCCTCAAATGTGTACAACTTCGAGAAGATAGGATCATCTGAGTCATGTTGCCGGAGCTTTTGTTGCCACAGAGTACAATCGGACTTTTCAGCACCTTAATAGCCACGCCTTTTGCCAAAACGTCACAAAATTCGGCAGAGAGTAAGATCATTGTCTTGAATCTTTTCTGACTCATTTTCAGTCGGATTCGTCAAAAGGGCACCGTGCAGTACGTGAAAATTAAAATAAAAACAAATTTTTGATTCCACTTGGCGGCACTGTGTGTATAACAAAATAATAACATTAAGATGTCTTCAGGTCGGGACGTTTTATTTACAGGTGAAGGTTTGGATTTTTAGGAGCATGTGCAGGGGAGTTATTAAGCATTCATTTATTTGTATTAGGTTCATTTTGTCTTCTTATTATTGATATTTGACTGATTCATTAAAAGCAGACAATTATGTTTTAGGTTAATTTTTTACCTGACATGTTTCGGCGAGTCTTTCGCCTTCTTCAGAGTGTCGCATGATGGTGTCTTGAGACCCGTCTTTATCAGCTGATGTTCCATGAGGGTGTGACTTACCTGTCAAAAAAATGAAAAAATCAGAGCAGTAAAAGAACAAGCACAACATGAACATTACAAATCAGCAATCACTGACCACTGCAAAAGGGAAAACCACATCATGGACCGGGAGAAGGGCAGGATCATCCGCACAGAAGAGAACAAACAACAGCGCTGGATCAGAGAGGCCATTGAGATCTGCAAGCGAGGCATAAAAACCATGAACAGAGACAAGGGAGCCTTCATCCTCTCTACCACCTGGAGCAGCATCTTGGCGGAGTGAACGGACAGCGGGGGGCGTGACTTGCCTTCATTCTTGTGACAGGTAAGTCACGCCCTCATGGAACATCAGCTGATAAAGACGGGTCACAAGACAGCATCATGTGACACTCTGAAGAAGGCGAAAGACTTTCGTATTGTGACATGCTCAAGGCCTAAACACTCATCCGAGCAAATATAAGGTAGATTTTGTTCACCTGCCCGGAGAAAAACATCAACGAAAATAATTTGTATTTGTTTTAACCAGTTGGTGGCACTACCACTGCGATCAAAAATAAGTTGGCAGCCGTCTTCAGGGCCTGAATATCCTCAAATGTGAAAGATTTCCAGAAGATGGATCATCTGAATCATTTTGCAGGAACTTTTGTTGCCACGGAGAATAATCAGACTCTGCGGCACCGTAATAGCCACGCCCTTTGAAGGAAAGTCGTAAAAATAGGGATAGAGTAAGATCAATGTCTTGAGTCTTTTCTAGCCAATTTTCAATCAGATTCGTTAAAAGGGCTACGTGCAGTACGTCAAAATGTAAAAAATGATATTGATTGGCGCAAGGTGTATAACTGAATATAAACATATAGATGTCTTCAGGTACAGACTCTTTATGTACATGTGAAGTTTTGGATTTTTAGCAGCATGTGCAGGAGAGTTATTAAGCATTTTGTCCATTGCGGCGAAGGAAATCTTAAGTGAAAACTTTGATGCCCCGCCCCCGTCATATAGTATTTCGGAAACAAAAAATTTTAGCCCCAGTGTTTGTCCCAGGTCTTCAGATGCTACAGACAGAATTTTAAGGCAATCAGATGAAGCCTTTAGGATCAGGGTGCAAAAGAATGACCCCTGTAAACATGCAAAAAAGGGCAAAAGTCGGACTTTCAAAAATTCATAACTCACTTCCTGTTCATATTAGACGTTAAAATATCAAATTTTTCGCCATGCCCGATGAGACTGCCAAGTTTGGTGAGTTTTTGTGCATGTTTCTGGGGGTCAAAAATGCGATCGAACAATCGGAAAAATAATAATAATAATAATTTCTACAAAAACAATAGGGACTTCGCAGCGGTCGCTGCTCAGGCCCTAATAATAATAATAATAATAATAATAAAAGTAATAATATTTTCTACAAAAACAATAGGGACCTCGCCGCGGTCGCTGCTCGGGCCCCAATAATAATTTCTACACAAAGTCCATTGTGGTGACCCGCCCCCTTTTAAGTAAATTCAAAATGGCCGACTTCCTGTAAAACCTAGCTCATTGCTCCAAGAGACTTTTTTGTAGGTCTTGGTCTTATACATACAGTGAACCCTCGCTACTTCGCGGTTCACCTTTCGCGGGTTCAGTGCTTCGCGGGTCTAAAAAATATTCGGGGGCATTGTAGTTTCGCCGAGCGGCACGATGGGGCGCTGGAGCGGTTAGACGGCCGGCGTGCGCCGAAGAAGAGCGTGGGCGAAGAGGAGAGTGGACGAAGAAGAGCACGTTCCCCCGGACACGATCGGTGGCGACGTTTCGCGCGGTTCGGACCGTACCAGAGCTCCGGCCGGCGTGCGTGGCAGTTAAGCCGTAGAGGAGCACCTTCCCCGGGCACGGGCGGTTCCAAGCGGCCCCTAAGTTTAACCGAATGGAAGCTCCGGAGGAGGAGGGCATGCTCGCGTCACAGTAAGCCGAAGAGGAGCACCTTCCCCGGGCACGGGCGGTGCCAAGCGGCCCCTAAGTTTAACCGAATGGAAGCTCCGGGGGAGGAGGGCGGGCGTGTGTCACAGTTAAGCCAAATTGGAGCACCTCTTCTGCCCGGGCACGAGCGGAGCGCGAGGCTGTCAGTTATGAATGAATAAATGAATAAATAAATAAAGAATGCCACCTTTCATTTCACAGGGCACACCGGACGGCGTACCAGCAGGTAAAAGTCGGAGTAATTAAATAAATACTAAAAGAATGGCTGGGGAATAAAAAAATAATACGTTTTAATAATAATTTGGTTTTTTTGTTATAACATGAATTTCACTCTCTCTCTCCCCGTATATATATATATATATATATATATATATATATATTTATTATATATATTGTTTATTTTTTTTAAGCATTTTTGAAGGTGCGCCGCTACTTCGCGGATTTTCAGTTTTCGCGGGTGGTCTCGGTCCCCGTTAACCGCGATAACCGAGGGTTCACTGTACTCCATAAAATTTACAAAAAGCGAGGTGAAACACTCAACCAGAGCTGCTTTTTTTAACATTTCTCGAGGGCCATGGCGAGCCATTTCAAAAAAGCTGCACAACTAACGTATAAAATATTGATAAATTTGCTCGGCCTGATGCGTGTGTAAAGTTTTACGAGTTGTCGTTCATATTTAGAACCTCATAATCAGCTTTGTTTTATTGCCGAACAGTGCAATGCCACTCCCACAACTTTTCATGAAAAAGGACGAATTTCGTATTGTGACATCCTCATGGCCGAAACAGTCATCCGAGCATATATGAGGGCGACCTTGTTGAGTTGCACGGAGAAAAACATCCAAGAAAATAACTTGTATTAGCTTTTACCAGTTGGTGGCGCTACTACTACGATGTAAAATAAGTTGGTAGATGTCTTCAGGGCTGAAGTATCCTCAAATGTGTACAACTTCGAGAAGATAGGATCATCTGAGTCATGTTGCCGGAGCTTTTGTTGCCACAGAGTACAATCGGACTTTTCAGCACCTTAATAGCCACGCCTTTTGCCAAAACGTCACAAAATTCGGCAGAGAGTAAGATCATTGTCTTGAATCTTTTCTGACTCATTTTCAGTCGGATTCGTCAAAAGGGCACCGTGCAGTACGTGAAAATTAAAATAAAAACAAATTTTTGATTCCACTTGGCGGCACTGTGTGTATAACAAAATAATAACATTAAGATGTCTTCAGGTCGGGACGTTTTATTTACAGGTGAAGGTTTGGATTTTTAGGAGCATGTGCAGGGGAGTTATTAAGCATTCATTTATTTGTATTAGGTTCATTTTGTCTTCTTATTATTGATATTTGACTGATCCATTAAAAGCAGACAATTATGTTTTAGGTTAATTTTTTACCTGACATGTTTCGGCGAGTCTTTCGCCTTCTTCAGAGTGTCGCATGATGGTGTCTTGAGACCCGTCTTTATCAGCTGATGTTCCATGAGGGTGTGACTTACCTGTCAAAAAAATGAAAAATCAGAGCAGTAAAAGAACAAGCACAACATGAACATTACAAATCAGCAATCACTGACCACTGCAAAAGGGAAAACCACATCATGGACCGGGAGAAGGGCAGGGTCATCCGCACCGAAGAGAACAAACAACAGCGCTGGATCAGAGAGGCCATTGAGATCTGCAAGCGAGGCATAAAAACCATGAACAGAGACAAGGGAGCCTTCATCCTCTCTACCACCTGGAGCAGCATTTTGGCGGAGTGAACGGACAGCGGGGGGCGTGACTTGCCTTCATTCTTGTGACAGGTAAGTCACGCCCTCATGGAACATCAGCTGATAAAGACGGGCCACAAGACACCATCATGTGACACTCTGAAGAAGGCGAAAGACTTTCGTATTGTGACATCCTCAAGGCCTAAACACTCATCCGAGCAAATGTAAGGTAGATTTTGTTAACCTGCCCGGAGAAAAAAATCAACGAAAATAATTTGTATTTGTTTTAACCAGTTGGTGGCGCTACCACTGCGATAAAAAATAAGTTGGCAGCCGTCTTCAGGGCCTGAATATCCTCAAATGTGAAAAATTTCGAGAAGATGGATCATCTGAATCATTTTGCAGGAACTTTTGTTGCCACGGAGAATAATCAGACTCTGCGGCACCGTAATAGCCACGCCCTTCGAAGGAAAGTCACAAAAATAGGGATAGAGTAAGATGAATGTCTTCAGTCTTTTCTAGCCAATTTTCAATCAGATTCGTTAAAAGGGCACCGTGCAGTACGTCAAAATGTAAAAAATTATATTGATTGGCGCAAGGTGTATAACTGAATATAAACATATAGATGTCTTCAGGTACAGACTCTTTATGTACATGTGAAGTTTTGGATTTTTAGCAGCATGTGCAGGAGAGTTATTAAGCATTTTGTCCATTGCGGCGAAGGAAATCTTAAGTGAAAACTTTGATGCCCCGCCCCCGTCATATAGTATTTCGGAAACAAAAAATTTTAGCCCCAGTGTTTGTGCCAGGTCTTCAGATGCTACAGACAGAATTTTAAGGCAATCAGATGAAGCCTTTAGGATCAGGGTGCAAAAGAATGACCCCTGTAAACATGCAAAAAAGGGCAAAAGTCGGACTTTCAAAAATTCATAACTCACTTCCTGTTCATATTAGACGTTAAAATATCAAATTTTTCGCCATGCCCGATGAGACTGCCAAGTTTGGTGAGTTTTTGTGCATGTTTCGGGGGTCAAAAATGCGATCGAACAATCGGAAAAATAATAATAATAATAATTTCTACAAAAACAATAGGGACTTCGCAGCGGTCGCTGCTCAGGCCCTAATAATAATAATAATAATAATAATAAAAGTAATAATATTTTCTACAAAAACAATAGGGACCTCGCCGCGGTCGCTGCTCGGGCCCCAATAATAATTTCTACACAAAGTCCATTGTGGTGACCCGCCCCCTTTTAAGTAAATTCAAAATGGCCGACTTCCTGTAAAACCTAGCTCATTGCTCCAAGAGACTTTTTTGTAGGTCTTGGTCTTATACATACAGTGAACCCTCGCTACTTCGCGGTTCACCTTTCGCGGGTTCAGTGCTTCGCGGGTCTAAAAAATATTCGGGGGCATTGTAGTTTCGCCGAGCGGCACGACGGGGCGCTGGAGCGGTTAGACGGCCGGCGTGCGCCGAAGAAGAGCGTGGGCGAAGAGGAGAGTGGACGAAGAAGAGCACGTTCCCCCGGACACGATCGGTGGCGACGTTTCGCGCGGTTCGGACCGTACCAGAGCTCCGGCCAGCGTGCGTGGCAGTTAAGCCGTAGAGGAGCACCTTCCCCGGGCACGGGCGGTGCCAAGCGGCCCCTAAGTTTAACCGAATGGAAGCTCCGGAGGAGGAGGGCATGCTCGCGTCACAGTAAGCCGAAGAGGAGCACCTTCCCCGGGCACGGGCGGTTCCAAGCGGCCCCTAAGTTTAACCGAATGGAAGCTCCGGAGGAGGAGGGCATGCTCGCGTCACAGTAAGCCGAAGAGGAGCACCTTCCCCGGGCACGGGCGGTGCCAAGCGGCCCCTAAGTTTAACCGAATGGAAGCTCCGGGGGAGGAGGACGGGCGTGTGTCACAGTTAAGCCAAATTGGAGCACCTCTTCTGCCCGGGCACGAGCGGAGCGCGAGGCTGTCAGTTATGAATGAATAAATGAATAAATAAATAAAGAATGCCACCTTTCATTTCACAGGGCACACCGGACGGCGTACCAGCAGGTAAAAGTCGGAGTAATTAAATAAATACAAAAAGAATGGCTGGGGAATAAAAAAATAATACGTTTTAATAATAATTTGTTTTTTTTGTTATAACATGAATTTCACTCTCTCTCTCCCCGTATATATATATATATATATATATATATATATATATATATATATTTATATATTTATTATATATATTGAATATTTTTTTTAAGCATTTTTGAAGGTGCGCCGCTACTTCGCGGATTTTCAGTTTTCGCGGATGGTCTCGGTCCCCATTAACCGCGATAACTGAGGGTTCACTGTACTCCATAAAATTTACAAAAAGCGAGGTGAAACACTCAACCAGAGCTGCTTTTTTTTAACATTTCTCGAGGGCCATGGCGAGCCATTTCAAAAAAGCTGCACAACTAACGTATAAAATATTGATAAATTTGCTCGGCCTGATGTGTGTGTAAAGTTTCACGAGTTGTCGTTCATATTTAGAACCTCATAATCAGCGTTGTTTTATTGCCGAACAGTGCAATGCCACTCCCACAACTTTTCACGAAAAATCACGAATTTCGTATTGTGACATCCTCATGGCCGAAACAGTCATCCGAGCATATATGAGGGCGACCTTGTTGAGTTGCACGGAGAAAAACATCCAAGAAAATAACTTGTATTAGCTTTTACCAGTTGGTGGCGCTACTACTACGATGTAAAATAAGTTGGTAGATGTCTTCTGGGCTGAAGTATCCTCAAATGTGTACAACTTCGAGAAGATAGGATCATCTGAGTCATGTTGCCGGAGCTTTTGTTGCCACAGAGTACAATCGGACTTTTCAGCACCTTAATAGCCACGCCTTTTGCCAAAACGTCACAAAATTCGGCAGAGAGTAAGATCATTGTCTTGAGTCTTTTCTGACTAATTTTCAGTCGGATTCGTCAAAAGGGCACCGTGCAGTACGTGAAAATTAAAATAAAAACAAATTTTTGATTCCACTTGGCGGCACTGTGTGTATAACAAAATAATAACATTAAGATGTCTTCAGGTCGGGACGTTTTATTTACAGGTGAAGGTTTGGATTTTTAGGAGCATGTGCAGGGGAGTTATTAAGCATTCATTTATTTGTATTAGGTTCATTTTGTCTTCTTATTATTGATATTTGACTGATTCATTAAAAGCAGACAATTATGTTTTAGGTTAATTTTTTACCTGACATGTTTCGGCGAGTCTTTCGCCTTCTTCAGAGTGTCGCATGATGGTGTCTTGAGACCCGTCTTTATCAGCTGATGTACCATGAGGGTGTGACTTACCTGTCAAAAAAATGAAAAATCAGAGCAGTAAAAGAACAAGCACAACATGAACATTACAAATCAGCAATCACTGACCACTGCAAAAGGGAAAACCACATCATGGACCGGGAGAAGGGCAGGGTCATCCGCACAGAAGAGAACAAACAACAGCGCTGGATCAGAGAGGCCATTGAGATCTGCAAGCGAGGCATAAAAACCATGAACAGAGACAAGGGAGCCTTCATCCTCTCTACCACCTGGAGCAGCATTTTGGCGGAGTGAACGGACAGCGGGGGGCGTGACTTGCCTTCATTCTTGTGACAGGTAAGTCACGCCCTCATGGAACATCAGCTGATAAAGACGGGCCACAAGACACCATCATGTGACACTCTGAAGAAGGCGAAAGACTTTCGTATTGTGACATCCTCAAGGCCTAAACACTCATCCGAGCAAATGTAAGGTAGATTTTGTTAACCTGCCCGGAGAAAAAAATCAACGAAAATAATTTGTATTTGTTTTAACCAGTTGGTGGCGCTACCACTGCGATAAAAAATAAGTTGGCAGCCGTCTTCAGGGCCTGAATATCCTCAAATGTGAAAAATTTCGAGAAGATGGATCATCTGAATCATTTTGCAGGAACTTTTGTTGCCACGGAGAATAATCAGACTCTGCGGCACCGTAATAGCCACGCCCTTCGAAGGAAAGTCACAAAAATAGGGATAGAGTAAGATCAATGTCTTCAGTCTTTTCTAGCCAATTTTCAATCAGATTCGTTAAAAGGGCACCGTGCAGTACGTCAAAATGTAAAAAATTATATTGATTGGCGCAAGGTGTATAACTGAATATAAACATATAGATGTCTTCAGGTACAGACTCTTTATGTACATGTGAAGTTTTGGATTTTTAGCAGCATGTGCAGGAGAGTTATTAAGCATTTTGTCCATTGCGGCGAAGGAAATCTTAAGTGAAAACTTTGATGCCCCGCCCCCGTCATATAGTATTTCGGAAACAAAAAATTTTAGCCCCAGTGTTTGTGCCAGGTCTTCAGATGCTACAGACAGAATTTTAAGGCAATCAGATGAAGCCTTTAGGATCAGGGTGCAAAAGAATGACCCCTGTAAACATGCAAAAAAGGGCAAAAGTCGGACTTTCAAAAATTCATAACTCACTTCCTGTTCATATTAGACGTTAAAATATCAAATTTTTCGCCATGCCCGATGAGACTGCCAAGTTTGGTGAGTTTTTGTGCATGTTTCGGGGGTCAAAAATGCGATCGAACAATCGGAAAAATAATAATAATAATAATTTCTACAAAAACAATAGGGACTTCGCAGCGGTCGCTGCTCAGGCCCTAATAATAATAATAATAATAATAAAAAAAGTAATAATGTTTTCTACAAAAACAATAGGGACCTCGCCGCGGTCGCTGCTCGGGCCCCAATAATAATTTCTACACAAAGTCCATTGTGGTGACCCGCCCCCTTTTAAGTAAATTCAAAATGGCCGACTTCCTGTAAAACCTAGCTCATTGCTCCAAGAGACTTTTTTGTAGGTCTTGGTCTTATACATACAGTGAACCCTCGCTACTTCGCGGTTCACCTTTCGCGGGTTCAGTGCTTCGCGGGTCTAAAAAATATTCGGGGGCATTGTAGTTTCGCCGAGCGGCACGACGGGGCGCTGGAGCGGTTAGACGGCCGGCGTGCGCCGAAGAAGAGCGTGGGCGAAGAGGAGAGTGGACGAAGAAGAGCACGTTCCCCCGGACACGATCGGTGGCGACGTTTCGCGCGGTTCGGACCGTACCAGAGCTCCGGCCGGCGTGCGTGGCAGTTAAGCCGTAGAGGAGCACCTTCCCCGGGCACGGGCGGTTCCAAGCGGCCCCTAAGTTTAACCGAATGGAAGCTCCGGAGGAGGAGGGCATGCTCGCGTCACAGTAAGCCGAAGAGGAGCACCTTCCCCGGGCACGGGCGGTGCCAAGCGGCCCCTAAGTTTAACCGAATGGAAGCTCCGGGGGAGGAGGGCGGGCGTGTGTCACAGTTAAGCCAAATTGGAGCACCTCTTCTGCCCGGGCACGAGCGGAGCGCGAGGCTGTCAGTTATGAATGAATAAATGAATAAATAAATAAAGAATGCCACCTTTCATTTCACAGGGCACACCGGACGGCGTACCAGCAGGTAAAAGTCGGAGTAATTAAATAAATACTAAAAGAATGGCTGGGGAATAAAAAAATAATACGTTTTAATAATAATTTGGTTTTTTTGTTATAACATGAATTTCACTCTCTCTCTCCCCGTATATATATATATATATATATATATATTTATTATATATATTGTTTATTTTTTTTAAGCATTTTTGAAGGTGCGCCGCTACTTCGCGGATTTTCAGTTTTCGCGGGTGGTCTCGGTCCCCGTTAACCGCGATAACCGAGGGTTCACTGTACTCCATAAAATTTACAAAAAGCGAGGTGAAACACTCAACCAGAGCTGCTTTTTTTAACATTTCTCGAGGGCCATGGCGAGCCATTTCAAAAAAGCTGCACAACTAACGTATAAAATATTGATAAATTTGCTCGGCCTGATGTGTGTGTAAAGTTTTACGAGTTGTCGTTCATATTTAGAACCTCATAATCAGCTTTGTTTTATTGCCCAACAGTGCAATGCCACTCCCACAACTTTTCATGAAAAAGGACGAATTTCGTATTGTGACATCCTCATGGCCGAAACAGTCATCCGAGCATATATGAGGGCGACCTTGTTGAGTTGCACGGAGAAAAACATCCAAGAAAATAACTTGTATTAGCTTTTACCAGTTGGTGGCGCTACTACTACGATGTAAAATAAGTTGGTAGATGTCTTCAGGGCTGAAGTATCCTCAAATGTGTACAACTTCGAGAAGATAGGATCATCTGAGTCATGTTGCCGGAGCTTTTGTTGCCACAGAGTACAATCGGACTTTTCAGCACCTTAATAGCCACGCCTTTTGCCAAAACGTCACAAAATTCGGCAGAGAGTAAGATCATTGTCTTGAATCTTTTCTGACTCATTTTCAGTCGGATTCGTCAAAAGGGCACCGTGCAGTACGTGAAAATTAAAATAAAAACAAATTTTTGATTCCACTTGGCGGCACTGTGTGTATAACAAAATAATAACATTAAGATGTCTTCAGGTCGGGACGTTTTATTTACAGGTGAAGGTTTGGATTTTTAGGAGCATGTGCAGGGGAGTTATTAAGCATTCATTTATTTGTATTAGGTTCATTTTGTCTTCTTATTATTGATATTTGACTGATTCATTAAAAGCAGACAATTATGTTTTAGGTTAATTTTTTACCTGACATGTTTCGGCGAGTCTTTTGCCTTCTTCAGAGTGTCGCATGATGGTGTCTTGAGCTGATGTTCCATGAGGGTGTGACTTACCTGTCAAAAAAATGAAAAAATCAGAGCAGTAAAAGAACAAGCACAACATGAACATTACAAATCAGCAATCACTGACCACTGCAAAAGGGAAAACCACATCATGGACCGGGAGAAGGGCAGGGTCATCCGCACAGAAGAGAACAAACAACAGCGCTGGATCAGAGAGGCCATTGAGATCTGCAAGCGAGGCATAAAAACCATGAACAGAGACAAGGGAGCCTTCATCCTCTCTACCACCTGGAGCAGCATCTTGGCGGAGTGAACGGACAGCGGGGGGCGTGACTTGCCTTCATTCTTGTGACAGGTAAGTCACGCCCTCATGGAACATCAGCTGATAAAGACGGGTCACAAGACAGCATCATGTGACACTCTGAAGAAGGCGAAAGACTTTCGTATTGTGACATGCTCAAGGCCTAAACACTCATCCGAGCAAATATAAGGTAGATTTTGTTCACCTGCCCGGAGAAAAACATCAACGAAAATAATTTGTATTTGTTTTAACCAGTTGGTGGCACTACCACTGCGATCAAAAATAAGTTGGCAGCCGTCTTCAGGGCCTGAATATCCTCAAATGTGAAAGATTTCCAGAAGATGGATCATCTGAATCATTTTGCAGGAACTTTTGTTGCCACGGAGAATAATCAGACTCTGCGGCACCGTAATAGCCACGCCCTTTGAAGGAAAGTCGTAAAAATAGGGATAGAGTAAGATCAATGTCTTGAGTCTTTTCTAGCCAATTTTCAATCAGATTCGTTAAAAGGGCTACGTGCAGTACGTCAAAATGTAAAAAATGATATTGATTGGCGCAAGGTGTATAACTGAATATAAACATATAGATGTCTTCAGGTACAGACTCTTTATGTACATGTGAAGTTTTGGATTTTTAGCAGCATGTGCAGGAGAGTTATTAAGCATTTTGTCCATTGCGGCGAAGGAAATCTTAAGTGAAAACTTTGATGCCCCGCCCCCGTCATATAGTATTTCGGAAACAAAAAATTTTAGCCCCAGTGTTTGTCCCAGGTCTTCAGATGCTACAGACAGAATTTTAAGGCAATCAGATGAAGCCTTTAGGATCAGGGTGCAAAAGAATGACCCCTGTAAACATGCAAAAAAGGGCAAAAGTCGGACTTTCAAAAATTCATAACTCACTTCCTGTTCATATTAGACGTTAAAATATCAAATTTTTCGCCATGCCCGATGAGACTGCCAAGTTTGGTGAGTTTTTGTGCATGTTTCGGGGGTCTAAAATGCGATCGAACAATCGGAAAAATAATAATAATAATAATTTCTACAAAAACAATAGGGACTTCGCAGCGGTCGCTGCTCAGGCCCTAATAATAATAATAATAATAATAATAAAAGTAATAAGATTTTCTACAAAAACAATAGGGACCTCGCCGCGGTCGCTGCTCGGGCCCCAATAATAATTTCTACACAAAGTCCATTGTGGTGACCCGCCCCCTTTTAAGTAAATTCAAAATGGCCGACTTCCTGTAAAACCTAGCTCATTGCTCCAAGAGACTTTTTTGTAGGTCTTGGTCTTATACATACAGTGAACCCTCGCTACTTCGCGGTTCACCTTTCGCGGGTTCAGTGCTTCGCGGGTCTAAAAAATATTCGGGGGCATTGTAGTTTCGCCGAGCGGCACGATGGGGCGCTGGAGCGGTTAGACGGCCGGCGTGCGCCGAAGAAGAGCGTGGGCGAAGAGGAGAGTGGACGAAGAAGAGCACGTTCCCCCGGACACGATCGGTGGCGACGTTTCGCGCGGTTCGGACCGTACCAGAGCTCCGGCCAGCGTGCGTGGCAGTTAAGCCGTAGAGGAGCACCTTCCCCGGGCACGGGCGGTGCCAAGCGGCCCCTAAGTTTAACCGAATGGAAGCTCCGGAGGAGGAGGGCATGCTCGCGTCACAGTAAGCCGAAGAGGAGCACCGTCCCCGGGCACGGGCGGTTCCAAGCGGCCCCTAAGTTTAACCGAATGGAAGCTCCGGAGGAGGAGGGCATGCTCGCGTCACAGTAAGCCGAAGAGGAGCACCTTCCCCGGGCACGGGCGGTGCCAAGCGGCCCCTAAGTTTAACCGAATGGAATCTCCGGGGGAGGAGGACGGGCGTGTGTCACAGTTAAGCCAAATTGGAGCACCTCTTCTGCCCGGGCACGAGCGGAGCGCGAGGCTGTCAGTTATGAATGAATAAATGAATAAATAAATAAAGAATGCCACCTTTCATTTCACAGGGCACACCGGACGGCGTACCAGCAGGTAAAAGTCGGAGTAATTAAATAAATACAAAAAGAATGGCTGGGGAATAAAAAAATAATACGTTTTAATAATAATTAGTTTTTTTTGTTAAAACATGAATTTCACTCTCTCTCTCCCCGTATATATATATATATATATATATATATATATATATATATATATATATATATATTTATTATATATATTGTATATTTTTTTTAAGCATTTTTGAAGGTGCGCCGCTACTTCGCGGATTTTCAGTTTTCGCGGGTGGTCTCGGTCCCCATTAACCGCGATAACCGAGGGTTCACTGTACTCCATAAAATTTACAAAAAGCGAGGTGAAACACTCAACCAGAGCTGCTTTTTTTTAACATTTCTCGAGGGCCATGGCGAGCCATTTCAAAAAAGCTGCACAACTAACGTATAAAATATTGATAAATTTGCTCGGCCTGATGTGTGTGTAAAGTTTTACGAGTTGTCGTTCATATTTAGAACCTCATAATCAGCTTTGTTTTATTGCCGAACAGTGCAATGCCACTCCCACAACTTTTCACGAAAAATCACGAATTTCGTATTGTGACATCCTCATGGCCGAAACAGTCATCCGAGCATATATGAGGGCGACCTTGTTGAGTTGCACGGAGAAAAACATCCAAGAAAATAACTTGTATTAGCTTTTACCAGTTGGTGGCGCTACTACTACGATGTAAAATAAGTTGGTAGATGTCTTCAGGGCTGAAGTATCCTCAAATGTGTACAACTTCGAGAAGATAGGATCATCTGAGTCATGTTGCCGGAGCTTTTGTTGCCACAGAGTACAATCGGACTTTTCAGCACCTTAATAGCCACGCCTTTTGCCAAAACGTCACAAAATTCGGCAGAGAGTAAGATCATTGTCTTGAGTCTTTTCTGACTAATTTTCAGTCGGATTCGTCAAAAGGGCACCGTGCAGTACGTGAAAATTAAAATAAAAACAAATTTTTGATTCCACTTGGCGGCACTGTGTGTATAACAAAATAATAACATTAAGATGTCTTCAGGTCGGGACGTTTTATTTACAGGTGAAGGTTTGGATTTTTAGGAGCATGTGCAGGGGAGTTATTAAGCATTCATTTATTTGTATTAGGTTCATTTTGTCTTCTTATTATTGATATTTGACTGATTCATTAAAAGCAGACAATTATGTTTTAGGTTAATTTTTTACCTGACATGTTTCGGCGAGTCTTTCGCCTTCTTCAGAGTGTCGCATGATGGTGTCTTGAGACCCGTCTTTATCAGCTGATGTACCATGAGGGTGTGACTTACCTGTCAAAAAAATGAAAAATCAGAGCAGTAAAAGAACAAGCACAACATGAACATTACAAATCAGCAATCACTGACCACTGCAAAAGGGAAAACCACATCATGGACCGGGAGAAGGGCAGGATCATCCGCACAGAAGAGAACAAACAACAGCGCTGGATCAGAGAGGCCATTGAGATCTGCAAGCGAGGCATAAAAACCATGAACAGAGACAAGGGAGCCTTCATCCTCTCTACCACCTGGAGCAGCATTTTGGCGGAGTGAACGGACAGCGGGGGGCGTGACTTGCCTTCATTCTTGTGACAGGTAAGTCACGCCCTCATGGAACATCAGCTGATAAAGACGGGCCACAAGACACCATCATGTGACACTCTGAAGAAGGCGAAAGACTTTCGTATTGTGACATCCTCAAGGCCTAAACACTCATCCGAGCAAATGTAAGGTAGATTTTGTTAACCTGCCCGGAGAAAAAAATCAACGAAAATAATTTGTATTTGTTTTAACCAGTTGGTGGCGCTACCACTGCGATAAAAAATAAGTTGGCAGCCGTCTTCAGGGCCTGAATATCCTCAAATGTGAAAAATTTCGAGAAGATGGATCATCTGAATCATTTTGCAGGAACTTTTGTTGCCACGGAGAATAATCAGACTCTGCGGCACCGTAATAGCCACGCCCTTCGAAGGAAAGTCACAAAAATAGGGATAGAGTAAGATCAATGTCTTCAGTCTTTTCTAGCCAATTTTCAATCAGATTCGTTAAAAGGGCACCGTGCAGTACGTCAAAATGTAAAAAATTATATTGATTGGCGCAAGGTGTATAACTGAATATAAACATATAGATGTCTTCAGGTACAGACTCTTTATGTACATGTGAAGTTTTGGATTTTTAGCAGCATGTGCAGGAGAGTTATTAAGCATTTTGTCCATTGCGGCGAAGGAAATCTTAAGTGAAAACTTTGATGCCCCGCCCCCGTCATATAGTATTTCGGAAACAAAAAATTTTAGCCCCAGTGTTTGTGCCAGGTCTTCAGATGCTACAGACAGAATTTTAAGGCAATCAGATGAAGCCTTTAGGATCAGGGTGCAAAAGAATGACCCCTGTAAACATGCAAAAAAGGGCAAAAGTCGGACTTTCAAAAATTCATAACTCACTTCCTGTTCATATTAGACGTTAAAATATCAAATTTTTCGCCATGCCCGATGAGACTGCCAAGTTTGGTGAGTTTTTGTGCATGTTTCGGGGGTAAAAAATGCGATCGAACAATCGGAAAAATAATAATAATAATAATTTCTACAAAAACAATAGGGACTTCGCAGCGGTCGCTGCTCAGGCCCTAATAATAATAATAATAATAATAAAAAAAGTAATAATGTTTTCTACAAAAACAATAGGGACCTCGCCGCGGTCGCTGCTCGGGCCCCAATAATAATTTCTACACAAAGTCCATTGTGGTGACCCGCCCCCTTTTAAGTAAATTCAAAATGGCCGACTTCCTGTAAAACCTAGCTCATTGCTCCAAGAGACTTTTTTGTAGGTCTTGGTCTTATACATACAGTGAACCCTCGCTACTTCGCGGTTCACCTTTCGCGGGTTCAGTGCTTCGCGGGTCTAAAAAATATTCGGGGGCATTGTAGTTTCGCCGAGCGGCACGACGGGGCGCTGGAGCGGTTAGACGGCCGGCGTGCGCCGAAGAAGAGCGTGGGCGAAGAGGAGAGTGGACGAAGAAGAGCACGTTCCCCCGGACACGATCGGTGGCGACGTTTCGCGCGGTTCGGACCGTACCAGAGCTCCGGCCGGCGTGCGTGGCAGTTAAGCCGTAGAGGAGCACCTTCCCCGGGCACGGGCGGTTCCAAGCGGCCCCTAAGTTTAACCGAATGGAAGCTCCGGAGGAGGAGGGCATGCTCGCGTCACAGTAAGCCGAAGAGGAGCACCTTCCCCGGGCACGGGCGGTGCCAAGCGGCCCCTAAGTTTAACCGAATGGAAGCTCCGGGGGAGGAGGGCGGGCGTGTGTCACAGTTAAGCCAAATTGGAGCACCTCTTCTGCCCGGGCACGAGCGGAGCGCGAGGCTGTCAGTTATGAATGAATAAATGAATAAATAAATAAAGAATGCCACCTTTCATTTCACAGGGCACACCGGACGGCGTACCAGCAGGTAAAAGTCGGAGTAATTAAATAAATACTAAAAGAATGGCTGGGGAATAAAAAAATAATACGTTTTAATAATAATTTGGTTTTTTTGTTATAACATGAATTTCACTCTCTCTCTCCCCGTATATATATATATATATATATATATTTATTATATATATTGTTTATTTTTTTTAAGCATTTTTGAAGGTGCGCCGCTACTTCGCGGATTTTCAGTTTTCGCGGGTGGTCTCGGTCCCCGTTAACCGCGATAACCGAGGGTTCACTGTACTCCATAAAATTTACAAAAAGCGAGGTGAAACACTCAACCAGAGCTGCTTTTTTTAACATTTCTCGAGGGCCATGGCGAGCCATTTCAAAAAAGCTGCACAACTAACGTATAAAATATTGATAAATTTGCTCGGCCTGATGTGTGTGTAAAGTTTTACGAGTTGTCGTTCATATTTAGAACCTCATAATCAGCTTTGTTTTATTGCCGAACAGTGCAATGCCACTCCCACAACTTTTCATGAAAAAGGACGAATTTCGTATTGTGACATCCTCATGGCCGAAACAGTCATCCGAGCATATATGAGGGCGACCTTGTTGAGTTGCACGGAGAAAAACATCCAAGAAAATAACTTGTATTAGCTTTTACCAGTTGGTGGCGCTACTACTACGATGTAAAATAAGTTGGTAGATGTCTTCAGGGCTGAAGTATCCTCAAATGTGTACAACTTCGAGAAGATAGGATCATCTGAGTCATGTTGCCGGAGCTTTTGTTGCCACAGAGTACAATCGGACTTTTCAGCACCTTAATAGCCACGCCTTTTGCCAAAACGTCACAAAATTCGGCAGAGAGTAAGATCATTGTCTTGAATCTTTTCTGACTCATTTTCAGTCGGATTCGTCAAAAGGGCACCGTGCAGTACGTGAAAATTAAAATAAAAACAAATTTTTGATTCCACTTGGCGGCACTGTGTGTATAACAAAATAATAACATTAAGATGTCTTCAGGTCGGGACGTTTTATTTACAGGTGAAGGTTTGGATTTTTAGGAGCATGTGCAGGGGAGTTATTAAGCATTCATTTATTTGTATTAGGTTCATTTTGTCTTCTTATTATTGATATTTGACTGATTCATTAAAAGCAGACAATTATGTTTTAGGTTAATTTTTTACCTGACATGTTTCGGCGAGTCTTTTGCCTTCTTCAGAGTGTCGCATGATGGTGTCTTGAGCTGATGTTCCATGAGGGTGTGACTTACCTGTCAAAAAAATGAAAAAATCAGAGCAGTAAAAGAACAAGCACAACATGAACATTACAAATCAGCAATCACTGACCACTGCAAAAGGGAAAACCACATCATGGACCGGGAGAAGGGCAGGGTCATCCGCACAGAAGAGAACAAACAACAGCGCTGGATCAGAGAGGCCATTGAGATCTGCAAGCGAGGCATAAAAACCATGAACAGAGACAAGGGAGCCTTCATCCTCTCTACCACCTGGAGCAGCATCTTGGCGGAGTGAACGGACAGCGGGGGGCGTGACTTGCCTTCATTCTTGTGACAGGTAAGTCACGCCCTCATGGAACATCAGCTGATAAAGACGGGTCACAAGACAGCATCATGTGACACTCTGAAGAAGGCGAAAGACTTTCGTATTGTGACATGCTCAAGGCCTAAACACTCATCCGAGCAAATATAAGGTAGATTTTGTTCACCTGCCCGGAGAAAAACATCAACGAAAATAATTTGTATTTGTTTTAACCAGTTGGTGGCACTACCACTGCGATCAAAAATAAGTTGGCAGCCGTCTTCAGGGCCTGAATATCCTCAAATGTGAAAGATTTCCAGAAGATGGATCATCTGAATCATTTTGCAGGAACTTTTGTTGCCACGGAGAATAATCAGACTCTGCGGCACCGTAATAGCCACGCCCTTTGAAGGAAAGTCGTAAAAATAGGGATAGAGTAAGATCAATGTCTTGAGTCTTTTCTAGCCAATTTTCAATCAGATTCGTTAAAAGGGCTACGTGCAGTACGTCAAAATGTAAAAAATGATATTGATTGGCGCAAGGTGTATAACTGAATATAAACATATAGATGTCTTCAGGTACAGACTCTTTATGTACATGTGAAGTTTTGGATTTTTAGCAGCATGTGCAGGAGAGTTATTAAGCATTTTGTCCATTGCGGCGAAGGAAATCTTAAGTGAAAACTTTGATGCCCCGCCCCCGTCATATAGCATTTCGGAAACAAAAAATTTTAGCCCCAGTGTTTGTCCCAGGTCTTCAGATGCTACAGACAGAATTTTAAGGCAATCAGATGAAGCCTTTAGGATCAGGGTGCAAAAGAATGACCCCTGTAAACATGCAAAAAAGGGCAAAAGTCGGACTTTCAAAAATTCATAACTCACTTCCTGTTCATATTAGACGTTAAAATATCAAATTTTTCGCCATGCCCGATGAGACTGCCAAGTTTGGTGAGTTTTTGTGCATGTTTCGGGGGTCAAAAATGCGATCGAACAATCGGAAAAATAATAATAATAATAATTTCTACAAAAACAATAGGGACTTCGCAGCGGTCGCTGCTCAGGCCCTAATAATAATAATAATAATAATAATAAAAGTAATAATATTTTCTACAAAAACAATAGGGACCTCGCCGCGGTCGCTGCTCGGGCCCCAATAATAATTTCTACACAAAGTCCATTGTGGTGACCCGCCCCCTTTTAAGTAAATTCAAAATGGCCGACTTCCTGTAAAACCTAGCTCATTGCTCCAAGAGACTTTTTTGTAGGTCTTGGTCTTATACATACAGTGAACCCTCGCTACTTCGCGGTTCACCTTTCGCGGGTTCAGTGCTTCGCGGGTCTAAAAAATATTCGGGGGCATTGTAGTTTCGCCGAGCGGCACGATGGGGCGCTGGAGCGGTTAGACGGCCGGCGTGCGCCGAAGAAGAGCGTGGGCGAAGAGGAGAGTGGACGAAGAAGAGCACGTTCCCCCGGACACGATCGGTGGCGACGTTTCGCGCGGTTCGGACCGTACCAGAGCTCCGGCCAGCGTGCGTGGCAGTTAAGCCGTAGAGGAGCACCTTCCCCGGGCACGGGCGGTGCCAAGCGGCCCCTAAGTTTAACCGAATGGAAGCTCCGGAGGAGGAGGGCATGCTCGCGTCACAGTAAGCCGAAGAGGAGCACCGTCCCCGGGCACGGGCGGTTCCAAGCGGCCCCTAAGTTTAACCGAATGGAAGCTCCGGAGGAGGAGGGCATGCTCGCGTCACAGTAAGCCGAAGAGGAGCACCTTCCCCGGGCACGGGCGGTGCCAAGCGGCCCCTAAGTTTAACCGAATGGAATCTCCGGGGGAGGAGGACGGGCGTGTGTCACAGTTAAGCCAAATTGGAGCACCTCTTCTGCCCGGGCACGAGCGGAGCGCGAGGCTGTCAGTTATGAATGAATAAATGAATAAATAAATAAAGAATGCCACCTTTCATTTCACAGGGCACACCGGACGGCGTACCAGCAGGTAAAAGTCGGAGTAATTAAATAAATACAAAAAGAATGGCTGGGGAATAAAAAAATAATACGTTTTAATAATAATTAGTTTTTTTTGTTAAAACATGAATTTCACTCTCTCTCTCCCCGTATATATATATATATATATATATATATATATATATATATATATATATATATATATATATATTATTATATATATTGTATATTTTTTTTAAGCATTTTTGAAGGTGCGCCGCTACTTCGCGGATTTTCAGTTTTCGCGGGTGGTCTCGGTCCCCATTAACCGCGATAACCGAGGGTTCACTGTACTCCATAAAATTTACAAAAAGCGAGGTGAAACACTCAACCAGAGCTGCTTTTTTTTAACATTTCTCGAGGGCCATGGCGAGCCATTTCAAAAAAGCTGCACAACTAACGTATAAAATATTGATAAATTTGCTCGGCCTGATGTGTGTGTAAAGTTTCACGAGTTGTCGTTCATATTTAGAACCTCATAATCAGCGTTGTTTTATTGCCGAACAGTGCAATGCCACTCCCACAACTTTTCACGAAAAAGGACTAATTTCGTATTGTGACATCCTCATGGCCGAAACAGTCATCCGAGCATATATGAGGGCGACCTTGTTGAGTTGCACGGAGAAAAACATCCAAGAAAATAACTTGTATTAGCTTTTACCAGTTGGTGGCGCTACTACTACAATGTAAAATAAGTTGGTAGATGTCTTCAGGGCTGAAGTATCCTCAAATGTGTACAACTTCGAGAAGATAGGATCATCTGAGTCATGTTGCCGGAGCTTTTGTTGCCACAGAGTACAATCGGACTTTTCAGCACCTTAATAGCCACGCCTTTTGCCAAAACGTCACAAAATTCGGCAGAGAGTAAGATCATTGTCTTGAGTCTTTTCTGACTAATTTTCAGTCGGATTCGTCAAAAGGGCACCGTGCAGTACGTGAAAATTAAAATAAAAAAAAAATTTTTGATTCCACTTGGCGGCACTGTGTGTATAACAAAATAATAACATTAAGATGTCTTCAGGTCGGGACGTTTTATTTACAGGTGAAGGTTTGGATTTTTAGGAGCATGTGCAGGGGAGTTATTAAGCATTCATTTATTTGTATTAGGTTCATTTTGTCTTCTTATTATTGATATTTGACTGATTCATTAAAAGCAGACAATTATGTTTTAGGTTAATTTTTTACCTGACATGTTTCGGCGAGTCTTTCGCCTACTTCAGAGTGTCGCATGATGGTGTCTTGAGACCCGTCTTTATCAGCTGATGTTCCATGAGGGTGTGACTTACCTGTCAAAAAAATGAAAAAATCAGAGCAGTAAAAGAACAAGCACAACATGAACATTACAAATCAGCAATCACTGACCACTGCAAAAGGGAAAACCACATCATGGACCGGGAGAAGGGCAGGGTCATCCGCACAGAAGAGAACAAACAACAGCGCTGGATCAGAGAGGCCATTGAGATCTGCAAGCGAGGCATAAAAACCATGAACAGAGACAAGGGAGCCTTCATCCTCTCTACCACCTGGACCAGCATCTTGGCGGAGTGAACGGACAGCGGGGGGCGTGACTTGCCTTCATTCTTGTGACAGGTAAGTCACGCCCTCATGGAACATCAGCTGATAAAGACGGGTCACAAGACAGCATCATGTGACACTCTGAAGAAGGCGAAAGACTTTTGTATTGTGACATGCTCAAGGCCTAAACACTCATCCGAGCAAATATAAGGTAGATTTTGTTCACCTGCCCGGAGAAAAACATCAACGAAAATAATTTGTATTTGTTTTAACCAGTTGGTGGCGCTACCACTGCGATCAAAAATAAGTTGGCAGCCGTCTTCAGGGCCTGAATATCCTCAAATGTGAAAGATTTCCAGAAGATGGATCATCTGAATCATTTTGCAGGAACTTTTGTTGCCACGGAGAATAATCAGACTCTGCGGCACCGTAATAGCCACGCCCTTCGAAGGAAAGTCACAAAAATAGGGATAGAGTAAGATCAATGTCTTCAGTCTTTTCTAGCCAATTTTCAATCAGATTCGTTAAAAGGGCACCGTGCAGTACGTCAAAATGTAAAAAATTATATTGATTGGCGCAAGGTGTATAACTGAATATAAACATATAGATGTCTTCAGGTACAGACTCTTTATGTACATGTGAAGTTTTGGATTTTTAGCAGCATGTGCAGGAGAGTTATTAAGCATTTTGTCCATTGCGGCGAAGGAAATCTTAAGTGAAAACTTTGATGCCCCGCCCCCGTCATATAGTATTTCGGAAACAAAAAATTTTAGCCCCAGTGTTTGTGCCAGGTCTTCAGATGCTACAGACAGAATTTTAAGGCAATCAGATGAAGCCTTTAGGATCAGGGTGCAAAAGAATGACCCCTGTAAACATGCAAAAAAGGGCAAAAGTCGGACTTTCAAAAATTCATAACTCACTTCCTGTTCATATTAGACGTTAAAATATCAAATTTTTCGCCATGCCCGATGAGACTGCCAAGTTTGGTGAGTTTTTGTGCATGTTTCGGGGGTCAAAAATGCGATCGAACAATCGGAAAAATAATAATAATAATAATTTCTACAAAAACAATAGGGACTTCGCAGCGGTCGCTGCTCAGGCCCTAATAATAATAATAATAATAATAAAAAAAGTAATAATGTTTTCTACAAAAACAATAGGGACCTCGCCGCGGTCGCTGCTCGGGCCCCAATAATAATTTCTACACAAAGTCCATTGTGGTGACCCGCCCCCTTTTAAGTAAATTCAAAATGGCCGACTTCCTGTAAAACCTAGCTCATTGCTCCAAGAGACTTTTTTGTAGGTCTTGGTCTTATACATACAGTGAACCCTCGCTACTTCGCGGTTCACCTTTCGCGGGTTCAGTGCTTCGCGGGTCTAAAAAATATTCGGGGGCATTGTAGTTTCGCCGAGCGGCACGACGGGGCGCTGGAGCGGTTAGACGGCCGGCGTGCGCCGAAGAAGAGCGTGGGCGAAGAGGAGAGTGGACGAAGAAGAGCACGTTCCCCCGGACACGATCGGTGGCGACGTTTCGCGCGGTTCGGACCGTACCAGAGCTCCGGCCGGCGTGCGTGGCAGTTAAGCCGTAGAGGAGCACCTTCCCCGGGCACGGGCGGTTCCAAGCGGCCCCTAAGTTTAACCGAATGGAAGCTCCGGAGGAGGAGGGCATGCTCGCGTCACAGTAAGCCGAAGAGGAGCACCTTCCCCGGGCACGGGCGGTGCCAAGCGGCCCCTAAGTTTAACCGAATGGAAGCTCCGGGGGAGGAGGGCGGGCGTGTGTCACAGTTAAGCCAAATTGGAGCACCTCTTCTGCCCGGGCACGAGCGGAGCGCGAGGCTGTCAGTTATGAATGAATAAATGAATAAATAAATAAAGAATGCCACCTTTCATTTCACAGGGCACACCGGACGGCGTACCAGCAGGTAAAAGTCGGAGTAATTAAATAAATACTAAAAGAATGGCTGGGGAATAAAAAAATAATACGTTTTAATAATAATTTGGTTTTTTTGTTATAACATGAATTTCACTCTCTCTCTCCCCGTATATATATATATATATATATATATATATATATATTTATTATATATATTGTTTATTTTTTTTAAGCATTTTTGAAGGTGCGCCGCTACTTCGCGGATTTTCAGTTTTCGCGGGTGGTCTCGGTCCCCGTTAACCGCGATAACCGAGGGTTCACTGTACTCCATAAAATTTACAAAAAGCGAGGTGAAACACTCAACCAGAGCTGCTTTTTTTAACATTTCTCGAGGGCCATGGCGAGCCATTTCAAAAAAGCTGCACAACTAACGTATAAAATATTGATAAATTTGCTCGGCCTGATGTGTGTGTAAAGTTTTACGAGTTGTCGTTCATATTTAGAACCTCATAATCAGCTTTGTTTTATTGCCGAACAGTGCAATGCCACTCCCACAACTTTTCATGAAAAAGGACGAATTTCGTATTGTGACATCCTCATGGCCGAAACAGTCATCCGAGCATATATGAGGGCGACCTTGTTGAGTTGCACGGAGAAAAACATCCAAGAAAATAACTTGTATTAGCTTTTACCAGTTGGTGGCGCTACTACTACGATGTAAAATAAGTTGGTAGATGTCTTCAGGGCTGAAGTATCCTCAAATGTGTACAACTTCGAGAAGATAGGATCATCTGAGTCATGTTGCCGGAGCTTTTGTTGCCACAGAGTACAATCGGACTTTTCAGCACCTTAATAGCCACGCCTTTTGCCAAAACGTCACAAAATTCGGCAGAGAGTAAGATCATTGTCTTGAATCTTTTCTGACTCATTTTCAGTCGGATTCGTCAAAAGGGCACCGTGCAGTACGTGAAAATTAAAATAAAAACAAATTTTTTATTCCACTTGGCGGCACTGTGTGTATAACAAAATAATAACATTAAGATGTCTTCAGGTCGGGACGTTTTATTTACAGGTGAAGGTTTGGATTTTTAGGAGCATGTGCAGGGGAGTTATTAAGCATTCATTTATTTGTATTAGGTTCATTTTGTCTTCTTATTATTGATATTTGACTGATTCATTAAAAGCAGACAATTATGTTTTAGGTTAATTTTTTACCTGACATGTTTCGGCGAGTCTTTTGCCTTCTTCAGAGTGTCGCATGATGGTGTCTTGAGCTGATGTTCCATGAGGGTGTGACTTACCTGTCAAAAAAATGAAAAAATCAGAGCAGTAAAAGAACAAGCACAACATGAACATTACAAATCAGCAATCACTGACCACTGCAAAAGGGAAAACCACATCATGGACCGGGAGAAGGGCAGGGTCATCCGCACAGAAGAGAACAAACAACAGCGCTGGATCAGAGAGGCCATTGAGATCTGCAAGCGAGGCATAAAAACCATGAACAGAGACAAGGGAGCCTTCATCCTCTCTACCACCTGGAGCAGCATCTTGGCGGAGTGAACGGACAGCGGGGGGCGTGACTTGCCTTCATTCTTGTGACAGGTAAGTCACGCCCTCATGGAACATCAGCTGATAAAGACGGGTCACAAGACAGCATCATGTGACACTCTGAAGAAGGCGAAAGACTTTCGTATTGTGACATGCTCAAGGCCTAAACACTCATCCGAGCAAATATAAGGTAGATTTTGTTCACCTGCCCGGAGAAAAACATCAACGAAAATAATTTGTATTTGTTTTAACCAGTTGGTGGCACTACCACTGCGATCAAAAATAAGTTGGCAGCCGTCTTCAGGGCCTGAATATCCTCAAATGTGAAAGATTTCCAGAAGATGGATCATCTGAATCATTTTGCAGGAACTTTTGTTGCCACGGAGAATAATCAGACTCTGCGGCACCGTAATAGCCACGCCCTTTGAAGGAAAGTCGTAAAAATAGGGATAGAGTAAGATCAATGTCTTGAGTCTTTTCTAGCCAATTTTCAATCAGATTCGTTAAAAGGGCTACGTGCAGTACGTCAAAATGTAAAAAATGATATTGATTGGCGCAAGGTGTATAACTGAATATAAACATATAGATGTCTTCAGGTACAGACTCTTTATGTACATGTGAAGTTTTGGATTTTTAGCAGCATGTGCAGGAGAGTTATTAAGCATTTTGTCCATTGCGGCGAAGGAAATCTTAAGTGAAAACTTTGATGCCCCGCCCCCGTCATATAGTATTTCGGAAACAAAAAATTTTAGCCCCAGTGTTTGTCCCAGGTCTTCAGATGCTACAGACAGAATTTTAAGGCAATCAGATGAAGCCTTTAGGATCAGGGTGCAAAAGAATGACCCCTGTAAACATGCAAAAAAGGGCAAAAGTCGGACTTTCAAAAATTCATAACTCACTTCCTGTTCATATTAGACGTTAAAATATCAAATTTTTCGCCATGCCCGATGAGACTGCCAAGTTTGGTGAGTTTTTGTGCATGTTTCGGGGGTCAAAAATGCGATCGAACAATCGGAAAAATAATAATAATAATAATTTCTACAAAAACAATAGGGACTTCGCAGCGGTCGCTGCTCAGGCCCTAATAATAATAATAATAATAATAATAAAAGTAATAATATTTTCTACAAAAACAATAGGGACCTCGCCGCGGTCGCTGCTCGGGCCCCAATAATAATTTCTACACAAAGTCCATTGTGGTGACCCGCCCCCTTTTAAGTAAATTCAAAATGGCCGACTTCCTGTAAAACCTAGCTCATTGCTCCAAGAGACTTTTTTGTAGGTCTTGGTCTTATACATACAGTGAACCCTCGCTACTTCGCGGTTCACCTTTCGCGGGTTCAGTGCTTCGCGGGTCTAAAAAATATTCGGGGGCATTGTAGTTTCGCCGAGCGGCACGATGGGGCGCTGGAGCGGTTAGACGGCCGGCGTGCGCCGAAGAAGAGCGTGGGCGAAGAGGAGAGTGGACGAAGAAGAGCACGTTCCCCCGGACACGATCGGTGGCGACGTTTCGCGCGGTTCGGACCGTACCAGAGCTCCGGCCAGCGTGCGTGGCAGTTAAGCCGTAGAGGAGCACCTTCCCCGGGCACGGGCGGTGCCAAGCGGCCCCTAAGTTTAACCGAATGGAAGCTCCGGAGGAGGAGGGCATGCTCGCGTCACAGTAAACCGAAGAGGAGCACCGTCCCCGGGCACGGGCGGTTCCAAGCGGCCCCTAAGTTTAACCGAATGGAAGCTCCGGAGGAGGAGGGCATGCTCGCGTCACAGTAAGCCGAAGAGGAGCACCTTCCCCGGGCACGGGCGGTGCCAAGCGGCCCCTAAGTTTAACCGAATGGAATCTCCGGGGGAGGAGGACGGGCGTGTGTCACAGTTAAGCCAAATTGGAGCACCTCTTCTGCCCGGGCACGAGCGGAGCGCGAGGCTGTCAGTTATGAATGAATAAATGAATAAATAAATAAAGAATGCCACCTTTCATTTCACAGGGCACACCGGACGGCGTACCAGCAGGTAAAAGTCGGAGTAATTAAATAAATACAAAAAGAATGGCTGGGGAATAAAAAAATAATACGTTTTAATAATAATTTGGTTTTTTTGTTATAACATGAATTTCACTCTCTCTCTCCCCGTATATATATATATATATTTATATATATATATATATATATATATATATATATATATATATATATATATATATATATATATATATATATATATTTATATATTTATTGTATATATTGTATATTTTTTTTAAGCATTTTTGAAGGTGCGCCGCTACTTCGCGGATTTTCAGTTTTCGCGGGTGGTCTCGGTCCCCATTAACCGCGATAACCGAGGGTTCACTGTACTCCATAAAATTTACAAAAAGCGAGGTGAAACACTCAACCAGAGCTGCTTTTTTTTAACATTTCTCGAGGGCCATGGCGAGCCATTTCAAAAAAGCTGCACAACTAACGTATAAAATATTGATAAATTTGCTCGGCCTGATGTGTGTGTAAAGTTTTACGAGTTGTCGTTCATATTTAGAACCTCATAATCAGCTTTGTTTTATTGCCGAACAGTGCAATGCCACTCCCACAACTTTTCACGAAAAATCACGAATTTCGTATTGTGACATCCTCATGGCCGAAACAGTCATCCGAGCATATATGAGGGCGACCTTGTTGAGTTGCACGGAGAAAAACATCCAAGAAAATAACTTGTATTAGCTTTTACCAGTTGGTGGCGCTACTACTACAATGTAAAATAAGTTGGTAGATGTCTTCAGGGCTGAAGTATCCTCAAATGTGTACAACTTCGAGAAGATAGGATCATCTGAGTCATGTTGCCGGAGCTTTTGTTGCCACAGAGTACAATCGGACTTTTCAGCACCTTAATAGCCACGCCTTTTGCCAAAACGTCACAAAATTCGGCAGAGAGTAAGATCATTGTCTTGAGTCTTTTCTGACTAATTTTCAGTCGGATTCGTCAAAAGGGCACCGTGCAGTACGTGAAAATTAAAATAAAAAAAAATTTTTGATTCCACTTGGCGGCACTGTGTGTATAACAAAATAATAACATTAAGATGTCTTCAGGTCGGGACGTTTTATTTACAGGTGAAGGTTTGGATTTTTAGGAGCATGTGCAGGGGAGTTATTAAGCATTCATTTATTTGTATTAGGTTCATTTTGTCTTCTTATTATTGATATTTGACTGATTCATTAAAAGCAGACAATTATGTTTTAGGTTAATTTTTTACCTGACATGTTTTGGCGAGTCTTTCGCCTTCTTCAGAGTGTCGCATGATGGTGTCTTGAGACCCGTCTATATCAGCTGATGTTCCATGAGGGTGTGACTTACCTGTCAAAAAAAAGAAAAAATCAGAGCAGTAAAAGAACAAGCACAACATGAACATTACAAATCAGCAATCACTGACCACTGCAAAAGGGAAAACCACATCATGGACCGGGAGAAGGGCAGGGTCATCCGCACAGAAGAGAACAAACAACAGCGCTGGATCAGAGAGGCCATTGAGATCTGCAAGCGAGGCATAAAAACCATGAACAGAGACAAGGGAGCCTTCATCCTCTCTACCACCTGGACCAGCATCTTGGCGGAGTGAACGGACAGCGGGGGGCGTGACTTGCCTTCATTCTTGTGACAGGTAAGTCACGCCCTCATGGAACATCAGCTGATAAAGACGGGTCACAAGACAGCATCATGTGACACTCTGAAGAAGGCGAAAGACTTTTGTATTGTGACATGCTCAAGGCCTAAACACTCATCCGAGCAAATATAAGGTAGATTTTGTTCACCTGCCCGGAGAAAAACATCAACGAAAATAATTTGTATTTGTTTTAACCAGTTGGTGGCGCTACCACTGCGATCAAAAATAAGTTGGCAGCCGTCTTCAGGGCCTGAATATCCTCAAATGTGAAAGATTTCCAGAAGATGGATCATCTGAATCATTTTGCAGGAACTTTTGTTGCCACGGAGAATAATCAGACTCTGCGGCACCGTAATAGCCACGCCCTTTGAAGGAAAGTCATAAAAATAGGGATAGAGTAAGATCAATGTCTTGAGTCTTTTCTAGCCAATTTTCAATCGGATTCGTTAAAAGGGCACCATGCAGTACGTCAAAATGTAAAAAATGATATTGATTGGCGCAAGGTGTATAACTGAATATAAACATATAGATGTCTTCAGGTACAGACTCTTTATGTACATGTGAAGTTTTGGATTTTTAGCAGCATGTGCAGGAGAGTTATTAAGCATTTTGTCCATTGCGGCGAAGGAAATCTTAAGTGAAAACTTTGAAGCCCCGCCCCCGTCATATAGTATTTCGGAAACAAAAAATTTTAGCCCCAGTGTTTGTCCCAGGTCTTCAGATGCTACAGACAGAATTTTAAGGCAATCAGATGAAGCCTTTAGGATCAGGGTGCAAAAGAATGACCCCTGTAAACATGCAAAAAAGGGCAAAAGTCGGACTTTCAAAAATTCATAACTCACTTCCTGTTCATATTAGACGTTAAAATATCAAATTTTTCGCCATGCCCGATGAGTCTGCCAAGTTTGGTGAGTTTTTGTGCATGTTTCGGGGGTCAAAAATGCGATCGAACAATCGGAAAAATAATAATAATAATAATTTCTACAAAAACAATAGGGACTTCGCAGCGGTCGCTGCTCAGGCCCTAATAATAATAATAATAATAATAATAAAAGTAATAATGTTTTCTACAAAAACAATAGGGACCTCGCCGCGGTCGCTGCTCGGGCCCCAATAATAATTTCTACACAAAGTCCATTGTGGTGACCCGCCCCCTTTTAAGTAAATTCAAAATGGCCGACTTCCTGTAAAACCTAGCTCATTGCTCCAAGAGACTTTTTTGTAGGTCTTGGTCTTATACATACAGTGAACCCTCGCTACTTCGCGGTTCACCTTTCGCGGGTTCAGTGCTTCGCGGGTCTAAAAAATATTCGGGGGCATTGTAGTTTCGCCGAGCGGCACGACGGGGCGCTGGAGCGGTTAGACGGCCGGCGTGCGCCGAAGAAGAGCGTGGGCGAAGAGGAGAGTGGACGAAGAAGAGCACGTTCCCCCGGAAACAATCGGTGGCGACGTTTCGCGCGGTTCGGACCGTACCAGAGCTCCGGCCGGCGTGCGTGGCAGTTAAGCCGTAGAGGAGCACCTTCCCCGGGCACGGGCGGTTCCAAGTGGCCCCTAAGTTTAACCGAATGGAAGCTCCGGAGGAGGAGGGCATGCTCGCGTCACAGTAAGCCGAAGAGGAGCACCTTCCCCGGGCACGGGCGGTGCCAAGCGGCCCCTAAGTTTAACCGAATGGAAGCTCCGGGGGAGGAGGGCGGGCGTGTGTCACAGTTAAGCCAAATTGGAGCACCTCTTCTACCCGGGCACGAGCGGAGCGCGAGGCTGTCAGTTATGAATGAATAAATGAATAAATAAATAAAGAATGCCACCTTTCATTTCACAGGGCACACCGGACGGCGTACCAGCAGGTAAAAGTCGGAGTAATTAAATAAATACTAAAAGAATGGCTGGGGAATAAAAAAATAATACGTTTTAATAATAATTTGGTTTTTTTGTTATAACATGAATTTCACTCTCTCTCTCCCCGTATATATATATATATATATATATATATATATATATATATATATATATATATATATATATATATATTTATTATATATATTGTATATTTTTTTTAAGCATTTTTGAAGGTGCGCCGCTACTTCGCGGATTTTCAGTTTTCGCGGGTGGTCTCGGTCCCCATTAACCGCGATAACCGAGGGTTCACTGTACTCCATAAAATTTACAAAAAGCGAGGTGAAACACTCAACCAGAGCTGCTTTTTTTAACATTTCTCGAGGGCCATGGCGAGCCATTTCAAAAAAGCTGCACAACTAACGTATAAAATATTGATAAATTTGCTCGGCCTGATGTGTGTGTAAAGTTTTACGAGTTGTCGTTCATATTTAGAACCTCATAATCAGCTTTGTTTTATTGCCGAACAGTGCAATGCCACTCCCACAACTTTTCACGAAAAAGGACGAATTTCGTATTGTGACATCCTCATGGCCGAAACAGTCATCCGAGCATATATGAGGGCGACCTTGTTGAGTTGCACGGAGAAAAACATCCAAGAAAATAACTTGTATTAGCTTTTACCAGTTGGTGGCGCTACTACTACGATGTAAAATAAGTTGGTAGATGTCTTCAGGGCTGAAGTATCCTCAAATGTGTACAACTTCGAGAAGATAGGATCATCTGAGTCATGTTGCCGGAGCTTTTGTTGCCACAGAGTACAATCGGACTTTTCAGCACCTTAATAGCCACGCCTTTTGCCAAAACGTCACAAAATTCGGCAGAGAGTAAGATCATTGTCTTGAGTCTTTTCTGACTAATTTTCAGTCGGATTCGTCAAAAGGGCACCGTGCAGTACGTGAAAATTAAAATAAAAACAAATTTTTGATTCCACTTGGCGGCACTGTGTGTATAACAAAATAATAACATTACGATGTCTTCAGGTCGGGACGTTTTATTTACAGGTGAAGGTTTGGATTTTTAGGAGCATGTGCAGGGGAGTTATTAAGCATTCATTTATTTGTATTAGGTTCATTTTGTCTTCTTATTATTGATATTTGACTGATTCATTAAAAGCAGACAATTATGTTTTAGGTTAATTTTTTACCTGACATGTTTCGGCGAGTCTTTCGCCTTCTTCAGAGTGTCGCATGATGGTGTCTTGAGCTGATGTTCCATGAGGGTGTGACTTACCTGTCAAAAAAATGAAAAAAATCAGAGCAGTAAAAGAACAAGCACAACATGAACATTACAAATCAGCAATCACTGACCACTGCAAAAGGGAAAACCACATCATGGACCGGGAGAAGGGCAGGGTCATCCGCACAGAAGAGAACAAACAACAGCGCTGGATCAGAGAGGCCATTGAGATCTGCAAGCGAGGCATAAAAACCATGAACAGAGACAAGGGAGCCTTCATCCTCTCTACCACCTGGACCAGCATCTTGGCGGAGTGAACGGACAGCGGGGGGCGTGACTTGCCTTCATTCTTGTGACAGGTAAGTCACGCCCTCATGGAACATCAGCTGATAAAGACGGGTCACAAGACAGCATCATGTGACACTCTGAAGAAGGCGAAAGACTTTCGTATTGTGACATGCTCAAGGCCTAAACACTCATCCGAGCAAATATAAGGTAGATTTTGTTCACCTGCCCGGAGAAAAACATCAACGAAAATAATTTGTATTTGTTTTAACCAGTTGGTGGCGCTACCACTGCGATCAAAAATAAGTTGGCAGCCGTCTTCAGGGCCTGAATATCCTCAAATGTGAAAAATTTCGAGAAGATGGATCATCTGAATCATTTTGCAGGAACTTTTGTTGCCACGGAGAATAATCAGACTCTGCGGCACCGTAATAGCCACGCCCTTCGAAGGAAAGTCACAAAAATAGGGATAGAGTAAGATCAATGTCTTGAGTCTTTTCTAGCCAATTTTCAATCAGATTCGTTAAAAGGGCACCGTGCAGTACGTAAAAATGTAAAAAATGATATTGATTGGCGCAAGGTGTATAACTGAATATAAACATATAGATGTCTTCAGGTACAGACTTTTTATGTACATGTGAAGTTTTGGATTTTTAGCAGCATGTGCAGGAGAGTTATTAAGCATTTTGTCCATTGCGGCGAAGGAAATCTTAAGTGAAAACTTTGAAGCCCCGCCCCCGTCATATAGTATTTCGGAAACAAAAAATTTTAGCCCCAGTGTTTGTCCCAGGTCTTCAGATGCTACAGACAGAATTTTAAGGCAATCAGATGAAGCCTTTAGGATCAGGGTGCAAAAGAATGACCCCTGTAAACATGCAAAAAAGGGCAAAAGTCGGACTTTCAAAAATTCATAACTCACTTCCTGTTCATATTAGACGTTAAAATATCAAATTTTTCGCCATGCCCGATGAGACTGCCAAGTTTGGTGAGTTTTTGTGCATGTTTCGGGGGTCAAAAATGCGATCGAACAATCGGAAAAATAATAATAATAATAATTTCTACAAAAACAATAGGGACTTCGCAGCGGTCGCTGCTCAGGCCCTAATAATAATAATAATAATAATATTAATAATAATAAAAGTAATAATATTTTCTACAAAAACAATAGGGACCTCGCAGCCGTCGCAGCTCGGGCCCTAATAACAATTTCTAGAAAAACAATAGGGACCTCGCAGCGGTCACTGCTCGGGCCCTAATAATAATAATAATAAAAATAATAATAATTTCCACAAAAACAATGGGGACCTCGTAGCGGTCGCTGCTCAGGCCCTAATAATAATTTCTACAAAAACAATAGGGACCTCGCCGCCGTCGCTGCTCGGGCCCCAATAATAATTTCTACACAAAGTCCATTGTGGTGACCCGCCCCCTTTTAAGTAAATTCAAAATGGCCGACTTCCTGTAAAACCTAGCTCATTGCTCCAAGAGACTTTTTTGTAGGTCTTGGTCTTATACATACAGTGAACCCTCGCTACTTCGCGGTTCACCTTTCGCGGGTTCAGTGCTTCGCGGGTCTAAAAAATATTCGGGGGCATTGTAGTTTCGCCGAGCGGCACGACGGGGCGCTGGAGCGGTTAGACGGCCGGCGTGCGCCGAAGAAGAGCGTGGGCGAAGAGGAGAGTGGACGAAGAAGAGCACGTTCTCCCGGACACGATCGGTGGCGACGTTTCGCGCGGTTCGGACCGTACCAGAGCTCCGGCCGGCGTGCGTGGCAGTTAAGCCGTAGAGGAGCACCTTCCCCGGGCACGGGCGGTGCCAAGCGGCCCCTAAGTTTAACCGAATGGAAGCTCCGGAGGAGGAGGGCATGCTCGCGTCACAGTAAGCCGAAGAGGAGCACCTTCCCCGGGCACGGGCGGTTCCAAGCGGCCCCTAAGTTTAACCGAATGGAAGCTCCGGAGGAGGAGGGCATGCTCGCGTCACAGTAAGCCGAAGAGGAGCACCTTCCCCGGGCACGGGCGGTTCCAAGCGGCCCCTAAGTTTAACTGAATGGAAGCTCCGGAGGAGGAGGGCATGCTCGCGTCACAGTAAGCCGAAGAGGAGCACCTTCCCCGGGCACGGGCGGTGCCAAGCGGCCCCTAAGTTTAACCGAATGGAAGTTCCGGGGGAGGAGGGCGGGCGTGTGTCACAGTTAAGCCGAATTGGAGCACCTCTTCCGCCCGGGCACGAGCGGAGCGCGAGGCTGTCAGTTATGAATGAATAAATGAATAAATAAATAAAGAATGCCACCTTTCATTTCACAGGGCACACCGGACGGCGTACCAGCAGGTAAAAGTCGGAGTAATTAAATAAATACAAAAAGAATGGCTGGGGAATAAAAAAATAATACGTTTTAATAATAATTTGGTTTTTTTGTTATAAAATGAATTTCACTCTCTCTCTCCCCGTATATATATATATATATATATATATATATATATATATATATATATTTATTATATATATTGTATTTTTTTTTTAAGCATTTTTGAAGGTGCGCCGCTACTTCGCGGATTTTCAGTTTTCGCGGGTGGTCTCGGTCCCCATTAACCGCGATAACCGAGGGTTCACTGTACTCCATAAAATTTACAAAAAGCGAGGTGAAACACTCAATCAGGGCTGCTTTTTTGAACATTTCTCGAGGGCCATGGCGAGCCATTTCAAAAAAGCTGCACAACTAACGTATAAAATATTGATAAATTTGCTCGGCCTGATGTGTGTGTAAAGTTTCACGAGTTGTCGTTCATATTTAGAACCTCATAATCAGCGTTGTTTTATTGCCGAACAGTGCAATGCCACTCCCACAACTTTTCACGAAAAAGGACTAATTTCGTATTGTGACATCCTCATGGCCGAAACAGTCATCCGAGCATATATGAGGGCAACCTTGTTGAGTTGCACGGAGAAAAACATCCAAGAAAATAACTTGTATTAGCTTTTACCAGTTGGTGGCGCTACTACTACGATGAAAAATAAGTCGGTAGATGTCTTCAGGGCTGAAGTATCCTCAAATGTGTACAACTTCGAGAAGATAGGATCATCTGAGTCATGTTGCCGGAGTTTTTGTTGCCACAGAGTACAATCGGACTTTTCAGCACCTTAATAGCCACGCCTTTTGCCAAAACGTCACAAAATTCGGCAGAGAGTAAGATCATTGTCTTGAGTCTTTTCTGACTAATTTTCAGTCGGATTCGTCAAAAAGGCACCGTGCAGTACGTGAAAATTAAAATAAAAAAAATTTTTTGATTCCACTTGGCGGCGCTGTGTGTATAACAAAATAATAACATTAAGATGTCTTCAGGTCGGGACGTTTTATTTACAGGTGAAGGTTTGGATTTTTAGGAGCATGTGCAGGGGAATTATTAAGCATTCATTTATTTGTATTAGGTTCATTTTGTCTTCTTATTATTGATATTTGACTGATTCATTAAAAGCAGACAATTATGTTTTAGGTTAATTTTTTACCTGACATGTTTCGGCGAGTCTTTTGCCTTCTTCAGAGTGTCGCATGATGGTGTCTTGAGACCCGTCTTTATCAGCTGATGTTCCATGAGGGTGTGACTTACCTGTCAAAAAAATGAAAAAATCAGAGCAGTAAAAGAACAAGCACAACATGAACATTACAAATCAGCAATCACTGACCACTGCAAAAGGGAAAACCACATCATGGACCGGGAGAAGGGCAGGGTCATCCGCACCGAAGAGAACAAACAACAGCGCTGGATCAGAGAGGCCATTGAGATCTGCAAGCGAGGCATAAAAACCATGAACAGAGACAAGGGAGCCTTCATCCTCTCTACCACCTGGAGCAGCATTTTGGCGGAGTGAACGGACAGCGGGGGGCGTGACTTGCCTTCATTCTTGTGACAGGTAAGTCACGCCCTCATGGAACATCAGCTGATAAAGACGGGCCACAAGACACCATCATGTGACACTCTGAAGAAGGCGAAAGACTTTCGTATTGTGACATCCTCAAGGCCTAAACACTCATCCGAGCAAATGTAAGGTAGATTTTGTTCACCTGCCCGGAGAAAAAAATCAACGAAAATAATTTGTATTTGTTTTAACCAGTTGGTGGCGCTACCACTGCGATCAAAAATAACTTGGCAGCCGTCTTCAGGGCCTGAATATCCTCAAATGTGAAAAATTTCGAGAAGATGGATCATCTGAATCATTTTGCAGGAACTTTTGTTGCCACGGAGAATAATCAGACTCTGCGGCACCGTAATAGCCACGCCCTTCGAAGGAAAGTCACAAAAATAGGGATAGAGTAAGATCAATGTCTTGAGTCTTTTCTAGCCAATTTTCAATCAGATTCGTTAAAAGGGCACCGTGCAGTACGTCAAAATGTAAAAAATGATATTGATTGGCGCAAGGTGTATAACTGAATATAAACATATAGATGTCTTCAGGTACAGACTCTTTATGTACATGTGAAGTTTTGGATTTTTAGCAGCATGTGCAGGAATGTTATTAAGCATTTTGTCCATTGCGGCGAAGGAAATCTTAAGTGAAAACTTTGAAGCCCCGCCCCCGTCATATAGTATTTCGGAAACAAAAAATTTTAGCCCCAGTGTTTGTCCCAGGTCTTCAGATGCTACAGACAGAATTTTAAGGCAATCAGATGAAGCCTTTAGGATCAGGGTGCAAAAGAATGACCCCTGTAAACATGCAAAAAAGGGCAAAAGTCGGACTTTCAAAAATTCATAACTCACTTCCTGTTCATATTAGACGTTAAAATATCAAATTTTTCGCCATGCCCGATGAGACTGCCAAGTTTGGTGAGTTTTTGTGCATGTTTCGGGGGTCAAAAATGCGATCGAACAATCGGAAAAATAATAATAATAATAATTTCTACAAAAACAATAGGGACTTCGCAGCGGTCGCTGCTCAGGCCCTAATAATAATAATAATAATAATAATAAAAGTAATAATATTTTCTACAAAAACAATAGGGACCTCGCCGCGGTCGCGGCTCGGGCCCCAATAATAATTTCTACACAAAGTCCATTGTGGTGACCCGCCCCCTTTTAAGTAAATTCAAAATGGCCGACTTCCTGTAAAACCTAGCTCATTGCTCCAAGAGACTTTTTTGTAGGTCTTGGTCTTATACATACAGTGAACCCTCGCTACTTCGCGGTTCACCTTTCGCGGGTTCAGTGCTTCGCGGGTCTAAAAAATATTCGGGGGCATTGTAGTTTCGCCGAGCGGCACGACGGGGCGCTGGAGCGGTTAGACGGCCGGCGTGCGCCGAAGAAGAGCGTGGGCGAAGAGGAGAGTGGACGAAGAAGAGCACGTTCTCCCGGACACGATCGGTGGCGACGTTTCGCGCGGTTCGGACCGTACCAGAGCTCCGGCCAGCGTGCGTGGCAGTTAAGCCGTAGAGGAGCACCTTCCCCGGGCACGAGCGGTGCCAAGCGGCCCCTAAGTTTAACCGAATGGAAGCTCCGGAGGAGGAGGGCATGCTCGCGTCACAGTAAGCCGAAGAGGAGCACCTTCCCCGGGCACGGGCGGTTCCAAGCGGCCCCTAAGTTTAACCGAATGGAAGCTCCGGGGGAGGAGGGCGGGCGTGTGTCACAGTTAAGCCAAATTGGAGCACCTCTTCTGCCCGGGCACGAGCGGAGCGCGAGGCTGTCAGTTATGAATGAATAAATGAATAAATAAATAAAGAATGCCACCTTTCATTTCACAGGGCACACCGGACGGCGTACCAGCAGGTAAAAGTCGGAGTAATTAAATAAATACTAAAAGAATGGCTGGGGAATAAAAAAATAATACGTTTTAATAATAATTTGGTTTTTTTGTTATAACATGAATTTCACTCTCTCTCTCCCCGTATATATATATATATATATTTATCATATATATTGTATATTTTTTTTAAGCATTTTTGAAGGTGCGCCGCTACTTCGCGGATTTTCAGTTTTCGCGGGTGGTCTCGGTCCCCATTAACCGCGATAACCGAGGGTTCACTGTACTCCATAAAATTTACAAAAAGCGAGGTGAAACACTCAACCAGAGCTGCTTTTTTTAACATTTCTCGAGGGCCATGGCGAGCCATTTCAAAAAAGCTGCACAACTAACGTATAAAATATTGATAAATTTGCTCGGCCTGATGTGTGTGTAAAGTTTTACGAGTTGTCGTTCATATTTAGAACCTCATAATCAGCTTTGTTTTATTGCCGAACAGTGCAATGCCACTCCCACAACTTTTCACGAAAAAGGACGAATTTCGTATTGTGACATCCTCATGGCCGAAACAGTCATCCGAGCATATATGAGGGCGACCTTGTTGAGTTGCACGGAGAAAAACATCCAAGAAAATAACTTGTATTAGCTTTTACCAGTTGGTGGCGCTACTACTACGATGTAAAATAAGTTGGTAGATGTCTTCAGGGCTGAAGTATCCTCAAATGTGTACAACTTTGAGAAGATAAGATCATCTGAGTCATGTTGCCGGAGCTTTTGTTGCCACAGAGTACAATCGGACTTTTCAGCACCTTAATAGCCACGCCTTTTGCCAAAACGTCACAAAATTCGGCAGAGAGTAAGATCATTGTCTTGAGTCTTTTCTGACTAATTTTCAGTCGGATTCGTCAAAAGGGCACCGTGCAGTACGTGAAAATTAAAATAAAAACAAATTTTTGATTCCACTTGGCGGCACTGTGTGTATAACAAAATAATAACATTACGATGTCTTCAGGTCGGGACGTTTTATTTACAGGTGAAGGTTTGGATTTTTAGGAGCATGTGCAGGGGAGTTATTAAGCATTCATTTATTTGTATTAGGTTCATTTTGTCTTCTTATTATTGATATTTGACTGATTCATTAAAAGCAGACAATTATGTTTTAGGTTAATTTTTTACCTGACATGTTTCGGCGAGTCTTTCGCCTTCTTCAGAGTGTCGCATGATGGTGTCTTGAGCTGATGTTCCATGAGGGTGTGACTTACCTGTCAAAAAAATGAAAAAAATCAGAGCAGTAAAAGAACAAGCACAACATGAACATTACAAATCAGCAATCACTGACCACTGCAAAAGGGAAAACCACATCATGGACCGGGAGAAGGGCAGGGTCATCCGCACAGAAGAGAACAAACAACAGCGCTGGATCAGAGAGGCCATTGAGATCTGCAAGCGAGGCATAAAAACCATGAACAGAGACAAGGGAGCCTTCATCCTCTCTACCACCTGGACCAGCATCTTGGCGGAGTGAACGGACAGCGGGGGGCGTGACTTGCCTTCATTCTTGTGACAGGTAAGTCACGCCCTCATGGAACATCAGCTGATAAAGACGGGTCACAAGACAGCATCATGTGACACTCTGAAGAAGGCGAAAGACTTTTGTATTGTGACATGCTCAAGGCCTAAACACTCATCCGAGCAAATATAAGGTAGATTTTGTTCACCTGCCCGGAGAAAAACATCAACGAAAATAATTTGTATTTGTTTTAACCAGTTGGTGGCGCTACCACTGCGATCAAAAATAAGTTGGCAGCCGTCTTCAGGGCCTGAATATCCTCAAATGTGAAAAATTTCGAGAAGATGGATCATCTGAATCATTTTGCAGGAACTTTTGTTGCCACGGAGAATAATCAGACTCTGCGGCACCGTAATAGCCACGCCCTTCGAAGGAAAGTCACAAAAATAGGGATAGAGTAAGATCAATGTCTTGAGTCTTTTCTAGCCAATTTTCAATCAGATTCGTTAAAAGGGCACCGTGCAGTACGTCAAAATGTAAAAAATGATATTGATTGGCGCAAGGTGTATAACTGAATATAAACATATAGATGTCTTCAGGTACAGACTTTTTATGTACATGTGAAGTTTTGGATTTTTAGCAGCATGTGCAGGAGAGTTATTAAGCATTTTGTCCATTGCGGCGAAGGAAATCTTAAGTGAAAACTTTGAAGCCCCGCCCCCGTCATATAGTATTTCGGAAACAAAAAATTTTAGCCCCAGTGTTTGTCCCAGGTCTTCAGATGCTACAGACAGAATTTTAAGGCAATCAGATGAAGCCTTGAGGATCAGGGTGCAAAAGAATGACCCCTGTAAACATGCAAAAAAGGGCAAAAGTCGGACTTTCAAAAATTCATAACTCACTTCCTGTTCATATTAGACGTTAAAATATCAAATTTTTCGCCATGCCCGATGAGACTGCCAAGTTTGGTGAGTTTTTGTGCATGTTTCGGGGGTCAAAAATGCGATCGAACAATCGGAAAAATAATAATAATAATAATTTCTACAAAAACAATAGGGACTTCCCAGCGGTCGCTGCTCAGGCCCTAATAATAATAATAATAATATTAATAATAATAAAAGTAATAATATTTTCTACAAAAACAATAGGGACCTCGCAGCCGTCGCAGCTCGGGCCCTAATAACAATTTCTAGAAAAACAATAGGGACCTCGCAGCGGTCACTGCTCGGGCCCTAATAATAATAATAATAAAAATAATAATAATTTCCACAAAAACAATGGGGACCTCGTAGCGGTCGCTGCTCAGGCCCTAATAATAATTTCTACAAAAACAATAGGGACCTCGCCGCCGTCGCTGCTCGGGCCCCAATAATAATTTCTACACAAAGTCCATTGTGGTGACTCGCCCCCTTTTAAGTAAATTCAAAATGGCCGACTTCCTGTAAAACCTAGCTCATTGCTCCAAGAGACTTTTTTGTAGGTCTTGGTCTTATACATACAGTGAACCCTCGCTACTTCGCGGTTCACCTTTCGCGGGTTCAGTGCTTCGCGGGTCTAAAAAATATTCGGGGGCATTGTAGTTTCGCCGAGCGGCACGACGGGGCGCTGGAGCGGTTAGACGGCCGGCGTGCGCCGAAGAAGAGCGTGGGCGAAGAGGAGAGTGGACGAAGAAGAGCACGTTCTCCCGGACACGATCGGTGGCGACGTTTCGCGCGGTTCGGACCGTACCAGAGCTCCGGCCGGCGTGCGTGGCAGTTAAGCCGTAGAGGAGCACCTTCCCCGGGCACGGGCGGTGCCAAGCGGCCCCTAAGTTTAACCGAATGGAAGCTCCGGAGGAGGAGGGCATGCTCGCGTCACAGTAAGCCGAAGAGGAGCACCTTCCCCGGGCACGGGCGGTTCCAAGCGGCCCCTAAGTTTAACTGAATGGAAGCTCCGGAGGAGGAGGGCATGCTCGCGTCACAGTAAGCCGAAGAGGAGCACCTTCCCCGGGCACGGGCGGTGCCAAGCGGCCCCTAAGTTTAACCGAATGGAAGTTCCGGGGGAGGAGGGCGGGCGTGTGTCACAGTTAAGCCGAATTGGAGCACCTCTTCCGCCCGGGCACGAGCGGAGCGCGAGGCTGTCAGTTATGAATGAATAAATGAATAAATAAATAAAGAATGCCACCTTTCATTTCACAGGGCACACCGGACGGCGTACCAGCAGGTAAAAGTCGGAGTAATTAAATAAATACAAAAAGAATGGCTGGGGAATAAAAAAATAATACGTTTTAATAATAATTTGGTTTTTTTGTTATAAAATGAATTTCACTCTCTCTCTCCCCGTATATATATATATATATATATATATATATATATATATTTATTATATATATTGTATATTTTTTTTAAGCATTTTTGAAGGTGCGCCGCTACTTCGCGGATTTTCAGTTTTCGCGGGTGGTCTCGGTCCCCATTAACCGCGATAACCGAGGGTTCACTGTACTCCATAAAATTTACAAAAAGCGAGGTGAAACACTCAACCAGAGCTGCTTTTTTTTAACATTTCTCGAGGGCCATGGCGAGCCATTTCAAAAAAGCTGCACAACTAACGTATAAAATATTGATAAATTTGCTCGGCCTGATGTGTGTGTAAAGTTTCACGAGTTGTCGTTCATATTTAGAACCTCATAATCAGCGTTGTTTTATTGCCGAACAGTGCAATGCCACTCCCACAACTTTTCACGAAAAAGGACTAATTTCGTATTGTGACATCCTCATGGCCGAAACAGTCATCCGAGCATATATGAGGGCGACCTTGTTGAGTTGCACGGAGAAAAACATCCAAGAAAATAACTTGTATTAGCTTTTACCAGTTGGTGGCGCTACTACTACGATGTAAAATAAGTTGGTAGATGTCTTCAGGGCTGAAGTATCCTCAAAAGTGTACAACTTCGAGAAGATAGGATCATCTGAGTCATGTTGCCGGAGCTTTTGTTGCCACAGAGTACAATCGGACTTTTCAGCACCTTAATAGCCACGCCTTTTGCCAAAACGTCACAAAATTCGGCAGAGAGTAAGATCATTGTCTTGAGTCTTTTCTGACTAATTTTCAGTCGGATTCGTCAAAAGGGCACCGTGCAGTACGTGAAAATTAAAATTAAAAAAAATTTTTGATTCCACTTGGCGGCACTGTGTGTATAACAAAATAATAACATTAAGATGTCTTCAGGTCGGGACGTTTTATTTACAGGTGAAGGTTTGGATTTTTAGGAGCATGTGCAGGGGAGTTATTAAGCATTCATTTATTTGTATTAGGTTCATTTTGTCTTCTTATTATTGATATTTGACTGATTCATTAAAAGCAGACAATTATGTTTTAGGTTAATTTTTTACCTGACATGTTTCGGCGAGTCTTTCGCCTTCTTCAGAGTGTCGCATGATGGTGTCTTGAGACCCGTCTTTATCAGCTGATGTTCCATGAGGGTGTGACTTACCTGTCAAAAAAATGAAAAAAATCAGAGCAGTAAAAGAACAAGCACAACATGAACATTACAAATCAGCAATCACTGACCACTGCAAAAGGGAAAACCACATCATGGACCGGGAGAAGGGCAGGGTCATCCGCACAGAAGAGAACAAACAACAGCGCTGGATCAGAGAGGCCATTGAGATCTGCAAGCGAGGCATAAAAACCATGAACAGAGACAAGGGAGCCTTCATCCTCTCTACCACCTGGACCAGCATCTTGGCGGAGTGAACGGACAGCGGGGGGCGTGACTTGCCTTCATTCTTGTGACAGGTAAGTCACGCCCTCATGGAACATCAGCTGATAAAGACGGGTCACAAGACAGCATCATGTGACACTCTGAAGAAGGCGAAAGACTTTCGTATTGTGACATGCTCAAGGCCTAAACACTCATCCGAGCAAATATAAGGTAGATTTTGTTCACCTGCCCGGAGAAAAACATCAACGAAAATAATTTGTATTTGTTTTAACCAGTTGGTGGCGCTACCACTGCGATCAAAAATAAGTTGGCAGCCGTCTTCAGGGCCTGAATATCCTCAAATGTGAAAAATTTTCGAGAAGATGGATCATCTGAATCATTTTGCAGGAACTTTTGTTGCCACGGAGAATAATCAGACTCTGCGGCACCGTAATAGCCACGCCCTTCGAAGGAAAGTCACAAAAATAGGGATAGAGTAAGATCAATGTCTTGAGTCTTTTCTAGCCAATTTTCAATCAGATTCGTTAAAAGGGCACCGTGCAGTACGTCAAAATGTAAAAAATGATATTGATTGGCGCAAGGTGTATAACTGAATATAAACATATAGATGTCTTCAGGTACAGACTTTTTATGTACATGTGAAGTTTTGGATTTTTAGCAGCATGTGCAGGAGAGTTATTAAGCATTTTGTCCATTGCGGCGAAGGAAATCTTAAGTGAAAACTTTGAAGCCCCGCCCCCGTCATATAGTATTTCGGAAACAAAACATTTTTAGCCCCAGTGTTTGTCCCAGGTCTTCAGATGCTACAGACAGAATTTTAAGGCAATCAGATGAAGCCTTTAGGATCAGGGTGCAAAAGAATGACCCCTGTAAACATGCAAAAAAGGGCAAAAGTCGGACTTTCAAAAATTCATAACTCACTTCCTGTTCATATTAGACGTTAAAATATCAAATTTTTCGCCATGCCCGATGAGACTGCCAAGTTTGGTGAGTTTTTGTGCATGTTTCGGGGGTCAAAAATGCGATCGAACAATCGGAAAAATAATAATAATAATAATTTCTACAAAAACAATAGGGACTTCGCAGCGGTCGCTGTTTAGGCCCTAATAATAATAATAATAATATTAATAATAATAAAAGTAATAATATTTTCTACAAAAACAATAGGGACCTCGCAGCCGTCGCAGCTCGGGCCCTAATAACAATTTCTAGAAAAACAATAGGGACCTCGCAGCGGTCACTGCTCGGGCCCTAATAATAATAATAATAAAAATAATAATAATTTCCACAAAAACAATGGGGACCTCGTAGCGGTCGCTGCTCAGGCCCTAATAATAATTTCTACAAAAACAATAGGGACCTCGCCGCCGTCGCTGCTCGGGCCCCAATAATAATTTCTACACAAAGTCCATTGTGGTGACCCGCCCCCTTTTAAGTAAATTCAAAATGGCCGACTTCCTGTAAAACCTAGCTCATTGCTCCAAGAGACTTTTTTGTAGGTCTTGGTCTTATACATACAGTGAACCCTCGCTACTTCGCGGTTCACCTTTCGCGGGTTCAGTGCTTCGCGGGTCTAAAAAATATTCGGGGGCATTGTAGTTTCGCCGAGCGGCACGACGGGGCGCTGGAGCGGTTAGACGGCCGGCGTGCGCCGAAGAAGAGCGTGGGCGAAGAGGAGAGTGGACGAAGAAGAGCACGTTCTCCCGGACACAATCGGTGGCGACGTTTCGCGCGGTTCGGACCGTACCAGAGCTCCGGCCGGCGTGCGTGGCAGTTAAGCCGTAGAGGAGCACCTTCCCCGGGCACGGGCGGTGCCAAGCGGCCCCTAAGTTTAACCGAATGGAAGCTCCGGAGGAGGAGGGCATGCTCGCGTCACAGTAAGCCGAAGAGGAGCACCTTCCCCGGGCACGGGCGGTTCCAAGCGGCCCCTAAGGTTAACCGAATGGAAGCTCCGGAGGAGGAGGGCATGCTCGCGTCACAGTAAGCCGAAGAGGAGCACCTTCCCCGGGCACGGGCGGTTCCAAGCGGCCCCTAAGTTTAACTGAATGGAAGCTCCGGAGGAGGAGGGCATGCTCGCGTCACAGTAAGCCGAAGAGGAGCACCTTCCCCGGGCACGGGCGGTGCCAAGCGGCCCCTAAGTTTAACCGAATGGAAGTTCCGGGGGAGGAGGGCGGGCGTGTGTCACAGTTAAGCCGAATTGGAGCACCTCTTCCGCCCGGGCACGAGCGGAGCGCGAGGCTGTCAGTTATGAATGAATAAATGAATAAATAAATAAAGAATGCCACCTTTCATTTCACAGGGCACACCGGACGGCGTACCAGCAGGTAAAAGTCGGAGTAATTAAATAAATACTAAAAGAATGGCTGGGGAATAAAAAAATAATACGTTTTAATAATAATTTGGTTTTTTTGTTATAACATGAATTTCACTCTCTCTCTCCCCGTATATATATATATATATATATATATATATATATATATATATATATATTTATTTATTATATATATTGTATATTTTTTTTAAGCATTTTTGAAGGTGCGCCGCTACTTCGCGGATTTTCAGTTTTCGCGGGTGGTCTCGGTCCCCATTAACCGCGATAACCGAGGGTTCACTGTACTCCATAAAATTTACAAAAAGCGAGGTGAAACACTCAACCAGAGCTGCTTTTTTTAAACATTTCTCGAGGGCCATGGCGAGCCATTTCAAAAAAGCTGCACAACTAACTTATAAAATATTGATAAATTTGCTCGGCCTGATGTGTGTGTAAAGTTTTACGAGTTGTCGTTCATATTTAGAACCTCATAATCAGCTTTGTTTTATTGCCGAACAGTGCAATGCCACTCCCACAACTTTTCACGAAAAATCACGAATTTCGTATTGTGACATCCTCATGGCCGAAACAGTCATCCGAGCATATATGAGGGCGACCTTGTTGAGTTGCACGGAGAAAAACATCCAAGAAAATAACTTGTATTAGCTTTTACCAGTTGGTGGCGCTACTACTACGATGTAAAATAAGTTGGTAGATGTCTTCAGGGCTGAAGTATCCTCAAATGTGTACAACTTCGAGAAGATAGGATCATCTGAGTCATGTTGCCGGAGCTTTTGTTGCCACAAAGTACAATCGGACTTTTCAGCACCTTAATAGCCACGCCTTTTGCCAAAACGTCACAAAATTCGGCAGAGAGTAAGATCATTGTCTTGAGTCTTTTCTGACTAATTTTCAGTCGGATTCGTCCAAAGGGCACCGTGCAGTACGTGAAAATTAAAATAAAAACAAATTTTTGATTCCACTTGGCGGCACTGTGTGTATAACAAAATAATAACATTAAGATGTCTTCAGGTCGGGACGTTTTATTTACAGGTGAAGGTTTGGATTTTTAGGAGCATGTGCAGGGGAGTTATTAAGCATTCATTTATTTGTATTAGGTTCATTTTGTCTTCTTATTATTGATATTTGACTGATTCATTAAAAGCAGACAATTATGTTTTAGGTTAATTTTTTACCTGACATGTTTCGGCGAGTCTTTCGCCTTCTTCAGAGTGTCGCATGATGGTGTCTTGAGCTGATGTTCCATGAGGGTGTGACTTACCTGTCAAAAAAATGAAAAAAATCAGAGCAGTAAAAGAACAAGCACAACATGAACATTACAAATCAGCAATCACTGACCACTGCAAAAGGGAAAACCACATCATGGACCGGGAGAAGGGCAGGGTCATCCGCACAGAAGAGAACAAACAACAGCGCTGGATCAGAGAGGCCATTGAGATCTGCAAGCGAGGCATAAAAACCATGAACAGAGACAAGGGAGCCTTCATCCTCTCTACCACCTGGACCAGCATCTTGGCAGAGTGAACGGACAGCGGGGGGCGTGACTTGCCTTCATTCTTGTGACAGGTAAGTCACGCCCTCATGGAACATCAGCTGATAAAGACGGGTCACAAGACACCATCATGTGACACTCTGAAGAAGGCGAAAGACTTTCGTATTGTGACATGCTCAAGGCCTAAACACTCATCCGAGCAAATATAAGGTAGATTTTGTTCACCTGCCCGGAGAAAAACATCAACGAAAATAATTTGTATTTGTTTTAACCAGTTGGTGGCGCTACCACTGCGATCAAAAATAAGTTGGCAGCCGTCTTCAGGGCCTGAATATCCTCAAATGTGAAAAATTTCGAGAAGATGGATCATCTGAATCATTTTGCAGGAACTTTTGTTGCCACGGAGAATAATCAGACTCTGCGGCACCGTAATAGCCACGCCCTTCGAAGGAAAGTCACAAAAATAGGGATAGAGTAAGATCAATGTCTTGAGTCTTTTCTAGCCAATTTTCAATCAGATTCGTTAAAAGGGCACCGTGCAGTACGTCAAAATGTAAAAAATGATATTGATTGGCGCAAGGTGTATAACTGAATATAAACATATAGATGTCTTCAGGTACAGACTTTTTATGTACATGTGAAGTTTTGGATTTTTAGCAGCATGTGCAGGAGAGTTATTAAGCATTTTGTCCATTGCGGCGAAGGAAATCTTAAGTGAAAACTTTGAAGCCCCGCCCCCGTCATATAGTATTTCGGAAACAAAAAATTTTAGCCCCAGTGTTTGTCCCAGGTCTTCAGATGCTACAGACAGAATTTTAAGGCAATCAGATGAAGCCTTGAGGATCAGGGTGCAAAAGAATGACCCCTGTAAACATGCAAAAAAGGGCAAAAGTCGGACTTTCAAAAATTCATAACTCACTTCCTGTTCATATTAGACGTTAAAATATCAAATTTTTCGCCATGCCCGATGAGACTGCCAAGTTTGGTGAGTTTTTGTGCATGTTTCGGGGGTCAAAAATGCGATCGAACAATCGGAAAAATAATAATAATAATAATTTCTACAAAAACAATAGGGACTTCGCAGCGGTCGCTGCTCAGGCCCTAATAATAATAATAATAATATTAATAATAATAAAAGTAATAATATTTTCTACAAAAACAATAGGGACCTCGCAGCCGTCGCAGCTCGGGCCCTAATAACAATTTCTAGAAAAACAATAGGGACCTCGCAGCGGTCACTGCTCGGGCCCTAATAATAATAATAATAAAAATAATAATAATTTCCACAAAAACAATGGGGACCTCGTAGCGGTCGCTGCTCAGGCCCTAATAATAATTTCTACAAAAACAATAGGGACCTCGCCGCCGTCGCTGCTCGGGCCCCAATAATAATTTCTACACAAAGTCCATTGTGGTGACTCGCCCCCTTTTAAGTAAATTCAAAATGGCCGACTTCCTGTAAAACCTAGCTCATTGCTCCAAGAGACTTTTTTGTAGGTCTTGGTCTTATACATACAGTGAACCCTCGCTACTTCGCGGTTCACCTTTCGCGGGTTCAGTGCTTCGCGGGTCTAAAAAATATTCGGGGGCATTGTAGTTTCGCCGAGCGGCACGACGGGGCGCTGGAGCGGTTAGACGGCCGGCGTGCGCCGAAGAAGAGCGTGGGCGAAGAGGAGAGTGGACGAAGAAGAGCACGTTCTCCCGGACACGATCGGTGGCGACGTTTCGCGCGGTTCGGACCGTACCAGAGCTCCGGCCGGCGTGCGTGGCAGTTAAGCCGTAGAGGAGCACCTTCCCCGGGCACGGGCGGTTCCAAGCGGCCCCTAAGGTTAACCGAATGGAAGCTCCGGAGGAGGAGGGCATGCTCGCGTCACAGTAAGCCGAAGAGGAGCACCTTCCCCGGGCACGGGCGGTTCCAAGCGGCCCCTAAGTTTAACTGAATGGAAGCTCCGGAGGAGGAGGGCATGCTCGCGTCACAGTAAGCCGAAGAGGAGCACCTTCCCCGGGCACGGGCGGTGCCAAGCGGCCCCTAAGTTTAACCGAATGGAAGTTCCGGGGGAGGAGGGCGGGCGTGTGTCACAGTTAAGCCGAATTGGAGCACCTCTTCCGCCCGGGCACGAGCGGAGCGCGAGGCTGTCAGTTATGAATGAATAAATGAATAAATAAATAAAGAATGCCACCTTTCATTTCACAGGGCACACCGGACGGCGTACCAGCAGGTAAAAGTCGGAGTAATTAAATAAATACTAAAAGAATGGCTGGGGAATAAAAAAATAATACGTTTTAATAATAATTTGGTTTTTTTGTTATAACATGAATTTCACTCTCTCTCTCCCCGTATATATATATATATATATATGTATATATATATATATATATATATATATATATATATATATATATTATATATATTGTATATTTTTTTTAAGCATTTTTGAAGGTGCGCCGCTACTTCGCGGATTTTCAGTTTTCGCGGGTGGTCTCGGTCCCCATTAACCGCGATAACCGAGGGTTCACTGTACTCCATAAAATTTACAAAAAGCGAGGTGAAACACTCAACCAGAGCTGCTTTTTTTAAACATTTCTCGAGGGCCATGGCGAGCCATTTCAAAAAAGCTGCACAACTAACGTATAAAATATTGATAAATTTGCTCGGCCTGATGTGTGTGTAAAGTTTTACGAGTTGTCGTTCATATTTAGAACCTCATAATCAGCTTTGTTTTATTGCCGAACAGTGCAATGCCACTCCCACAACTTTTCACGAAAAATCACGAATTTCGTATTGTGACATCCTCATGGCCGAAACAGTCATCCGAGCATATATGAGGGCGACCTTGTTGAGTTGCACGGAGAAAAACATCCAAGAAAATAACTTGTATTAGCTTTTACCAATTGGTGGCGCTACTACTACGATGTAAAATAAGTTGGTAGATGTCTTCAGGGCTGAAGTATCCTCAAATGTGTACAACTTCGAGAAGATAGGATCATCTGAGTCATGTTGCCGGAGCTTTTGTTGCCACAGAGTACAATCGGACTTTTCAGCACCTTAATAGCCACGCCTTTTGCCAAAACGTCACAAAATTCGGCAGAGAGTAAGATCATTGTCTTGAGTCTTTTCTGACTAATTTTCAGTCGGATTCGTCAAAAGGGCACCGTGCAGTACGTGAAAATTAAAATAAAAACAAATTTTTGATTCCACTTGGCGGCACTGTGTGTATAACAAAATAATAACATTAAGATGTCTTCAGGTCGGGACGTTTTATTTACAGGTGAAGGTTTGGATTTTTAGGAGCATGTGCAGGGGAGTTATTAAGCATTCATTTATTTGTATTAGGTTCATTTTGTCTTCTTATTATTGATATTTGACTGATTCATTAAAAGCAGACAATTATGTTTTAGGTTAATTTTTTACCTGACATGTTTCGGCGAGTCTTTCGCCTTCTTCAGAGTGTCGCATGATGGTGTCTTGAGCTGATGTTCCATGAGGGTGTGACTTACCTGTCAAAAAAATGAAAAAAATCAGAGCAGTAAAAGAACAAGCACAACATGAACATTACAAATCAGCAATCACTGACCACTGCAAAAGGGAAAACCACATCATGGACCGGGAGAAGGGCAGGGTCATCCGCACAGAAGAGAACAAACAACAGCGCTGGATCAGAGAGGCCATTGAGATCTGCAAGCGAGGCATAAAAACCATGAACAGAGACAAGGGAGCCTTCATCCTCTCTACCACCTGGACCAGCATCTTGGCGGAGTGAACGGACAGCGGGGGGCGTGACTTGCCTTCATTCTTGTGACAGGTAAGTCACGCCCTCATGGAACATCAGCTGATAAAGACGGGTCACAAGACAGCATCATGTGACACTCTGAAGAAGGCGAAAGACTTTTGTATTGTGACATGCTCAAGGCCTAAACACTCATCCGAGCAAATATAAGGTAGATTTTGTTCACCTGCCCGGAGAAAAACATCAACGAAAATAATTTGTATTTGTTTTAACCAGTTGGTGGCGCTACCACTGCGATCAAAAATAAGTTGGCAGCCGTCTTCAGGGCCTGAATATCCTCAAATGTGAAAAATTTCGAGAAGATGGATCATCTGAATCATTTTGCAGGAACTTTTGTTGCCACGGAGAATAATCAGACTCTGCGGCACCGTAATAGCCACGCCCTTCGAAGGAAAGTCACAAAAATAGGGATAGAGTAAGATCAATGTCTTGAGTCTTTTCTAGCCAATTTTCAATCAGATTCGTTAAAAGGGCACCGTGCAGTACGTCAAAATGTAAAAAATGATATTGATTGGCGCAAGGTGTATAACTGAATATAAACATATAGATGTCTTCAGGTACAGACTTTTTATGTACATGTGAAGTTTTGGATTTTTAGCAGCATGTGCAGGAGAGTTATTAAGCATTTTGTCCATTGCGGCGAAGGAAATCTTAAGTGAAAACTTTGAAGCCCCGCCCCCGTCATATAGTATTTCGGAAACAAAAAATTTTAGCCCCAGTGTTTGTCCCAGGTCTTCAGATGCTACAGACAGAATTTTAAGGCAATCAGATGAAGCCTTGAGGATCAGGGTGCAAAAGAATGACCCCTGTAAACATGCAAAAAAGGGCAAAAGTCGGACTTTCAAAAATTCATAACTCACTTCCTGTTCATATTAGACGTTAAAATATCAAATTTTTCGCCATGCCCGATGAGACTGCCAAGTTTGGTGAGTTTTTGTGCATGTTTCGGGGGTCAAAAATGCGATCGAACAATCGGAAAAATAATAATAATAATAATTTCTACAAAAACAATAGGGACTTCGCAGCGGTCGCTGCTCAGGCCCTAATAATAATAATAATAATATTAATAATAATAAAAGTAATAATATTTTCTACAAAAACAATAGGGACCTCGCAGCCGTCGCAGCTCGGGCCCTAATAACAATTTCTAGAAAAACAATAGGGACCTCGCAGCGGTCACTGCTCGGGCCCTAATAATAATAATAATAAAAATAATAATAATTTCCACAAAAACAATGGGGACCTCGTAGCGGTCGCTGCTCAGGCCCTAATAATAATTTCTACAAAAACAATAGGGACCTCGCCGCCGTCGCTGCTCGGGCCCCAATAATAATTTCTACACAAAGTCCATTGTGGTGACTCGCCCCCTTTTAAGTAAATTCAAAATGGCCGACTTCCTGTAAAACCTAGCTCATTGCTCCAAGAGACTTTTTTGTAGGTCTTGGTCTTATACATACAGTGAACCCTCGCTACTTCGCGGTTCACCTTTCGCGGGTTCAGTGCTTCGCGGGTCTAAAAAATATTCGGGGGCATTGTAGTTTCGCCGAGCGGCACGACGGGGCGCTGGAGCGGTTAGACGGCCGGCGTGCGCCGAAGAAGAGCGTGGGCGAAGAGGAGAGTGGACGAAGAAGAGCACGTTCTCCCGGACACGATCGGTGGCGACGTTTCGCGCGGTTCGGACCGTACCAGAGCTCCGGCCGGCGTGCGTGGCAGTTAAGCCGTAGAGGAGCACCTTCCCCGGGCACGGGCGGTGCCAAGCGGCCCCTAAGTTTAACCGAATGGAAGCTCCGGAGGAGGAGGGCATGCTCGCGTCACAGTAAGCCGAAGAGGAGCACCTTCCCCGGGCACGGGCGGTTCCAAGCGGCCCCTAAGTTTAACTGAATGGAAGCTCCGGAGGAGGAGGGCATGCTCGCGTCACAGTAAGCCGAAGAGGAGCACCTTCCCCGGGCACGGGCGGTGCCAAGCGGCCCCTAAGTTTAACCGAATGGAAGTTCCGGGGGAGGAGGGCGGGCGTGTGTCACAGTTAAGCCGAATTGGAGCACCTCTTCCGCCCGGGCACGAGCGGAGCGCGAGGCTGTCAGTTATGAATGAATAAATGAATAAATAAATAAAGAATGCCACCTTTCATTTCACAGGGCACACCGGACGGCGTACCAGCAGGTAAAAGTCGGAGTAATTAAATAAATACAAAAAGAATGGCTGGGGAATAAAAAAATAATACGTTTTAATAATAATTTGGTTTTTTTGTTATAAAATGAATTTCACTCTCTCTCTCCCCGTATATATATATATATATATATATATATATATATATATATATATTTATTATATATATTGTATATTTTTTTTAAGCATTTTTGAAGGTGCGCCGCTACTTCGCGGATTTTCAGTTTTCGCGGGTGGTCTCGGTCCCCATTAACCGCGATAACCGAGGGTTCACTGTACTCCATAAAATTTACAAAAAGCGAGGTGAAACACTCAACCAGAGCTGCTTTTTTTTAACATTTCTCGAGGGCCATGGCGAGCCATTTCAAAAAAGCTGCACAACTAACGTATAAAATATTGATAAATTTGCTCGGCCTGATGTGTGTGTAAAGTTTCACGAGTTGTCGTTCATATTTAGAACCTCATAATCAGCGTTGTTTTATTGCCGAACAGTGCAATGCCACTCCCACAACTTTTCACGAAAAAGGACTAATTTCGTATTGTGACATCCTCATGGCCGAAACAGTCATCCGAGCATATATGAGGGCGACCTTGTTGAGTTGCACGGAGAAAAACATCCAAGAAAATAACTTGTATTAGCTTTTACCAGTTGGTGGCGCTACTACTACGATGTAAAATAAGTTGGTAGATGTCTTCAGGGCTGAAGTATCCTCAAAAGTGTACAACTTCGAGAAGATAGGATCATCTGAGTCATGTTGCCGGAGCTTTTGTTGCCACAGAGTACAATCGGACTTTTCAGCACCTTAATAGCCACGCCTTTTGCCAAAACGTCACAAAATTCGGCAGAGAGTAAGATCATTGTCTTGAGTCTTTTCTGACTAATTTTCAGTCGGATTCGTCAAAAGGGCACCGTGCAGTACGTGAAAATTAAAATTAAAAAAAATTTTTGATTCCACTTGGCGGCACTGTGTGTATAACAAAATAATAACATTAAGATGTCTTCAGGTCGGGACGTTTTATTTACAGGTGAAGGTTTGGATTTTTAGGAGCATGTGCAGGGGAGTTATTAAGCATTCATTTATTTGTATTAGGTTCATTTTGTCTTCTTATTATTGATATTTGACTGATTCATTAAAAGCAGACAATTATGTTTTAGGTTAATTTTTTACCTGACATGTTTCGGCGAGTCTTTCGCCTTCTTCAGAGTGTCGCATGATGGTGTCTTGAGACCCGTCTTTATCAGCTGATGTTCCATGAGGGTGTGACTTACCTGTCAAAAAAATGAAAAAAATCAGAGCAGTAAAAGAACAAGCACAACATGAACATTACAAATCAGCAATCACTGACCACTGCAAAAGGGAAAACCACATCATGGACCGGGAGAAGGGCAGGGTCATCCGCACAGAAGAGAACAAACAACAGCGCTGGATCAGAGAGGCCATTGAGATCTGCAAGCGAGGCATAAAAACCATGAACAGAGACAAGGGAGCCTTCATCCTCTCTACCACCTGGACCAGCATCTTGGCGGAGTGAACGGACAGCGGGGGGCGTGACTTGCCTTCATTCTTGTGACAGGTAAGTCACGCCCTCATGGAACATCAGCTGATAAAGACGGGTCACAAGACAGCATCATGTGACACTCTGAAGAAGGCGAAAGACTTTCGTATTGTGACATGCTCAAGGCCTAAACACTCATCCGAGCAAATATAAGGTAGATTTTGTTCACCTGCCCGGAGAAAAACATCAACGAAAATAATTTGTATTTGTTTTAACCAGTTGGTGGCGCTACCACTGCGATCAAAAATAAGTTGGCAGCCGTCTTCAGGGCCTGAATATCCTCAAATGTGAAAAATTTTCGAGAAGATGGATCATCTGAATCATTTTGCAGGAACTTTTGTTGCCACGGAGAATAATCAGACTCTGCGGCACCGTAATAGCCACGCCCTTCGAAGGAAAGTCACAAAAATAGGGATAGAGTAAGATCAATGTCTTGAGTCTTTTCTAGCCAATTTTCAATCAGATTCGTTAAAAGGGCACCGTGCAGTACGTCAAAATGTAAAAAATGATATTGATTGGCGCAAGGTGTATAACTGAATATAAACATATAGATGTCTTCAGGTACAGACTTTTTATGTACATGTGAAGTTTTGGATTTTTAGCAGCATGTGCAGGAGAGTTATTAAGCATTTTGTCCATTGCGGCGAAGGAAATCTTAAGTGAAAACTTTGAAGCCCCGCCCCCGTCATATAGTATTTCGGAAACAAAAAATTTTTAGCCCCAGTGTTTGTCCCAGGTCTTCAGATGCTACAGACAGAATTTTAAGGCAATCAGATGAAGCCTTTAGGATCAGGGTGCAAAAGAATGACCCCTGTAAACATGCAAAAAAGGGCAAAAGTCGGACTTTCAAAAATTCATAACTCACTTCCTGTTCATATTAGACGTTAAAATATCAAATTTTTCGCCATGCCCGATGAGACTGCCAAGTTTGGTGAGTTTTTGTGCATGTTTCGGGGGTCAAAAATGCGATCGAACAATCGGAAAAATAATAATAATAATAATTTCTACAAAAACAATAGGGACTTCGCAGCGGTCGCTGCTCAGGCCCTAATAATAATAATAATAATAATAATAAAAGTAATAATGTTTTCTACAAAAACAATAGGGACCTCGCCGCCGTCGCTGCTCGGGCCCCAATAATAATTTCTACACAAAGTCCATTGTGGTGACCCGCCCCCTTTTAAGTAAATTCAAAATGGCCGACTTCCTGTAAAACCTAGCTCATTGCTCCAAGAGACTTTTTTGTAGGTCTTGGTCTTATACATACAGTGAACCCTCGCTACTTCGCGGTTCACCTTTCGCGGGTTCAGTGCTTCGCGGGTCTAAAAAATATTCGGGGGCATTGTAGTTTCGCCGAGCGGCACGACGGGGCGCTGGAGCGGTTAGACGGCCGGCGTGCGCCGAAGAAGAGCGTGGGCGAAGAGGAGAGTGGACGAAGAAGAGCACGTTCTCCCGGACACAATCGGTGGCGACGTTTCGCGCGGTTCGGACCGTACCAGAGCTCCGGCCGGCGTGCGTGGCAGTTAAGCCGTAGAGGAGCACCTTCCCCGGGCACGGGCGGTGCCAAGCGGCCCCTAAGTTTAACCGAATGGAAGCTCCGGAGGAGGAGGGCATGCTCGCGTCACAGTAAGCCGAAGAGGAGCACCTTCCCCGGGCACGGGCGGTTCCAAGCGGCCCCTAAGGTTAACCGAATGGAAGCTCCGGAGGAGGAGGGCATGCTCGCGTCACAGTAAGCCGAAGAGGAGCACCTTCCCCGGGCACGGGCGGTTCCAAGCGGCCCCTAAGTTTAACTGAATGGAAGCTCCGGAGGAGGAGGGCATGCTCGCGTCACAGTAAGCCGAAGAGGAGCACCTTCCCCGGGCACGGGCGGTTCCAAGCGGCCCCTAAGTTTAACTGAATGGAAGCTCCGGAGGAGGAGGGCATGCTCGCGTCACAGTAAGCCGAAGAGGAGCACCTTCCCCGGGCACGGGCGGTGCCAAGCGGCCCCTAAGTTTAACCGAATGGAAGTTCCGGGGGAGGAGGGCGGGCGTGTGTCACAGTTAAGCCGAATTGGAGCACCTCTTCCGCCCGGGCACGAGCGGAGCGCGAGGCTGTCAGTTATGAATGAATAAATGAATAAATAAATAAAGAATGCCACCTTTCATTTCACAGGGCACACCGGACGGCGTACCAGCAGGTAAAAGTCGGAGTAATTAAATAAATACTAAAAGAATGGCTGGGGAATAAAAAAATAATACGTTTTAATAATAATTTGGTTTTTTTGTTATAACATGAATTTCACTCTCTCTCTCCCCGTATATATATATATATATATATATATATATATATATATATATTTATTTATTATATATATTGTATATTTTTTTTAAGCATTTTTGAAGGTGCGCCGCTACTTCGCGGATTTTCAGTTTTCGCGGGTGGTCTCGGTCCCCATTAACCGCGATAACCGAGGGTTCACTGTACTCCATAAAATTTACAAAAAGCGAGGTGAAACACTCAACCAGAGCTGCTTTTTTTAAACATTTCTCGAGGGCCATGGCGAGCCATTTCAAAAAAGCTGCACAACTAACTTATAAAATATTGATAAATTTGCTCGGCCTGATGTGTGTGTAAAGTTTTACGAGTTGTCGTTCATATTTAGAACCTCATAATCAGCTTTGTTTTATTGCCGAACAGTGCAATGCCACTCCCACAACTTTTCACGAAAAATCACGAATTTCGTATTGTGACATCCTCATGGCCGAAACAGTCATCCGAGCATATATGAGGGCGACCTTGTTGAGTTGCACGGAGAAAAACATCCAAGAAAATAACTTGTATTAGCTTTTACCAGTTGGTGGCGCTACTACTACGATGTAAAATAAGTTGGTAGATGTCTTCAGGGCTGAAGTATCCTCAAATGTGTACAACTTCGAGAAGATAGGATCATCTGAGTCATGTTGCCGGAGCTTTTGTTGCCACAAAGTACAATCGGACTTTTCAGCACCTTAATAGCCACGCCTTTTGCCAAAACGTCACAAAATTCGGCAGAGAGTAAGATCATTGTCTTGAGTCTTTTCTGACTAATTTTCAGTCGGATTCGTCCAAAGGGCACCGTGCAGTACGTGAAAATTAAAATAAAAACAAATTTTTGATTCCACTTGGCGGCACTGTGTGTATAACAAAATAATAACATTAAGATGTCTTCAGGTCGGGACGTTTTATTTACAGGTGAAGGTTTGGATTTTTAGGAGCATGTGCAGGGGAGTTATTAAGCATTCATTTATTTGTATTAGGTTCATTTTGTCTTCTTATTATTGATATTTGACTGATTCATTAAAAGCAGACAATTATGTTTTAGGTTAATTTTTTACCTGACATGTTTCGGCGAGTCTTTCGCCTTCTTCAGAGTGTCGCATGATGGTGTCTTGAGCTGATGTTCCATGAGGGTGTGACTTACCTGTCAAAAAAATGAAAAAAATCAGAGCAGTAAAAGAACAAGCACAACATGAACATTACAAATCAGCAATCACTGACCACTGCAAAAGGGAAAACCACATCATGGACCGGGAGAAGGGCAGGGTCATCCGCACAGAAGAGAACAAACAACAGCGCTGGATCAGAGAGGCCATTGAGATCTGCAAGCGAGGCATAAAAACCATGAACAGAGACAAGGGAGCCTTCATCCTCTCTACCACCTGGACCAGCATCTTGGCGGAGTGAACGGACAGCGGGGGGCGTGACTTGCCTTCATTCTTGTGACAGGTAAGTCACGCCCTCATGGAACATCAGCTGATAAAGACGGGTCACAAGACACCATCATGTGACACTCTGAAGAAGGCGAAAGACTTTCGTATTGTGACATGCTCAAGGCCTAAACACTCATCCGAGCAAATATAAGGTAGATTTTGTTCACCTGCCCGGAGAAAAACATCAACGAAAATAATTTGTATTTGTTTTAACCAGTTGGTGGCGCTACCACTGCGATCAAAAATAAGTTGGCAGCCGTCTTCAGGGCCTGAATATCCTCAAATGTGAAAAATTTCGAGAAGATGGATCATCTGAATCATTTTGCAGGAACTTTTGTTGCCACGGAGAATAATCAGACTCTGCGGCACCGTAATAGCCACGCCCTTCGAAGGAAAGTCACAAAAATAGGGATAGAGTAAGATCAATGTCTTGAGTCTTTTCTAGCCAATTTTCAATCAGATTCGTTAAAAGGGCACCGTGCAGTACGTCAAAATGTAAAAAATGATATTGATTGGCGCAAGGTGTATAACTGAATATAAACATATAGATGTCTTCAGGTACAGACTTTTTATGTACATGTGAAGTTTTGGATTTTTAGCAGCATGTGCAGGAGAGTTATTAAGCATTTTGTCCATTGCGGCGAAGGAAATCTTAAGTGAAAACTTTGAAGCCCCGCCCCCGTCATATAGTATTTCGGAAACAAAAAATTTTAGCCCCAGTGTTTGTCCCAGGTCTTCAGATGCTACAGACAGAATTTTAAGGCAATCAGATGAAGCCTTTAGGATCAGGGTGCAAAAGAATGACCCCTGTAAACATGCAAAAAAGGGCAAAAGTCGGACTTTCAAAAATTCATAACTCACTTCCTGTTCATATTAGACGTTAAAATATCAAATTTTTCGCCATGCCCGATGAGACTGCCAAGTTTGGTGAGTTTTTGTGCATGTTTCGGGGGTCAAAAATGCGATCGAACAATCGGAAAAATAATAATAATAATAATTTCTACAAAAACAATAGGGACTTCGCAGCGGTCGCTGCTCAGGCCCTAATAATAATAATAATAATAATAATAAAAGTAATAATGTTTTCTACAAAAACAATAGGGACCTCGCCGCGGTCGCTGCTCGGGCCCCAATAATAATTTCTACACAAAGTCCATTGTGGTGACCCGCCCCCTTTTAAGTAAATTCAAAATGGCCGACTTCCTGTAAAACCTAGCTCATTGCTCCAAGAGACTTTTTTGTAGGTCTTGGTCTTATACATACAGTGAACCCTCGCTACTTCGCGGTTCACCTTTCGCGGGTTCAGTGCTTCGCGGGTCTAAAAAATATTCGGGGGCATTGTAGTTTCGCCGAGCGGCACGACGGGGCGCTGGAGCGGTTAGACGGCCGGCGTGCGCCGAAGAAGAGCGTGGGCGAAGAGGAGAGTGGACGAAGAAGAGCACGTTCCCCCGGACACGATCGGTGGCGACGTTTCGCGCGGTTCGGACCGTACCAGAGCTCCGGCCGGCGTGCGTGGCAGTTAAGCCGTAGAGGAGCACCTTCCCCGGGCACGGGCGGTTCCAAGCGGCCCCTAAGTTTAACCGAATGGAAGCTCCGGAGGAGGAGGGCATGCTCGCGTCACAGTAAGCCGAAGAGGAGCACCTTCCCCGGGCACGGGCGGTGCCAAGCGGCCCCTAAGTTTAACCGAATGGAAGCTCCGGGGGAGGAGGGCGGGCGTGTGTCACAGTTAAGCCAAATTGGAGCACCTCTTCTGCCCGGGCACGAGCGGAGCGCGAGGCTGTCAGTTATGAATGAATAAATGAATAAATAAATAAAGAATGCCACCTTTCATTTCACAGGGCACACCGGACGGCGTACCAGCAGGTAAAAGTTGGAGTAATTAAATAAATACTAAAAGAATGGCTGGGGAATAAAAAAATAATACGTTTTAATAATAATTTGGTTTTTTTGTTATAACATGAATTTCACTCTCTCTCTCCCCGTATATATATATATATATATATATATATATATATATTTATTATATATATTGTTTATTTTTTTTAAGCATTTTTGAAGGTGCGCCGCTACTTCGCGGATTTTCAGTTTTCGCGGGTGGTCTCGGTCCCCGTTAACCGCGATAACCGAGGGTTCACTGTACTCCATAAAATTTACAAAAAGCGAGGTGAAACACTCAACCAGAGCTGCTTTTTTTAACATTTCTCGAGGGCCATGGCGAGCCATTTCAAAAAAGCTGCACAACTAACGTATAAAATATTGATAAATTTGCTCGGCCTGATGTGTGTGTAAAGTTTTACGAGTTGTCGTTCATATTTAGAACCTCATAATCAGCTTTGTTTTATTGCCGAACAGTGCAATGCCACTCCCACAACTTTTCATGAAAAAGGACGAATTTCGTATTGTGACATCCTCATGGCCGAAACAGTCATCCGAGCATATATGAGGGCGACCTTGTTGAGTTGCACGGAGAAAAACATCCAAGAAAATAACTTGTATTAGCTTTTACCAGTTGGTGGCGCTACTACTACGATGTAAAATAAGTTGGTAGATGTCTTCAGGGCTGAAGTATCCTCAAATGTGTACAACTTCGAGAAGATAGGATCATCTGAGTCATGTTGCCGGAGCTTTTGTTGCCACAGAGTACAATCGGACTTTTCAGCACCTTAATAGCCACGCCTTTTGCCAAAACGTCACAAAATTCGGCAGAGAGTAAGATCATTGTCTTGAATCTTTTCTGACTCATTTTCAGTCGGATTTGTCAAAAGGGCACCGTGCAGTACGTGAAAATTAAAATGAAAACAAATTTTTTATTCCACTTGGCGGCACTGTGTGTATAACAAAATAATAACATTAAGATGTCTTCAGGTCGGGACGTTTTATTTACAGGTGAAGGTTTGGATTTTTAGGAGCATGTGCAGGGGAGTTATTAAGCATTCATTTATTTGTATTAGGTTCATTTTGTCTTCTTATTATTGATATTTGACTGATTCATTAAAAGCAGACAATTATGTTTTAGGTTAATTTTTTACCTGACATGTTTCGGCGAGTCTTTTGCCTTCTTCAGAGTGTCGCATGATGGTGTCTTGAGCTGATGTTCCATGAGGGTGTGACTTACCTGTCAAAAAAATGAAAAAATCAGAGCAGTAAAAGAACAAGCACAACATGAACATTACAAATCAGCAATCACTGACCACTGCAAAAGGGAAAACCACATCATGGACCGGGAGAAGGGCAGGGTCATCCGCACAGAAGAGAACAAACAACAGCGCTGGATCAGAGAGGCCATTGAGATCTGCAAGCGAGGCATAAAAACCATGAACAGAGACAAGGGAGCCTTCATCCTCTCTACCACCTGGAGCAGCATCTTGGCGGAGTGAACGGACAGCGGGGGGCGTGACTTGCCTTCATTCTTGTGACAGGTAAGTCACGCCCTCATGGAACATCAGCTGATAAAGACGGGTCACAAGACTGTGGGGGTTCGGGTTAGGGGGCCTGCCAAGCTTTTTCCCTTTCCCTAGGTTCCGGCTGTTTTCCGCCAGGCACGCCTCCGACCGGAGAGGGCGTCGGCTCCTGCGCACCTGCTGCCCATCATCAGCAATCACCGCGGGGGTTTAAAGCTCAGCGCTGCCAGGAGCCAGACGCCGGATTATTCCGTGACCTACCTCGGTACCCGGTCCACGTCGACGTTCGCCTCGTGCACGTCTGCTCCTTGTGTTATGCAACCCGAGTTAACCATTGTTTGTCCTCGCTCTCCCTCCAGCCGCCCAGCGCCAGCCCGAGCCCGATCCTCCGTCGCCAGCCGCCGAGCCCCGGAGCGTCGATCGCACCTCGTACGCCCGTACGCCGCCTGCCTGCCCTTCTCAGCCTCCGCCGGCTCGCCGCCGCCTTCACCTCCACGCCGCTCTCCGCGCCCGCGTTCCTCCCGCCACAGCGCCGGTGCACACTCAGCGCGCCGTCTCCGCTGCACCTCCGCGAGCGCACACCTCGCCACCCCGGCGAGCACCCCGGCGCTGGCTCGCCGCTCCTCCACCCCTCCTCCTGCCCTGCTCCCGGCACCCGTTCCTCTCCCCCCGAACCCTTCAATAAATCCTCCTCAACCATCCTCGCTTGCTATTGGGTCCAGTTTTCCTTTCTCACGGTTCCCTGAACCGTTACAGAATAATCCGGCCCCAATGGACCCAGCGAGCTCGGATTCCCTCCAAGAGGCCCTCTCCCACCAAGGCAGACAGCTGGGAAGACACGAGAGGATGATGCAGGAGTTCATGGACTCCGTCCAGGCTCTCCACCACCAACTCGCGCTCCTTTCGAAGCAGGTCAGCTCTCTTCCCTCTGCTTCCGGCTTCCCGGAGGGCACCTCCCCGGTCCCTTCTCCCCCTCCTCCGCCCGCCGTGTTCCCTCCGAGCGGCAGGGAACCCCATGTTCCCACGCCGGAGCCATTTTCCGGTGATCTGGGCTCTTGTAGCCACTTCATTTTGAGTACCTCGTTGGTGTTCGATCTCCAACCCCAAAGTTACCCGACCGATCGAGCTCGAATCGCCTACATGGTGAACCTGCTCCGCGGCCGCGCAGCGAAATGGGCTACCGCCTTGTGGGAGGCATCGGCGCCGGCGATGGCCTCCTACCCCGATTTCTGTCTAGAGCTGCGGCGGGTGTTCGACCATCCCGTCAAGGGACGCGAGGCCACCCGCCGATTGCTTGCACTCCGGCAGGGTTCCCGGTCCGCCGCCGACTTCTCGGTGGAATTCCGCATCCTCGCCCACGAGTGCGGGTGGAATGAGCCCGCGCTCCGGGGAGTGTTCCTCGATGGTCTGACGGACCAGCTCAAGGACGAGCTGGCCGTCCGTGACGAGACCACCTCCCTCGAAGACCTCATCGCCCTGGCCATAAAGGTGGACAACCGGCTGCGGGAGCGGCAGTCTGATCGGACGCGAAGGTCGCCCCGACCAACGGCACGCCCCGCCACGCCTCCCGCCGACACCCGTCCTCGGCTTCCGGTCTCGCCTCCCGTCGGTCAGGAGGAGCCCATGCAGCTGGGGAGGACCCGCCTGGATCCCCAGGAACGCCAGAGGCGCCTCTCGAGCCAGCTATGCCTCTATTGTGGCAACCCCGGTCACTACATCGCCGATTGCCACCTGAAGCCAAAAGAGGGGGCGCCGCTGATCAGGAGTCCCGCGGCGAGCCATAACGTGTCAGCTACGGGCTCCTCTTCACGCATGTCCATCCCAGCCCGCCTCCTATGGCAAACCCAGTCCCTTTCGATCACCGTCCTGGTGGACTCCGGAGCGGACGGAAACTTCCTAGACCTGGCTCTGGCTCGCCGGCTGGGGGTTCCCCTGGAGCCTCTCCCTTCCCCTCGGCGCGTGGTGGCCCTTGATGGGCGCCTCATCTCCCAGGTCTTTCAGCAGACGGGACCCCTAACCCTTGTTGTCTCCGGTAACCACCGGGAGACTATCCAGCTCCTCCTCATTCACTCGCCACAAGTCCCCCTGGTCCTGGGTTTCCCGTGGCTGCAGTTACACAACCCCACGATAGATTGGAGGAGATGCTCCATCACCGGGTGGAGCGAGCTTTGCCACTCACAGTGCCTGCTATCCGCCGACCCGGCTCCCCGATCGGCCCCTCGCTCCCCGGTTCCACCCGACCTAGCATCCGTGCCCTCGGACTACCATGACCTGGCCCAGGTCTTCTGTAAGGACCTCGCCCGCACCCTTCCTCCCCATCGGCCCTATGACTGCGCCATAGACCTCCTTCCCGGGGCCCCGCTTCCCAGCTCCCGGCTGTACAACATCTCCCGTCCGGAGAAGGAGGCCCTCGAGACCTACATCCGCGACTCCCTGGCGGCCGGTCTTATTCGGCCCTCCTCCTCGCCCCTGGGAGCGGGGTTCTTTTTCGTTAAAAAAAAGGACTCCTCCCTTCGCCCCTGTATTGATTTCAAGGCCCTAAACGGCATCACTGTCAAGAACAAGACCTCGCTGCCCCTCATAGACCCCTCGTTCGAGCCCCTCTGCGACGCCCAGGTCTTCTCCAAACTAGATCTACGAAACGCTTACCATCTGGTTCGCATCCGGGAGGGGGACGAATGGAAGACGGCTTTCAACACCCCCCTCGGACATTTTGAATATCTTGTTATGCCCTTCGGCCTCACCAATGCTCCCGCCGTCTTCCAAGCCCTCATGACTGACATTCTCCGGGACATGCTCAACCGTTTCGTTTTCATTTACCTGGATGACATCCTCATCTTCTCCCGATCCCTCGAGGACCATCGCCGCCACGTCCGTTCAGTACTCCAGCGCCTCCTGGAGAACCGTCTATTCGTCAAGCCTGAAAAGTGTGAGTTCCACGTACCATCGATCCACTTTTTGGGCTACGTCATCGCCCGGGGTCAACTCCAGCCGGACCCCGCCAAGATCCAGGCGGTGGTGGAGTGGCCTACTCCCACCACTCGCAAGGAACTACAACGCTTCCTGGGGTTCGCCAATTTCTATCGACGCTTCATCCGTAATTACAGCAAGGTTGCCAGCCCCCTCACGGCACTCACCTCCACCCTTACCCCCTTTCAGTGGACTCCAGCAGCGACACAAGCTTTTGGGCACCTCAAGGAAGCCTTCACCAGCGCCCCGGTCCTCAGACACCCCGATCCCGCACTCCAGTTCATTGTGGAGGTGGATGCCTCCGACACGGGGGCGGGAGCTGTTCTCTCCCAGCGGGATCCCGACACCCACAAAACTCATCCGTGCGCCTTCTTCTCCCGACGCCTGTCCCCCGCGGAGAAGAATTATGACGTCGGAAATCGGGAACTGCTGGCAGTCGTCTGGGCCCTCCAGGAGTGGCGACACTGGCTGGAGGGTACCGCCGTCCCCTTCCTCGTCTGGACCGACCATAAAAATCTGGCCTACCTGCAGGCGGCCAAGCGGATGAACCCCCGTCAAGCCCGTTGGCACCTTTTCTTAAGCCGATTCAATTTCACCCTTTCCTTCCGTCCCGGGTCGAACAACGGCAAGGCGGACGCCCTATCCCGGATGTTCGCTCCACCTGCCAGTCCGGAGATCACACAGACCATTCTCCCTTCCTCCTGTCTCCTGGGGGCGGCCTCCTGGGAGATCGAGCGCACGGTTCGCGAGGCGCAGAAGACCCAACCCGATCCCCGACCTGACCCCTCGGATCTCCTTTTCGTCCCCGATGCCGTACGCTCCCAGGTACTCCAGTGGGGGCACTCTTCTTCGCTCACCTGCCACCCAGGCGTCACGCGTACCCTTCGCTTTCTTCAAGCGCACTTCTGGTGGCCCAGTATGGCAAAAGACACACGGGAATTCGTGCTGGCCTGCTCGGTCTGCGCCCGCGGTAAGGCCTCACACTCGGCCCCGGCAGGTCTTCTCCACCCCCTGCCTATCCCGAGCCGCCCCTGGTCCCACATCGCTGTGGACTTCGTCACGGGCCTTCCTCCATCCAACGGACACACAGTCATCCTCACTATCATCGACCGCTTCTCCAAGAGCGTTCACTTCGTTCCCCTTCCCAAGCTACCCACCGCCTTGGAGACGGCCACGCTCCTGACACAACACGTCTTCCGGCTCCACGGCCTTCCGCAAGACATCGTCTCAGACCGGGGTCCACAGTTTTCATCCCAGGTATGGAAGGAATTCTGTAAGGCAGTGGGCGCCACAGCCAGCCTCTCGTCAGGTTACCACCCTCAGACCAATGGGCAGACCGAGCGGGCCAATCAGGATCTGGAGGCAGCGCTGCGGTGCGTGGTAGCCCGGAACCCCGAGACGTGGAGCGAGGCTCTCTCGTGGATCGAGTACGCCCACAATTCCCTCTCCTGCGCCTCGACAGGTATGTCGCCGTTCATGGCCTGTCTTGGCTACCAACCTCCCCTTTTTGCGGAGCAGGAGCGTGCAGTGGGGGTTCCCTCGGTGGAGGAACACATCAGTCGGGCCAAGGCCGTCTGGGCAGAGGTCAAGGCCTCCCTCACCCGCTCGGCGCAACGCAACAAGCGCCTGGCGGACCGTCGTCGAACCCCAGCTCCCGACTACCAGCCCGGTCAGCAGGTCTGGCTCTCGACCCGCGACCTTCCCCTCCAGACCGATTCACGTAAGCTGTCTCCGCGCTACATTGGTCCCTTTCCCATCACCAAGATCATTAACCCCTGTTCTGTCAGACTAAAGCTCCCCGATTCCCTCAAGATCCACCCCACCTTCCACGTTTCTCTCCTCAAGCCGGTCTCTTCCAGCGTCCTAAGCCCTCCGACCATCTCCCCTCCACCCCCCCTGATGATCGACGACCACCCAGCCTTCACGGTCTCCAAAGTGTTGGACGTTAGACGTCGGGGGAGGGGGTTTCAGTTCCTCGTGGACTGGGAGGGTTACGGTCCGGAGGAACGTTCTTGGATCTCCCGCAAGCTCTTCATTGACGACTCCCCGATCCGGGAGTTTTACGCCACACACCCGGACAAACCAGGAAGGACGCCAGGAGGCGTCCGTTGAGGGGGGGGTACTGTGGGGGTTCGGGTTAGGGGGCCTGCCAAGCTTTTTCCCTTTCCCTAGGTTCCGGCTGTTTTCCGCCAGGCACGCCTCCGACCGGAGAGGGCGTCGGCTCCTGCGCACCTGCTGCCCATCATCAGCAATCACCGCGGGGGTTTAAAGCTCAGCGCTGCCAGGAGCCAGACGCCGGATTATTCCGTGACCTACCTCGGTACCCGGTCCACGTCGACGTTCGCCTCGTGCACGTCTGCTCCTTGTGTTATGCAACCCGAGTTAACCATTGTTTGTCCTCGCTCTCCCTCCAGCCGCCCAGCGCCAGCCCGAGCCCGATCCTCCGTCGCCAGCCGCCGAGCCCCGGAGCGTCGATCGCACCTCGTACGCCCGTACGCCGCCTGCCTGCCCTTCTCAGCCTCCGCCGGCTCGCCGCCGCCTTCACCTCCACGCCGCTCTCCGCGCCCGCGTTCCTCCCGCCACAGCGCCGGTGCACACTCAGCGCGCCGTCTCCGCTGCACCTCCGCGAGCGCACACCTCGCCACCCCGGCGAGCACCCCGGCGCTGGCTCGCCGCTCCTCCACCCCTCCTCCTGCCCTGCTCCCGGCACCCGTTCCTCTCCCCCCGAACCCTTCAATAAATCCTCCTCAACCATCCTCGCTTGCTATTGGGTCCAGTTTTCCTTTCTCACGGTTCCCTGAACCGTTACAAAGACAGCATCATGTGACACTCTGAAGAAGGCGAAAGACTTTCGTATTGTGACATGCTCAAGGCCTAAACACTCATCCGAGCAAATATAAGGTAGATTTTGTTCACCTGCCCGGAGAAAAACATCAACGAAAATAATTTGTATTCGTTTTAACCAGTTGGTGGCACTACCACTGCGATCAAAAATAAGTTGGCAGCCGTCTTCAGGGCCTGAATATCCTCAAATGTGAAAGATTTCCAGAAGATGGATCATCTGAATCATTTTGCAGGAACTTTTGTTGCCACGGAGAATAATCAGACTCTGCGGCACCGTAATAGCCACGCCCTTTGAAGGAAAGTCGTAAAAATAGGGATAGAGTAAGATCAATGTCTTGAGTCTTTTCTAGCCAATTTTCAATCAGATTCGTTAAAAGGGCTACGTGCAGTACGTCAAAATGTAAAAAATGATATTGATTGGCGCAAGGTGTATAACTGAATATAAACATATAGATGTCTTCAGGTACAGACTCTTTATGTACATGTGAAGTTTTGGATTTTTAGCAGCATGTGCAGGAGAGTTATTAAGCATTTTGTCCATTGCGGCGAAGGAAATCTTAAGTGAAAACTTTGATGCCCCGCCCCCGTCATATAGTATTTCGGAAACAAAAAATTTTAGCCCCAGTGTTTGTCCCAGGTCTTCAGATGCTACAGACAGAATTTTAAGGCAATCAGATGAAGCCTTTAGGATCAGGGTGCAAAAGAATGACCCCTGTAAACATGCAAAAAAGGGCAAAAGTCGGACTTTCAAAAATTCATAACTCACTTCCTGTTCATATTAGACGTTAAAATATCAAATTTTTCGCCATGCCCGATGAGACTGCCAAGTTTGGTGAGTTTTTGTGCATGTTTCGGGGGTCAAAAATGCGATCGAACAATCGGAAAAATAATAATAATAATAATTTCTACAAAAACAATAGGGACTTCGCAGCGGTCGCTGCTCAGGCCCTAATAATAATAATAATAATAATAATAAAAGTAATAATATTTTCTACAAAAACAATAGGGACCTCGCCGCGGTCGCTGCTCGGGCCCCAATAATAATTTCTACACAAAGTCCATTGTGGTGACCCGCCCCCTTTTAAGTAAATTCAAAATGGCCGACTTCCTGTAAAACCTAGCTCATTGCTCCAAGAGACTTTTTTGTAGGTCTTGGTCTTATACATACAGTGAACCCTCGCTACTTCGCGGTTCACCTTTCGCGGGTTCAGTGCTTCGCGGGTCTAAAAAATATTCGGGGGCATTGTAGTTTCGCCGAGCGGCACGATGGGGCGCTGGAGCGGTTAGACGGCCGGCGTGCGCCGAAGAAGAGCGTGGGCGAAGAGGAGAGTGGACGAAGAAGAGCACGTTCCCCCGGACACGATCGGTGGCGACGTTTCGCGCGGTTCGGACCGTACCAGAGCTCCGGCCAGCGTGCGTGGCAGTTAAGCCGTAGAGGAGCACCTTCCCCGGGCACGGGCGGTGCCAAGCGGCCCCTAAGTTTAACCGAATGGAAGCTCCGGAGGAGGAGGGCATGCTCGCGTCACAGTAAGCCGAAGAGGAGCACCGTCCCCGGGCACGGGCGGTTCCAAGCGGCCCCTAAGTTTAACCGAATGGAAGCTCCGGAGGAGGAGGGCATGCTCGCGTCACAGTAAGCCGAAGAGGAGCACCTTCCCCGGGCACGGGCGGTGCCAAGCGGCCCCTAAGTTTAACCGAATGGAATCTCCGGGGGAGGAGGACGGGCGTGTGTCACAGTTAAGCCAAATTGGAGCACCTCTTCTGCCCGGGCACGAGCGGAGCGCGAGGCTGTCAGTTATGAATGAATAAATGAATAAATAAATAAAGAATGCCACCTTTCATTTCACAGGGCACACCGGACGGCGTACCAGCAGGTAAAAGTCGGAGTAATTAAATAAATACAAAAAGAATGGCTGGGGAATAAAAAAATAATACGTTTTAATAATAATTAGTTTTTTTTGTTAAAACATGAATTTCACTCTCTCTCTCCCCGTATATATATATATATATATATATATATATATATATATATATATATATATATATATATATATATATATATTTATTATATATATTGTATATTTTTTTTAAGCATTTTTGAAGGTGCGCCGCTACTTCGCGGATTTTCAGTTTTCGCGGGTGGTCTCGGTCCCCATTAACCGCGATAACCGAGGGTTCACTGTACTCCATAAAATTTACAAAAAGCGAGGTGAAACACTCAACCAGAGCTGCTTTTTTTTAACATTTCTCGAGGGCCATGGCGAGCCATTTCAAAAAAGCTGCACAACTAACGTATAAAATATTGATAAATTTGCTCGGCCTGATGTGTGTGTAAAGTTTCACGAGTTGTCGTTCATATTTAGAACCTCATAATCAGCGTTGTTTTATTGCCGAACAGTGCAATGCCACTCCCACAACTTTTCACGAAAAAGGACTAATTTCGTATTGTGACATCCTCATGGCCGAAACAGTCATCCGAGCATATATGAGGGCGACCTTGTTGAGTTGCACGGAGAAAAACATCCAAGAAAATAACTTGTATTAGCTTTTACCAGTTGGTGGCGCTACTACTACAATGTAAAATAAGTTGGTAGATGTCTTCAGGGCTGAAGTATCCTCAAATGTGTACAACTTCGAGAAGATAGGATCATCTGAGTCATGTTGCCGGAGCTTTTGTTGCCACAGAGTACAATCGGACTTTTCAGCACCTTAATAGCCACGCCTTTTGCCAAAACGTCACAAAATTCGGCAGAGAGTAAGATCATTGTCTTGAGTCTTTTCTGACTAATTTTCAGTCGGATTCGTCAAAAGGGCACCGTGCAGTACGTGAAAATTAAAATAAAAAAAAATTTTTGATTCCACTTGGCGGCACTGTGTGTATAACAAAATAATAACATTAAGATGTCTTCAGGTCGGGACGTTTTATTTACAGGTGAAGGTTTGGATTTTTAGGAGCATGTGCAGGGGAGTTATTAAGCATTCATTTATTTGTATTAGGTTCATTTTGTCTTCTTATTATTGATATTTGACTGATTCATTAAAAGCAGACAATTATGTTTTAGGTTAATTTTTTACCTGACATGTTTCGGCGAGTCTTTCGCCTACTTCAGAGTGTCGCATGATGGTGTCTTGAGACCCGTCTTTATCAGCTGATGTTCCATGAGGGTGTGACTTACCTGTCAAAAAAATGAAAAAATCAGAGCAGTAAAAGAACAAGCACAACATGAACATTACAAATCAGCAATCACTGACCACTGCAAAAGGGAAAACCACATCATGGACCGGGAGAAGGGCAGGGTCATCCGCACAGAAGAGAACAAACAACAGCGCTGGATCAGAGAGGCCATTGAGATCTGCAAGCGAGGCATAAAAACCATGAACAGAGACAAGGGAGCCTTCATCCTCTCTACCACCTGGACCAGCATCTTGGCGGAGTGAACGGACAGCGGGGGGCGTGACTTGCCTTCATTCTTGTGACAGGTAAGTCACGCCCTCATGGAACATCAGCTGATAAAGACGGGTCACAAGACAGCATCATGTGACACTCTCAAGAAGGCGAAAGACTTTTGTATTGTGACATGCTCAAGGCCTAAACACTCATCCGAGCAAATATAAGGTAAATTTTGTTCACCTGCCCGGAGAAAAACATCAACGAAAATAATTTGTATTTGTTTTAACCAGTTGGTGGCGCTACCACTGCGATCAAAAATAAGTTGGCAGCCGTCTTCAGGGCCTGAATATCCTCAAATGTGAAAGATTTCCAGAAGATGGATCATCTGAATCATTTTGCAGGAACTTTTGTTGCCACGGAGAATAATCAGACTCTGCGGCACCGTAATAGCCACGCCCTTTGAAGGAAAGTCATAAAAATAGGGATAGAGTAAGATCAATGTCTTGAGTCTTTTCTAGCCAATTTTCAATCGGATTCGTTAAAAGGGCACCATGCAGTACGTCAAAATGTAAAAAATGATATTGATTGGCGCAAGGTGTATAACTGAATATAAACATATAGATGTCTTCAGGTACAGACTCTTTATGTACATGTGAAGTTTTGGATTTTTAGCAGCATGTGCAGGAGAGTTATTAAGCATTTTGTCCATTGCGGCGAAGGAAATCTTAAGTGAAAACTTTGAAGCCCCGCCCCCGTCATATAGTATTTCGGAAACAAAAAATTTTAGCCCCAGTGTTTGTCCCAGGTCTTCAGATGCTACAGACAGAATTTTAAGGCAATCAGATGAAGCCTTTAGGATCAGGGTGCAAAAGAATGACCCCTGTAAACATGCAAAAAAGGGCAAAAGTCGGACTTTCAAAAATTCATAACTCACTTCCTGTTCATATTAGACGTTAAAATATCAAATTTTTCGCCATGCCCGATGAGACTGCCAAGTTTGGTGAGTTTTTGTGCATGTTTCGGGGGTCAAAAATGCGATCGAACAATCGGAAAAATAATAATAATAATAATTTCTACAAAAACAATAGGGACTTCGCAGCGGTCGCTGCTCAGGCCCTAATAATAATAATAATAATAATAATAAAAGTAATAATGTTTTCTACAAAAACAATAGGGACCTCGCCGCGGTCGCTGCTCGGGCCCCAATAATAATTTCTACACAAAGTCCATTGTGGTGACCCGCCCCCTTTTAAGTAAATTCAAAATGGCCGACTTCCTGTAAAACCTAGCTCATTGCTCCAAGAGACTTTTTTGTAGGTCTTGGTCTTATACATACAGTGAACCCTCGCTACTTCGCGGTTCACCTTTCGCGGGTTCAGTGCTTCGCGGGTCTAAAAAATATTCGGGGGCATTGTAGTTTCGCCGAGCGGCACGACGGGGCGCTGGAGCGGTTAGACGGCCGGCGTGCGCCGAAGAAGAGCGTGGGCGAAGAGGAGAGTGGACGAAGAAGAGCACGTTCCCCCGGACACGATCGGTGGCGACGTTTCGCGCGGTTCGGACCGTACCAGAGCTCCGGCCGGCGTGCGTGGCAGTTAAGCCGTAGAGGAGCACCTTCCCCGGGCACGGGCGGTTCCAAGCGGCCCCTAAGTTTAACCGAATGGAAGCTCCGGAGGAGGAGGGCATGCTCGCGTCACAGTAAGCCGAAGAGGAGCACCTTCCCCGGGCACGGGCGGTGCCAAGCGGCCCCTAAGTTTAACCGAATGGAAGCTCCGGGGGAGGAGGGCGGGCGTGTGTCACAGTTAAGCCAAATTGGAGCACCTCTTCTGCCCGGGCACGAGCGGAGCGCGAGGCTGTCAGTTATGAATGAATAAATGAATAAATAAATAAAGAATGCCACCTTTCATTTCACAGGGCACACCGGACGGCGTACCAGCAGGTAAAAGTCGGAGTAATTAAATAAATACAAAAAGAATGGCTGGGGAATAAAAAAATAATACGTTTTAATAATAATTAGTTTTTTTTGTTAAAACATGAATTTCACTCTCTCTCTCCCCGTATATATATATATATATATATATATATATATATATATATATATATTTATTATATATATTGTATATTTTTTTTAAGCATTTTTGAAGGTGCGCCGCTACTTCGCGGATTTTCAGTTTTCGCGGGTGGTCTCGGTCCCCATTAACCGCGATAACCGAGGGTTCACTGTACTCCATAAAATTTACAAAAAGCGAGGTGAAACACTCAACCAGAGCTGCTTTTTTTTAACATTTCTCGAGGGCCATGGCGAGCCATTTCAAAAAAGCTGCACAACTAACGTATAAAATATTGATAAATTTGCTCGGCCTGATGTGTGTGTAAAGTTTCACGAGTTGTCGTTCATATTTAGAACCTCATAATCAGCGTTGTTTTATTGCCGAACAGTGCAATGCCACTCCCACAACTTTTCACGAAAAAGGACTAATTTCGTATTGTGACATCCTCATGGCCGAAACAGTCATCCGAGCATATATGAGGGCGACCTTGTTGAGTTGCACGGAGAAAAACATCCAAGAAAATAACTTGTATTAGCTTTTACCAGTTGGTGGCGCTACTACTACAATGTAAAATAAGTTGGTAGATGTCTTCAGGGCTGAAGTATCCTCAAATGTGTACAACTTCGAGAAGATAGGATCATCTGAGTCATGTTGCCGGAGCTTTTGTTGCCACAGAGTACAATCGGACTTTTCAGCACCTTAATAGCCACGCCTTTTGCCAAAACGTCACAAAATTCGGCAGAGAGTAAGATCATTGTCTTGAGTCTTTTCTGACTAATTTTCAGTCGGATTCGTCAAAAGGGCACCGTGCAGTACGTGAAAATTAAAATAAAAAAAAATTTTTGATTCCACTTGGCGGCACTGTGTGTATAACAAAATAATAACATTAAGATGTCTTCAGGTCGGGACGTTTTATTTACAGGTGAAGGTTTGGATTTTTAGGAGCATGTGCAGGGGAGTTATTAAGCATTCATTTATTTGTATTAGGTTCATTTTGTCTTCTTATTATTGATATTTGACTGATTCATTAAAAGCAGACAATTATGTTTTAGGTTAATTTTTTACCTGACATGTTTCGGCGAGTCTTTCGCCTACTTCAGAGTGTCGCATGATGGTGTCTTGAGACCCGTCTTTATCAGCTGATGTTCCATGAGGGTGTGACTTACCTGTCAAAAAAATGAAAAAATCAGAGCAGTAAAAGAACAAGCACAACATGAACATTACAAATCAGCAATCACTGACCACTGCAAAAGGGAAAACCACATCATGGACCGGGAGAAGGGCAGGGTCATCCGCACAGAAGAGAACAAACAACAGCGCTGGATCAGAGAGGCCATTGAGATCTGCAAGCGAGGCATAAAAACCATGAACAGAGACAAGGGAGCCTTCATCCTCTCTACCACCTGGACCAGCATCTTGGCGGAGTGAACGGACAGCGGGGGGCGTGACTTGCCTTCATTCTTGTGACAGGTAAGTCACGCCCTCATGGAACATCAGCTGATAAAGACGGGTCACAAGACAGCATCATGTGACACTCTCAAGAAGGCGAAAGACTTTTGTATTGTGACATGCTCAAGGCCTAAACACTCATCCGAGCAAATATAAGGTAAATTTTGTTCACCTGCCCGGAGAAAAACATCAACGAAAATAATTTGTATTTGTTTTAACCAGTTGGTGGCGCTACCACTGCGATCAAAAATAAGTTGGCAGCCGTCTTCAGGGCCTGAATATCCTCAAATGTGAAAGATTTCCAGAAGATGGATCATCTGAATCATTTTGCAGGAACTTTTGTTGCCACGGAGAATAATCAGACTCTGCGGCACCGTAATAGCCACGCCCTTTGAAGGAAAGTCATAAAAATAGGGATAGAGTAAGATCAATGTCTTGAGTCTTTTCTAGCCAATTTTCAATCGGATTCGTTAAAAGGGCACCATGCAGTACGTCAAAATGTAAAAAATGATATTGATTGGCGCAAGGTGTATAACTGAATATAAACATATAGATGTCTTCAGGTACAGACTCTTTATGTACATGTGAAGTTTTGGATTTTTAGCAGCATGTGCAGGAGAGTTATTAAGCATTTTGTCCATTGCGGCGAAGGAAATCTTAAGTGAAAACTTTGAAGCCCCGCCCCCGTCATATAGTATTTCGGAAACAAAAAATTTTAGCCCCAGTGTTTGTCCCAGGTCTTCAGATGCTACAGACAGAATTTTAAGGCAATCAGATGAAGCCTTTAGGATCAGGGTGCAAAAGAATGACCCCTGTAAACATGCAAAAAAGGGCAAAAGTCGGACTTTCAAAAATTCATAACTCACTTCCTGTTCATATTAGACGTTAAAATATCAAATTTTTCGCCATGCCCGATGAGACTGCCAAGTTTGGTGAGTTTTTGTGCATGTTCCGGGGGTCAAAAATGCGATCGAACAATCGGAAAAATAATAATAATAATAATTTCTACAAAAACAATAGGGACTTCGCAGCGGTCGCTGCTCAGGCCCTAATAATAATAATAATAATAATAATAAAAGTAATAATGTTTTCTACAAAAACAATAGGGACCTCGCCGCGGTCGCTGCTCGGGCCCCAATAATAATTTCTACACAAAGTCCATTGTGGTGACCCGCCCCCTTTTAAGTAAATTCAAAATGGCCGACTTCCTGTAAAACCTAGCTCATTGCTCCAAGAGACTTTTTTGTAGGTCTTGGTCTTATACATACAGTGAACCCTCGCTACTTCGCGGTTCACCTTTCGCGGGTTCAGTGCTTCGCGGGTCTAAAAAATATTCGGGGGCATTGTAGTTTCGCCGAGCGGCACGACGGGGCGCTGGAGCGGTTAGACGGCCGGCGTGCGCCGAAGAAGAGCGTGGGCGAAGAGGAGAGTGGACGAAGAAGAGCACGTTCCCCCGGACACGATCGGTGGCGACGTTTCGCGCGGTTCGGACCGTACCAGAGCTCCGGCCGGCGTGCGTGGCAGTTAAGCCGTAGAGGAGCACCTTCCCCGGGCACGGGCGGTTCCAAGCGGCCCCTAAGTTTAACCGAATGGAAGCTCCGGAGGAGGAGGGCATGCTCGCGTCACAGTAAGCCGAAGAGGAGCACCTTCCCCGGGCACGGGCGGTGCCAAGCGGCCCCTAAGTTTAACCGAATGGAAGCTCCGGGGGAGGAGGGCGGGCGTGTGTCACAGTTAAGCCAAATTGGAGCACCTCTTCTGCCCGGGCACGAGCGGAGCGCGAGGCTGTCAGTTATGAATGAATAAATGAATAAATAAATAAAGAATGCCACCTTTCATTTCACAGGGCACACCGGACGGCGTACCAGCAGGTAAAAGTCGGAGTAATTAAATAAATACTAAAAGAATGGCTGGGGAATAAAAAAATAATACGTTTTAATAATAATTTGGTTTTTTTGTTATAACATGAATTTCACTCTCTCTCTCCCCGTATATATATATATATATATATATATATATATATATATATATATATATATATATATATATTTATTATATATATTGTATTTTTTTTTTAAGCATTTTTGAAGGTGCGCCGCTACTTCGCGGATTTTCAGTTTTCGCGGGTGGTCTCGGTCCCCATTAACCGCGATAACCGAGGGTTCACTGTACTCCATAAAATTTACAAAAAGCGAGGTGAAACACTCAACCAGAGCTGCTTTTTTTAACATTTCTCGAGGGCCATGGCGAGCCATTTCAAAAAAGCTGCACAACTAACGTATAAAATATTGATAAATTTGCTCGGCCTGATGTGTGTGTAAAGTTTTACGAGTTGTCGTTCATATTTAGAACCTCATAATCAGCTTTGTTTTATTGCCGAACAGTGCAATGCCACTCCCACAACTTTTCACGAAAAAGGACGAATTTCGTATTGTGACATCCTCATGGCCGAAACAGTCATCCGAGCATATATGAGGGCGACCTTGTTGAGTTGCACGGAGAAAAACATCCAAGAAAATAACTTGTATTAGCTTTTACCAGTTGGTGGCGCTACTACTAGGATGTAAAATAAGTTGGTAGATGTCTTCAGGGCTGAAGTATCCTCAAATGTGTACAACTTCGAGAAGATAGGATCATCTGAGTCATGTTGCCGGAGATTTTGTTGCCACAGAGTACAATCGGACTTTTCAGCACCTTAATAGCCACGCCTTTTGCCAAAACGTCACAAAATTCGGCAGAGAGTAAGATCATTGTCTTGAGTCTTTTCTGACTAATTTTCAGTCGGATTCGTCAAAAGGGCACCGTGCAGTACGTGAAAATTAAAATAAAAACAAATTTTTGATTCCACTTGGCGGCACTGTGTGTATAACAAAATAATAACATTACGATGTCTTCAGGTCGGGACGTTTTATTTACAGGTGAAGGTTTGGATTTTTAGGAGCATGTGCAGGGGAGTTATTAAGCATTCATTTATTTGTATTAGGTTCATTTTGTCTTCTTATTATTGATATTTGACTGATTCATTAAAAGCAGACAATTATGTTTTAGGTTAATTTTTTACCTGACATGTTTCGGCGAGTCTTTCGCCTTCTTCAGAGTGTCGCATGATGGTGTCTTGAGCTGATGTTCCATGAGGGTGTGACTTACCTGTCAAAAAAATGAAAAAAATCAGAGCAGTAAAAGAACAAGCACAACATGAACATTACAAATCAGCAATCACTGACCACTGCAAAAGGGAAAACCACATCATGGACCGGGAGAAGGGCAGGGTCATCCGCACAGAAGAGAACAAACAACAGCGCTGGATCAGAGAGGCCATTGAGATCTGCAAGCGAGGCATAAAAACCATGAACAGAGACAAGGGAGCCTTCATCCACTCTACCACCTGGACCAGCATCTTGGCGGAGTGAACGGACAGCGGGGGGCGTGACTTGCCTTCATTCTTGTGACAGGTAAGTCACGCCCTCATGGAACATCAGCTGATAAAGACGGGTCACAAGACAGCATCATGTGACACTCTGAAGAAGGCGAAAGACTTTCGTATTGTGACATGCTCAAGGCCTAAACACTCATCCGAGCAAATATAAGGTAGATTTTGTTCACCTGCCCGGAGAAAAACATCAACGAAAATAATTTGTATTTGTTTTAACCAGTTGGTGGCGCTACCACTGCGATCAAAAATAAGTTGGCAGCCGTCTTCAGGGCCTGAATATCCTCAAATGTGAAAAATTTCGAGAAGATGGATCATCTGAATCATTTTGCAGGAACTTTTGTTGCCACGGAGAATAATCAGACTCTGCGGCACCGTAATAGCCACGCCCTTCGAAGGAAAGTCACAAAAATAGGGATAGAGTAAGATCAATGTCTTGAGTCTTTTCTAGCCAATTTTCAATCAGATTCGTTAAAAGGGCACCGTGCAGTACGTCAAAATGTAAAAAATGATATTGATTGGCGCAAGGTGTATAACTGAATATAAACATATAGATGTCTTCAGGTACAGACTTTTTATGTACATGTGAAGTTTTGGATTTTTAGCAGCATGTGCAGGAGAGTTATTAAGCATTTTGTCCATTGCGGCGAAGGAAATCTTAAGTGAAAACTTTAAAGCCCCGCCCCCGTCATATAGTATTTCGGAAACAAAAAATTTTAGCCCCAGTGTTTGTCCCAGGTCTTCAGATGCTACAGACAGAATTTTAAGGCAATCAGATGAAGCCTTGAGGATCAGGGTGCAAAAGAATGACCCCTGTAAACATGCAAAAAAGGGCAAAAGTCGGACTTTCAAAAATTCATAACTCACTTCCTGTTCATATTAGACGTTAAAATATCAAATTTTTCGCCATGCCCGATGAGACTGCCAAGTTTGGTGAGTTTTTGTGCATGTTTCGGGGGTCAAAAATGCGATCGAACAATCGGAAAAATAATAATAATAATAATTTCTACAAAAACAATAGGGACTTCGCAGCGGTCGCTGCTCAGGCCCTAATAATAATAATAATAATATTAATAATAATAAAAGTAATAATATTTTCTACAAAAACAATAGGGACCTCGCAGCCGTCGCAGCTCGGGCCCTAATAACAATTTCTAGAAAAACAATAGGGACCTCGCAGCGGTCACTGCTCGGGCCCTAATAATAATAATAATAAAAATAATAATAATTTCCACAAAAACAATGGGGACCTCGTAGCGGTCGCTGCTCAGGCCCTAATAATAATTTCTACAAAAACAATAGGGACCTCGCCGCCGTCGCTGCTCGGGCCCCAATAATAATTTCTACACAAAGTCCATTGTGGTGACTCGCCCCCTTTTAAGTAAATTCAAAATGGCCGACTTCCTGTAAAACCTAGCTCATTGCTCCAAGAGACTTTTTTGTAGGTCTTGGTCTTATACATACAGTGAACCCTCGCTACTTCGCGGTTCACCTTTCGCGGGTTCAGTGCTTCGCGGGTCTAAAAAATATTCGGGGGCATTGTAGTTTCGCCGAGCGGCACGACGGGGCGCTGGAGCGGTTAGACGGCCGGCGTGCGCCGAAGAAGAGCGTGGGCGAAGAGGAGAGTGGACGAAGAAGAGCACGTTCTCCCGGACACGATCGGTGGCGACGTTTCGCGCGGTTCGGACCGTACCAGAGCTCCGGCCGGCGTGCGTGGCAGTTAAGCCGTAGAGGAGCACCTTCCCCGGGCACGGGCGGTGCCAAGCGGCCCCTAAGTTTAACCGAATGGAAGCTCCGGAGGAGGAGGGCATGCTCGCGTCACAATAAGCCGAAGAGGAGCACCTTCCCCGGGCACGGGCGGTTCCAAGCGGCCCCTAAGTTTAACTGAATGGAAGCTCCGGAGGAGGAGGGCATGCTCGCGTCACAGTAAGCCGAAGAGGAGCACCTTCCCTGGGCACGGGCGGTGCCAAGCGGCCCCTAAGTTTAACCGAATGGAAGTTCCGGGGGAGGAGGGCGGGCGTGTGTCACAGTTAAGCCGAATTGGAGCACCTCTTCCGCCCGGGCACGAGCGGAGCGCGAGGCTGTCAGTTATGAATGAATAAATGAATAAATAAATAAAGAATGCCACCTTTCATTTCACAGGGCACACCGGACGGCGTACCAGCAGGTAAAAGTCGGAGTAATTAAATAAATACAAAAAGAATGGCTGGGGAATAAAAAAATAATACGTTTTAATAATAATTTGGTTTTTTTGTTATAAAATGAATTTCACTCTCTCTCTCCCCGTATATATATATATATATATATATATATATATATATATATATATATATATATATATATATTTATTATATATATTGTATATTTTTTTTAAGCATTTTTGAAGGTGCGCCGCAACTTCGCGGATTTTCAGTTTTCGCGGGTGGTCTCGGTCCCCATTAACCGCGATAACCGAGGGTTCACTGTACTCCATAAAATTTACAAAAAGCGAGGTGAAACACTCAACCAGAGCTGCTTTTTTTTAACATTTCTCGAGGGCCATGGCGAGCCATTTCAAAAAAGCTGCACAACTAACGTATAAAATATTGATAAATTTGCTCGGCCTGATGTGTGTGTAAAGTTTCACGAGTTGTCGTTCATATTTAGAACCTCATAATCAGCGTTGTTTTATTGCCGAACAGTGCAATGCCACTCCCACAACTTTTCACGAAAAAGGACTAATTTCGTATTGTGACATCCTCATGGCCGAAACAGTCATCCGAGCATATATGAGGGCGACCTTGTTGAGTTGCACGGAGAAAAACATCCAAGAAAATAACTTGTATTAGCTTTTACCAGTTGGTGGCGCTACTACTACGATGTAAAATAAGTTGGTAGATGTCTTCAGGGCTGAAGTATCCTCAAAAGTGTACAACTTCGAGAAGATAGGATCATCTGAGTCATGTTGCCGGAGCTTTTGTTGCCACAGAGTACAATCGGACTTTTCAGCACCTTAATAGCCACGCCTTTTGCCAAAACGTCACAAAATTCGGCAGAGAGTAAGATCATTGTCTTGAGTCTTTTCTGACTAATTTTCAGTCGGATTCGTCAAAAGGGCACCGTGCAGTACGTGAAAATTAAAATAAAAAAAAATTTTTGATTCCACTTGGCGGCACTGTGTGTATAACAAAATAATAACATTAAGATGTCTTCAGGTCGGGACGTTTTATTTACAGGTGAAGGTTTGGATTTTTAGGAGCATGTGCAGGGGAGTTATTAAGCATTCATTTATTTGTATTAGGTTCATTTTGTCTTCTTATTATTGATATTTGACTGATTCATTAAAAGCAGACAATTATGTTTTAGGTTAATTTTTTACCTGACATGTTTCGGCGAGTCTTTCGCCTTCTTCAGAGTGTCGCATGATGGTGTCTTGAGACCCGTCTTTATCAGCTGATGTTCCATGAGGGTGTGACTTACCTGTCAAAAAAATGAAAAAAATCAGAGCAGTAAAAGAACAAGCACAACATGAACATTACAAATCAGCAATCACTGACCACTGCAAAAGGGAAAACCACATCATGGACCGGGAGAAGGGCAGGGTCATCCGCACAGAAGAGAACAAACAACAGCGCTGGATCAGAGAGGCCATTGAGATCTGCAAGCGAGGCATAAAAACCATGAACAGAGACAAGGGAGCCTTCATCCTCTCTACCACCTGGACCAGCATCTTGGCGGAGTGAACGGACAGCGGGGGGCGTGACTTGCCTTCATTCTTGTGACAGGTAAGTCACGCCCTCATGGAACATCAGCTGATAAAGACGGGTCACAAGACAGCATCATGTGACACTCTGAAGAAGGCGAAAGACTTTCGTATTGTGACATGCTCAAGGCCTAAACACTCATCCGAGCAAATATAAGGTAGATTTTGTTCACCTGCCCGGAGAAAAACATCAACGAAAATAATTTGTATTTGTTTTAACCAGTTGGTGGCGCTACCACTGCGATCAAAAATAAGTTGGCAGCCGTCTTCAGGGCCTGAATATCCTCAAATGTGAAAAATTTCGAGAAGATGGATCATCTGAATCATTTTGCAGGAACTTTTGTTGCCACGGAGAATAATCAGACTCTGCGGCACCGTAATAGCCACGCCCTTCGAAGGAAAGTCACAAAAATAGGGATAGAGTAAGATCAATGTCTTGAGTCTTTTCTAGCCAATTTTCAATCAGATTCGTTAAAAGGGCACCGTGCAGTACGTCAAAATGTAAAAAATGATATTGATTGGCGCAAGGTGTATAACTGAATATAAACATATAGATGTCTTCAGGTACAGACTTTTTATGTACATGTGAAGTTTTGGATTTTTAGCAGCATGTGCAGGAGAGTTATTAAGCATTTTGTCCATTGCGGCGAAGGAAATCTTAAGTGAAAACTTTGAAGCCCCGCCCCCGTCATATAGTATTTCGGAAACAAAAAACTTTAGCCCCAGTGTTTGTCCCAGGTCTTCAGATGCTACAGACAGAATTTTAAGGCAATCAGATGAAGCCTTTAGGATCAGGGTGCAAAAGAATGACCCCTGTAAACATGCAAAAAAGGGCAAAAGTCGGACTTTCAAAAATTCATAACTCACTTCCTGTTCATATTAGACGTTAAAATATCAAATTTTTCGCCATGCCCGATGAGACTGCCAAGTTTGGTGAGTTTTTGTGCATGTTTCGGGGGTCAAAAATGCGATCGAACAATCGGAAAAATAATAATAATAATAATAATTTCTACAAAAACAATAGGGACTTTGCAGCGGTCGCTGCTCAGGCCCTAATAATAATAATAATAATATTAATAATAATAAAAGTAATAATATTTTCTACAAAAACAATAGGGACCTCGCAGCCGTCGCAGCTCGGGCCCTAATAACAATTTCTAGAAAAACAATAGGGACCTCGCAGCGGTCACTGCTCGGGCCCTAATAATAATAATAATAAAAATAATAATAATTTCCACAAAAACAATGGGGACCTCGTAGCGGTCGCTGCTCAGGCCCTAATAATAATTTCTACAAAAACAATAGGGACCTCGCCGCCGTCGCTGCTCGGGCCCCAATAATAATTTCTACACAAAGTCCATTGTGGTGACCCGCCCCCTTTTAAGTAAATTCAAAATGGCCGACTTCCTGTAAAACCTAGCTCATTGCTCCAAGAGACTTTTTTGTAGGTCTTGGTCTTATACATACAGTGAACCCTCGCTACTTCGCGGTTCACCTTTCGCGGGTTCAGTGCTTCGCGGGTCTAAAAAATATTCGGGGGCATTGTAGTTTCGCCGAGCGGCACGATGGGGCGCTGGAGCGGTTAGACGGCCGGCGTGCGCCGAAGAAGAGCGTGGGCGAAGAGGAGAGTGGACGAAGAAGAGCACGTTCTCCCGGACACGATCGGTGGCGACGTTTCGCGCGGTTCGGACCGTACCAGAGCTCCGGCCGGCGTGCGTGGCAGTTAAGCCGTAGAGGAGCACCTTCCCCGGGCACGGGCGGTGCCAAGCGGCCCCTAAGTTTAACCGAATGGAAGCTCCGGAGGAGGAGGGCATGCTCGCGTCACAGTAAGCCGAAGAGGAGCACCTTCCCCGGGCACGGGCGGTTCCAAGCGGCCCCTAAGGTTAACCGAATGGAAGCTCCGGAGGAGGAGGGCATGCTCGCGTCACAGTAAGCCGAAGAGGAGCACCTTCCCCGGGCACGGGCGGTTCCAAGCGGCCCCTAAGTTTAACTGAATGGAAGCTCCGGAGGAGGAGGGCATGCTCGCGTCACAGTAAGCCGAAGAGGAGCACCTTCCCCGGGCACGGGCGGTGCCAAGCGGCCCCTAAGTTTAACCGAATGGAAGTTCCGGGGGAGGAGGGCGGGCGTGTGTCACAGTTAAGCCGAATTGGAGCACCTCTTCCGCCCGGGCACGAGCGGAGCGCGAGGCTGTCAGTTATGAATGAATAAATGAATAAATAAATAAAGAATGCCACCTTTCATTTCACAGGACACACCGGACGGCGTACCAGCAGGTAAAAGTCGGAGTAATTAAATAAATACTAAAAGAATGGCTGGGGAATAAAAAAATAATACGTTTTAATAATAATTTGGTTTTTTTGTTATAACATGAATTTCACTCTCTCTCTCCCCGTATATATATATATATATATATATATTTATTATATATATTGTATATTTTTTTTAAGCATTTTTGAAGGTGCGCCGCTACTTCGCGGATTTTCAGTTTTCGCGGGTGGTCTCGGTCCCCATTAACCGCGATAACCGAGGGTTCACTGTACTCCATAAAATTTACAAAAAGCGAGGTGAAACACTCAACCAGAGCTGCTTTTTTTTAACATTTCTCGAGGGCCATGGCGAGCCATTTCAAAAAAGCTGCACAACTAACTTATAAAATATTGATAAATTTGCTCGGCCTGATGTGTGTGTAAAGTTTTACGAGTTGTCGTTCATATTTAGAACCTCATAATCAGCTTTGTTTTATTGCCGAACAGTGCAATGCCACTCCCACAACTTTTCACGAAAAATCACGAATTTCGTATTGTGACATCCTCATGGCCGAAACAGTCATCCGAGCATATATGAGGGCAACCTTGTTGAGTTGCACGGAGAAAAACATCCAAGAAAATAACTTGTATTAGCTTTTACCAGTTGGTGGCGCTACTACTACGATGTAAAATAAGTTGGTAGATGTCTTCAGGGCTGAAGTATCCTCAAATGTGTACAACTTCGAGAAGATAGGATCATCTGAGTCATGTTGCCGGAGCTTTTGTTGCCACAAAGTACAATCGGACTTTTCAGCACCTTAATAGCCACGCCTTTTGCCAAAACGTCACAAAATTCGGCAGAGAGTAAGATCATTGTCTTGAGTCTTTTCTGACTAATTTTCAGTCGGATTCGTCAAAAGGGCACCGTGCAGTACGTGAAAATTAAAATAAAAACAAATTTTTGATTCCACTTGGCGGCACTGTGTGTATAACAAAATAATAACATTAAGATGTCTTCAGGTCGGGACGTTTTATTTACAGGTGAAGGTTTGGATTTTTAGGAGCATGTGCAGGGGAGTTATTAAGCATTCATTTATTTGTATTAGGTTCATTTTGTCTTCTTATTATTGATATTTGACTGATTCATTAAAAGCAGACAATTATGTTTTAGGATAATTTTTTACCTGACATGTTTCGGCGAGTCTTTCGCCTTCTTCAGAGTGTCGCATGATGGTGTCTTGAGCTGATGTTCCATGAGGGTGTGGCTTACCTGTCAAAAAAATGAAAAAAATCAGAGCAGTAAAAGAACAAGCACAACATGAACATTACAAATCAGCAATCACTGACCACTGCAAAAGGGAAAACCACATCATGGACCGGGAGAAGGGCAGGGTCATCCGCACAGAAGAGAACAAACAACAGCGCTGGATCAGAGAGGCCATTGAGATCTGCAAGCGAGGCATAAAAACCATGAACAGAGACAAGGGAGCCTTCATCCTCTCCACCACCTGGACCAGCATCTTGGCGGAGTGAACGGACAGCGGGGGGCGTGACTTGCCTTCATTCTTGTGACAGGTAAGTCACGCCCTCATGGAACATCAGCTGATAAAGACGGGTCACAAGACACCATCATGTGACACTCTGAAGAAGGCGAAAGACTTTTGTATTGTGACATGCTCAAGGCCTAAACACTCATCCGAGCAAATATAAGGTAGATTTTGTTAACCTGCCCGGAGAAAAACATCAACGAAAATAATTTGTATTTGTTTTAACCAGTTGGTGGCGCTACCACTGCGATCAAAAATAAGTTGGCAGCCGTCTTCAGGGCCTGAATATCCTCAAATGTGAAAAATTTCGAGAAGATGGATCATCTGAATCATTTTGCAGGAACTTTTGTTGCCACGGAGAATAATCAGACTCTGCGGCACCGTAATAGCCACGCCCTTCGAAGGAAAGTCACAAAAATAGGGATAGAGTAAGATCAATGTCTTGAGTCTTTTCTAGCCAATTTTCAATCAGATTCGTTAAAAGGGCACCGTGCAGTACGTCAAAATGTAAAAAATGATATTGATTGGCGCAAGGTGTATAACTGAATATAAACATATAGATGTCTTCAGGTACAGACTTTTTATGTACATGTGAAGTTTTGGATTTTTAGCAGCATGTGCAGGAGAGTTATTAAGCATTTTGTCCATTGCGGCGAAGGAAATCTTAAGTGAAAACTTTGAAGCCCCGGCCCCGTCATATAGTATTTCGGAAACAAAAAATTTTAGCCCCAGTGTTTGTCCCAGGTCTTCAGATGCTACAGACAGAATTTTAAGGCAATCAGATGAAGCCTTTAGGATCAGGGTGCAAAAGAATGACCCCTGTAAACATGCAAAAAAGGGCAAAAGTCGGACTTTCAAAAATTCATAACTCACTTCCTGTTCATATTAGACGTTAAAATATCAAATTTTTCGCCATTCCCGATGAGACTGCCAAGTTTTGTGAGTTTTTGTGCATGTTTCGGGGGTCAAAAATGCGATCGAACAATCGGAAAAATAATAATAATAATAATTTCTACAAAAACAATAGGGACTTCGCAGCGGTCGCTGCTCAGGCCCTAATAATAATAATAATAATATTAATAATAATAAAAGTAATAATATTTTCTACAAAAACAATAGGGACCTCGCAGCCGTCGCAGCTCGGGCCCTAATAACAATTTCTAGAAAAACAATAGGGACCTCGCAGCGGTCACTGCTCGGGCCCTAATAATAATAATAATAAAAATAATAATAATTTCCACAAAAACAATGGGGACCTCGTAGCGGTCGCTGCTCAGGCCCTAATAATAATTTCTACAAAAACAATAGGGACCTCGCCGCCGTCGCTGCTCGGGCCCCAATAATAATTTCTACACAAAGTCCATTGTGGTGACTCGCCCCCTTTTAAGTAAATTCAAAATGGCCGACTTCCTGTAAAACCTAGCTCATTGCTCCAAGAGACTTTTTTGTAGGTCTTGGTCTTATACATACAGTGAACCCTCGCTACTTCGCGGTTCACCTTTCGCGGGTTCAGTGCTTCGCGGGTCTAAAAAATATTCGGGGGCATTGTAGTTTCGCCGAGCGGCACGACGGGGCGCTGGAGCGGTTAGACGGCCGGCGTGCGCCGAAGAAGAGCGTGGGCGAAGAGGAGAGTGGACGAAGAAGAGCACGTTCTCCCGGACACGATCGGTGGCGACGTTTCGCGCGGTTCGGACCGTACCAGAGCTCCGGCCGGCGTGCGTGGCAGTTAAGCCGTAGAGGAGCACCTTCCCCGGGCACGGGCGGTGCCAAGCGGCCCCTAAGTTTAACCGAATGGAAGCTCCGGAGGAGGAGGGCATGCTCGCGTCACAGTAAGCCGAAGAGGAGCACCTTCCCCGGGCACGGGCGGTTCCAAGCGGCCCCTAAGTTTAACTGAATGGAAGCTCCGGAGGAGGAGGGCATGCTCGCGTCACAGTAAGCCGAAGAGGAGCACCTTCCCCGGGCACGGGCGGTGCCAAGCGGCCCCTAAGTTTAACCGAATGGAAGTTCCGGGGGAGGAGGGCGGGCGTGTGTCACAGTTAAGCCGAATTGGAGCACCTCTTCCGCCCGGGCACGAGCGGAGCGCGAGGCTGTCAGTTATGAATGAATAAATGAATAAATAAATAAAGAATGCCACCTTTCATTTCACAGGGCACACCGGACGGCGTACCAGCAGGTAAAAGTCGGAGTAATTAAATAAATACAAAAAGAATGGCTGGGGAATAAAAAAATAATACGTTTTAATAATAATTTGGTTTTTTTGTTATAAAATGAATTTCACTCTCTCTCTCCCCGTATATATATATATATATATATATATATATATATATATATATATATATATTATTATATATATTGTATATTTTTTTTAAGCATTTTTGAAGGTGCGCCGCTACTTCGCGGATTTTCAGTTTTCGCGGGTGGTCTCGGTCCCCATTAACCGCGATAACCGAGGGTTCACTGTACTCCATAAAATTTACAAAAAGCGAGGTGAAACACTCAACCAGAGCTGCTTTTTTTTAACATTTCTCGAGGGCCATGGCGAGCCATTTCAAAAAAGCTGCACAACTAACGTATAAAATATTGATAAATTTGCTCGGCCTGATGTGTGTGTAAAGTTTCACGAGTTGTCGTTCATATTTAGAACCTCATAATCAGCGTTGTTTTATTGCCGAACAGTGCAATGCCACTCCCACAACTTTTCACGAAAAAGGACTAATTTCGTATTGTGACATCCTCATGACCGAAACAGTCATCCGAGCATATATGAGGGCGACCTTGTTGAGTTGCACGGAGAAAAACATCCAAGAAAATAACTTGTATTAGCTTTTACCAGTTGGTGGCGCTACTACTACGATGTAAAATAAGTTGGTAGATGTCTTCAGGGCTGAAGTATCCTCAAAAGTGTACAACTTCGAGAAGATAGGATCATCTGAGTCATGTTGCCGGAGCTTTTGTTGCCACAGAGTACAATCGGACTTTTCAGCACCTTAATAGCCACGCCTTTTGCCAAAACGTCACAAAATTCGGCAGAGAGTAAGATCATTGTCTTGAGTCTTTTCTGACTAATTTTCAGTCGGATTCGTCAAAAGGGCACCGTGCAGTACGTGAAAATTAAAATAAAAACAAATTTTTGATTCCACTTGGCGGCACTGTGTGTATAACAAAATAATAACATTAAGATGTCTTCAGGTCGGGACGTTTTATTTACAGGTGAAGGTTTGGATTTTTAGGAGCATGTGCAGGGGAGTTATTAAGCATTCATTTATTTGTATTAGGTTCATTTTGTCTTCTTATTATTGATATTTGACTGATTCATTAAAAGCAGACAATTATGTTTTAGGTTAATTTTTTACCTGACATGTTTCGGCGAGTCTTTCGCCTTCTTCAGAGTGTCGCATGATGGTGTCTTGAGCTGATGTTCCATGAGGGTGTGGCTTACCTGTCAAAAAAATGAAAAAAATCAGAGCAGTAAAAGAACAAGCACAACATGAACATTACAAATCAGCAATCACTGACCACTGCAAAAGGGAAAACCACATCATGGACCGGGAGAAGGGCAGGGTCATCCGCACAGAAGAGAACAAACAACAGCGCTGGATCAGAGAGGCCATTGAGATCTGCAAGCGAGGCATAAAAACCATGAACAGAGACAAGGGAGCCTTCATCCTCTCCACCACCTGGACCAGCATCTTGGCGGAGTGAACGGACAGCGGGGGGCGTGACTTGCCTTCATTCTTGTGACAGGTAAGTCACGCCCTCATGGAACATCAGCTGATAAAGACGGGTCACAAGACACCATCATGTGACACTCTGAAGAAGGCGAAAGACTTTTGTATTGTGACATGCTCAAGGCCTAAACACTCATCCGAGCAAATATAAGGTAGATTTTGTTAACCTGCCCGGAGAAAAACATCAACGAAAATAATTTGTATTTGTTTTAACCAGTTGGTGGCGCTACCACTGCGATCAAAAATAAGTTGGCAGCCGTCTTCAGGGCCTGAATATCCTCAAATGTGAAAAATTTCGAGAAGATGGATCATCTGAATCATTTTGCAGGAACTTTTGTTGCCACGGAGAATAATCAGACTCTGCGGCACCGTAATAGCCACGCCCTTCGAAGGAAAGTCACAAAAATAGGGATAGAGTAAGATCAATGTCTTGAGTCTTTTCTAGCCAATTTTCAATCAGATTCGTTAAAAGGGCACCGTGCAGTACGTCAAAATGTAAAAAATGATATTGATTGGCGCAAGGTGTATAACTGAATATAAACATATAGATGTCTTCAGGTACAGACTTTTTATGTACATGTGAAGTTTTGGATTTTTAGCAGCATGTGCAGGAGAGTTATTAAGCATTTTGTCCATTGCGGCGAAGGAAATCTTAAGTGAAAACTTTGAAGCCCCCGTCATATAGTATTTCGGAAACAAAAAATTTTAGCCCCAGTGTTTGTCCCAGGTCTTCAGATGCTACAGACAGAATTTTAAGGCAATCAGATGAAGCCTTTAGGATCAGGGTGCAAAAGAATGACCCCTGTAAACATGCAAAAAAGGGCAAAAGTCGGACTTTCAAAAATTCATAACTCACTTCCTGTTCATATTAGACGTTAAAATATCAAATTTTTCGCCATTCCCGATGAGACTGCCAAGTTTTGTGAGTTTTTGTGCATGTTTCGGGGGTCAAAAATGCGATCGAACAATCGGAAAAATAATAATAATAATAATTTCTACAAAAACAATAGGGACTTCGCAGCGGTCGCTGCTCAGGCCCTAATAATAATAATAATAATATTAATAATAATAAAAGTAATAATATTTTCTACAAAAACAATAGGGACCTCGCAGCCGTCGCAGCTCGGGCCCTAATAACAATTTCTAGAAAAACAATAGGGACCTCGCAGCGGTCACTGCTCGGGCCCTAATAATAATAATAATAAAAATAATAATAATTTCCACAAAAACAATGGGGACCTCGTAGCGGTCGCTGCTCAGGCCCTAATAATAATTTCTACAAAAACAATAGGGACCTCGCCGCCGTCGCTGCTCGGGCCCCAATAATAATTTCTACACAAAGTCCATTGTGGTGACCCGCCCCCTTTTAAGTAAATTCAAAATGGCCGACTTCCTGTAAAACCTAGCTCATTGCTCCAAGAGACTTTTTTGTAGGTCTTGGTCTTATACATACAGTGAACCCTCGCTACTTCGCGGTTCACCTTTCGCGGGTTCAGTGCTTCGCGGGTCTAAAAAATATTCGGGGGCATTGTAGTTTCGCCGAGCGGCACGACGGGGCGCTGGAGCGGTTAGACGGCCGGCGTGCGCCGAAGAAGAGCGTGGGCGAAGAGGAGAGTGGACGAAGAAGAGCACGTTCTCCCGGACACGATCGGTGGCGACGTTTCGCGCGGTTCGGACCGTACCAGAGCTCCGGCCGGCGTGCGTGGCAGTTAAGCCGTAGAGGAGCACCTTCCCCGGGCACGGGCGGTGCCAAGCGGCCCCTAAGTTTAACCGAATGGAAGCTCCGGAGGAGGAGGGCATGCTCGCGTCACAGTAAGCCGAAGAGGAGCACCTTCCCCGGGCACGGGCGGTTCTAAGCGGCCCCTAAGTTTAACCGAATGGAAGCTCCGGAGGAGGAGGGCATGCTCGCGTCACAGTAAGCCGAAGAGGAGCACCTTCCCCGGGCACGGGCGGTTCCAAGCGGCCCCTAAGTTTAACTGAATGGAAGCTCCGGAGGAGGAGGGCATGCTCGCGTCACAGTAAGCCGAAGAGGAGCACCTTCCCCGGGCACGGGCGGTGCCAAGCGGCCCCTAAGTTTAACCGAATGGAAGTTCCGGGGGAGGAGGGCGGGCGTGTGTCACAGTTAAGCCGAATTGGAGCACCTCTTCCGCCCGGGCACGAGCGGAGCGCGAGGCTGTCAGTTATGAATGAATAAATGAATAAATAAATAAAGAATGCCACCTTTCATTTCACAGGGCACACCGGACGGCGTACCAGCAGGTAAAAGTCGGAGTAATTAAATAAATACAAAAAGAATGGCTGGGGAATAAAAAAATAATACGTTTTAATAATAATTTGGTTTTTTTGTTAAAAAATGAATTTCACTCTCTCTCTCCCCGTATATATATATATATATATATATATATATATATATATATATATATATTTATGATATATATTGTATATTTTTTTTAAGCATTTTTGAAGGTGCGCCGCTACTTCGCGGATTTTCAGTTTTCGCGGGTGGTCTCGGTCCCCATTAACCGCGATAACCGAGGGTTCACTGTACTCCATAAAATTTACAAAAAGCGAGGTGAAACACTCAATCAGGGCTGCTTTTTTTTAACATTTCTCGAGGGCCATGGCGAGCCATTTCAAAAAAGCTGCACAACTAACGTATAAAATATTGATAAATTTGCTCGGCCTGATGTGTGTGTAAAGTTTTACGAGTTGTCGTTCATATTTAGAACCTCATAATCAGCTTTGTTTTATTGCCGAACAGTGCAATGCCACTCCCACAACTTTTCACGAAAAATCACGAATTTCGTATTGTGACATCCTCATGGCCGAAACAGTCATCCGAGCATATATGAGGGCGACCTTGTTGAGTTGCACGGAGAAAAACATCCACGAAAATAACTTGTATTAGCTTTTACCAGTTGGTGGCGCTACTACTACGATGTAAAATAAGTTGGTAGATGTCTTCAGGGCTGAAGTATCCTCAAATGTGTACAACTTCGAGAAGATAGGATCATCTGAGTCATGTTGCTGGAGCTTTTGTTGCCACAGAGTACAATCGGACTTTTCAGCACCGTAATAGCCACGCCTTTTGCCAAAACGTCACAAAATTCGGCAGAGAGTAAGATCATTGTCTAGAGTCTTTTCTGACTAATTTTCAGTCGGATTCGTCAAAAGGGCACCGTGCAGTACGTGAAAATTAAAATAAAAAAAATTTTTTGATTCCACTTGGCGGCACTGTGTGTATAACAAAATAATAACATTAAGATGTCTTCAGGTCGGGACGTTTTATTTACAGGTGAAGGTTTGGATTTTTAGGAGCATGTGCAGGGGAGTTATTAAGCATTCATTTATTTGTATTAGGTTCATTTTGTCTTCTTATTATTGATATTTGACTGATTCATTAAAAGCAGACAATTATGTTTTAGGTTAATTTTTTACCTGACATGTTTCGGCGAGTCTTTCGCCTTCTTCAGAGTGTCGCATGATGGTGTCTTGAGCTGATGTTCCATGAGGGTGTGGCTTACCTGTCAAAAAAATGAAAAAAATCAGAGCAGTAAAAGAACAAGCACAACATGAACATTACAAATCAGCAATCACTGACCACTGCAAAAGGGAAAACCACATCATGGACCGGGAGAAGGGCAGGGTCATCCGCACAGAAGAGAACAAACAACAGCGCTGGATCAGAGAGGCCATTGAGATCTGCAAGCGAGGCATAAAAACCATGAACAGAGACAAGGGAGCCTTCATCCTCTCTACCACCTGGACCAGCATCTTGGCGGAGTGAACGGACAGCGGGGGGCGTGACTTGCCTTCATTCTTGTGACAGGTAAGTCACGCCCTCATGGAACATCAGCTGATAAAGACGGGTCACAAGACACCATCATGTGACACTCTGAAGAAGGCGAAAGACTTTTGTATTGTGACATGCTCAAGGCCTAAACACTCATCCGAGCAAATATAAGGTAGATTTTGTTAACCTGCCCGGAGAAAAACATCAACGAAAATAATTTGTATTTGTTTTAACCAGTTGGTGGCGCTACCACTGCGATCAAAAATAAGTTGGCAGCCGTCTTCAGGGCCTGAATATCCTCAAATGTGAAAAATCTCGAGAAGATGGATCATCTGAATCATTTTGCAGGAACTTTTGTTGCCACGGAGAATAATCAGACTCTGCGGCACCGTAATAGCCACGCCCTTCGAAGGAAAGTCACAAAAATAGGGATAGAGTAAGATCAATGTCTTGAGTCTTTTCTAGCCAATTTTCAATCAGATTCGTTAAAAGGGCACCGTGCAGTACGTCAAAATGTAAAAAAATGATATTGATTGGCGCAAGGTGTATAACTGAATATAAACATATAGATGTCTTCAGGTACAGACTCTTTATGTACATGTGAAGTTTTGGATTTTTAGCAGCATGTGCAGGAGAGTTATTAAGCATTTTGTCCATTGCGGCGAAAGAAATCTTAAGTGAAAACTTTAAAGCCCCGCCCCTGTCATATAGTATTTCGGAAACAAAAAATTTTAGCCCCAGTGTTTGTCCCAGGTCTTCAGATGCTACAGACAGAATTTTAAGGCAATCAGATGAAGCCTTTAGGATCAGGGTGCAAAAGAATGACCCCTGTAAACATGCAAAAAAGGGCAAAAGTCGGACTTTCAAAAATTCATAACTCACTTCCTGTTCATATTAGACGTTAAAATATCAAATTTTTCGCCATGCCCGATGAGACTGCCAAGTTTGGTGAGTTTTTGTGCATGTTTCGGGGGTCAAAAATGCGATCGAACAATCGGAAAAATAATAATAATAATAATTTCTACAAAAACAATAGGGACTTCGCAGCGGTCGCTGCTCAGGCCCTAATAATAATAATAATAATAATATTATTAATAATAAAAGTAATAATATTTTCTACAAAAACAATAGGGACCTCGCAGCCGTCGCAGCTCGGGCCCTAATAACAATTTCTAGAAAAACAATAGGGACCTCGCAGCGGTCACTGCTCGGGCCCTAATAATAATAATAAAAATAATAATAATTTCCACAAAAACAATGGGGACCTCGTAGCGGTCGCTGCTCGGGCCCTAATAATAATTTCTTCAAAAACAATAGGGACCTCGCCGCCGTCGCTGCTCGGGCCCAATAATAATTTCTACACAAAGTCCATTGTGGTGACCCGCCCCCTTTTAAGTAAATTAAAAATGGCCGACTTCCTGTAAAACCTAGCTCATTGCTCCAAGAGACTTTTTTGTAGGTCTTGGTCTTATACATACAGTGAACCCTCGCTACTTCGCGGTTCACCTTTCGCGGGTTCAGTGCTTCGCGGGTCTAAAAAATATTCGGGGGCATTGTAGTTTCGCCGAGCGGCACGACGGGGCGCTAGAGCAGTTAGACGGCCGGCGTGCGCCGAAGAAGAGCGTGGGCGAAGAGGAGAGTGGACGAAGAAGAGCACGTTCCCCCGGACACGATCGGTGGCGACGTTTCGCGCGGTTTGAACCGTACCAGAGCTCCGGCCGGCGTGCGTGGCAGTTAAGCCGTAGAGGAACACCTTCCCCGGGCACGGGCGGTGCCAAGCGGCCCCTAAGTTTAACCGAATGGAAGCTCCGGAGGAGGAGGGCATGCTCGCGTCACAGTAAGCCGAAGAGGAGCACCTTCCACGGGCACGGGCGGTTTCAAGCGGCCCCTAAGTTTAACTTAATGGAAGCTCCGGAGGAGGAGGGCATGCTCGCGTCACAGTAAGCCGAAGAGGAGCACCTTCCCCGGGCACGGGCGGTGCCAAGCGGCCCCTAAGTTTAACCGAATGGAAGTTCCGGGGGAGGAGGGCGGGCGTGTGTCACAGTTAAGCCGAATTGGAGCACCTCTTCCGCCCGGGCACGAGCGGGGAGCGCGAGGCTGTCAGTTATGAATGAATAAATGAATAAATAAATAAAGAATGCCACCTTTCATTTCACAGGGCACACCGGACGGCGTACCAGCAGGTAAAAGTCGGAGTAATTAAATAAATACAAAAAGAATGGCTGGGGAATTAAAAAATAATATGTTTTAATAATAATTTGTTTTTTTTGTTGTAACATGAATTTCACTCTCTCTCTCCCCGTATATATATATATATATATATATATATATATATATATATATATATATATATATATATATATATATATATATATTTATAAATTTGCTCGGCCTGATGTGTGTGTAAAGTTTCACGAGTTGTCGTTCATATTTACAACCTCATAATCAGCGTTGTTTTATTGCCGAACAGTGCAATGCCACTCCCACAACCTTTCACGAAAAAGGACGAATTTCGTATTGTGACATCCTCATGGCCGAAACAGTAATCCGAGCATATATGAGGGCGACCTTGTTGAGTTGCACGGAGAAAAACATCCAAGAAAATAACTTGTATTAGCTTTTACCAGTTGGTGGCGCTACAACTACGATGAAAAATAAGTTGGTAGAAGTCTTCAGGGCTGAAGTATCCTCAAATGTGTACAACTTCGAGAAGATAGGATCATCTGAGTCATGTTGCCGGAGCTTTTGTTGTCACAAAGTACAATCGGACTTTTCAGCACCGTAATAGCCACGCCTTTTGCCAAAACGTCACAAAATTCGGCAGAGAGTAAGATCATTGTCTTGAGTCTTTTCTGACTAATTTTCAGTCGGATTCGTCAGAAGGGCACCGTGCAGTACGTGAAAATTAAAATAAAAACAAATTTTTGATTCCACTTGGCGGCGCTGTGTGTAAAACAAAATAATAACATTAAGATGTCTTCAGGTCGGGACGTTTTATTTACAGGTGAAGGTTTGGATTTTTAGGAGCATGTGCAGGGGAGTTATTAAGCATTCATTTATTTGTATTAGGTTAATTTTGTCTTCTTATTATTGATATTTGACTGATTCATTAAAAGCAGACATTTATGTTTTAGGTTAATTTTTTACCTGACATGTTTCGGCGAGTCTTTCGCCTTCTTCAGAGTGTCGCATGATGGTGTCTTGAGACCAGTCTTTATCAGCTGATGTTCCATGAGGGTGTGACTTACCTGTCAAAAAAATTAAAAAATCAGAGCAGTAAAAGAACAAGCACAACATGAACATTACAAATCAGCAATCACTGACCACTGCAAAAGGGAAAACCACATCATGGACCGGGAGAAGGGCAGGGTCATCCGCACAGAAGAGAACAAACTACAGCGCTGGATCAGAGAGGCCATTGAGATCTGCAAGCGAGGCATAAAAACCATGAACAGAGACAAGGGAGCCTTCATCCTCTCTACCACCTGGAGCAGCGTCTTGGCGGAGTGAATGGACAGCGGGGGGCGTGACTTGCCTTCATTCTTGTGACAGGTAAGGCACGCCTTCATGGAACATCAGCTGATAAAGACAGGTCACAAGACACCATCACAGGGTTCGAAGTTAACTTTAAAAACTGCTTGCCCATAGGGCAAGTGCCACTAAAATTTGCCTTGCCCGAGTGGCCAAATTACTTGCCCAACTTGGGCAAGTGACAATTTTTTTTCTCTTGCCCTGAGTGACTTTTTGTATGACAAAGTGTCTAATTACAAATTGCATGAATTTTTTGTTCGGACAGTTCCCGCCTAGAAAGAATTAAAAATACGTTACAATCATAAGGGTTGCTTTTAGAAAAATGTATCATGTATTAACACATTAATTAGGTGTCTGCTGACCCAGGATTATGTTATTGTTATGTTAAGAGTACTTCAGAGACAGAGGATTTGTCATGATGAACGCCATCATTGTTCTGACACTATCGTCCAATCCACCAATACCTGCAACCATTATAACATGGGTGTCACTCGATCCAGATAATCATCACACACTTAAAAATATTTTGGCAGTTAAACTGGGTATGATAAACGTCACAGGAAAGGAATTGTCGATTAAGTGAACAGCTTCGGTAACGCCATATACACTCAAAGGGCAAGAGCCCAACATTCTACCAAAATGATTATGATTAGGGAGGTAACGATTCACTCAAGCCCCGATTCGATTTTTGATTTTCAGTTCTCGATTTCGATTCGATATTTTAATTGTTTTAAGTTGCTGCCACGTTTGTCTCTGTGCGCTCGTGTGATGCTGCAGCGATCCACAAACAAAATATGTCTATACGTCTTGTGCATTTTGAATGGAACCAAAAAACAATACACGATGCCAAATTGTACTATTATTATGAAACTGCCTATGAGTAGTAAAAGAAATACTTGTAAAAATATTTCACATTTTTAGAGCCCCAATACATTCTTTTAAATATAGAAGGGACTGAAATCATGTGAAAATTGAGTCTTTTTCTCAGTTTCCGACTTGGGGTGAACACATTCGGCTTATCATAGTTGCAGTTGACCATCTTGAACTCTGAAGTCTTTCAACTAGGCCTTCCGAATCAGGGTTTTAGAGGTGGGGCTATTTAGTGATACAGTAGGATGGTTTGATCTCTGTAGCTCCAGAATCAGGAATGTACTGGGACTGGGGTTCCTACTTGGGTTTAGGGTACCTAATTTTATATTTCAAGAAATTAAATAATTATTTATAATTTTGAAGATAATACATTAAAATTTCATCATTTTCATACCTGCATTAGATCCTGCAGTAGACTCACAGACTCAACACGTTGGACGTACTCAAGGACCTTCTGCAGCGCCTCTCTTGGTTAGGAAGCTTTTTCTCTGTGACAATCCATGGGGAGGTGTAGATGGTACTTCGTCATCACAGGCTTCAGACTCGTCACTTGAGAAAACATCCCTGCAATGGATGCATAGACACTTGGGCATGAATGTCATTTAACAACAAAAGCTAGAACAAAAAGCTTTGCATTTAAAAGAATACATCTGTGATGGGGAAGCCAGGTTAAAGTGTTAATTTTATAATTATGTAATTAGCTGCAGGTTAGTCTAGTGAAGGTGTAATCACTTCTATTTTGGAGCATAGCTTTTGCTCTGTCCAATCATTGCCTCACCTGCTGAAACCCACATTCGGGTATTTTACAAACCAAAAACTTAAATACCTGTACAGCTCTCATTTTTAACTTATTTTCTCTAACCTTTACCCACAAAATTTGAATATTCAAAATAAAAGTACACAAAGAAGTCACAATTTTTCCACATTAGTTACTTACGTAGTTCCTCTCAAATGCAGCTCAACACTGCATTGAATTAGAGCTTGATAAGCCTACACACAAAACAAACAAAGCACATTGTGGCATGATTCTGAATGAGCCAATCTAGCATTTCAACATCTGTTCAACTGTTGGAATTTTAACTATTATGTGACTCTATTAACCAACATTCATCCAACAATTATGCGCGCTCGTTTTGGACACTGCATTGAATTAGAGCTTGATAAACCCACACACAAAACATACAAAGCACATTGTGGCATGATTCTGAATGAGCCAATCTAGCATTTCAATATCTGTTCAACTTTCATCTTGAATTTCTATTATTTAAATAACAGGCAACATTCAACAGTTAATATGTTTTGCTTTACTTACCCAAATCAAACACATCACAAAAAAAGCCTTAAATGAGCTAGTGGAGTAGATTGTATTAATTTGAGTGAAAGCTTAAGTCTTTTGGAGAATTTTGGAGAGAGATCGAGGGACACTGTGTTTAGCGTCGTAGGCCCAATGCTAACAATATGTAGCTCGTTGTAAAGGTCCTCATAAAAATAAATAAAACACACAACGCTTATCAGTATTATTAAAAGGGTGATTATAATGTACTTAAGTTTTCCCCAAAATAATTCGAGTACGTACGTTGTTGATATACCCTCTGTGTTCTCGTCACTTATCATTTTAGCATACTGTGTTTTAGCTAACGCACCAAGCAGTTTTCCAACACAGGCAACCTTGAAAAATTACAAAACACATTGTAAAGTAAGTCTAAAAAATGAGAGCCAGACATTTACCCAAGATTAATTAATTAATTCAATTATCGTTCGGGACTCACCGTGCTTTCAGCTCTTCTGCCGCACCTCAAAGACCGCGTAGCTTGCATTCGCTCCTTTTCTCACAGTTTGAATATGCTGCCTTCAAAAGAATCTGTAATTTTGACAACTCCAACTTGAATCTACAAAAATCAAGCAATAAGGTAGAAATAACTTCAAATATACTTTGAATAAAGATCTTTCACAGCATACAGAATTAATAAAATAACATTAATTAATAATGTTGATTTTGTTTATTAAAAAAAAAAGTAACTGTGTTGACTGTTGGATGTGGCTGACAATGCTGGACCTGCCTTGTCAAATAGTTCATAGATGACAATCTTAGCTGTCTGGAATATTATAAAATGTTATCTTGTCCCTTAAGGGTTATTAAGTCACAGTTGGGGGTACATGTAAATTCACAAAATATAACGTCCAGCCTTGTTAAATTTAGCATAGATGAATTTAATTTTAATTTTAATAAATCAATCAATCCTCTGTACTGCTTCTTGTCCTCACAAGGGTCCCCGGGAGTGCTGGAGCCTATCCCAGCTGTCTTCGGGCAGTCGACAGGGTACACCCTGAACTGGTTGCCAGTCAATCGCAGGGCACACAGAGACAAGCAACCATCCGCTCTCACACTCAGACCTTGGACCAGTGACCAATCAACCTATCATGAATGTTTTTGGAAAGTGGGAGGAAACCGGCGAAAACCCTAGCAGGCACAGGGAGAACCTTGCACTTCTGTACTGTGATGCGGACTTGCTAACCAGTCCGCCACCGTGCCGCTTGTTCTAAAGAGTCCCAGAAAATAAAAACACCCGTCCCTTAGTCAAAAGAGGAAAAAGTCCAACAACAACCCGACCATAATTTGCATTGTTCCATAAGTTAAATCAATGTCAAACCTAATAAAAGCTGACTTCTGGTCCTCAAAAATCCTACACTTATTTTAGTCCTTTCACAATCTCGCAGCATAGGCTCCATGGCCATGTCTCTATCGTTTTGGCATCCATTGAATAGTTCTACTGAGAATAGTCTTCGGGTGGTTACTATTAGCATAGCATGCATTAAATATCAAAAAGGCTCCAGAACAAATTTTCAAACCCATGCCCGCTTAGCTCATCTATAACCCATACAGGACCCAGACATGGTTGACCAGCTCTAACCTATGCCCACTTATCCCACACATAACCCAAACAGGACCGATAAATGGTGACCACTTCTAACCCATGCCCACTTAGCCCACACATAACCCAAATAGGACCCAGACATGGTTGACCAGCTCTAACCCATGCCCACTTGGCCCATATACAGCCCATATGAGACCCTCACATGGTTGACCAGTTCTAACCCATGCCCACTTAGCCCACACATAACCCAAATAGGACCTATAAATGGTTTCAGTAGTAGATTCAGTAGTTTTTATCATTACAGCATTTTCCCCTCTGTATAATGGACAGACATTAGGAGTGTTTCCTTACACTTAGATACGTTTATACTGTGTATATTTGCATGCTTTTTATGAATGTCTGCTGCTAATGTTATACATTAACGGCTACATTACGCCGCCGACTCTGTGTGAGCTATATCTTTGCTGCTGTAACACCTCAAATTTCCCCATTGTGGGACTAATAAAGGACATCTTTATCTTTATCTTTACCAGTTCTAACCCATGCCCACTTAGCCCATACACAACCCGTATTGCACCCACAACATTTGCCCAGTTTAAGCCCATGCCCACCAATCCCAGATGGCGCCCACATGGAACCCTGTACCATTGCCCACTTCTAGCCCATTCCCACTTGGTACCCAGGAATCCCGCATTTACCCCATTTGGGGCCCAGTTGGACATGTTGGCTGGGTACAGTACTTTTATTCTTGCAGTATTTTTATCATTGCAGTATTTTCAATCATTCAGTATTTTTTTTTATCATTGCAGCGTTTTTATTTATTTCCCCTCTGAACCATAGACAGGCATTAGGAGTGTTTCCTTACACTTGTATATGTTGTGGGCTGTAAGTGTGTATATACATGGGGATCTGTGTATATACGTATATACTGTGTATATTTGCATGCTTTTTATGAATGCCTGCTGCCAATGTTATACATTAACGGCTACATTACGTCGGTGCCACTGTGTGATGTATATCTTTGCTGCTGTAACACTGCAAATGTCCCCGTTATGGGACAATTAAAAGACATCTTTATCTTTAGAAATTGAAGATTCACTTGCGAGGCCATTTTCAACACGGACCTTTCAAGAGAAGCGATATCGTCCAACACTCGGTCAGTGCTGTCTAAGTGCTTTTCTGTATATTGTTTGTCCACCCGTGGTGTCATAAATTATGGTATTATGAGGGGGATTTATTCAAGTAGGACGAAGTAGGACTTCATTGAAGGCCCAGGTGTGAAATGCATGGCCCTCCACTGGTTCAAATAATATCTAAAACTAAATTACCAGTTACATGTGCAATTTCAATATTCAACAATTATCTCAACAAAAAAGGACAATCTGAATTTTTTTTAAATGCACAATAAAACAGAAAAGCCATTTCCGGGTATTTTACAATTCAGTCTTCATTGGGGAAAAAACATTCAACAATTTGCTTTTCTTATTTAATACATAGTTCAGCACAGCAGGTGGCGGACAAGCACCTTAAAATGTCATTCGCCTACACAAGGAAGAAGAACATGCCCGAGGCGCTCCCGTGTCCTCGTCTTTCGGTCAACCTGAGAATAATGTTCTTGAGGATTAAAGTTTATAAATGTAAGTATGATGTGATTTTTTATTTTATTTTATGTTGTTGAACAGTGTTTTTGTTTATTTTATAATTTCGTCATTAAAAGGCTGTGGCGGTTGGAGAGTCAGCTTCGTGTTAGGGCGTGTTAAAGATCCCGATACCCACACTACACCCTCATTGAAGTATATACGAGTAAAATTATTCGAGCGCGCAGCCAAAGTATATTGTCCACAATTATTTGCGGACTTAACCAAAATCCCATTGAACTGGCGATGTTCGGTGGAATTCTTGTGCCCATGCTGAAAAAAATTCTCTTCAAATGTACATATCGAATTATGACATTATGATAAACAGTTGCATGTGTGCAATTTCGGTTACTCTTTTAAAGTCACCTACGTGTTTTGTCCGAGTGCAGCTAGCGTACTTAGCGACCTTGTGTGCATGCGCCGCAGATTGTGAGAGCGCCTCAAATAGTACAAATGAAGCTATAGCTTGTTCCGGTGGGTCCCAAGCCAGGGTTTTTTCCTAACTACCACATTACTTAAGTTTTAATATCACTCTCAACGTCAAAATTGTTACAAATAAATACATAATGATAACGTGCCGCCAAGCTCGATGACATAGGAGGCGGAAGTTGGTGTCGTCACACGCATTGTCCCAATTTTGCAATATCGGTACGCTTGGAACCTGTGCTCTGCAACACCCCATGTACACGTCAACGAGGAACGTATGGTGTAGAGTGTTTATTGCGATTGGGCCATTCTTTGTCACGGTCTTCTCTCTGACAAATTGGCATATTTAGCAGCCAAAATATAATGAGCCGTTGCTGTGATAGTAGTTGCAGCCCAAGGTTATTTTAGTAAACGAAAATGAACTCAAAACTTGAATAGAAAAAAATAAAATTCGATAATGAAAAAAATACAGTGAACCCTCGGTTATCGCGGTTAATGGGGACCGAGACCACCCGCGAAAACTGAAAATCCGCGAAGTAGCGGCGCACCTTCAAAAATGCTTAAAAAAAAAAGTGCGAAGTAGTGGTGCACCTTCAAAAATGTTTAAAAAAAAAAAATTAATAAATATATATATATATATATATATATATATATATATACACGGGTAGAGAGAGAGAGAGTGAAATTCATGCTATAACAAAAAAAAAAAAAATATTATTAAAACTTATTATTTTTTTATTCCCCAGCCATTATTTTTGTATTTATTCAATTACTTCTTTTTGTATTTTTTTAATTGCTTCGACCTTTACCTGCTGGTACGCCGTCCGGTGTGCCCTGTGAAATGAAAGGTGGCATTCTTCATTTATTTTTTTTATTCATTTATTCATTCATAACTGACAGCCTCGCGCTCCGCTCGTGCTCGGGCGGAAGAGGTGCTCCTCTTCGGCTTAATTGTCATGCACGCCGGACCTGCTCCCCCGAAGCGTGTCTCCGTTCGATTGAACTCGGTTTCATTTCGCCCCGCCCGTGCCCGGGGAAGGTGCTCCTATTCGGCTTAACTGTGACACACGCCCGCCCTCCTCCCCCGGAGCTTCCATTCGGTTAAACTTAAGGGCCGCTTGGCACCGCCCGTGCCCGGGGAAGGTGCTTCTCTTCGGCTTAACTGTGACGCGAGCATGCCCTCCTCCTCCGGAGCTTCCATTCGGTTAAACTTAGGGGCCGCTTGGAACCGCCCGTGCCCGGGGAAGGTGCTCCTCTTCGGCTTACTGTGACGCGAGCATGCCCTCCTCCTCCGGAGCTTCCATTCGGTTAAACTCAGGGGCCGCTTGGAACCGCCCGTGCCCGGGGAAGGTGCTCCTCTACGGCAAATTTTAGTGGCACTTGCCCTATGGGGAAGCAGTTTTTAAAGTTAACTTCGAACCCTGTGATGGTGTCTTGTGACCAGTCTTTATCAGCTGATGTTCCATGAAGGCGTGCCTTACCTGTCACAAGAATGAAGGCAAGTCACGCCCCCCGCTGTCCGTTCACTCCGCCAAGATGCTGCTCCAGGTGGTAGAGAGGATGAAGGCTCCCTTGTCTCTGTTCATGGTTTTTATGCCTCGCTTGCAGATCTCAATTGCTTCTTTGATCCAGCGCTGTAGTTTGTTCTCTCCGGTGCGGATGACCCTGCCCTTCTCCCAGTCCATGATGTGGTTTTCCCTTTTGCAGTGGTCAGTGATTGCTGATTTGTAATGTTCATGTTGTGCTTGTTCTTTTACTGCTCTGATTTTTTAATTTTTTTGACAGGTAAGTCACACCCTCATGGAACATCAGCTGATAAAGACGGGTCTCAAGACACCATCATGCGACACTCTGAAGAAGGCGAAAGACTCGCCGAAACATGTCAGGTAAAAAATTAACCTAAAACATAATTGTCTGCTTTTAATGAATCAGTCAAATATCAATAATAAGAAGACAAAATGAACCTAATACAAATAAATGAATGCTTAATAACTCCCCTGCACATGCTCCTAAAAATCCAAACCTTCACCTGTAAATAAAACGTCCCGACCTGAAGACATCTTAATGTTATTATTTTGTTATACACACAGTGCCGCCAAGTGGAATCAAAAATTTGTTTTTATTTTAATTTTCACGTACTGCACGGTGCCCTTTTGACGAATCCGACTGAAAATTAGTCAGAAAAGACTCACTTACTCTCTGCCGAATTTTGTGACGTTTTGGCAAAAGGCGTGGCTATTACGGTGCTGAAAAGTCCGATTGTACTCTGTGGCAACAAAAGCTCCGGCAACATTACTCAGATGATACTATCTTCTCGAAGTTGTACACATTTGAGGATACTTCAGCCCTGAAGACATCCACCAACTTATTTTTCATCGTAGTAGTAGCGCCACCAACTGGTAAAAGCTAATACAAGTTATTTTTTTGGATGTTTTTCTCCGTGCAACTCAACAAGGTCGCCCTCATATATGCTCGGATGACTGTTTCGGCCATGAGGATGTCACAATACGAAATTCATCCTTTTTCATGAAAAGTTGTGGGAGTGGCATTGCACTGTTCGGCAATAAAACAACGCTGATTATGAGGTTCTAAATATGAACAACAACTCGTGAAACTTTACACACACATCAGGCAGCGCAAATTTATCAATATTTTATACGTTAGTTGTGCAGCTTTTTTGAAATGGCTCGCCATGGCCCTCGAGAAATGTTAAAAAAAACAGCCCTGGTTGAGTGTTTCACCTCGCTTTTTGTAAATTTTATGGAGTACAGTGAACCCTCGGTTATCGCGGTTAATGGGGACCGAGACCACCCGCGAAAACTGAAAATCCGCGAAGTAGCGGCGCACCTTCAAAAATGCTTAAAAAAAAATACAATATATATAATAAATATATAAATATATATATATATATATATATATATATATATATATATATATACGGGGAGAGAGAGAGAGAGTGAAATTCATGTTATAACAAAAAAACAAATTATTATTAAAACGTATTATTTTTTTATTCCCCAGCCATTCTTTTTGTATTTATTTAATTACTCCGACTTTTACCTGCTGGTACGCCGTCCGGTGTGCCCTGTGAAATGAAAGGTGGCATTCTTTATTTATTTATTTATTTATTCATTTATTCATTCATAACTGACAGCTTCGCGCTCCGCTCGTGCCCGGGCGGAAGAGGTGCTCCAATTCGGCTTAACTGTGACACACGCCCACCCTCCTCCCCCGGAGCTTCCATTCGGTTAAACTTAGGGGCCGCTTGGCACCGCCCGTGCCCGGGGAAGGTGCTCCTCTTCGGCTTACTGTGTCGCGAGCATGCCCTCCTCCTCCGGAGCTTCCATTCGGTTAAACTTAGGGGCCGCTTGGAACCGCCCGTGCCCGGGGAAGGTGCTCCTCTTCGGCTTACTGTGACGCGAGCATGCCCTCCTCCTCCGGAGCTTCCATTCGGTTAAACTTAGGGGCCGCTTGGCACCGCCCGTGCCCGGGGAAGGTGCTCCTCTACGGCTTAACTGCCACGCACGCCGGCCGGAGCTCTGGTACGGTCCGAACCGCGCGAAACGTCGTCACCGATCGTGTCCGGGGGAACGTGCTCTTCTTCGTCCACTCTCCTCTTCGCCCACGCTCTTCTTCGGCGCACGCCGGCCGTCTAACCGCTCCAGCGCCCCGTCGTGCCGCTCGGCGAAACTACAATGCCCCCGAATATTTTTTATACCCGCGAAGCACTGAACCCGCGAAAGGTGAACCGCGAAGTAGCGAGGGTTCACTGTATGTATAAGACCAAGACCTACAAAAAAGTCTCTTGGAGCAATGAGCTAGGTTTTACAGGAAGTCGGCCATTTTGAATTTACTTAAAAGGGGCGGGTCACCACAATGGACTTTGTGTAGAAATTATTATTGGGGCCCGAGCAGCGACCGCGGCGAGGTCCCTATTGTTTATGTAGAAATTATTATTAGGGCCCGAGCAGCGACCGCTACGAGGTCCCCATTGTTTTTGTGGAAATTATTATTATTATTATTATTAGGGCCCGAGCAGTGACCGCTGCGAGGTCCCTATTGTTTTTCTAGAAATTGTTATTAGGGCCCGAGCTGCGACGGCTGCGAGGTCCCTATTGTTTTTGTAGAAAATATTATTACTTTTATTATTATTATTATTATTAATATTATTATTATTAGGGCCTGAGCAGCGAACGCTGCGAAGTCCCTATTGTTTTTGTAGAAATTATTATTATTATTATTTTTCCGATTGTTCGATTGCATTTTTGACCCCCGAAACATGCACAAAAATTCACCACACTTGGCAGTCTCATCGGGCATGGCGAAAAATTTGATATTTTAACGTCTAATATGAACAGGAAGTGAGTTATGAATTTTTGAAAGTCCGACTTTTGCCCTTTTTGCATGTTTACAGGGGTCATTCTTTTGCACCCTGATCCTAAAGGCTTCATCTGATTGCCTTAAAATTCTGTCTGTAGCATCTTAAGACCTGGGACAAACACTGGGGCTAAAACTTTTTGTTTCCGAAATACTATATGACGGGGGCGGGGCTTCAAAGTTTTCACTTAAGATTTCCTTCGCCACAATGGACAAAATGCTTAATAACTCTCTTGCACATGCTGCTAAAAATCCAAAACTTCACATGTACATAAAGAGTCTGTACCTGAAGACATCTATATGTTTATATTCAGTTATACACCTTGCGCCAATCAATATCATTTTTTACATTTTGACGTACTGCACGGTGCCCTTTTAACGAATCCGATTGAAAATTGGCTAGAAAGGACTCAAGACATTGATCTTACTCTATCCCTATTTTTGTGACTTTCCTTCGAAGGGCGTGGCTATTACGGTGCCGCAGAGACTGATTATTCTCCGTGGCAACAAAAGTTCCTGCAAATTGATTCAGATGATCCATCTTCTCGAAATTTTTCACATTTGAGGATATTCAGGCCCTGAAGACGGCTGCCAACTTATTTTTGATCGCAGTGGTAGCGCCACCAACTGGTTAAAACAAATACAAATTATTTTCGTTGATGTTTTTCTCCGGGCAGGTTAACAAAATCTACCTTATATTTGCTCGGATGAGTGTTTAGGCCTTGAGGATGTCACAATACGAAAGTCTTTCGCCTTCTTCAGAGTGTCACATGATGGTGTCTTGTGGCCCGTCTTTATCAGCTGATGTTCCATGAGGGCGTGACTTACCTGTCACAAGAATGAAGGCAAGTCACGCCCCCCGCTGTCCGTTAACTCCGCCAAGATGCTGGTCCAGGTGGTAGAGAGGATGAAGGCTCCCTTGTCTCTGTTCATGGTTTTTATGCCTTGCTTGCAGATCTCAATGGCCTCTCTGATCCAGCGCTGTTGTTTGTTCTCTTCTGTGCAGATGACCCTGCCCTTCTCCCGGTCCATGATGTGGTTTTCCCTTTTGCAGTGGTCAGTGATTGCTGATTTGTAATGTTCATGTTGTGCTTGTTCTTTTACTGCTCTGATTTTTCATTTTTTTGACAGGTAAGTCACATCCTCATGGAACATCAGCTGATAAAGACGGGTCTCAAGACACCATCATGCGACACTCTGAAGAAGGCGAAAGACTCGCCGAAACATGTCAGGTAAAAAATTTACCGAAAACATAATTGTCTGCTTTTAATGAATCTGTCAAATATCAATAATAAGAAGACAAAATGAACCTAATACAAATAAATGAATGCTTAATAACTCCCCTGCACATGCTCCTAAAAATCCAAACCTTCACCTGTAAATAAAATGTCCCGACCTGAAGACATCTTAATGTTATTATTTTGTTATACACACAGCGCCGCCAAGTGGAATCAAAAATGTGTTTTTATTTTAATTTTCACGTACTGCACCGTGCCCTTTTGACGAATCCGACTGAAAATTAGTCAGAAAAGACTCAAGACAATGATCTTACTCTCTGCCGAGTTTTGTGACGTTTTGGCAAAAGGCGTGGCTATTACGGTGCTGAAAAGTCCGATTGTACTTTGTGGCAACAAAAGCTCCGGCAACATGACTCAGATGATCCTATCTTCTCGAAGTTGTACACATTTGAGGATACTTCAGCCCTGAAGACATCTACCAACTTATTTTTCATCGTAGTAGTAGCGCCACCAACTGGTAAAAGCTAATACAAGTTATTTTCTTGGATGTTTTTCTCCGTGCAACTCAACAAGGTCGCCCTCGTATATGCTCGGAGGACTGTTTCGGCCATGAGGATGTCACAATACGAAATTCATCCTTTTTCGTGAAAAGTTGTGGGAGTGGCATTGCACTGTTTGGCAATAAAACAACGCTGATTATGAGGTTCTAAATATGAACGACAACTCGTGAAACTTGACACACACATCAGGCAGAGCAAATTTATCAATATTTTATACGTTAGTTGTGCAGCTTTTTTGAAATGGCTCGCCATGGCCCTCGAGAAATGTTCAAAAAAGCAGCCCTGGTTGAGTGTTTCACCTCGCTTTTTGTAAATTTTATGGAGTACAGTGAACCCTCGGTTATCGCGGTTAATGGGGACCGAGACCACCCGCGGAAACTGAAAATCCGCGAAGTAGCGGCGCACCTTCAAAAATGCTTAAAAGAAAATACAATATATATAATAAATATATATATATATATATATATATATATATATATATATATACGGGGAGAGAGAGAGAGAGAGAGAGAGTGAAATTCATGTTATAACAAAAAAACCAAATTATTATTAAAACGTATTATTTTTTTATTCCCCAGCCATTCTTTTTGTATTTATTTAATTACTCCGACTTTTACCTGCTGGTACGCCGTCCGGTGTTCCCTGTGAAATGAAAGGTGGCATTCTTTAATTATTTATTTATTTATTCATTTATTCATTCATAACTGACAGCTTCGCGCTCCGTTCGTGTCCGGGCGGAAGAGGTGTTCCAATTCGGCTTAACTGTGACACACGCCCGCCCTCCTCCCCCGGAGCTTCCATTCGGTTAAACTTAGGGGCCGCTTGGCACCGCCCGTGCCCGGGGAAGGTGCTCCTCTTCGGCTTACTGTGACGCGAGCATGCCCGCCTCCTCCGGAGCTTCCATTCGGTTAAACTTAGGGGCCGCTTGGAACCGCCCGTGCCCGGCAAAGGTGCTCCTCTTCGGCTTACTGTGACGCGAGCATGCCCTCCTCCTCCGGAGCTTCCATTTGGTTAAACTTAGGGGCCGCTTGGAACCGCCCGTGCCTGGGGAAGGTGCTCCTCTTCGGCTTACTGTGACGCGAGCATGCCCTCCTCCTCCGGAGCTTCCATTCGGTTAAACTTAGGGGCCGCTTGGCACCGCCCGTGCCCGGGGACGGTGCTCCTCTACGGCTTAACTGCCACGCACGCCGGCCGGAGCCTTGGTACGGTCCGAACCGCGCGAAACGTCGCCACCGATCGTGTCCGGGGGAACGTGCTCTTCTTCGTCCACTCTCCTCTTCGCCCACGCTCTTCTTCGGCGCACGCCGGCCGTCTAACCGCTCCAGCGCCCGTCGTGCCGCTCGGCGAAACTACAATGCCCCCGAATATTTTTTATACCCGCGAAGCACTGAACCCGCGAAAGGTGAACCGCGAAGTAGCGAGGGTTCACTGTATGTATAAGACCAAGACCTACAAAAAAGTCTCTTGGAGCAATGAGCTAGGTTTTACAGGAAGTCGGCCATTTTGAATTTACTTAAAAGGGGCGGGTCACCACAATGGACTTTGTGTAGAAATTATTATTGGGGCCCGAGCAGCGACCGCGGCGAGGTCCCTATTGTTTATGTAGAAATTATTATTAGGGCCCGAGCAGCGACCGCTACGAGGTCCCCATTGTTTTTGTGGAAATTATTATTATTATTATTATTAGGGCCCGAGCAGTGACCGCTGCGAGGTCCCTATTGTTTTTCTAGAAATTGTTATTAGGGCCCGAGCTGCGACGGCTGCGAGGTCCCTATTGTTTTTGTAGAAAATATTATTACTTTTATTATTATTATTATTATTATTATTATTAGGGCCTGAGCAGCGATCGCTGCGAAGTCCCTGTTGTTTTTGTAGAAATTATTATTATTATTATTTTTCCGATTGTACGATCGCATTTTTGACCCCGAAACATGCACAAAAACTCACCAAACTTGGCAGTCTCATCGGGCATGGCGAGAAATTTGATATTTTAACGTCTAATATGAACAGGAAGTGAGTTATGAATTTTTGAAAGTCCGACTTTTGCCCTTTTTTGCATGTTTACAGGGGTCATTCTTTTGCACCCTGATCCTAAAGGCTTCATCTGATTGCCTTAAAATTCTGTCTGTAGCATCTTAAGACCTGGGACAAACACTGGGGCTAAAATCTTTTGTTTCCGAAATACTATATGACGGGGGCGGGGCTTCAAAGTTTTCACTTAAGATTTCCTTCGCCGCAATGGACAAAATGCTTAATAACTCTCCTGCACATGCTGCTAAAAATCCAAAACTTCACATGTACATAAAGAGTCGGTACCTGAAGACATGTATATGTTTATATTCTGTTATACACCTTGCGCCAATCAATAACATTTTTTACATTTTGACGTACTGCACGGTGCCCTTTTAACGAATCCGATTGAAAATTGGCTAGAAAAGACTCAAGACATTGATCTTACTCTATCCCTATTTTTGTGACTTTCCTTCGAAGGGCGTGGCTATTGCGGTGCCGCAGAGTCTGATTATTCTCCGTGGCAACAAAAGTTCCTGCAAAATGATTCAGATGATCCATCTTCTCGAAATTTTTCACATTTGAGGATATTCAGGCCCTGAAGACGGCTGCCAACTTATTTTTGATCGCAGTGGTAGCGCCACCAACTGGTTAAAACAAATACAAATTATTTTCGTTGATGTTTTTCTCCGGGCAGGTTCACAAAATCTACCTTATATTTGCTCGGATGAGTGTTTAGGCCTTGAGGATGTCACAATACGAAAGTCTTTCGCCTTCTTCAGAGTGTCACATGATGGTGTCTTGTGACCCGTCTTTATCAGCTGATGTTCCATGAGGGCGTGACTTACCTGTCACAAGAATGAAGGCAAGTCACACCCCCCGCTGTCCGTTCACTCCGCCAAGATGCTGCTCTAGGTGGTAGAGAGGATGAAGGCTCCCTTGTCTCTGTTCATGGTTTTTATGCCTCGCTTGCAGATCTCAATGGCCTCTCTGATCCAGCGCTGTTGTTTGTTCTCTTCGGTGCGGATGACCCTGCCCTTCTCCCGGTCCATGATGTGGTTTTCCCTTTTGCAGTGGTCAGTGATTGCTGATTTGTAATTTTCATGTTGTGCTTGTTCTTTTACTGCTCTGATTTTTCATTTTTTTGACAGGTAAGTCACACCCTCATGGAACATCAGCTGATAAAGACGGGTCTCAAGACACCATCATGCGACACTCTGAAGAAGGCGAAAGACTCGCCGAAACATGTCAGGTAAAAAATTAACCTAAAACATAATTGTCTGCTTTTAATGAATCAGTCAAATATCAATAATAAGAAGACAAAATGAACCTAATACAAATAAATGAATGCTTAATAACTCCCCTGCACATGCTCCTGAAAATCCAAACCTTCACCTGTAAATAAAACGTCCCGACCTGAAGACATCTTAATGTTATTATTTTGTTATACACACAGCGCCGCCAAGTGGAATCAAAAATGTGTTTTTATTTTAATTTTCACATCCTGCACGGTGCCCTTTTGACAAATCCGACTGAAAATTAGTCAGAAAAGACTCAAGACAATGATCTTTCTCTCTGCCGAATTTTGTGACGTTTTGGCAAAAGGCGTGGCTATTACGGTGCTGAAAAGTCAGATTGTACTCTGTGGCAACAAAAGCTCCGGCAACATGACTCAGATGATCCTATCTTCTCGAAGTTGTACACATTTGAGGATACTTCAGCCCTGAAGACATCTACCAACTTATTTTTCATCGTAGTAGTAGCGCCACCAACTGGTAAAAGCTAATACAAGTTATTTTCTTGGATGTTTTTCTCCGTGCAACTCAACAAGGCCGCCCTCATATATGCTCGGATGACTGTTTCGGCCATGAGGATGTCACAATACGAAATTCGTCCTTTTTCGTGTAAAGTTGTGGGAGTGGCATTGCACTGTTCGGCAATAAAACAACGCTGATTATGAGGTTCTAAATATGAACGACAACTCGTGAAACTTTACACACACATCAGGCCGAGCAAATTTATCAATATTTTATACGTTAGTTGTGCAGCTTTTTTGAAATGGCTCGCCATGGCCCTCGAGAAATGTTAAAAAAAGCAGCCCTGGTTGAGTGTTTCACCTCGCTTTTTGTAAATTTTATTGAGTACAGTGAACCCTCGGTAATCGCGGTTAATGGGGACAGAGACCACCCGCGAAAACTGAAAATCCGCGAAGTAGCGGCGCACCTTCAAAAATGCTTAAAAAAATATACAATAAATATATAAATATATATATATATATATATATATACGGGGAGAGAGAGAGTGAAATTCATGTTATAACAAAAAAACCAAATTATTATTAAAACGTATTATTTTTTTATTCCCCAGCCATTCTTTTTGTATTTATTTAATTACTCCGACTTTTATCTGCTGGTACGCCGTCCGGTGTGCCCTGTGAAATGAAAGGTGGCATTCTTTATTCATTTATTTATTTATTCTTTTATACATTCATAACTGACAGCTTCGCGCTCCGCTCGTGCCCGGGCGGAAGAGGTGCTCCAATTCGGCTTAACTGTGACACACACCCGCCCTCCTCCCCCGGAGCTTCCATTCGGTTAAACTTAGGGGCCGCTTGGCACCGCCCGTGCCCGGGGAAGGTGCTCCTCTTCGGCTTACTGTGACGCGAGCATGCCCTCCTCCTCCGGAGCTTCCATTCGGTTAAACTTAGGGGCCGCTTGGAATCGCCCGTGCCCGGGGAAGGTGCTCCTCTTCGGCTTACTGTGACGCGAGCATGCCCTCCTCCTCCGGAGCTTCCATTCGGTTAAACTTAGGGGCCGCTTGGTACCGCCCGTGCCCGGGGAAGGTTCTCCTCTACGGCTTAACTGCCACGCACGCCGGCCGGAGCTCTGGTACTGTCCGAACCGCGCGAAACGTCGCCACCGATCGTGTCCGGGGGAACGTGCTCTTCTTCGTCCACTCTCCTCTTCGCCCACGCTCTTCTTCGGCGCACACCGGCCGTCTAACCGCTCCAGCGCCCCGTCGTGCCGCTCGGCGAAACTACAATGCCCCCGAATATTTTTTAGACCCGCGAAGCACTGAACCCGCGAAAGGTGAACCGCCAAGTAGCGAGGGTTCACTGTATGTATAAGACCAAGACCTACAAAAAAGTCTCTTGGAGCAATGAGCTAGGTTTTACAGGAAGTCGGCCATTTTGAATTTACTTAAAAGGGGGCGGGTCACCACAATGGACTTTGTGTAGAAATTATAATTGGGGCCCGAGCAGCGACCGCGGCGAGGTCCCTATTGTTTTTGTAGAAATTATTATTAGGGCCCGAGCAGCGACCGCTACGAGGTCCCCATTGTTTTTGTGGAAATTATTATTATTATTATTATTAGGGCCCGAGCAGTGACCGCTGCGAGGTCCCTATTGTTTTTCTAGAAATTGTTATTAGGGCCCGAGCTGCGACGGCTGCGAGGTCCCTATTGTTTTTGTAGAAAATATTATTACTTTTATTATTATTATTATTATTATTATTAGGGCCTGAGCAGCGACCGCTGCGAAGTCCCTGTTGTTTTTGTAGAAATTATTATTATTATTATTTTTCCGATTGTTCGATTGCATTTTTGACCCCCGAAACATGCACAAAAACTCACCAAACTTGGCAGTCTCATCGGGCATGGCGAGAAATTTGATATTTTAAACGTCTAATATGAACAGGAAGTGAGTTATGAATTTTTGAAAGTCCGACTTTTGCCCTTTTTTGCATGTTTACAGGGGTCATTCTTTTGCACCCTGATCCTAAAGGCTTCATCTGATTGCCTTAAAATTCTGTCTGTAGCATCTTAAGACCTGGGACAAACACTGGGGCTAAAATTGGGGCTAAAATCTTTTGTTTCCGAAATACTATATGACGGGGGCGGGGCTTCAAAGTTTTCACTTAAGATTTCCTTCGCCGCAATGGACAAAATTCTTAATAACTCTCCTGCACATGCTGCTAAAAATCCAAAACTTCACATGTACATAAAGAGTCGGTACCTGAAGACATCTATATGTTTATACTCTGTTATACACCTTGCGCCAATCAATATAATTTTTTACATTTTGACGTACTGCACGGTGCCCTTTTAACGAATCCGATTGAAAATTGGCTAGAAAAGACTCAAGACATTGATCTTACTCTATCCCTATTTTTGTGACTTTCCTTCGAAGGGAGTGGCTATTACGGTGCCGCAGAGTCTGATTATTCTCCGTGGCAACAAAAGTTCCTGCAAAATGATTCAGATGATCCATCTTCTCGAAATTTTTCACATTTGAGGATATTCAGGCCCTGAAGACGGCTGCCAACTTATTTTTGATCGCAGTGGTAGCGCCACCAACTGGTTAAAACAAATACAAATTATTTTCGTTGATTTTTTTCTCCGGGCAGGTTAACAAAATCTACCTTATATTTGCTCGGATGAGTGTTTAGGCCTTGAGGATGTCACAATACGAAAGTCTTTCGCCTTCTTCAGAGTGTCACATGATGGTGTCTTGTGACCCGTCTTTATCAGCTGATGTTCCATGAGGGCGTGACTTACCTGTCACAAGAATGAAGGCAAGTCACGCCCCCCGCTGTCCGTTCACTCCGCCAAGATGCTGCTCCAGGTGGTAGAGAGGATGAAGGCTCCCTTGTCTCTGTTCATGGTTTTTATGCCTCGCTTGCAGATCTCAATGGCCTCTCTGATCCAGCGCTGTTGTTTGTTCTCTTCGGTGCGGATGACCCTGCCCTTCTCCCGGTCCATGATGTGGTTTTCCCTTTTGCAGTGGTCAGTGATTGCTGATTTGTAATGTTCATGTTGTGCTTGTTCTTTTACTGCTCTGATTTTTCATTTTTTTGACAGGTAAGTCACACCCACATGGAACATCAGCTGATAAAGACGGGTCTCAAGACACCATCATGCGACACTCTGAAGAAGGCGAAAGACTCGCCGAAACATGTCAGGTAAAAAATTAACCTAAAACATAATTGTCTGCTTTTAATGAATCAGTCAAATATCAATAATAAGAAGACAAAATGAACCTAATACAAATAAATGAATGCTTAATAACGCCCCTGCACATGCTCCTAAAAATCCAAACCTTCACCTGTAAATAAAACGTCCCGACCTGAAGACATCTTAATGTTATTATTTTGTTATACACACAGCGCCGCCAAGTGGAATCAAAAATGTGTTTTTATTTTAATTTTCACGTACTGCACGGTGCCCTTTTGACGAATCCGACTGAAAATTAGTCAGAAAAGACTCAAGACAATGATCTTACTCTCTGCCGAATTTTGTGACGTTTTGGCAAAAGGCGTGGCTATTACGGTGCTGAAAAGTCCGATTGTACTTTGTGGCAACAAAAGCTCCGGCAACATGACTCAGATGATCCTATCTTCTCGAAGTTGTACACATTTGAGGATACTTCAGCCCTGAAGACATCTACCAACTTATTTTTCATCGTAGTAGTAGCGCCACCAACTGGTAAAAGCTAATACAAGTTATTTTCTTGGATGTTTTTCTCCGTGCAACTCAACAAGGTCGCCCTCATATATGCTCGGATGACTGTTTCGGCCATGAGGATGTCACAATACGAAATTCATCCTTTTTCGTGAAAAGTTGTGGGAGTGGCATTGCACTGTTCGGCAATAAAACAACGCTGATTATGAGGTTCTAAATATGAACGACAACTCGTGAAACTTTACACACACATCAGGCAGAGCAAATTTATCAATATTTCATACGTTAGTTGTGCAGCTTTTTTGAAATGGCTCGCCATGGCCCTCGAGAAAAGTTAAAAAAAGAATAGAATAGAAATAGAAATCCCTTTATTGTCATTGTACTCAAGTGTGCAACGAGATTAGAGGGCTCCCCTCTCCAGTGCAATACAACAATAATACAGACAATATATAAATTAGATAAATAAATAAGACAGTGCAATGGAATTCAGTACTGAATAGGGCATATAGAAACACATCACAATGCTGTTTTGCCAGGTTAGGGTGGTCTCGTGTGTGTGTGAGAGTTCAGTATGGAGATGGCTCTCGGAAAGAAACTGTTTCTCAGTCGATTGGTCCTTGATTTGATGCATCTGTAGCGCCTGCCAGAGGGCAACCGGTCGAACAGGTGTGAGTTTGGGTGGGTATTGTCTTTGACGATGTTGAGAGCCCTTCTGAGGCACCGGGCGGTGTAGATGTCCGACAGCGAGGGGAGAGGGCAGCCAATAATCCTTTGCGCTGTTTTGACTGTCCTCTGGAGCCTCACTCTGTCCGCCTCAGTGCAGCCGCTGTACCAGGTGGAGACACTGTACGTCAGCAGGCTCTCGATGGACGAGTGGTAGAAGGCCAGCAGCAGCTTCCTGTCCAGGTTGAATTTCCTGAGGACTCTCAGGAAGTGCAGACGTTGGCGGACCTTCTTTACCACTGCTGTGGTGTTGTGACTCCAAGAAAGGTCATCGGAGATCTGTACTCCCAGGAACTTGAACGTGTGGACCCTCTCCACACACACGCCTTCGATGCAGAGGGGGGGCGGCAGCGTCTTGTTCCTCCTGAAGTCGACGACAATCTCCTTTGTTTTAGCAGAGTTAAGGTGCAGTCTGTTGTCCTTGCACCAAGTTGTCAGTCTCCCTACCTCCTCTCTGTAGGCTGTCTCGTCACCTTCCGAGATCAGACCGACCACTGTCGTGTCGTCAGCAAACTTGACGATGGTGTTGTTGCCGTGGGCCGGGCTGCAGTCGTAGGTGTAGAGGGCGTACAGGAGAGGGCTCAGCACGCATCCTTGGGGGGAACCGGTGCTCACCATGAGGGTGGAGGACGTGTAGGGGCCGAGCAACACAGTCTGGGGTCTGTTGGTCAGAAAGTCCTTAATCCAGATGTGTGTGAGGGCAGGGAGGCCGAGAGTGTCCAGTTTGGCGACGAGGATGTCTGGGATGATCGTGTTGAATGCCGAGCTGTAGTCCACAAAGAGCATCCTTGCATAGCTCCGCTGTTGTTCCAGGTGGCCCAGCACAACATGCAGAGCAGCCCTGGTTGAGTGTTTCACCTCGCTTTTTGTAAATTTTATGGAGTACAGTGAACCCTCGGTTATCGCGGTTAATGGGGACCGAGACCACCCGCGAAAACTGAAAATCCGCGAAGTAGCGGCGCACCTTCAAAAATGCTTAAAAAAAAAATACAATATATATATATATATATATATATACGGGGAGAGAGAGAGTGAAATTCATGTTATAACAAAAAAAACAAATTATTATTAAAACGTATTATTTTTTTATTCCCCAGCCATTCTTTTTGTATTTATTTAATTACTCCGACTTTTACCTGCTGGTACGCCGTCCGGTGTGCCCTCTGCAATGAAAGGTGCCATTCTTTATTTATTTATTTATTTATTCATTTATTCATTCATAACTGACAGCTTCGCGCTCCGCTCGTGCCCGGGCGGAAGAGGTGCTCCAATTCGGCTTAACTGTGACACACGCCCACCCTCCTCCCCCGGAGCTTCCATTCGGTTAAACTTAGGGGCCGCTTGGCACCGCCCGTGCCCGGGGAAGGTGCTCCTCTTCGGCTTACTGTGTCGCGAGCATGCCCTCCTCCTCCGGAGCTTCCATTCGGTTAAACTTAGGGGCCGCTTGGAACCGCCCGTGCCCGGGGAAGGTGCTCCTCTTCGGCTTACTGTGACGCGAGCATGCCCTCCTCCTCCGGAGCTTCCATTCCATTAAACTTAGGGGCCGCTTGGCACCGCCCGTGCCTGGGGAAGGTGCTCCTCTACGGCTTAACTGCCACGCACGCCGGCCGGACCTCTGGTACGGTCCGAACCGCGCGAAACGTCGCCACCGATCGTGTCCGGGGGAACGTGCTCTTCTTCGTCCACTCTCCTCTTCGCCCACGCTCTTCTTCGGCGCACGCCGGCCGTCTAACCGCTCCAGCGCCCCGTCGTGCCGCTCGGCGAAACTACAATGCCCCCGAATATTTTTTATACCCGCGAAGCACTGAACCCGCGAAAGGTGAACTGCGAAGTAGCGAGGGTTCACTGTATGTATAAGACCAAGACCTACAAAAAAGTCTCTTGGAGCAATGAGCTAGGTTTTACAGGAAGTCGGCCATTTTGAATTTACTTAAAAGGGGCGGGTCACCACAATGGACTTTGTGTAGAAATTATTATTGGGGCCCGAGCAGCGACCGCGGCGAGGTCCCTATTGTTTATGGAGAAATTATTATTAGGGCCCGAGCAGCGACCGCTACGAGGTCCCCATTGTTTTTGTGGAAATTATTATTATTATTATTATTAGGGCCCGAGCAGTGACCGCTGCGAGGTCCCTATTGTTTTTCTAGAAATTGTTATTAGGGCCCGAGCTGCGACGGCTGCGAGGTCCCTATTGTTTTTGTAGAAAATATTATTACTTTTATTATTATTATTATTATTATTATTAGGGCCTGAGCAGCAACCGCTGCGAAGTCCCTGTTGTTTTTGTAGAAATTATTATTATTATTATTTTTCCGATTGTTCGATCGCATTTTTGACCCCGAAACATGCACAAAAACTCACCAAACTTGGCAGTCTCATCGGGCATGGCGAGAAATTTGATATTTTAACGTCTAATATGAACAGGAAGTGAGTTATGAATTTTTGAAAGTCCGACTTTTGCCCTTTTTTGCATGTTTACAGGGGTCATTCTTTTGCACCCTGATCCTAAAGGCTGATTGCCTTAAAATTCTGTCTGTAGCATCTTAGCCTTCTTCAGAGTGTCACATGATGGTGTCTTGTGACCTGTCTTTATCAGCTGATGTTCCATGAGGGCGTGACTTACCTGTCACAAGAATGAAGGCAAGTCACACCCCCCGCTGTCCGTTCACTCCGCCAAGATGCTGCTCCAGGTGGTAGAGAGGATGAAGGCTCCCTTGTCTCTGTTCATGGTTTTTATGCCTCGCTTGCAGATCTCAATGGCCTCTCTGATCCAGCGCTGTTGTTTGTTCTCTTCGGTGCGGATGACCCTGCCCTTCTCCCGGTCCATGATGTGGTTTTCCCTTTTGCAGTGGTCAGTGATTGCTGATTTGTAATGTTCATGTTGTGCTTGTTCTTTTACTGCTCTGATTTTTCATTTTTTTGACAGGTAAGTCACACCCTCATGGAACATCAGCTGATAAAGACGGACGGGTCTCAAGACACCATCATGCGACACTCTGAAGAAGGCGAAAGACTCGCCGAAACATGTCAGGTAAAAAATTAACCTAAAACATAATTGTCTGATTTTAATGAATCAGTCAAATATCAATAATAAGAAGACAAAATGAACCTAATACAAATAAATGAATGCTTAATAACTCCCCTGCACATGCTCCTAAAAATCCAAACCTTCACCTGTAAATAAAACGTCCCGACCTGAAGACATCTTAATGTTATTATTTTGTTATACACACAGCGCCGCCAAGTGGAATCAAAAATGTGTTTTTATTTTAATTTTCACGTACTGCACCGTGCCCTTTTGACGAATCCGACTGAAAATTAGTCAGAAAAGACTCAAGACAATGATCTTACTCTCTGCCGAGTTTTGTGACATTTTGGCAAAAGGCGTGGCTATTACGGTGCTGAAAAGTCCGATTGTACTTTGTGGCAACAAAAGCTCCGGCAACATGACTCAGATGATCCTATCTTCTCGAAGTTGTACACATTTGAGGATACTTCAGCCCTGAAGACATCTACCAACTTATTTTTCATCGTAGTAGTAGCGCCACCAACTGGTAAAAGCTAATACAAGTTATTTTCTTGGATGTTTTTCTCCGTGCAACTCAACAAGGTCGCCCTCATATATGCTCGGATGACTGTTTCGGCCATGAGGATGTCACAATACGAAATTCATCCTTTTTCGTGAAAAGTTGTGGGAGTGGCATTGCACTGTTTGGCAATAAAACAACGCTGATTATGAGGTTCTAAATATGAACGACAACTCGTGAAACTTGACACACACATCAGGCAGAGCAAATTTATCAATATTTTATACGTTAGTTGTGCAGCTTTTTTGAAATGGCTCGCCATGGCCCTCGAGAAATGTTAAAAAAAGCAGCCCTGGTTGAGTGTTTCACCTCTCTTTTTGTAAATTTTATGGAGTACAGTGAACCCTCGGTTATCGCGGTTAATGGGGACAGAGACCACCCGCGGAAACTGAAAATCCGCGAAGTAGCGGCGCACCTTCAAAAATGCTTAAAAGAAAATACAATATATATAATAAATATATATGTATATATATATATATATATATATATATATATATATATATATATATATATATATATATATATATATATATATATATATATATACGGGGAGAGAGAGAGAGAGAGAGAGAGTGAAATTCATGTTATAACAAAAAAACCAAATTATTATTAAAACGTATTATTTTTTTATTCCCCAGCCATTCTTTTTGTATTTATTTAATTACTCCGACTTTTACCTGCTGGTACGCCGTCCGGTGTTCCCTGTGAAATGAAAGGTGGCATTCTTTAATTATTTATTTATTTATTCATTTATTCATTCATAACTGACAGCTTCGCGCTCCGTTCGTGTCCGCGGGCGGAAGAGGTGTTCCAATTCGGCTTAACTGTGACACACGCCCGCCCTCCTCCCCCGGAGCTTCCATTCGGTTAAACTTAGGGGCCGCTTGGCACCGCCCGTGCCCGGGGAAGGTGCTCCTCTTCGGCTTACTGTGACGCGAGCATGCCCGCCTCCTCCGGAGCTTCCATTCGGTTAAACTTAGGGGCCGCTTGGAACCGCCCGTGCCCGGCAAAGGTGCTCCTCTTCGGCTTACTGTGACGCGAGCATGCCCTCCTCCTCCGGAGCTTCCATTTGGTTAAACTTAGGGGCCGCTTGGAACCGCCCGTGCCTGGGGAAGGTGCTCCTCTTCGGCTTACTGTGACGCGAGCATGCCCTCCTCCTCCGGAGCTTCCATTCGGTTAAACTTAGGGGCCGCTTGGCACCGCCCGTGCCCGGGGACGGTGCTCCTCTACGGCTTAACTGCCACGCACGCCGGCCGGAGCCTTGGTACGGTCCGAACCGCGCGAAACGTCGCCACCGATCGTGTCCGGGGGAACGTGCTCTTCTTCGTCCACTCTCCTCTTCGCCCACGCTCTTCTTCGGCGCACGCCGGCCGTCTAACCGCTCCAGCGCCCGTCGTGCCGCTCGGCGAAACTACAATGCCCCCGAATATTTTTTATACCCGCGAAGCACTGAACCCGCGAAAGGTGAACCGCGAAGTAGCGAGGGTTCACTGTATGTATAAGACCAAGACCTACAAAAAAGTCTCTTGGAGCAATGAGCTAGGTTTTACAGGAAGTCGGCCATTTTGAATTTACTTAAAAGGGGCGGGTCACCACAATGGACTTTGTGTAGAAATTATTATTGGGGCCCGAGCAGCGACCGCGGCGAGGTCCCTATTGTTTATGTAGAAATTATTATTAGGGCCCGAGCAGCGACCGCTACGAGGTCCCCATTGTTTTTGTGGAAATTATTATTATTATTATTATTAGGGCCCGAGCAGTGACCGCTGCGAGGTCCCTATTGTTTTTCTAGAAATTGTTATTAGGGCCCGAGCTGCGACGGCTGCGAGGTCCCTATTGTTTTTGTAGAAAATATTATTACTTTTATTATTATTATTATTATTATTATTATTAGGGCCTGAGCAGCGATCGCTGCGAAGTCCCTGTTGTTTTTGTAGAAATTATTATTATTATTATTTTTCCGATTGTACGATCGCATTTTTGACCCCGAAACATGCACAAAAACTCACCAAACTTGGCAGTCTCATCGGGCATGGCGAGAAATTTGATATTTTAACGTCTAATATGAACAGGAAGTGAGTTATGAATTTTTGAAAGTCCGACTTTTGCCCTTTTTTGCATGTTTACAGGGGTCATTCTTTTGCACCCTGATCCTAAAGGCTTCATCTGATTGCCTTAAAATTCTGTCTGTAGCATCTTAAGACCTGGGACAAACACTGGGGCTAAAATCTTTTGTTTCCGAAATACTATATGACGGGGGCGGGGCTTCAAAGTTTTCACTTAAGATTTCCTTCGCCGCAATGGACAAAATGCTTAATAACTCTCCTGCACATGCTGCTAAAAATCCAAAACTTCACATGTACATAAAGAGTCGGTACCTGAAGACATGTATATGTTTATATTCTGTTATACACCTTGCGCCAATCAATAACATTTTTTACATTTTGACGTACTGCACGGTGCCCTTTTAACGAATCCGATTGAAAATTGGCTAGAAAAGACTCAAGACATTGATCTTACTCTATCCCTATTTTTGTGACTTTCCTTCGAAGGGCGTGGCTATTGCGGTGCCGCAGAGTCTGATTATTCTCCGTGGCAACAAAAGTTCCTGCAAAATGATTCAGATGATCCATCTTCTCGAAATTTTTCACATTTGAGGATATTCAGGCCCTGAAGACGGCTGCCAACTTATTTTTGATCGCAGTGGTAGCGCCACCAACTGGTTAAAACAAATACAAATTATTTTCGTTGATGTTTTTCTCCGGGCAGGTTCACAAAATCTACCTTATATTTGCTCGGATGAGTGTTTAGGCCTTGAGGATGTCACAATACGAAAGTCTTTCGCCTTCTTCAGAGTGTCACATGATGGTGTCTTGTGACCCGTCTTTATCAGCTGATGTTCCATGAGGGCGTGACTTACCTGTCACAAGAATGAAGGCAAGTCACACCCCCCGCTGTCCGTTCACTCCGCCAAGATGCTGCTCTAGGTGGTAGAGAGGATGAAGGCTCCCTTGTCTCTGTTCATGGTTTTTATGCCTCGCTTGCAGATCTCAATGGCCTCTCTGATCCAGCGCTGTTGTTTGTTCTCTTCGGTGCGGATGACCCTGCCCTTCTCCCGGTCCATGATGTGGTTTTCCCTTTTGCAGTGGTCAGTGATTGCTGATTTGTAATTTTCATGTTGTGCTTGTTCTTTTACTGCTCTGATTTTTCATTTTTTTGACAGGTAAGTCACACCCTCATGGAACATCAGCTGATAAAGACGGGTCTCAAGACACCATCATGCGACACTCTGAAGAAGGCGAAAGACTCGCCGAAACATGTCAGGTAAAAAATTAACCTAAAACATAATTGTCTGCTTTTAATGAATCAGTCAAATATCAATAATAAGAAGACAAAATGAACCTAATACAAATAAATGAATGCTTAATAACTCCCCTGCACATGCTCCTGAAAATCCAAACCTTCACCTGTAAATAAAACGTCCCGACCTGAAGACATCTTAATGTTATTATTTTGTTATACACACAGCGCCGCCAAGTGGAATCAAAAATGTGTTTTTATTTTAATTTTCACATCCTGCACGGTGCCCTTTTGACAAATCCGACTGAAAATTAGTCAGAAAAGACTCAAGACAATGATCTTTCTCTCTGCCGAATTTTGTGACGTTTTGGCAAAAGGCGTGGCTATTACGGTGCTGAAAAGTCAGATTGTACTCTGTGGCAACAAAAGCTCCGGCAACATGACTCAGATGATCCTATCTTCTCGAAGTTGTACACATTTGAGGATACTTCAGCCCTGAAGACATCTACCAACTTATTTTTCATCGTAGTAGTAGCGCCACCAACTGGTAAAAGCTAATACAAGTTATTTTCTTGGATGTTTTTCTCCGTGCAACTCAACAAGGCCGCCCTCATATATGCTCGGATGACTGTTTCGGCCATGAGGATGTCACAATACGAAATTCGTCCTTTTTCGTGTAAAGTTGTGGGAGTGGCATTGCACTGTTCGGCAATAAAACAACGCTGATTATGAGGTTCTAAATATGAACGACAACTCGTGAAACTTTACACACACATCAGGCCGAGCAAATTTATCAATATTTTATACGTTAGTTGTGCAGCTTTTTTGAAATGGCTCGCCATGGCCCTCGAGAAATGTTAAAAAAAGCAGCCCTGGTTGAGTGTTTCACCTCGCTTTTTGTAAATTTTATGGAGTACAGTGAACCCTCGGTAATCGCGGTTAATGGGGACAGAGACCACCCGCGAAAACTGAAAATCCGCGAAGTAGCGGCGCACCTTCAAAAATGCTTAAAAAAATATACAATAAATATAATAAATATATAAATATATATATATATATATATATATATATATATATATATATATATATATATACGGGGAGAGAGAGAGTGAAATTCATGTTATAACAAAAAAACCAAATTATTATTAAAACGTATTATTTTTTTATTCCCCAGCCATTCTTTTTGTATTTATTTAATTACTCCGACTTTTATCTGCTGGTACGCCGTCCGGTGTGCCCTGTGAAATGAAAGGTGGCATTCTTTATTCATTTATTTATTTATTCTTTTATACATTCATAACTGACAGCTTCGCGCTCCGCTCGTGCCCGGGCGGAAGAGGTGCTCCAATTCGGCTTAACTGTGACACACACCCGCCCTCCTCCCCCGGAGCTTCCATTCGGTTAAACTTAGGGGCCGCTTGGCACCGCCCGTGCCCGGGGAAGGTGCTCCTCTTCGGCTTACTGTGACGCGAGCATGCCCTCCTCCTCCGGAGCTTCCATTCGGTTAAACTTAGGGGCCGCTTGGAATCGCCCGTGCCCGGGGAAGGTGCTCCTCTTCGGCTTACTGTGACGCGAGCATGCCCTCCTCCTCCGGAGCTTCCATTCGGTTAAACTTAGGGGCCGCTTGGTACCGCCCGTGCCCGGGGAAGGTTCTCCTCTACGGCTTAACTGCCACGCACGCCGGCCGGAGCTCTGGTACTGTCCGAACCGCGCGAAACGTCGCCACCGATCGTGTCCGGGGGAACGTGCTCTTCTTCGTCCACTCTCCTCTTCGCCCACGCTCTTCTTCGGCGCACACCGGCCGTCTAACCGCTCCAGCGCCCCGTCGTGCCGCTCGGCGAAACTACAATGCCCCCGAATATTTTTTAGACCCGCGAAGCACTGAACCCGCGAAAGGTGAACCGCCAAGTAGCGAGGGTTCACTGTATGTATAAGACCAAGACCTACAAAAAAGTCTCTTGGAGCAATGAGCTAGGTTTTACAGGAAGTCGGCCATTTTGAATTTACTTAAAAGGGGGCGGGTCACCACAATGGACTTTGTGTAGAAATTATAATTGGGGCCCGAGCAGCGACCGCGGCGAGGTCCCTATTGTTTTTGTAGAAATTATTATTAGGGCCCGAGCAGCGACCGCTACGAGGTCCCCATTGTTTTTGTGGAAATTATTATTATTATTATTATTAGGGCCCGAGCAGTGACCGCTGCGAGGTCCCTATTGTTTTTCTAGAAATTGTTATTAGGGCCCGAGCTGCGACGGCTGCGAGGTCCCTATTGTTTTTGTAGAAAATATTATTACTTTTATTATTATTATTATTATTATTATTAGGGCCTGAGCAGCGACCGCTGCGAAGTCCCTGTTGTTTTTGTAGAAATTATTATTATTATTATTTTTCCGATTGTACGATCGCATTTTTGACCCCGAAACATGCACAAAAACTCACCAAACTTGGCAGTCTCATCGGGCATGGCGAGAAATTTGATATTTTAACGTCTAATATGAACAGGAAGTGAGTTATGAATTTTTGAAAGTCCGACTTTTGCCCATTTTTGCATGTTTACAGGGGTCATTCTTTTGCACCCTGATCCTAAAGGCTTCATCTGATTGCCTTAATATTCTGTCTGTAGCATCTTAAGACCTGGGACAAACACTGGGGCTAAAATCTTTTGTTTCCGAAATACTATATGACGGGGGCGGGGCTTCAAAGTTTTCACTTAAGATTTCCTTCGCCGCAATGGACAAAATGCTTAATAACTCTCCTGCACATGCTGCTAAAAATCCAAAACTTCACATGTACATAAAGAGTCGGTACCTGAAGACATCTATATGTTTATATTCTGTTATACACCTTGCGCCAATCAATATCATTTTTTACATTTTGACGTACTGCACGGTGCCCTTTTAACGAATCCGATTGAAAATTGGCTAGAAAAGACTCAAGACATTGATCTTACTCTATCCCTATTTTTGTGACTTTCCTTCGAAGGGCGTGGCTATTGCGGTGCCGCAGAGTCTGATTATTCTCCGTGGCAACATAAGTTCCTGCAAAATGATTCAGATGATCCATCTTCTCGAAATTTTTCACATTTGAGGATATTCAGGCCCTGAAGACGGCTGCCAACTTATTTTTGATCGCAGTGGTAGCGCCACCAACTGGTTAAAACAAATACAAATTATTTTCGTTGATGTTTTTCTCCGGGCAGGTTCACAAAATCTACCTTATATTTGCTCGGATGAGTGTTTAGGCCTTGAGGATGTCACAATACGAAAGTCTTTCGCCTTCTTCAGAGTGTCACATGATGGTGTCTTGTGACCCGTCTTTATCAGCTGATGTTCCATGAGGGCGTGACTTACCTGTCACAAGAATGAAGGCAAGTCACACCCCCCGCTGTCCGTTCACTCCGCCAAGATGCTGCTCTAGGTGGTAGAGAGGATGAAGGCTCCCTTGTCTCTGTTCATGGTTTTTATGCCTCGCTTGCAGATCTCAATGGCCTCTCTGATCCAGCGCTGTTGTTTGTTCTCTTCGGTGCGGATGACCCTGCCCTTCTCCCGGTCCATGATGTGGTTTTCCCTTTTGCAGTGGTCAGTGATTGCTGATTTGTAATGTTCATGTTGTGCTTGTTCTTTTACTGCTCTGATTTTTCATTTTTTTGACAGGTAAGTCACACCCTCATGGAACATCAGCTGATAAAGACGGGTCTCAAGACACCATCATGCGACACTCTGAAGAAGGCGAAAGACTCGCCGAAACATGTCAGGTAAAAAATTAACCTAAAACATAATTGTCTGCTTTTAATGAATCAGTCAAATATCAATAATAAGAAGACAAAATGAACCTAATACAAATAAATGAATGCTTAATAACTCCCCTGCACATGCTCCTGAAAATCCAAACCTTCACCTGTAAATAAAACGTCCCGACCTGAAGACATCTTAATGTTATTATTTTGTTATACACACAGCGCCGCCAAGTGGAATCAAAAATGTGTTTTTATTTTAATTTTCACATACTGCACGGTGCCCTTTTGACAAATCCGACTGAAAATTAGTCAGAAAAGACTCAAGACAATGATCTTACTCTCTGCCGAATTTTGTGACGTTTTGGCAAAAGGCGTGGCTATTACGGTGCTGAAAAGTCAGATTGTACTCTGTGGCAACAAAAGCTCCGGCAACATGACTCAGATGATCCTATCTTCTCGAAGTTGTACACATTTGAGGATACTTCAGCCCTGAAGACATCTACCAACTTATTTTTCATCGTAGTAGTAGCGCCACCAACTGGTAAAAGCTAATACAAGTTATTTTCTTGGATGTTTTTCTCCGTGCAACTCAACAAGGCCGCCCTCATATATGCTCGGATGACTGTTTCGGCCATGTGGATGTCACAATACGAAATTCGTCCTTTTTCGTGTAAAGTTGTGGGAGTGGCATTGCACTGTTCGGCAATAAAACAACGCTGATTATGAGTTTCTAAATATGAACGACAACTCGTGAAACTTTACACACACATCCGGCAGAGCAAATTTATCAATATTTTATACGTTAGTTGTGCAGCTTTTTTTAAATGGCTCGCCATGGCCCTCGAGAAATGTTCAAAAAAGCAGCCCTGGTTGAGTGTTTCACCTCGCTTTTTGTAAATTTTATGGAGTACAGTGAACCCTCGGTTATGGCGGTTAATGGGGACAGAGACCACCCGCGAAAACTGAAAATCCGCGAAGTAGCGGCGCACCTTCAAAAATGCTTAAAAAAAAAATACAATATATATATATATAAATATATATATATACATATATATATATATATATATATATATATATATATATATATATATATATATATATATATATATATATATATATATATATATATATATATATATATATATATATATATACGGGGAGAGAGAGAGTGAAATTCATGTTATAACAAAAAAAACAAATTATTATTAAAACGTATTATTTTTTTATTCCCCAGCCATTCTTTTTGTATTTATTTAATTACTCCGACTTTTACCTGCTGGTACGCCGTCCGGTGTGCCCTGTGAAATGAAAGGTGGCATTCTTTATTTATTTCTTTATTTATTCATTTATTCATTCATAACTGACAGCTTCGCGCTCCGCTCGTGCCCGGGCGGAAGAGGTGCTCCAATTCGGCTTAACTGTGACACACGCCCACCCTCCTCCCCCGGAGCTTCCATTCGGTTAAACTTAGGGGCCGCTTGGCACCGCCCGTGCCCGGGGAAGGTGCTCCTCTTCGGCTTACTGTGTCGCGAGCATGCCCTCCTCCTCCGGAGATTCCATTCGGTTAAACTTAGGGGCCGCTTGGAACCGCCCGTGCCCGGGGAAGGTGCTCCTCTTCGGCTTACTGTGACGCGAGCATGCCCTCCTCCTCCGGAGCTTCCATTCGGTTAAACTTAGGGGCCGCTTGGCACCGCCCGTGCCCGGGGAAGGTGCTCCTCTACGGCTTAACTGCCACGCACGCCGGCCGGAGCTCTGGTACGGTCCGAACCGCGCGAAACGTCGTGTCCGGGGGAACGTGCTCTTCTTCGTCCACTCTCCTCTTCGCCCACGCTCTTCTTCGGCGCACGCCGGCCGTCTAACCGCTCCAGCGCCCCGTCGTGCCGCTCGGCGAAACTACAATGCCCCCGAATATTTTTTATACCCGCGAAGCACTGAACCCGCGAAAGGTGAACCGCGAAGTAGCGAGGGTTCACTGTATGTATAAGACCAAGACCTACAAAAAAGTCTCTTGGAGCAATAAGCTAGGTTTTACAGGAAGTCGGCCATTTTGAATTTACTTAAAAGGGGGCGGGTCACCACAATGGACTTTGTGTAGAAATTATTATTGGGGCCCGAGCAGCGACCGCGGCGAGGTCCCTATTGTTTATGTAGAAATTATTATTAGGGCCCGAGCAGCGACCGCTACGAGGTCCCCATTGTTTTTGTGGAAATTATTATTATTATTATTATTAGGGCCCGAGCAGTGACCGCTGCGAGGTCCCTATTGTTTTTCTAGAAATTGTTATTTGGGCCCAAGCTGCGACGGCTGCGAGGTCCCTATTGTTTTTGTAGAAAATATTATTACTTTTATTATTATTATTATTATTATTATTATTAGGGCCTGAGCAGCGACCGCTGCGAAGTCCCTATTGTTTTTGTAGAAATTATTATTATTATTATTTTTCCGATTGTTCGATTGCATTTTTGACCCCCGAAACATGCACAAAAATTCACCAAACTTGGCAGTCTCATCGGGCATGGCGAAAAATTTGATATTTTAACGTCTAAGATGAACAGGAAGTGAGTTATGAATTTTTGAAAGTCCGACTTTTGCCCTTTTTTGCATGTTTACAGGGGTCATTCTTTTGCACCCTGATCCTAAAGGCTTCATCTGATTGCCTTAAAATTCTGTCTGTAGCATCTTAAGACCTGGGACAAACACTGGGGCTAAAACTTTTTGTTTCCGAAATACAATATGACGGGGGCGGGGCTTCGAAGTTTTCACTTAAGATTTCCTTCGCCGCAATGGACAAAATGCTTAATAACTCTCTTGCACATGCTGCTAAAAATCCAAAACTTCACATGTACATAAAGAGTCGGTACCTGAAGACATCTATATGTTTATATTCAGTTATACACCTTGCGCCAATCAATATCATTTTTTACATTTTGACGTACTGCACGGTGCCCTTTTAACGAATCCGATTGAAAATTGGCTAGAAAAGACTCAAGACATTGATCTTACTCTATCCCTATTTTTGTGACTTTCCTTCGAAGGGCGTGGCTATTACGGTGCCGCAGAGTCTGATTATTCTCCGTGGCAACAAAAGTTCCTGCAAAATGATTCAGATGATCCATCTTCTCGAAATTTTTCACATTTGAGGATATTCAGGCCCTGAAGACGGCTGCCAACTTATTTTTGATCGCAGTGGTAGCGCCACCAACTGGTTAAAACAAATACAAATTATTTTCGTTGATGTTTTTCTCCGGGCAGGTTAACAAAATCTACCTTATATTTGCTCGGATGAGTGTTTAGGCCTTGAGGATGTCACAATACGAAAGTCTTTCGCCTTCTTCAGAGTGTCACATGATGGTGTCTTGTGGCCCGTCTTTATCAGCTGATGTTCCATGAGGGCGTGACTTACCTGTCACAAGAATGAAGGCAAGTCACGCCCCCCGCTGTCCGTTAACTCCGCCAAGATGCTGGTCCAGGTGGTAGAGAGGATGAAGGCTCCCTTGTCTCTGTTCATGGTTTTTATGCCTTGCTTGCAGATCTCAATGGCCTCTCTGATCCAGCGCTGTTGTTTGTTCTCTTCTGTGCGGATGACCCTGCCCTTCTCCCGGTCCATGATGTGGTTTTCCCTTTTGCAGTGGTCAGTGATTGCTGATTTGTAATGTTCATGTTGTGCTTGTTCTTTTACTGCTCTGATTTTTCATTTTTTTGACAGGTAAGTCACACCCTCATGGAACATCAGCTGATAAAGACGGGTCTCAAGACACCATCATGCGACACTCTGAAGAAGGCGAAAGACTCGCCGAAACATGTCAGGTAAAAAATTTACCGAAAACATAATTGTCTGCTTTTAATGAATCTGTCAAATATCAATAATAAGAAGACAAAATGAACCTAATACAAATAAATGAATGCTTAATAACTCCCCTGCACATGCTCCTAAAAATCCAAACCTTCACCTGTAAATAAAATGTCCCGACCTGAAGACATCTTAATGTTATTATTTTGTTATACACACAGCGCCGCCAAGTGGAATCAAAAATTTGTTTTTATTTTAATTTTCACGTACTGCACCGTGCCCTTTTGACGAATCCGACTGAAAATTAGTCAGAAAAGACTCAAGACAATGATCTTACTCTCTGCCGAGTTTTGTGACGTTTTGGCAAAAGGCGTGGCTATTACGGTGCTGAAAAGTCCGATTGTACTTTGTGGCAACAAAAGCTCCGGCAACATGACTCAGATGATCCTATCTTCTCGAAGTTGTACACATTTGAGGATACTTCAGCCCTGAAGACATCTACCAACTTATTTTTCATCGTAGTAGTAGCGCCACCAACTGGTAAAAGCTAATACAAGTTATTTTCTTGGATGTTTCTCTCCGTGCAACTCAACAAGGTCGCCCTCATATATGCTCGGAGGACTGTTTCGGCCATGAGGATGTCACAATACGAAATTCATCCTTTTTCGTGAAAAGTTGTGGGAGTGGCATTGCACTGTTTGGCAATAAAACAACGCTGATTATGAGGTTCTAAATATGAACGACAACTCGTGAAACTTGACACACACATCAGGCAGAGCAAATTTATCAATATTTTATACGTTAGTTGTGCAGCTTTTTTGAAATGGCACGCCATGGCCCTCGAGAAATGTTCAAAAAAGCAGCCCTGGTTGAGTGTTTCACCTCGCTTTTTGTAAATTTTATGGAGTACAGTGAACCCTCGGTTATCGCGGTTAATGGGGACCGAGACCACCCGCGGAAACTGAAAATCCGCGAAGTAGCGGCGCACCTTCAAAAATGCTTAAAAGAAAATACAATATATATAATAAATATATATATATATATATATATATATATATATATATATATATATATATATATATACGGGGAGAGAGAGAGAGAGAGAGTGAAATTCATGTTATAACAAAAAAACCAAATTATTATTAAAACGTATTATTTTTTTATTCCCCAGCCATTCTTTTAGTATTTATTTAATTACTCCGACATTTACCTGCTGGTACGCCGTCCGGTGTTCCCTGTGAAATGAAAGGTGGCATTCTTTAATTATTTATTTATTTATTCATTTATTCATTCATAACTGACAGCTTCGCGCTCCGTTCGTGTCCGGGCGGAAGAGGTGTTCCAATTCGGCTTAACTGTGACACACGCCCGCCCTCCTCCCCCGGAGCTTCCATTCGGTTAAACTTAGGGGCCGCTTGGCACCGCCCGTGCCCGGGGAAGGTGCTCCTCTTCGGCTTACTGTGACGCGAGCATGCCCGCCTCCTCCGGAGCTTCCATTCGGTTAAACTTAGGGGCCGCTTGGAACCGCCCGTGCCCGGCAAAGGTGCTCCTCTTCGGCTTACTGTGACGCGAGCATGCCCTCCTCCTCCGGAGCTTCCATTTGGTTAAACTTAGGGGCCGCTTGGAACCGCCCGTGCCTGGGGAAGGTGCTCCTCTTCGGCTTACTGTGACGCAAGCATGCCCTCCTCCTCCGGAGCTTCCATTCGGTTAAACTTAGGGGCCGCTTGGCACCGCCCGTGCCCGGGGACGGTGCTCCTCTACGGCTTAACTGCCACGCACGCCGGCCGGAGCCCTGGTACGGTCCGAACCGCGCGAAACGTCGCCACCGATCGTGTCCGGGGGAACGTGCTCTTCTTCGTCCACTCTCCTCTTCGCCCACGCTCTTCTTCAGCGCACGCCGGCCGTCTAACCGCTCCAGCGCCCGTCGTGCCGCTCGGCGAAACTACAATGCCCCCGAATATTTTTTATACCCGCGAAGCACTGAACCCGCGAAAGGTGAACCGCGAAGTAGCGAGGGTTCACTGTATGTATAAGACCAAGACCTACAAAAAAGTCTCTTGGAGCAATGAGCTAGGTTTTACAGGAAGTCGGCCATTTTGAATTTACTTAAAAGGGGCGGGTCACCACAATGGACTTTGTGTAGAAATTATTATTGGGGCCCGAGCAGCGACCGTGGCGAGGTCCCTATTGTTTATGTAGAAATTATTATTAGGGCCCGAGCAGCGACTGCTACGAGGTCCCCATTGTTTTTGTGGAAATTATTATTATTATTATTATTAGGGCCCGAGCAGTGACCGCTGCGAGGTCCCTATTGTTTTTCTAGAAATTGTTATTAGGGCCCGAGCTGCGACGGCTGCGAGGTCCCTATTGTTTTTGTAGAAAATATTATTACTTTTATTATTATTATTATTATTATTATTAGGGCCTGAGCAGCGACCGCTGCGAAGTCCCTGTTGTTTTTGTAGAAATTATTATTATTATTATTTTTCCGATTGTACGATCGCATTTTTGACCCCGAAACATGCACAAAAACTCACCAAACTTGGCAGTCTCATCGGGCATGGCGAGAAATTTGATATTTTAAACGTCTAATATGAACAGGAAGTGAGTTATGAATTTTTGAAAGTCCGACTTTTGCCCTTTTTTGCATGTTTACAGGGGTCATTCTTTTGCACCCTGATCCTAAAGGCTTCATCTGATTGCCTTAAAATTCTGTCTGTAGCATCTTAAGACCTGGGACAAACACTGGGGCTAAAATTGGGGCTAAAATCTTTTGTTTCCGAAATACTATATGACGGGGGCGGGGCTTCAAAGTTTTCACTTAAGATTTCCTTCGCCGCAATGGACAAAATGCTTAATAACTCTCCTGCACATGCTGCTAAAAATCCAAAACTTCACATGTACATAAAGAGTCGGTACCTGAAGACATCTATATGTTTATATTCTGTTATACACCTTGCGCCAATCAATATAATTTTTTACATTTTGACGTACTGCACGGTGCCCTTTTAACGAATCCGATTGAAAATTGGCTAGAAAAGACTCAAGCCATTGATCTTACTCTATCCCTATTTTTGTGACTTTCCTTCGAAGGGCGTGGCTATTACGGTGCCGCAGAGTGTGATTATTCTCCGTGGCAACAAAAGTTCCTGCAAAATGATTCAGATGATCCATCTTCTCGAAATTTTTCACATTTGAGGATATTCAGGCCCTGAAGACGGCTGCCAACTTATTTTTGATCGCAGTGGTAGCGCCACCAACTGGTTAAAACAAATACAAATTATTTTCGTTGATGTTTTTCTCCGGGCAGGTGAACAAAATCTACCTTATATTTGCTCGGATGAGTGTTTAGGCCTTGAGCATGTCACAATACAAAAGTCTTTCGCCTTCTTCAAAGTGTCACATGATGCTGTCTTGTGACCCGTCTTTATCAGCTGATGTTCCATGAGGGCGTGACTTACCTGTCACAAGAATGAAAGCAAGTCACACCCCCCGCTGTCCGTTCACTCCGCCAAGATGCTGCTCTAGGTGGTAGAGAGGATGAAGGCTCCCTTGTCTCTGTTCATGGTTTTTATGCCTCGCTTGCAGATCTCAATGGCCTCTCTGATCCAGCGCTGTTGTTTGTTCTCTTCGGTGCGGATGACCCTGCCCTTCTCCCGGTCCATGATGTGGTTTTCCCTTTTGCAGTGGTCAGTGATTGCTGATTTGTAATGTTCATGTTGTGCTTGTTCTTTTACTGCTCTGATTTTTCATTTTTTTGACAGGTAAGTCACACCCTCATGGAACATCAGCTGATAAAGACGGGTCTCAAGACACCATCATGCGACACTCTGAAGAAGGCGAAAGACTCGCCGAAACATGTCAGGTAAAAAATTAACCTAAAACATAATTGTCTGCTTTTAATGAATCAGTCAAATATCAATAATAAGAAGACAAAATGAACCTAATACAAATAAATGAATGCTTAATAACTCCCCTGCACATGCTCCTGAAAATCCAAACCTTCACCTGTAAATAAAACGTCCCGACCTGAAGACATCTTAATGTTATTATTTTGTTATACACACAGCGCCGCCAAGTGGAATCAAAAATGTGTTTTTATTTTAATTTACACATACTGCACGGTGCCCTTTTGACAAATCCGACTGAAAATTAGTCAGAAAAGACTCAAGACAATGATCTTACTCTCTGCCGAATTTTGTGACGTTTTGGCAAAAGGCGTGGCTATTACGGTGCTGAAAAGTCCGATTGTACTTTGTGGCAACAAAAGCTCCGGCAACATGACTCAGATGATCCTATCTTCTCGAAGTTGTACACATTTGAGGATACTTCAGCCCTGAAGACATCTACCAACTTATTTTTCATCGTAGTAGTAGCGCCACCAACTGGTAAAAGCTAATACAAGTTATTTTCTTGGATGTTTTTCTCCGTGCAACTCAACAAGGCCGCCCTCATATATGCTCGGATGACTGTTTCGGCCATGTGGATGTCACAATACGAAATTCGTCCTTTTTCGTGTAAAGTTGTAGGAGTGGCATTGCACTGTTCGGCAATAAAACAACGCTGATTATGAGTTTCTAAATATGAACGACAACTCGTGAAACTTTACACACACATCAGGCAGAGCAAATTTATCAATATTTTATACGTTAGTTGTGCAGCTTTTTTGAAATGGCTCGCCATGGCCCTCGAGAAATGTTCAAAAAAGCAGCCCTGGTTGAGTGTTTCACCTCGCTTTTTGTAAATTTTATGGAGTACAGTGAACCCTCGGTTATGGCGGTTAATGGGGACAGAGACCACCCGCGAAAACTGAAAATCCGCGAAGTAGCGGCGCACCTTCAAAAATGCTTAAAAAAAAAATACAATATATATATATATAAATATATATATATACATATATATATATATATATATATATATATATATATGTATATATATATATATATATATACGGGGAGAGAGAGAGTGAAATTCATGTTATAACAAAAAAAACAAATTATTATTAAAACGTATTATTTTTTTATTCCCCAGCCATTCTTTTTGTATTTATTTAATTACTCCGACTTTTACCTGCTGGTACGCCGTCCGGTGTGCCCTGTGAAATGAAAGGTGGCATTCTTTATTTATTTATTTATTTATTCATTTATTCATTCATAACTGACAGCTTCGCGCTCCGCTCGTGCCCGGGCGGAAGAGGTGCTCCAATTCGGCTTAACTGTGACACACGCCCACCCTCCTCCCCCGGAGCTTCCATTCGGTTAAACTTAGGGGCCGCTTGGCACCGCCCGTGCCCGGGGAAGGTGCTCCTCTTCGGCTTACTGTGTCGCGAGCATGCCCTCCTCCTCCGGAGATTCCATTCGGTTAAACTTAGGGGCCGCTTGGAACCGCCCGTGCCCGGGGAAGGTGCTCCTCTTCGGCTTACTGTGACGCGAGCATGCCCTCCTCCTCCGGAGCTTCCATTCGGTTAAACTTAGGGGCCGCTTGGCACCGCCCGTGCCCGGGGAAGGTGCTCCTCTACGGCTTAACTGCCACGCACGCCGGCCGGAGCTCTGGTACGGTCCGAACCGCGCGAAACGTCGTCACCGATCGTGTCCGGGGGAACGTGCTCTTCTTCGTCCACTCTCCTCTTCGCCCACGCTCTTCTTCGGCGCACGCTGGCCGTCTAATCGCTCCAGCGCCCCGTCGTGCCGCTCGGCGAAACTACAATGCCCCCGAATATTTTTTATACCCGCGAAGCACTGAACCCGCGAAAGGTGAACCGCGAAGTAGCGAGGGTTCACTGTATGTATAAGACCAAGACCTACAAAAAAGTCTCTTGGAGCAATAAGCTAGGTTTTACAGGAAGTCGGCCATTTTGAATTTACTTAAAAGGGGGCGGGTCACCACAATGGACTTTGTGTAGAAATTATTATTGGGGCCCGAGCAGCGACCGCGGCGAGGTCCCTATTGTTTATGTAGAAATTATTATTAGGGCCCGAGCAGCGACCGCTACGAGGTCCCCATTGTTTTTGTGGAAATTATTATTATTATTATTATTAGGGCCCGAGCAGTGACCGCTGCGAGGTCCCTATTGTTTTTCTAGAAATTGTTATTAGGGCCCAAGCTGCGACGGCTGCGAGGTCCCTATTGTTTTTGTAGAAAATATTATTACTTTTATTATTATTATTATTATTATTATTATTAGGGCCTGAGCAGCGACCGCTGCGAAGTCCCTATTGTTTTTGTAGAAATTATTATTATTATTATTTTTCCGATTGTTCGATTGCATTTTTGACCCCCGAAACATGCACAAAAATTCACCAAACTTGGCAGTCTCATCGGGCATGGCGAAAAATTTGATATTTTAACGTCTAATATGAACAGGAAGTGAGTTATGAATTTTTGAAAGTCCGACTTTTGCCCTTTTTTGCATGTTTACAGGGGTCATTCTTTTGCACCCTGATCCTAAAGGCTTCATCTGATTGCCTTAAAATTCTGTCTGTAGCATCTTAAGACCTGGGACAAACACTGGGGCTAAAACTTTTTGTTTCCGAAATACAATATGACGGGGGCGGGGCTTCGAAGTTTTCACTTAAGATTTCCTTCGCCGCAATGGACAAAATGCTTAATAACTCTCTTGCACATGCTGCTAAAAATCCAAAACTTCACATGTACATAAAGAGTCGGTACCTGAAGACATCTATATGTTTATATTCAGTTATACACCTTGCGCCAATCAATATCATTTTTTACATTTTGACGTACTGCACGGTGCCCTTTTAACGAATCCGATTGAAAATTGGCTAGAAAAGACTCAAGACATTGATCTTACTCTATCCCTATTTTTGTGACTTTCCTTCGAAGGGCGTGGCTATTACGGTGCCGCAGAGTCTGATTATTCTCCGTGGCAACAAAAGTTCCTGCAAAATGATTCAGATGATCCATCTTCTCGAAATTTTTCACATTTGAGGATATTCAGGCCCTGAAGACGGCTGCCAACTTATTTTTGATCGCAGTGGTAGCGCCACCAACTGGTTAAAACAAATACAAATTATTTTCGTTGATGTTTTTCTCCGGGCAGGTTAACAAAATCTACCTTATATTTGCTCGGATGAGTGTTTAGGCCTTGAGGATGTCACAATACGAAAGTCTTTCGCCTTCTTCAGAGTGTCACATGATGGTGTCTTGTGGCCCGTCTTTATCAGCTGATGTTCCATGAGGGCGTGACTTACCTGTCACAAGAATGAAGGCAAGTCACGCCCCCCGCTGTCCGTTAACTCCGCCAAGATGCTGGTCCAGGTGGTAGAGAGGATGAAGGCTCCCTTGTCTCTGTTCATGGTTTTTATGCCTTGCTTGCAGATCTCAATGGCCTCTCTGATCCAGCGCTGTTGTTTGTTCTCTTCTGTGCGGATGACCCTGCCCTTCTCCCGGTCCATGATGTGGTTTTCCCTTTTGCAGTGGTCAGTGATTGCTGATTTGTAATGTTCATGTTGTGCTTGTTCTTTTACTGCTCTGATTTTTCATTTTTTTGACAGGTAAGTCACACCCTCATGGAACATCAGCTGATAAAGACGGGTCTCAAGACACCATCATGCGACACTCTGAAGAAGGCGAAAGACTCGCCGAAACATGTCAGGTAAAAAATTTACCGAAAACATAATTGTCTGCTTTTAATGAATCTGTCAAATATCAATAATAAGAAGACAAAATGAACCTAATACAAATAAATGAATGCTTAATAACTCCCCTGCACATGCTCCTAAAAATCCAAACCTTCACCTGTAAATAAAATGTCCCGACCTGAAGACATCTTAATGTTATTATTTTGTTATACACACAGCGCCGCCAAGTGGAATCAAAAATTTGTTTTTATTTTAATTTTCACGTACTGCACCGTGCCCTTTTGACGAATCCGACTGAAAATTAGTCAGAAAAGACTCAAGACAATGATCTTACTCTCTGCCGAGTTTTGTGACGTTTTGGCAAAAGGCGTGGCTATTACGGTGCTGAAAAGTCCGATTGTACTTTGTGGCAACAAAAGCTCCGGCAACATGACTCAGATGATCCTATCTTCTCGAAGTTGTACACATTTGAGGATACTTCAGCCCTGAAGACATCTACCAACTTATTTTTCATCGTAGTAGTAGCGCCACCAACTGGTAAAAGCTAATACAAGTTATTTTCTTGGATGTTTCTCTCCGTGCAACTCAACAAGGTCGCCCTCATATATGCTCGGAGGACTGTTTCGGCCATGAGGATGTCACAATACGAAATTCATCCTTTTTCGTGAAAAGTTGTGGGAGTGGCATTGCACTGTTTGGCAATAAAACAACGCTGATTATGAGGTTCTAAATATGAACGACAACTCGTGAAACTTGACACACACATCAGGCAGAGCAAATTTATCAATATTTTATACGTTAGTTGTGCAGCTTTTTTGAAATGGCTCGCCATGGCCCTCGAGAAATGTTCAAAAAAGCAGCCCTGGTTGAGTGTTTCACCTCGCTTTTTGTAAATTTTATGGAGTACAGTGAACCCTCGGTTATCGCGGTTAATGGGGACCGAGACCACCCGCGGAAACTGAAAATCCGCGAAGTAGCGGCGCACCTTCAAAAATGCTTAAAAGAAAATACAATATATATAATAAATATATATATATATATATATATATATATATATATATATATATATATACGGGGAGAGAGAGAGAGAGAGAGTGAAATTCATGTTATAACAAAAAAACCAAATTATTATTAAAACGTATTATTTTTTTATTCCCCAGCCATTCTTTTTGTATTTATTTAATTACTCCGACATTTACCTGCTGGTACGCCGTCCGGTGTTCCCTGTGAAATGAAAGGTGGCATTCTTTAATTATTTATTTATTTATTCATTTATTCATTCATAACTGACAGCTTCGCGCTCCGTTCGTGTCCGGGCGGAAGAGGTGTTCCAATTCGGCTTAACTGTGACACACGCCCGCCCTCCTCCCCCGGAGCTTCCATTCGGTTAAACTTAGGGGCCGCTTGGCACCGCCCGTGCCCGGGGAAGGTGCTCCTCTTCGGCTTACTGTGACGCGAGCATGCCCGCCTCCTCCGGAGCTTCCATTCGGTTAAACTTAGGGGCCGCTTGGAACCGCCCGTGCCCGGCAAAGGTGCTCCTCTTCGGCTTACTGTGACGCGAGCATGCCCTCCTCCTCCGGAGCTTCCATTTGGTTAAACTTAGGGGCCGCTTGGAACCGCCCGTGCCTGGGGAAGGTGCTCCTCTTCGGCTTACTGTGACGCGAGCATGCCCTCCTCCTCCGGAGCTTCCATTCGGTTAAACTTAGGGGCCGCTTGGCACCGCCCGTGCCCGGGGACGGTGCTCCTCTACGGCTTAACTGCCACGCACGCCGGCCGGAGCCCTGGTACGGTCCGAACCGCGCGAAACGTCGCCACCGATCGTGTCCGGGGGAACGTGCTCTTCTTCGTCCACTCTCCTCTTCGCCCACGCTCTTCTTCAGCGCACGCCGGCCGTCTAACCGCTCCAGCGCCCGTCGTGCCGCTCGGCGAAACTACAATGCCCCCGAATATTTTTTATACCCGCGAAGCACTGAACCCGCGAAAGGTGAACCGCGAAGTAGCGAGGGTTCACTGTATGTATAAGACCAAGACCTACAAAAAAGTCTCTTGGAGCAATGAGCTAGGTTTTACAGGAAGTCGGCCATTTTGAATTTACTTAAAAGGGGCGGGTCACCACAATGGACTTTGTGTAGAAATTATTATTGGGGCCCGAGCAGCGACCGTGGCGAGGTCCCTATTGTTTATGTAGAAATTATTATTAGGGCCCGAGCAGCGACTGCTACGAGGTCCCCATTGTTTTTGTGGAAATTATTATTATTATTATTATTAGGGCCCGAGCAGTGACCGCTGCGAGGTCCCTATTGTTTTTCTAGAAATTGTTATTAGGGCCCGAGCTGCGACGGCTGCGAGGTCCCTATTGTTTTTGTAGAAAATATTATTACTTTTATTATTATTATTATTATTATTATTAGGGCCTGAGCAGCGACCGCTGCGAAGTCCCTGTTGTTTTTGTAGAAAGTATTTTTATTATTATTTTTCCGATTGTACGATCGCATTTTTGACCCCCGAAACATGCACAAAAACTCACCAAACTTGGCAGTCTCATCGGGCATGGCGAGAAATTTGATATTTTAAACGTCTAATATGAACAGGAAGTGAGTTATGAATTTTTGAAAGTCCGACTTTTGCCCTTTTTTGCATGTTTACAGGGGTCATTCTTTTGCACCCTGATCCTAAAGGCTTCATCTGATTGCCTTAAAATTCTGTCTGTAGCATCTTAAGACCTGGGACAAACACTGGGGCTAAAATTGGGGCTAAAATTTTTTGTTTCCGAAATACTATATGACGGGGGCGGGGCTTCAAAGTTTTCACTTAAGATTTCCTTCGCCGCAATGGACAAAATGCTTAATAACTCTCCTGCACATGCTGCTAAAAATCCAAAACTTCACATGTACATAAAGAGTCGGTACCTGAAGACATCTATATGTTTATATTCTGTTATACACCTTGCGCCAATCAATATAATTTTTTACATTTTGACGTACTGCACGGTGCCCTTTTAACGAATCCGATTGAAAATTGGCTAGAAAAGACTCAAGCCATTGATCTTACTCTATCCCTATTTTTGTGACTTTCCTTCGAAGGGCGTGGCTATTACGGTGCCGCAGAGTCTGATTATTCTCCGTGGCAACAAAAGTTCCTGCAAAATTATTCAGATGATCCATCTTCTCGAAATTTTTCACATTTGAGGATATTCAGGCCCTGAAGACGGCTGCCAACTTATTTTTGATCGCAGTGGTAGCGCCACCAACTGGTTAAAACAAATACAAATTATTTTCGTTGATTTTTTTCTCCGGGCAGGTTAACAAAATCTACCTTATATTTGCTCGGATGAGTGTTTAGGCCTTGAGGATGTCACAATACGAAAGTCTTTCGCCTTCTTCAGAGTGTCACATGATGGTGTCTTGTGACCCGTCTTTATCAGCTGATGTTCCATGAGGGCGTGACTTACCTGTCACAAGAATGAAGGCAAGTCACGCCCCCCGCTGTCCGTTCACTCCGCCAAGATGCTGCTCCAGGTGGTAGAGAGGATGAAGGCTCCCTTGTCTCTGTTCATGGTTTTTATGCCTCGCTTGCAGATCTCAATGGCCTCTCTGATCCAGCGCTGTTGTTTGTTCTCTTCGGTGCGGATGACCCTGCCCTTCTCCCGGTCCATGATGTGGTTTTCCCTTTTGCAGTGGTCAGTGATTGCTGATTTGTAATGTTCATGTTGTGCTTGTCATGATCCGCGTCGGGCATGACAGCCTTTTGTTATTGTTTTCATATGCATGCGGTTTTTGTTATTGTTTTTGTTGTTATTTTCTCCCCTCCTTCCTGCCATGTGCCTTTTCCTGTCTGTTTTGATCAGCTGAGCAGGGGCGTTTCCCCTCAGCACCTCGCCCTCACCAGCCACGCACCTGCTCCTCATCAACGATCACACACCTGCTCCCCATCTGCTCCCCTGATTACCGGACTACTTAAGCCTTCCATGCTCTCAACCCAGTGTCGGGTCATTGCCGAAAATCACGGACAGCCACGACCACCTTTGTTCACGTTCTGCTCCTTGTTCATGTTCATGCTCTGGTTCCCCTCTTCGTTCCCGTCTTTCAGTGTTGTTCCTCGCCCTGCCTCCCAGTCTGGTCACGTTAAGTTTGTCTTTTGTTATTTTTCACCCTGCCACATTGTTTGCCCTGGTTGTTTCAGTTAATAAATTCCCTTCACGTTTCTGACCTCTCTGCCTCCTCGCCTTTTGGGTCCACCTCCTCCTCGCCGACCGGCGAGTCCTGACAGAATGACCCGACCAAAGAAGGACCCAGCGAGAGGCGTCCATGACGACGCCGGACGGACAACCCCCCTCAGCCTGCCGACCAACCCCGTGTCCTTCAAGTAGGTTCCATTTTCCGCTCGACGTCTGTTTCTCCCCTTTTGCCCCCCGATTACAGCACCGATTACCAGCCTGTCATACCCCCTCACCTGATCATAGATTCGGATTACGAGGACGATTTTGAGCACCAAGCCCTTTCACCCCCTCACGGTTCGAGTAAGTCCGGTCACGAGTTTGATTTTGAGCACCTTGCCCCTCACATTTTTTCCGATCCAGATCACGACTATGATTTTGAATATATTGCCACTCTCTTAGTCGCTCAGCGCAACGCGGAGTTATTTTTGAGCCGTCACCTTCCTCCCCCCGAGCCATTTGAGTTTTTCGCGACCACCTCCCACTCCCCCTCGCGCGCTTCACGTACCAAATCCCGGAAGTCACGGTCACGTCGCGCACATCGTTCACCATCAGTTTCAGCACCGGATCACGCTCCCCTGGCGTCTCCTAGCTCGCGTTCACCAGCCCCCGCAGTCACGGTCCCTCAGGTCTCCCGTTTTCCTGATTCCCTATGGCGGCAGGCTGACAGGGATCAGGGCCCCCGGTTCGGCTGTGCCCGGATCGACTGCTGCACCCGGCCCGCTGTCGCCTCCACGCCTGCAGCAGTGACCAATGCAGCTCCCGCTGCACGGACCCCGCCGCCTCCATGCGAGCCGCAGCCTCCAGAGTCCCGTGCCGACTCCTCGAAGGCGGCCGAGCCCCGTTCCGGCTCCCCGCCAGCTGCTGAGCCCTGTCCCGGCTCCCCGCCAGCTGCTGAGCCCTGTCCCGGCTCCCCGCCAGCTGCTGAGCCCTGTCCCGGCTCCCCGCCAGCTGCTGAGCCCTGTCCCGGCTCCCCGCCAGCTGCTGAGCCCTGTCCCGGCTCCCCGCCAGCTGCTGAGCCCTGTCCCGGCTCCCCGCCAGCTGCTGAGCCCAGTCCCGGCTCCCCGCCAGCTGCTGAGCCCAGTCCCGGCTTCCCGCCAGCTGCTGAGCCCAGTCCCGGCTCCCCGCCAGCTGCTGAGCCCAGTCCCGGCTCCCCGCCAGCTGCTGAGCCCAGTCCCGGCTCCCCGCCAGCTGCTGAGCCGTGTCCCGGCTCCCCGTCAGCGGCCGAGCCCCGTCCCGGGGCCCCAATGGCGATCCCAGCTCCCGATCCAGCGGAGCACGCTGTGCGCCCGAACCAAGTTCACGTTCAGGCGGAGCACATCCTGCCCCCGACCCAAGTTCACGTTCACGCGGAGCCCGTCCGGCGTCCGTCCCTAGTTCACGTTCAGGCGGAGCACGCTGTGCGTCCGTCCCAAGCTCACGTTCAGGCGGAGCACGCTGTGCGTCCGTCCCAAGCTCACGTTCAGGCGGAGCACGTTGTGCGTCCGTCCCAAGTCCACGTTCAGGGGAAGCACACCCTGCTTCCGACCCAGGTTCACGTTCAGGAGGAGCACGCTGCGCGTCCGTCCCAAGCTCACGTTCCGGCGGAGCACGTTGTGCGTCCGTCCCAAGCCCATGTTCCGGTGGGGCACGCCTTGCCTCCGCTCCAAGCTCACGTTTTGGCAGAACACGGCCCGCAGCCGTCACTCCCGGTCCCTGCACCCGTGGTGGACGACGAGCAGTCGCCTGCCGTATCGGTCCCAGCGGCGCCTGATGAAGCGCCGCCGCTCCCGGTCCCGGTGCCTGCGATGGACGACGGTCCGCCGCAGAGTCACGCCTCAGCCTCGGCGACGCATGACGACCCACCATCGCACCCCGCTCTGGCCTCGGCAGCATCCGACGACCCGTCGCCACTGCTCGCCTTGGCTCCGGCAGCGCTCGACGACCCACGGCCGCTCCTGGTTTCTGCCTCGGCGGTGGACGGCGACCCACCGCCGCTCCACATTCTTGTCTCGGCAGGGGTCGACGACCAGCCGCCGCTCCCGGTTCCGGTGCCCGCGATGGACGACGGTCCGCCGCCGCGTCACGCCTCAGTCTCGGCGACGCACGAGGACCTACCACCGCGCCCCGCTCTGGCCGCGGCAGCATCCGACGACCCGTCGCCACTGCTCGCCTTGGCCCCGGCGGCGCTCGACGGCCCGCGGCCGCTCTTGGTTCCTGCCTCGGCGGTGGACGACGACCCACCGCCGCTCCATGTTCTTGTCTCGGCAGGGATCGACGACCAGCCGTCGCTCCGCGTTCCTGTGTCGGCGGGGTTCAACGATGGGCCGCCGCCCCACGTTCCGGTCTCGGCGGTGTTCGACGACCAGCCGCCGCTCCACGTTCCTGACGCGGCGGGGTTCGACGACCAGCCGTCGCTCCACGTTCCGGTCTCGGCGACGCTCGACGACCAGCCGCCGCTCCACGCTCCCGCCTCGGCGGGGCTCGACGACCAGCCGCCGCTCCACGTTCCTGTCTCGACGACGCTCGACGACCAGCCGCCGCTCCACGTTCCTGACTCGGCGGGGTTCGACGACCAGCCGCCGCTCCACGTTCCTGACTCGGCGGGGCTCGACGACCAGCCGCCGCTCCGCGTTCCTGTCTCGGCGGGGCTCGACGACCAGCCGCCGCTCCACGTTCCTGACTCGGCGGGGCTCGACGACCAGCCGCCGCTCCGCGTTCCTGACTCGGCGGGGCTCGACGACCAGCCGCCGCTCCGCGTTCCTGTCTCGGCGGGGCTCGACGACCAGCCGCCGCTCCGCGTTCCTGTCTCGGCGGGGCTCGACGACCAGCCGCCGCTCCACGTTCCTGTCTCGGCGGGGCTCGACAATCTGCCGCCGCTCCACGTTCCTGTCTCGGCAGGGTTCAACGACCAGCCGCCGCGCCACGTTCCTGACTCGGCGACGTTCCATGGCCTGCCGCCGCTCCTCGCCCCAGCTCCATCAGCGGACTTCATGTGGCGTTCGGGTCGTTCCGGACGTCCGCCTGAATGGCCCCAATGGGACGCACTGGCCTGGCCACCCTCACGGCCCCCTGAAGGGTCACGAAAAGACTCGCTGGTCTGGCCTCCCGGGAATCCGCCAGACCGGTCTCGATCACGGGTCGTTGACCCACCTCCCGACCCCTTCCGCCCACCCTCGTTCTTGGACATGGTTTTCCTTTTCTTTTCTTTTCCTTTTTTTTGGGACGTCTGGAATCCGTCCCTTGAGGGGGGGGTACTGTCATGATCCGCGTCAGGCATGACAGCCTTTTGTTATTGTTTTCATATGCATGCGGTTTTTGTTATTGTTTTTGTTGTTATTTTCTCCCCTCCTTCCTGCCATGTGCCTTTTCCTGTCTGTTTTGATCAGCTGAGCAGGGGCGTTTCCCCTCAGCACCTCGCCCTCACCAGCCACGCACCTGCTCCTCATCAACGATCACACACCTGCTCCCCATCTGCTCCCCTGATTACCGGACTACTTAAGCCTTCCATGCTCTCAACCCAGTGTCGGGTCATTGCCGAAAATCACGGACAGCCACGACCACCTTTGTTCACGTTCTGCTCCTTGTTCATGTTCATGCTCTGGTTCCCCTCTTCGTTCCCGTCTTTCAGTGTTGTTCCTCGCCCTGCCTCCCAGTCTGGTCACGTTAAGTTTGTCTTTTGTTATTTTTCACCCTGCCACATTGTTTGCCCTGGTTGTTTCAGTTAATAAATTCCCTTCACGTTACTGACCTCTCTGCCTCCTCGCCTTTTGGGTCCACCTCCTCCTCGCCGACCGGCGAGTCCTGACAGTACTTGTTCTTTTACTGCTCTGATTTTTCATTTTTTTGACAGGTAAGTCACACCCACATGGAACATCAGCTGATAAAGACGGGTCTCAAGACACCATCATGCGACACTCTGAAGAAGGCGAAAGACTCGCCGAAACATGTCAGGTAAAAAATTAACCTAAAACATAATTGTCTGCTTTTAATGAATCAGTCAAATATCAATAATAAGAAGACAAAATGAACCTAATACAAATAAATGAATGCTTAATAACGCCCCTGCACATGCTCCTAAAAATCCAAACCTTCACCTGTAAATAAAACGTCCCGACCTGAAGACATCTTAATGTTATTATTTTGTTATACACACAGCGCCGCCAAGTGGAATCAAAAATGTGTTTTTATTTTAATTTTCACGTACTGCACGGTGCCCTTTTGACGAATCCGACTGAGTGAAATTCATGTTATAACAAAAAAACCAAATTATTATTAAAACGTATTATTTTTTTATTCCCCAGCCATTCTTTTTGTATTTATTTAATTACTCCGACTTTTACCTGCTGGTACGCCGTCCGGTGTGCCCTGTGAAATGAAAGGTGGCATTCTTTATTTATTTATTCTTTTATACATTCATAACTGACAGCTTCGCGCTCCGCTCGTGCCCGGGCGGAAGAGGTGCTCCAATTCGGCTTAACTGTGACACACACCCGCCCTCCTCCCCCGGAGCTTCCATTCGGTTAAACTTAGGGGCCGCTTGGCACCGCCCGTGCCCGGGGAAGGTGCTCCTCTTCGGCTTACTGTGACGCGAGCATGCCCTCCTCCTCTGGAGCTTCCATTCGGTTAAACTTAGGGGCCGCTTGGAACCGCCCGTGCCCGGCAAAGGTGCTCCTCTTCGGCTTACTGTGACGCGAGCATGCCCTCCTCCTCCGGAGCTTCCATTTGGTTAAACTTAGGGGCCGCTTGGAACCGCCCGTGCCCGGGGAAGGTGCTCCTCTTCGGCTTACTGTGACGCGAGCATGCCCTCCTCCTCCGGAGCTTCCATTCGGTTAAACTTAGGGGCCGCTTGGCACCGCCCGTGCCCGGGGACGGTGCTCCTCTACGGCTTAACTGCCACGCACGCCGGCCGGAGCCCTGGTACGGTCCGAACCGCGCGAAACGTCGCCACCGATCGTGTCCGGGGGAACGTGCTCTTCTTCGTCCACTCTCCTCTTCGCCCACGCTCTTCTTCGGCGCACGCCGGCCGTCTAACCGCTCCAGCGCCCCGTCGTGCCGCTCGGCGAAACTACAATGCCCCCGAATATTTTTTATACCCGCGAAGCACTGAACCCGCGAAAGGTGAACCGCGAAGTAGCGAGGGTTCACTGTATGTATAAGACCAAGACCTACAAAAAAGTCTCTTGGAGCAATGAGCTAGGTTTTACAGGAAGTCGGCCATTTTGAATTTACTTAAAAGGGGCGGGTCACCACAATGGACTTTGTGTAGAAATTATTATTGGGGCCCGAGCAGCGACCGCGGCGAGGTTCCTATTGTTTATGTAGAAATTATTATTAGGGCCCGAGCAGCGACCGCTACGAGGTCCCCATTGTTTTTGTGGAAATTATTATTATTATTATTATTAGGGCCCGAGCAGTGACCGCTGCGAGGTCCCTATTGTTTTTCTAGAAATTGTTATTAGGGCCCGAGCTGCGACGGCTGCGAGGTCCCTATTGTTTTTGTAGAAAATATTATTACTTTTATTATTATTATTATTATTATTATTATTATTAGGGCCTGAGCAGCGACCGCTGCGAAGTCCCTGTTGTTTTTGTAGAAATTATTATTATTATTATTTTTCCGATTGTACGATCGCATTTTTGACCCCCGAAACATGCACAAAAACTCACCAAACTTGGCAGTCTCATCGGGCATAGCGAGAAATTTGATATTTTAAACGTCTAATATGAACAGGAAGTGAGTTATGAATTTTTGAAAGTCCGACTTTTGCCCTTTTTTGCATGTTTACAGGGGTCATTCTTTTGCACCCTGATCCTAAAGGCTTCATCTGATTGCCTTAAAATTCTGTCTGTAGCATCTTAAGACCTGGGACAAACACTGGGGCTAAAATCTTTTGTTTCCGAAATACTATATGACGGGGGCGGGGCTTCAAAGTTTTCACTTAAGATTTCCTTCGCCGCAGTGGACAAAATGCTTAATAACTCTCCTGCACATGCTGCTAAAAATCCAAAACTTCACATGTACATAAAGAGTCGGTACCTGAAGACATCTATATGTTTATATTCTGTTATACACCTTGCGCCAATCAATATAATTTTTTACATTTTGACGTACTGCACGGTGCCCTTTTAACGAATCCGATTGAAAATTGGCTAGAAAAGACTCAAGACATTGATCTTACTCTATCCCTATTTTTGTGACTTTCCTTCGAAGGGCGTGGCTATTGCGGTGCCGCAGAGTCTGATTATTCTCCGTGGCAACAAAAGTTCCTGCAAAATGATTCAGATGATCCATCTTCTCGAAATTTTTCACATTTGAGGATATTCAGGCCCTGAAGACGGCTGCCAACTTATTTTTGATCGCAGTGGTAGCGCCACCAACTGGTTAAAACAAATACAAATTATTTTCGTTGATGTTTTTCTCCTGGCAGGTTCACAAAATCTACCTTATATTTGCTCGGATGAGTGTTTAGGCCTTGAGGATGTCACAATACGAAAGTCTTTCGCCTTCTTCAGAGTGTCACATGATGGTGTCTTGTGACCCGTCTTTATCAGCTGATGTTCCATGAGGGCGTGACTTACCTGTCACAAGCATGAAGGCAAGTCACACCCCCCGCTGTCCGTTCACTCCGCCAAGATGCTGCTCTAGGTGGTAGAGAGGATGAAGGCTCCCTTGTCTCTGTTCATGGTTTTTATGCCTCGCTTGCAGATCTCAATGGCCTCTCTGATCCAGCGCTGTTGTTTGTTCTCTTCGGTGCGGATGACCCTGCCCTTCTCCCGGTCCATGATGTGGTTTTCCCTTTTGCAGTGGTCAGTGATTGCTGATTTGTAATGTTCATGTTGTGCTTGTTCTTTTCCTGCTCTGATTTTTCATTTTTTTGACAGGTAAGTCACACCCTCATGGAACATCAGCTGATAAAGACGGGTCTCAAGACACCATCATGCGACACTCTGAAGAAGGCGAAAGACTCGCCGAAACATGTCAGGTAAAAAATTAACCTAAAACATAATTGTCTGCTTTTAATGAATCAGTCAAATATCAATAATAAGAAGACAAAATGAACCTAATACAAATAAATGAATGCTTAATAACTCCCCTGCACATGCTCCTAAAAATCCAAACCTTCACCTGTAAATAAAACGTCCCGACCTGAAGACATCTTAATGTTATTATTTTGTTATACACACAGCGCCGCCAAGTGGAATCAAAAATGTGTTTTTATTTTAATTTTCACGTACTGCACGGTGCCCTTTTGACGAATCCGACTGAAAATTAGTCAGAAAAGACTCAAGACAATGATCTTACTCTCTGCCGAATTTTGTGACGTTTTGGCAAAAGGCGTGGCTATTACGGTGCTGAAAAGTCCGATTGTACTTTGTGGCAACAAAAGCTCCGGCAACATGACTCAGATGATCCTATCTTCTCGAAGTTGTACACATTTGAGGATACTTCAGCCCTGAAGACATCTACCAACTTATTTTTCATCGTAGTAGTAGCGCCACCAACTGGTAAAAGCTAATACAAGTTATTTTCTTGGATGTTTTTCTCCGTGCAACTCAACAAGGTCGCCCTCATATATGCTCGGATGACTGTTTCGGCCATGAGGATGTCACAATACGAAATTCATCCTTTTTCGTGAAAAGTTGTGGGAGTGGCATTGCACTGTTCGGCAATAAAACAACGCTGATTATGAGGTTCTAAATATGAACGACAACTCGTGAAACTTTACACACACATCAGGCAGAGCAAATTTATCAATATTTTATACGTTAGTTGTGCAGCTTTTTTGAAATGGCTCGCCATGGCCCTCGAGAAATGTTCAAAAAAGCAGCCCTGGTTGAGTGTTTCACCTCGCTTTTTGTAAATTTTATGGAGTACAGTGAACCCTCGGTTGTCGCGGTTAATGGGGACCGAGACCACCCGCGGAAACTGAAAATCCGCGAAGTAGCGGCGCACCTTCAAAAATGCTTAAAAAAAAATACAATATATATAATAAATATATATATATATATATATATATATAGATATATATATATATATATAGATATATATATATATATACAGAGAGAGAGAGAGAGTGAAATTCATGTTATAACAAAAAAACCAAATTATTATTAAAACTTGTTATTTTTTTATTCCCCAGCCATTCTTTTTGTATTTATTTAATTACTCCGACTTTTACCTGCTGGTACGCCGTCCGGTGTGCCCTGTGAAATGAAAGGTGGCATTCTTTATTTATTTATTTATTTATTCATTTATTCATTCATAACTGACAGCTTCGCGCTCCGTTCGTGCCCGGGCGGAAGAGGTGTTCCAATTCGGCTTAACTGTGACACACGCCCGCCCTCCTCCCCCGGAGCTTCCATTCGGTTAAACTTAGGGGCCGCTTGGCACCGCCCGTGCCCGGGGAAGGTGCTCCTCTTCGGCTTACTGTGACGCGAGCATGCCCGCCTCCTCCGGAGCTTCCATTCGGTTAAACTTAGGGGCCGCTTGGAACCGCCCGTGCCCGGCAAAGGTGCTCCTCTTCGGCTTACTGTGACGCGAGCATGCCCTCCTCCTCCGGAGCTTCCATTTGGTTAAACTTAGGGGCCGCTTGGAACCGCCCGTGCCCGGGGAAGGTGCTCCTCTTCGGCTTACTGTGACGCGAGCATGCCCTCCTCCTCCGGAGCTTCCATTCGGTTAAACTTAGGGGCCGCTTGGCACCGCCCGTGCCCGGGGAAGGTGCTCCTCTACGGCTTAACTGCCACGCACGCCGGCCGGAGCTCTGGTACGGTCCGAACCGCGCGAAACGTCGCCACCGATCGTGTCCGGGGGAACGTGCTCTTCTTCGTCCACTCTCCTCTTCGCCCACGCTCTTCTTCGCCCACGCTCTTCTTCGGCGCACGCCGGCCGTCTAACCGCTCCAGCGCCCGTCGTGCCGCTCGGCGAAACTACAATGCCCCCGAATATTTTTTATACCCGCGAAGCACTGAACCCGCGAAAGGTGAACCGCGAAGTATCGAGGGTTCACTGTATGTATAAGACCAAGACCTACAAAAAAGTCTCTTGGAGCAATGAGCTAGGTTTTACAGGAAGTCGGCCATTTTGAATTTACTTAAAAGGGGCGGGTCACCACAATGGACTTTGTGTAGAAATTATTATTGGGGCCCGAGCAGCGACCGCGGCGAGGTCCCTATTGTTTATGTAGAAATTATTATTAGGGCCCGAGCAGCGACCGCTACGAGGTCCCCATTGTTTTTGTGGAAATTATTATTATTATTATTATTAGGGCCCGAGCAGTGACCGCTGCGAGGTCCCTATTGTTTTTCTAGAAATTGTTATTAGGGCCCGAGCTGCGACGGCTGCGAGGTCCCTATTGTTTTTGTAGAAAATATTATTACTTTCAAATTTCCCCATTGTGGGACTAATAAAGGACATCTTATCTTATCTTCTCTTATTATTATTATTATTATTAGGGCCTGAGCAGCGACCGCTGCGAAGTCCCTATTGTTTTTGTAGAAATTATTATTATTATTATTTTTCCGATTGTTCGATTGCATTTTTGACCCCCGAAACATGCACAAAAATTCACCAAACTTGGCAGTCTCATCGGGCATGGCGAAAAATTTGATATTTTAATGTCTAATATGAATAGGAAGTGAGTTATGAATTTTTGAAAGTCCGACTTTTGCCCTTTTTTGCATGTTTACAGGGGTCATTCTTTTGCACCCTGATCCTAAAGGCTTCATCTGATTGCCTTAAAATTCTGTCTGTAGCATCTTAAGACCTGGGACCAACACTGGGGCTAAAATCTTTTGTTTCCGAAATACTATATGACGGGGGCGGGGCTTCGAAGTTTTCACTTAAGATTTCCTTCGCCGCAATGGACAAAATGCTTAATAACTCTCTGCACATGCTGCTAAAAATCCAAAACTTCACATGTACATAAAGAGTCGGTACCTGAAAACATCTATATGTTTATATTCAGTTATACACCTTGCGCCAATCAATATCATTTTTTACATTTTTACGTACTGCACGGTGCCCTTTTAACGAATCCGATTGAAAATTGGCTAGAAAAGACTCAAGACATTGATCTTACTCTATCCCTATTTTTGTGACTTTCCTTCGAAGGGCGTGGCTATTACGGTGCCGCAGAGTCTGATTAATCTCCGTGGCAACAAAAGTTCCTGCAAAATGATTCAGATGATCCATCTTCTCGAAATTTTTCACATTTGAGGATATTCAGGCCCTGAAGACGGCTGCCAACTTATTTTTGATCGGATGAGTGTTTAGGCCTTGAGGATGTCACAATACGAAAGTCTTTCGCCTTCTTCAGAGTGTCACATGATGGTGTCTTGTGGCCCGTCTTTATCAGCTGATGTTCCATGAGGGCGTGACTTACCTGTCACAAGAATGAAGGCAAGTCACGCCCCCCGCTGTCCGTTCACTCCGCCAAGATGCTGCTCCAGGTGGTAGAGAGGATGAAGGCTCCCTTGTCTCTGTTCATGGTTTTTATGCCTCGCTTGCAGATCTCAATGGCCTCTCTGATCCAGCGCTGTTGTTTGTTCTCTTCGGTGCGGATGACCCTGCCCTTCTCCCGGTCCATGATGTGGTTTTCCCTTTTGCAGTGGTCAGTGATTGCTGATTTGTAATGTTCATGTTGTGCTTGTTCTTTTACTGCTCTGATTTTTCATTTTTTTGACAGGTAAGTCACACCCTCATGGAACATCAGCTGATAAAGACGGGTCTCAAGACACCATCATGCGACACTCTGAAGAAGGCGAAAGACTCGCCGAAACATGTCAGGTAAAAAATTAACCTAAAACATAATTGTCTGCTTTTAATGAATCAGTCAAATATCAATAATAAGAAGACAAAATGAACCTAATACAAATAAATGAATGCTTAATAACGCCCCTGCACATGCTCCTAAAAATCCAAACCTTCACCTGTAAATAAAACGTCCCGACCTGAAGACATCTTAATGTTATTATTTTGTTATACACACAGCGCCGCCAAGTGGAATCAAAAATTTGTTTTTATTTTAATTTTCACGTACTGCACGGTGCCCTTTTGACGAATCCGACTGAAAATTAGTCAGAAAAGACTCAAGACAATGATCTTACTCTCTGCCGAATTTTGTGACGTTTTGGCAAAAGGCGTGGCTATTACGGTGCTGAAAAATCCGATTGTACTTTGTGGCAACAAAAGCTCCGGCAACATGACTCAGATGATCCTATCTTCTCGAAGTTGTACACATTTGAGGATACCTCAGCCCTGAAGACATCTACCAACTTATTTTTCATCGTAGTAGTAGCGCCACCAACTGGTAAAAGCTAATACAAGTTATTTTCTTGGATGTTTTTCTCCGTGCAACTCAACAAGGTCGCCCTCATATATGCTCGGATGACTGTTTCGGCCATGAGGATGTCACAATACGAAATTCATCCTTTTTCGTGAAAAGTTGTGGGAGTGGCATTGCACTGTTCGGCAATAAAACAACGCTGATTATGAGGTTCTAAATATGAACGACAACTCGTGAAACTTTACACACACATCAGGCAGAGCAAATTTATCAATATTTTATACGTTAGTTGTGCAGCTTTTTTTAAATGGCTCGCCATGGCCCTCGAGAAAAGTTAAAAAAAGAATAGAATAGAAATAGAAATCCCTTTATTGTCATTGTACTCAAGTGTGCAACGAGATTAGAGGGCTCCCCTCTCCAGTGCAATACAACAATAATACAGACAATATATAAATTAGATAAATAAATAAGACAGTGCAATGGAATTCAGTACTGAATAGGGCATATAGAAACACATCACAATGCTGTTTTGCAAGGTTAGGGTGGTCTCGTGTGTGTGTGAGAGTTCAGTATGGAGATGGCTCTCGGAAAGAAACTGTTTCTCAGTCTATTGGTCCTTGATTTGATGCATCTGTAGCGCCTGCCAGAGGGCAACAGGTCGAACAGGTGTGAGTTTGGGTGGGTATTGTCTTTGACGATGTTGAGAGCCCTTCTGAGGCACCGGGCGGTGTAGATGTCCGACAGCGAGGGGAGAGGGCAGCCAATAATCCTTTGCGCTGTTTTGACTGTCCTCTGGAGCCTCACTCTGTCCGCCTCAGTGCAGCCGCTGTACCAGGTGGAGACACAGTACGTCAGCAGGCTCTCGATGGACGAGTGGTAGAAGGCCAGCAGCAGCTTCCTGTCCAGGTTGAATTTCCTGAGGACTCTCAGGAAGTGCAGACGTTGGCGGACCTTCTTTACCACTGCTGTGGTGTTGTGACTCCAAGAAAGGTCATCGGAGATCTGTACTCCCAGGAACTTGAACGTGTGGACCCTCTCCACACACACGCCTTCGATGCAGGGGGGGGGCGGCAGCGTCTTGTTCCTCCTGAAGTCGACGACAATCTCCTTTGTTTTAGCAGAGTTAAGGTGCAGTCTGTTGTCCTTGCACCAAGTTGTCAGTCTCCCTACCTCCTCTCTGTAGGCTGTCTCGTCACCTTCCGAGATCAGACCGACCACTGTCGTGTCGTCAGCAAACTTGACGATGGTGTTGTTGCCGTGGGCCGGGCTGCAGTCGTAGGTTTAGAGGGCGTACAGGAGAGGGCTCAGCACGCATCCTTGGGGGGAACCGGTGCTCAGCATGAGGGTGGAGGACGTGTAGGGGCCGAGCAACACAGTCTGGGGTCTGTTGGTCAGAAAGTCCTTAATCCAGATGCGTGTGAGGGCAGGGAGGCCGAGAGTGTCCAGTTTGGCGACGAGGATGTCTGGGATGATCGTGTTGAATGCCGAGCTGTAGTCCACAAAGAGCATCCTTGCATAGCTCCGCTGTTGTTCCAGGTGGCCCAACACAACATGCAGAGCAGCCCTGGTTGAGTATTTCACCTCGCTTTTTGTAAATTTTATGGAGTACAGTGAACCCTCGGTTATCGCGGTTAATGGGGACCGAGACCACCCGCGAAAACTGAAAATCCGCGAAGTAGCGGCGCACCTTCAAAAATGCTTAAAAAAAAAATACAATATATATATATATATATATATATATATATATACGGGGAGAGAGAGAGTGAAATTCATGTTATAACAAAAAAAACAAATTATTATTAAAACGTATTATTTTTTTATTCCCCAGCCATTCTTTTTGTATTTATTTAATTACTCAGACTTTTACCTGCTGGTACGCCGTCTGGTGTGCCCTGTGAAATGAAAGGTGCCATTCTTTATTTATTTATTTATTTATTCATTTATTCATTCATAACTGACAGCTTCGCGCTCCGCTCGTGCCCGGGCGGAAGAGGTGCTCCAATTCGGCTTAACTGTGACACACGCCCACCCTCCTCCCCCGGAGCTTCCATTCGGTTAAACTTAGGGGCCGCTTGGCACCGCCCGTGCCCGGGGAAGGTGCTCCTCTTCGGCTTACTGTGTCGCGAGCATGCCCTCCTCCTCCGGAGCTTCCATTCGGTTAAACTTAGGGGCCGCTTGGAACCGCCCGTGCCCGGGGAAGGTGCTCCTCTTCGGCTTACTGTGACGCGAGCATGCCCTCCTCCTCCGGAGCTTCCATTCGGTTAAACTTAGGGGCCGCTTGGCACCGCCCGTGCCCGGGGAAGGTGCTCCTCTACGGCTTAACTGCCACGCACGCTGGCCGGAGCTCTGGTACGGTCCGAACCGCGCGAAACGTCGCCACCGATCGTGTCCGGGGGAACGTGCTCTTCTTCGTCCACTCTCCTCTTCGCCCACGCTCTTCTTCGGCGCACGCCGGCCGTCTAACCGCTCCAGCGCCCCGTCGTGCCGCTCGGCGAAACTACAATGCCCCCGAATATTTTTTATACCCGCGAAGCACTGAATCCGCGAAAGGTGAACCGCGAAGTAGCGAGGGTTCACTGTATGTATAAGACCAAGACCTACAAAAAAGTCTCTTGGAGCAATGAGCTAGGTTTTACAGGAAGTCGGCCATTTTGAATTTATTAAAAGGGGGCGGGTCACCACAATGGACTTTGTGTAGAAATTATTATTGGGGCCCGAGCAGCGACCGCGGCGAGGTCCCTATTGTTTATGTAGAAATTATTATTAGGGCCCGAGCAGCGACCGCTACGAGGTCCCCATTGTTTTTGTGGAAATTATTATTATTATTATTATTAGGGCCCGAGCAGTGACCGCTGCGAGGTCCCTATTGTTTTTCTAGAAATTGTTATTAGGGCCCGAGCTGCGACGGCTGCGAGGTCCCTATTGTTTTTGTAGAAAATATTATTACTTTCAAATTTCCCCATTGTGGGACTAATAAAGGACATCTTATCTTCTCTTCTCTTATTATTATTATTATTATTAGGGCCTGAGCAGCGACTGCTGCGAAGTCCCTATTGTTTTTGTAGAAATTATTATTATTATTATTTTTCCGATTGTTCGATTGCATTTTTGACCCCCGAAACATGCACAAAAATTCACCAAACTTGGCAGTCTCATCGGGCATGGCGAAAAATTTGATATTTTAACGTCTAATATGAACAGGAAGTGAGTTATGAATTTTTGAAAGTCCGACTTTTGCCCTTTTTTGCATGTTTACAGGGGTCATTCTTTTGCACCCTGATCCTAAAGGCTTCATCTGATTGCCTTAAAATTCTGTCTGTAGCATCTTAAGACCTGGGACAAACACTGGGGCTAAAATTTTTTGTTTCCGAAATACTATATGACGGGGGCGGGGCTTCGAAGTTTTCACTTAAGATTTCCTTCGCCGCAATGGACAAAATGCTTAATAACTCTCTTGCACATGCTGCTAAAAATCCAAAACTTCACATGTACATAAAGAGTCGGTACCTGAAGACATCTATATGTTTATATTCAGTTATACACCTTGCGCCAATCAATATCATTTTTTACATTTTGACGTACTGCACGGTGCCCTGTTAACGAATCCGATTGAAAATTGGCTAGAAAAGACTCAAGACATTGATCTTACTCTATCAAAAAAGCAGCCCTGGTTGAGTGTTTCACCTCGCTTTTTGTAAATTTTATGGAGTACAGTGAACCCTCGGTTATCGCGGTTAATGGGGACCGAGACCACCCGCGGAAACTGAAAATCCGCGAAGTAGCGGCGCACCTTCAAAAATGCTTAAAAGAAAATACAATATATATAATAAATATATATATATATATATATATATATATATATATATATATATATATATACGGGGAGAGAGAGAGAGAGAGAGTGAAATTCATGTTATAACAAAAAAACCAAATTATTATTAAAACGTATTATTTTTTTATTCCCCAGCCATTCTTTTTGTATTTATTTAATTACTCCGACATTTACCTGCTGGTACGCCGTCCGGTGTTCCCTGTGAAATGAAAGGTGGCATTCTTTAATTATTTATTTATTTATTCATTTATTCATTCATAACTGACAGCTTCGCGCTCCGTTCGTGTCCGGGCGGAAGAGGTGTTCCAATTCGGCTTAACTGTGACACACGCCCGCCCTCCTCCCCCGGAGCTTCCATTCGGTTAAACTTAGGGGCCGCTTGGCACCGCCCGTGCCCGGGGAAGGTGCTCCTCTTCGGCTTACTGTGACGCGAGCATGCCCGCCTCCTCCGGAGCTTCCATTCGGTTAAACTTAGGGGCCGCTTGGAACCGCCCGTGCCCGGCAAAGGTGCTCCTCTTCGGCTTACTGTGACGCGAGCATGCCCTCCTCCTCCGGAGCTTCCATTTGGTTAAACTTAGGGGCCGCTTGGAACCGCCCGTGCCTGGGGAAGGTGCTCCTCTTCGGCTTACTGTGACGCGAGCATGCCCTCCTCCTCCGGAGCTTCCATTCGGTTAAACTTAGGGGCCGCTTGGCACCGCCCGTGCCCGGGGACGGTGCTCCTCTACGGCTTAACTGCCACGCACGCCGGCCGGAGCCCTGGTACGGTCCGAACCGCGCGAAACGTCGCCACCGATCGTGTCCGGGGGAACGTGCTCTTCTTCGTCCACTCTCCTCTTCGCCCACGCTCTTCTTCAGCGCACGCCGGCCGTCTAACCGCTCCAGCGCCCGTCGTGCCGCTCGGCGAAACTACAATGCCCCCGAATATTTTTTATACCCGCGAAGCACTGAACCCGCGAAAGGTGAACCGCGAAGTAGCGAGGGTTCACTGTATGTATAAGACCAAGACCTACAAAAAAGTCTCTTGGAGCAATGAGCTAGGTTTTACAGGAAGTCGGCCATCTTGAATTTACTTAAAAGGGGCGGGTCACCACAATGGACTTTGTGTAGAAATTATTATTGGGGCCCGAGCAGCGACCGTGGCGAGGTCCCTATTGTTTATGTAGAAATTATTATTAGGGCCCGAGCAGCGACTGCTACGAGGTCCCCATTGTTTTTGTGGAAATTATTATTATTATTATTATTAGGGCCCGAGCAGTGACCGCTGCGAGGTCCCTATTGTTTTTCTAGAAATTGTTATTAGGGCCCGAGCTGCGACGGCTGCGAGGTCCCTATTGTTTTTGTAGAAAATATTATTACTTTTATTATTATTATTATTATTATTATTAGGGCCTGAGCAGCGACCGCTGCGAAGTCCCTGTTGTTTTTGTAGAAAGTATTTTTATTATTATTTTTCCGATTGTACGATCGCATTTTTGACCCCCGAAACATGCACAAAAACTCACCAAACTTGGCAGTCTCATCGGGCATGGCGAGAAATTTGATATTTTAAACGTCTAATATGAACAGGAAGTGAGTTATGAATTTTTGAAAGTCCGACTTTTGCCCTTTTTTGCATGTTTACAGGGGTCATTCTTTTGCACCCTGATCCTAAAGGCTTCATCTGATTGCCTTAAAATTCTGTCTGTAGCATCTTAAGACCTGGGACAAACACTGGGGCTAAAATTGGGGCTAAAATTTTTTGTTTCCGAAATACTATATGACGGGGGCGGGGCTTCAAAGTTTTCACTTAAGATTTCCTTCGCCGCAATGGACAAAATGCTTAATAACTCTCCTGCACATGCTGCTAAAAATCCAAAACTTCACATGTACATAAAGAGTCGGTACCTGAAGACATCTATATGTTTATATTCTGTTATACACCTTGCGCCAATCAATATAATTTTTTACATTTTGACGTACTGCACGGTGCCCTTTTAACGAATCCGATTGAAAATTGGCTAGAAAAGACTCAAGCCATTGATCTTACTCTATCCCTATTTTTGTGACTTTCCTTCGAAGGGCGTGGCTATTACGGTGCCGCAGAGTCTGATTATTCTCCGTGGCAACAAAAGTTCCTGCAAAATGATTCAGATGATCCATCTTCTCGAAATTTTTCACATTTGAGGATATTCAGGCCCTGAAGACGGCTGCCAACTTATTTTTGATCGCAGTGGTAGCGCCACCAACTGGTTAAAACAAATACAAATTATTTTCGTTGATGTTTTTCTCCGGGCAGGTTAACAAAATCTACCTTATATTTGCTCGGATGAGTGTTTCAGCCTTGAGGATGTCACAATACGAAAGTCTTTCGCCTTCTTCAGAGTGTCACATGATGGTGTCTTGTGGCCCGTCTTTATCAGCTGATGTTCCATGAGGGCGTGACTTACCTGTCACAAGAATGAAGGCAAGTCACGCCCCCCGCTGTCCGTTAACTCCGCCAAGATGCTGGTCCAGGTGGTAGAGAGGATGAAGGCTCCCTTGTCTCTGTTCATGGTTTTTATGCCTCGCTTGCAGATCTCAATGGCCTCTCTGATCCAGCGCTGTTGTTTGTTCTCTTCTGTGCGGATGACCCTGCCCTTCTCCCGGTCCAGGATGTGGTTTTCCCTTTTGCAGTGGTCAGTGATTGCTGATTTGTAATGTTCATGTTGTGCTTGTTCTTTTACTGCTCTGATTTTTCATTTTTTTGACAGGTAAGTCACACCCTCATGGAACATCAGCTGATAAAGACGGGTCTCAAGACACCATCATGCGACACTCTGAAGAAGGCGAAAGACTCGCCGAAACATGTCAGGTAAAAAATTTACCGAAAACATAATTGTCTGCTTTTAATGAATCTGTCAAATATCAATCATAAGAAGACAAAATGAACCTAATACAAATAAATGAATGCTTAATAACTCCCCTGCACATGCTCCTAAAAATCCAAACCTTCACCTGTAAATAAAATGTCCCGACCTGAAGACATCTTAATGTTATTATTTTGTTATACACACAGCGCCGCCAAGTGGAATCAAAAATTTGTTTTTATTTTAATTTTCACGTACTGCACCGTGCCCTTTTGACGAATCCGACTGAAAATTAGTCAGAAAAGACTCAAGACAATGATCTTACTCTCTGCCGAGTTTTGTGACGTTTTGGCAAAAGGCGTGGCTATTACGGTGCTGAAAAGTCCGATTGTACTTTGTGGCAACAAAAGCTCCGCCAACATGACTCAGATGATCCTATCTTCTCGAAGTTGTACACATTTGAGGATACTTCAGCCCTGAAGACATCTACCAACTTATTTTTCATCGTAGTAGTAGCGCCACCAACTGGTAAAAGCTAATACAAGTTATTTTCTTGGATGTTTTTCTCCGTGCAACTCAACAAGGTCGCCCTCATATATGCTCGGAGGACTGTTTCGGCCATGAGGATGTCACAATACGAAATTCATCCTTTTTCGTGAAAAGTTGTGGGAGTGGCATTGCACTGTTTGGCAATAAAACAACGCTGATTATGAGGTTCTAAATATGAACGACAACTCGTGAAACTTGACACACACATCAGGCAGAGCAAATTTATCAATATTTTATACGTTAGTTGTGCAGCTTTTTTGAAATGGCTCGCCATGGCCCTCGAGAAATATTCAAAAAAGCAGCCCTGGTTGAGTGTTTCACCTCGCTTTTTGTAAATTTTATGGAGTACAGTGAACCCTCGGTTATCGCGGTTAATGGGGACCGAGACCACCCGCGGAAACTGAAAATCCGCGAAGTAGCGGCGCACCTTCAAAAATGCTTAAAAGAAAATACAATATATATAATAAATATATATATATATATATATATATATGTATATATATATATATATATATATATATACGGGGAGAGAGAGAGAGAGAGAGAGAGAGAGTGAAATTCATGTTATAACAAAAAAAACAAATTATTATTAAAACGTATTATTTTTTTATTCCCCAGCCATTCTTTTTGTATTTATTTAATTAATCCGACTTTTACCTGCTGGTACGCCGTCCGGTGTTCCCTGTGAAATGAAAGGTGGCATTCTTTAATTATTTATTTATTTATTCATTTATTCATTCATAACTGACAGCTTCGCGCTCCGTTCGTGCCCGGGCGGAAGAGGTGTTCCAATTCGGCTTAACTGTGACACACGCCCGCCCTCCTCCCCCGGAGCTTCCATTCGGTTAAACTTAGGGGCCGCTTGGCACCGCCCGTGCCCGGGAAAGGTGCTCCTCTTCGGCTTACTGTGACGCGAGCATGCCCGCCTCCTCCGGAGCTTCCATTCGGTTAAACTTAGGGGCCGCTTGGAACCGCCCGTGCCCGGCAAAGGTGCTCCTCTTCGGCTTACTGTGACGCGAGCATGCCCTCCTCCTCCGGAGCTTCCATTTGGTTAAACTTAGGGGCCGCTTGGAACCGCCCGTGCCCGGGGAAGGTGCTCCTCTTCGGCTTACTGTGACGCGAGCATGCCCTCCTCCTCCGGAGCTTCCATTCGGTTAAACTTAGGGGCCGCTTGGCACCGCCCGTGCCCGGGGACGGTGCTCCTCTACGGCTTAACTGCCACGCACGCCGGCCGGAGCCCTGGTACGGTCCGAACCGCGCGAAACGTCGCCACCGATCGTGTCCGGGGGAACGTGCTCTTCTTCGTCCACTCTCCTCTTCGCCCACGCTCTTCTTCGGCGCACGCCGGCCGTCTAACCGCTCCAGCGCCCCGTCGTGCCGCTCGGCGAAACTACAATGCCCCCGAATATTTTTTATACCCGCGAAGCACTGAACCCGCGAAAGGTGAACCGCGAAGTAGCGAGGGTTCACTGTATGTATAAGACCAAGACCTACAAAAAAGTCTCTTGGAGCAATGAGCTAGGTTTTACAGGAAGTCGGCCATTTTGAATTTACTTAAAAGGGGCGGGTCACCACAATGGACTTTGTGTAGAAATTATTATTGGGGCCCGAGCAGCGACCGCGGCGAGGTTCCTATTGTTTATGTAGAAATTATTATTAGGGCCCGAGCAGCGACCGCTACGAGGTCCCCATTGTTTTTGTGGAAATTATTATTATTATTATTATTAGGGCCCGAGCAGTGACCGCTGCGAGGTCCCTATTGTTTTTCTAGAAATTGTTATTAGGGCCCGAGCTGCGACGGCTGCGAGGTCCCTATTGTTTTTGTAGAAAATATTATTACTTTTATTATTATTATTATTATTATTAGGGCCTGAGCAGCGACCGCTGCGAAGTCCCTGTTGTTTTTGTAGAAATTATTATTATTATTATTTTTCCGATTGTACGATCGCATTTTTGACCCCCGAAACATGCACAAAAACTCACCAAACTTGGCAGTCTCATCGGGCATAGCGAGAAATTTGATATTTTAAACGTCTAATATGAACAGGAAGTGAGTTATGAATTTTTGAAAGTCCGACTTTTGCCCTTTTTTGCATGTTTACAGGGGTCATTCTTTTGCACCCTGATCCTAAAGGCTTCATCTGATTGCCTTAAAATTCTGTCTGTAGCATCTTAAGACCTGGGACAAACACTGGGGCTAAAATCTTTTGTTTCCGAAATACTATATGACGGGGGCGGGGCTTCAAAGTTTTCACTTAAGATTTCCTTCGCCGCAGTGGACAAAATGCTTAATAACTCTCCTGCACATGCTGCTAAAAATCCAAAACTTCACATGTACATAAAGAGTCGGTACCTGAAGACATCTATATGTTTATATTCTGTTATACACCTTGCGCTAGGGCTGGGCGATTAACCGAAAATTTACCGTTACCGAAATTTATGAGAATGACCGACATCATTTTGCCCATGTCGGTAAATTCGGTGTCTAAAAAAAAAATGAAAAAGGAAAGTCTTTTCTGTCTGCGGCAATGTTCATGCCTCTTTAAGTCTGCTCCAGCGCATGTAGTCACGTGACTCAGGCGCTGTAGAAGAATGTAAACACAAGACGCGTTCGTAGCTGGCGATTCAAATTCAGAAGCGGCTGACACGGCTAAAGACGAAGTAACGTTAGTTGAAATTGGTCTTGTCGCGCTTGTCCCAAAAAGAAATTCGACATCTGTCGTTTGGATATGTTTTGGGTTCCATAAAGACGATGTTTGCGCAAAAGAACATGAACTACAAAGTGCGTCGTAAGCACCTGAAACAGCGCGTCCAACCTTTTCTTTTTCACCACCCACAACACAACCATGCTGTTGACTTGGAGCTTGTGCTAAAAGTTCAAAGTGAGAAGCAAGGTTGGACAAGTGACAACAGCCCACTAACGGAGGCGAAACCATACGAGAGAACGTCTCAGTGGTGGACGGGATAGCCTAGCACATAGCTAAAGATAGAGCTCCTGAAGTTACAGTGGAGCGCACAGGATTTAAACGCCTCAGGAACGTAGCCGACAAGAGGTACGAAAATATTTGCCGCAAACAGCACTTCCCGATATGGACAACATCGGGACGGGAGCGGAGACATGTCGAGCATTTTGCATCCACATCCGACTTGTGGTCGAGTCGCAACATGCATCCCTGTTTGAGCCTGAATGTGCAGTACATAGACGACAAGTGGCGACTGCGCACCGGACTACTCGAGACGGCACATTTTACTGATGAAGCACACGCGTTTGTTTGGCACTGGCATTCCATTGATTTTTTTTTTTTCATTTTATTTAGCATTTTGTTTACAGGCGACTAGTGCCTTTGCACATGGCATTATTTATATTGTTTACAAGATACCTTTACACAAATCTAAGCATTTGCAAATGGCATTACACCATCTCGGCACAATCTATTTGCAGGAAAAGATTTTGTGAGCGGTACCCTTTTTTTTCCTGTTCTTTGTGACATTGTTCAAGTCATGCAAAGCAAGCTATTTTGAATGTTTATTCAAATGATTTTTGTACTTCTATTTTTCATTGAAAGTAATGTGTACCAGTTGGTCAATAAAAAAAAGCAGTTAATATGCATTTTCTGCATTTATTTTGATTTTGGTCCTCAGGGGGAATTTATCGTGCATTTATCGTTATCGAGGTAAAATTGCCCAATTTATCGCGATATTGATTTTAGGTCATATCGCCCAGCCCTACCTTGCGCCAATCAATATAATTTTTTACATTTTGACGTACTGCACGGTGCCCTTTTAACGAATCCGATTGAAAATTGGCTAGAAAAGACTCAAGACATTGATCTTACTCTATCCCTATTTTTGTGACTTTCCTTCGAAGGGCGTGGCTATTGCGGTGCCGCAGAGTCTGATTATTCTCCGTGGCAACAAAAGTTCCTGCAAAATGATTCAGATGATCCATCTTCTCGAAATTTTTCACATTTGAGGATATTCAGGCCCTGAAGACGGCTGCCAACTTATTTTTGATCGCAGTGGTAGTGCCACCAACTGGTTAAAACAAATACAAATTATTTTCGTTGATGTTTTTCTCCGGGCAGGTTCACAAAATCTACCTTATATTTGCTCGGATGAGTGTTTAGGCCTTGAGGATGTCACAATACGAAAGTCTTTCGCCTTCTTCAGAGTGTCACATGATGGTGTCTTGTGACCCGTCTTTATCAGCTGATGTTCCATGAGGGCGTGACTTACCTGTCACAAGAATGAAGGCAAGTCACACCCCCCGCTGTCCGTTCACTCCGCCAAGATGCTGCTCTAGGTGGTAGAGAGGATGAAGGCTCCCTTGTCTCTGTTCATGGTTTTTATGCCTCGCTTGCAGATCTCAATGGCCTCTCTGATCCAGCGCTGTTGTTTGTTCTCTTCGGTGCGGATGACCCTGCCCTTCTCCCGGTCCATGATGTGGTTTTCCCTTTTGCAGTGGTCAGTGATTGCTGATTTGTAATGTTCATGTTGTGCTTGTTCTTTTCCTGCTCTGATTTTTCATTTTTTTGACAGGTAAGTCACACCCTCATGGAACATCAGCTGATAAAGACGGGTCTCAAGACACCATCATGCGACACTCTGAAGAAGGCGAAAGACTCGCCGAAACATGTCAGGTAAAAAATTAACCTAAAACATAATTGTCTGCTTTTAATGAATCAGTCAAATATCAATAATAAGAAGACAAAATGAACCTAATACAAATAAATGAATGCTTAATAACTCCCCTGCACATGCTCCTAAAAATCCAAACCTTCACCTGTAAATAAAACGTCCCGACCTGAAGACATCTTAATGTTATTATTTTGTTATACACACAGCGCCGCCAAGTGGAATCAAAAATGTGTTTTTATTTTAATTTTCACATCCTGCACGGTGCCCTTTTGACAAATCCGACTGAAAATTAGTCAGAAAAGACTCAAGACAATGATCTTACTCTCTGCCGAATTTTGTGACGTTTTGGCAAAAGGCGTGGCTATTACGGTGCTGAAAAGTCAGATTGTACTCTGTGGCAACAAAAGCTCCGGCAACATGACTCAGATGATCCTATCTTCTCGAAGTCGTACACATTTGAGGATACTTCAGCCCTGAAGACATCTACCAACTTATTTTTCATCGTAGTAGTACCGCCACCAACTGGTAAAAGCTAATACAAGTTATTTTCTTGGATGTTTTTCTCCGTGCAACTCAACAAGGTCGCCCTCATATATGCTCGGATGACTGTTTCGGCCATGAGGATGTCACAATACGAAATTCGTCCTTTTTCGTGTAAAGTTGTGGGAGTGGCATTGCACTGTTCGGCAATAAAACAACGCTGATTATGAGGTTCTAAATATGAACGACAACTCGTGAAACTTTACACACACATCAGGCCGAGCAAATTTATCAATATTTTATACGTTAGTTGTGCAGCTTTTTTGAAATGGCTCGCCATGGCCCTCGAGAAATGTTAAAAAAAGCAGCCCTGGTTGAGTGTTTCACCTCGCTTTTTGTAAATTTTATGGAGTACAGTGAACCCTCGGTTATCGCGGTTAATGGGGACAGAGACCACCCGCGAAAACTGAAAATCCGCGAAGTAGCGGCGCACCTTCAAAAATGCTTAAAAAAATATACAATATATATAATAAATATAGAATATATATATATATATATATATATATATATATATATATATATATATATATATATATACATATATACGGGGAGAGAGAGAGTGAAATTCATGTTATAACAAAAAAACCAAATTATTATTAAAACGTATTATTTTTTTATTCCCCAGCCATTCTTTTTGTATTTATTTAATTACTCCGACTTTTACCTGCTGGTACGCCGTCCGGTGTGCCCTGTGAAATGAAAGGTGGCATTCTTTATTTATTTATTCTTTTATACATTCATAACTGACAGCTTCGCGCTCCGCTCGTGCCCGGGCGGAAGAGGTGCTCCAATTCGGCTTAACTGTGACACACACCCGCCCTCCTCCCCCGGAGCTTCCATTCGGTTAAACTTAGGGGCCGCTTGGCACCGCCCGTGCCCGGGGAAGGTGCTCCTCTTCGGCTTACTGTGACGCGAGCATGCCCTCCTCCTCTGGAGCTTCCATTCGGTTAAACTTAGGGGCCGCTTGGAACCGCCCGTGCCCGGCAAAGGTGCTCCTCTTCGGCTTACTGTGACGCGAGCATGCCCTCCTCCTCCGGAGCTTCCATTTGGTTAAACTTAGGGGCCGCTTGGAACCGCCCGTGCCCGGGGAAGGTGCTCCTCTTCGGCTTACTGTGACGCGAGCATGCCCTCCTCCTCCGGAGCTTCCATTCGGTTAAACTTAGGGGCCGCTTGGCACCGCCCGTGCCCGGGGACGGTGCTCCTCTACGGCTTAACTGCCACGCACGCCGGCCGGAGCCCTGGTACGGTCCGAACCGCGCGAAACGTCGCCACCGATCGTGTCCGGGGGAACGTGCTCTTCTTCGTCCACTCTCCTCTTCGCCCACGCTCTTCTTCGGCGCACGCCGGCCGTCTAACCGCTCCAGCGCCCCGTCGTGCCGCTCGGCGAAACTACAATGCCCCCGAATATTTTTTATACCCGCGAAGCACTGAACCCGCGAAAGGTGAACCGCGAAGTAGCGAGGGTTCACTGTATGTATAAGACCAAGACCTACAAAAAAGTCTCTTGGAGCAATGAGCTAGGTTTTACAGGAAGTCGGCCATTTTGAATTTACTTAAAAGGGGCGGGTCACCACAATGGACTTTGTGTAGAAATTATTATTGGGGCCCGAGCAGCGACCGCGGCGAGGTTCCTATTGTTTATGTAGAAATTATTATTAGGGCCCGAGCAGCGACCGCTACGAGGTCCCCATTGTTTTTGTGGAAATTATTATTATTATTATTATTAGGGCCCGAGCAGTGACCGCTGCGAGGTCCCTATTGTTTTTCTAGAAATTGTTATTAGGGCCCGAGCTGCGACGGCTGCGAGGTCCCTATTGTTTTTGTAGAAAATATTATTACTTTTATTATTATTATTATTATTATTATTATTATTAGGGCCTGAGCAGCGACCGCTGCGAAGTCCCTGTTGTTTTTGTAGAAATTATTATTATTATTATTTTTCCGATTGTACGATCGCATTTTTGACCCCCGAAACATGCACAAAAACTCACCAAACTTGGCAGTCTCATCGGGCATAGCGAGAAATTTGATATTTTAAACGTCTAATATGAACAGGAAGTGAGTTATGAATTTTTGAAAGTCCGACTTTTGCCCTTTTTTGCATGTTTACAGGGGTCATTCTTTTGCACCCTGATCCTAAAGGCTTCATCTGATTGCCTTAAAATTCTGTCTGTAGCATCTTAAGACCTGGGACAAACACTGGGGCTAAAATCTTTTGTTTCCGAAATACTATATGACGGGGGCGGGGCTTCAAAGTTTTCACTTAAGATTTCCTTCGCCGCAGTGGACAAAATGCTTAATAACTCTCCTGCACATGCTGCTAAAAATCCAAAACTTCACATGTACATAAAGAGTCGGTACCTGAAGACATCTATATGTTTATATTCTGTTATACACCTTGCGCCAATCAATATAATTTTTTACATTTTGACGTACTGCACGGTGCCCTTTTAACGAATCCGATTGAAAATTGGCTAGAAAAGACTCAAGACATTGATCTTACTCTATCCCTATTTTTGTGACTTTCCTTCGAAGGGCGTGGCTATTGCGGTGCCGCAGAGTCTGATTATTCTCCGTGGCAACAAAAGTTCCTGCAAAATGATTCAGATGATCCATCTTCTCGAAATTTTTCACATTTGAGGATATTCAGGCCCTGAAGACGGCTGCCAACTTATTTTTGATCGCAGTGGTAGCGCCACCAACTGGTTAAAACAAATACAAATTATTTTCGTTGATGTTTTTCTCCTGGCAGGTTCACAAAATCTACCTTATATTTGCTCGGATGAGTGTTTAGGCCTTGAGGATGTCACAATACGAAAGTCTTTCGCCTTCTTCAGAGTGTCACATGATGGTGTCTTGTGACCCGTCTTTATCAGCTGATGTTCCATGAGGGCGTGACTTACCTGTCACAAGAATGAAGGCAAGTCACACCCCCCGCTGTCCGTTCACTCCGCCAAGATGCTGCTCTAGGTGGTAGAGAGGATGAAGGCTCCCTTGTCTCTGTTCATGGTTTTTATGCCTCGCTTGCAGATCTCAATGGCCTCTCTGATCCAGCGCTGTTGTTTGTTCTCTTCGGTGCGGATGACCCTGCCCTTCTCCCGGTCCATGATGTGGTTTTCCCTTTTGCAGTGGTCAGTGATTGCTGATTTGTAATGTTCATGTTGTGATTGTTCTTTTCCTGCTCTGATTTTTCATTTTTTTGACAGGTAAGTCACACCCTCATGGAACATCAGCTGATAAAGACGGGTCTCAAGACACCATCATGCGACACTCTGAAGAAGGCGAAAGACTCGCCGAAACATGTCAGGTAAAAAATTAACCTAAAACATAATTGTCTGCTTTTAATGAATCAGTCAAATATCAATAATAAGAAGACAAAATGAACCTAATACAAATAAATGAATGCTTAATAACTCCCCTGCACATGCTCCTAAAAATCCAAACCTTCACCTGTAAATAAAACGTCCCGACCTGAAGACATCTTAATGTTATTATTTTGTTATACACACAGCGCCGCCAAGTGGAATCAAAAATGTGTTTTTATTTTAATTTTCACATCCTGCACGGTGCCCTTTTGACAAATCCGACTGAAAATTAGTCAGAAAAGACTCAAGACAATGATCTTACTCTCTGCCGAATTTTGTGACGTTTTGGCAAAAGGCGTGGCTATTACGGTGCTGAAAAGTCAGATTGTACTCTGTGGCAACAAAAGCTCCGGCAACATGACTCAGATGATCCTATCTTCTCGAAGTCGTACACATTTGAGGATACTTCAGCCCTGAAGACATCTACCAACTTATTTTTCATCGTAGTAGTACCGCCACAGAGATAATAGAATTACGCTTTTTTAAATTTTGATGACGTCATAGCCCCGCCTACAGAATTACGCTTTTGTCTCGTTGTCCCCGCCTACAGAATTACGCTTTTGTCCAAAATGACCGCTATCCCCGCCCCTGTGTTAAAACTATCCAATCTCCAGCCACCTATTTCAAAATATTTACATATTCCCTGCCCCTTGAAGGTTTAATACCACGCCTACAGAATTACGCTTTTGTCGAAGTGGGCCCCGCCTACAGAATTACGCTTTTTGTCATTGTGATGACGTTGTATGTGTGTGTGTGTGTGTGTGGGCCAAGGGCCCCGCCTACAGAATTACGCTTTTTGTCTCGTTGTGATGACGTTGTGTGTGTGATTGGGCGGGGGGCTTGGCCCCCCCCCTCCCAAACTGTATGCTTCTTATGTTAAAAACAATGTGTTCCCTGCGTGCGTGCGTCCCCAACCCAAACTGTACTTATGTTATTCATATTTTAATATCTGAAGTATATAAAGCATCCAATGAAATGAGCTATATCTAATTAAATAAAATTAAATTAAACGAGTGAAATAATATGAGTTGAGAAGAGCAGGCGTTGTTTTTACCTTTGAATAAGATGTTTATTCGGTGGATATAGGTCATCCATATTTAAATATCTGAAGTATATAAAGCATCCAATGAAATGAGCTATATCTAATTAAATAATGTAGATGTATAAAATTAAATTAAACGAGTGAAATAATACGAGTTGAGAAGAGCAGGCGTTGTTATTACCTTTGAATAATATGTTTATTCGGTTGATATTTGCCCTTTTTGCAAACATGTCTGGACATATTCCCAGCGACATAAGTTTAAACATGGTATTGTGCAGGCTTGGGGGTTTGTCCGGGCAAGACGCCGGACAACCCTCCAAGCCTGCAGCAGCCTCAAGGTGTTTCAAAAGATAGTGAGTGGCGACATCCTGTCGATCGATGGGCAGCCGTGGGCATCCGGGCGACCACCCTCCTCCTTCTTACCTTTTTGTAAAATCTGCCGAGTCATGTTTACTTGTTCTGATTACGAACATAAGGTGTTTGAAACGATAGTGAGTAGCTCACGACATTACTTCTCAAGGTGTTTGAAAACATAGCTCAATATTGCCATCTAGTGCCTTAAGGGTAATATAGCAGAAGCCTCAATTTCACTCTGAATAATCAAAGTATGAAACGTTTAATGTTTAAAGGTAATATAACAGGAACATGTACTTACCTAGTGAAACGTTTATATATTAAATTGAACAAAAGTTTTCCTTTTCAAGGGATTGACAAAAAATAATCTGTAATAAGGAGGTCCTGAATTGTATGGAATTATGTACCTAGTGAAACGTTTATATAAATATAACAGGAACATGTACTTACCTAGTGAAACGTTTATATATTAAATTGAACAAAAGTTTTCCTTTTCAAGGGATTGACAAAAAAATAATCTGTAATAAGGAGGTCCTGAAATGTATGGAATTATAGAAATAGAAATAGAAATAGAAATCCCTTTATTGTCATTGTACTCAAGTGTGCAACGAGATTAGAGGGCTCCCCTCTCCAGTGCAATACAACAATAATACAGACAAATATATAAATTAGATAAATAAATAAATAAGACAGTGCAATGGAATTTAGTACTGAATAGGGCACAAAGAAACACAGCACATCACAATTATGTACCTAGTGAAAAGTTTATATATTAAATTGAAAAAAAAATTTCCTTTTCAAGGAGTTCCTGAAATGTATGGAGTTGTGCATAAACCAGCAGGTTTTATCAGATCACGAGATTATTTGTTCAACTTCCCGCTGAACCGAAAAAGACTAATCCCTCAGGTGTTTCAAAAAGATAGCGACTCGCTCACGAGTTTCTTTTCGGGTTGGAGGGTTAAATAGATGGTTGTGTTTGACCAGAGACAGAAATTTTCTCAAACTCTGATGAGGACGTCTAGAGCGAGCGCTGGAAAAGCTTAACATTGGATCGTAAGGATAACACTTTGATCTTTGAGGACGTCGTGAACAAACGAAGGAGTGCCTAACAATGGAGCGTAAGTAAATACTTATAATTTCATCTATTTTTAACAATCCTTGTTTGCTAAACAATATTGTTTAAACCATACCTTTATATATACTCAGAAATGCTGTTTTACAGAGGATCATCTGAATGATCAACGTAGATCAGCCTGTAAGTCTAATGTTATTATATTTATGATTCAAAAGTTCTTATAAACTGACTCGATGTCTTATCTATTTTATGACAGACACACAGACACACCAATCCGCTTTCACGCAAGTAACTGTGAAACTTGAAACACCACCAGAACAAGGTGAATATAGTTGCAAACAGATTTAAAATACCCCTAGACCGCTATCCCACACTCTCTCTCTCTCTCTCTCTGTTCCAGCGACATCCGGAAGTACAACAGTGCGCTTCCGGGTGAATACGTCTTTCCCGTCGAATACGCCGGAGGAGGACACAAACATTTTCCAACTTTTTTGTAAGTGTCTAAAGTCTCATAATATATAAATAGATTCTTAATGTTTATAACATATCTGTTCGGTTGTGTGTGAACAAGGGCAGAGATGTTTTGAATGTGTGCACGAGAGCGTTTTTCAAAAAATCGTATGCGACCACATGTAACGTGTAACACGTGTTTGATAACGGATACTCGCTACATTTGTTTGGCTTGGTGTAGCGGTAGCCGCTGCCGTAAGCTAAGCTTCCAATGTGTTGCTAACCAGATGCTATGTTGCTGCTGTGTATGACCTGTTGTAGGCATTTGCTATGTGTTCCGAGGCGTTATCGTCTTTGAGATGTAGCTATATATTGTGTAACGATATGTTTGATAGCTGTTGTTGGTGACATGTGTTCCGAGTTATTGCCGTAATGCTAAGCTTCCAATGTGTTGCTAACCAGATGCTATGTTGCTGCTGTGTATGACCTGTAGTCGGCATTTGCTATGTGTTCCGAGGCGTTATCGTCTTTGAGATGTAGCTATATATTGTGTAACGATATGTTTGATAGCTGTTGTTGGTGACATGTGTTCCGAGTTATTGCCGTATGCTAAGCTTCCAATGTGTTGCTAACCAGATGCTATGTTGCTGTTGTGTATGACCTGTAGTCGGCATTTGCTATGTGTTCCGAGGCGTTATCGTCTTTGAGATGTAGCTATATATTGTGTAACGATATGTTTGATAGCTGTTGTTGGTGACATGTGTTCCGAGTTATTGCCGTATGCTAAGCTTCCAATGTGTTGCTAACCAGATGATATGTTGCTGTTGTGTATGACCTGTAGTCGGCATTTGCTATGTGTTCCGAGGCGTTATCGTCTTTGAGATGTAGCTATATATTGTGTAACGATATGTGGACTATGGTTAGCGGATGGTCATCTTGTAAGGGCTTATGGAAGCATCTTGTGTTTACCGATCGGCCTTCTTCGAAGGATCTTGAATGTGTTATTAGACTTGTCCTATTTGAAGTGTAGCTATATAATGTGTAGCTATATAAACGGTTTTTTGAGATAATAATTATATTATTGATTTGATTAATCGTTTAACTATTAATACAATTTTTATTTACATTTAATGAAGTATTTATTTTTTAAATATTTTTAAATTTTCTAATTTAGTATGTCTTTTAATTAACAGTTTTGATTATTTTTCAACTTTTTAAATTTTTTTATTTTTCCACCGTAATAACTTTTAATCATGTAAAAATTTTTATTTTTTTAAATTTATTATTAAGTTTCTATTTATATTTTTTTCCTGTTTTGAGATGATTGAAGATCTTACATATTTCTCGTGTGTCATATCTAGCACGTTATAGGGAGGGAGGTGTCAATGAGAACCCATCAGAGGGCCGTCGCATGGAAGGAGGCGCCAACGAGAATCCATCAGAGGGCCGTCGCATGGAAGGAGGCTCCAACGGGAACCCATCAAGGGCACGTCACATGGAAGAAGGTGCCATCGGTAATCCATGATCAACCACATCGTCTCGTCGAAATGAGCAACCAATCAGACCTAGAAGTCCTATCCCAGGTAATGAGCGAGTCAGGCTTCAGAGAGAACGTCATGAGGTTCTAACAGAAGTTCTACGTACTTACAACAAACTGGTAGATCTGGCTGAGAAGCTCACAAATCCATGGTGATGTTGTATTTTCATTTTTATCTCTTGTAACATTTCTCTGATATATAATCCGTGTGTGTTTGTTATTGTGTAGTATACCATATACATTTCCACTAGATTACAGAAATCATTGCTTTTGTTTATGGTGTCAGACGCTAGTACAAGCATACCTAACGATCCATTCGCGGCGATAAGACAAATCGGCGATTTATAATCCTTTAGACCTAACAGACCCAAAACAGCGATATGGCGAACGATAATACACAACTGCTCGATCTAACAAGACACACATCAAATGATCAAACACAACCTCTAGACCTAACAATACTAGCATTAAACGGTCAAATACACACACAATCACAACCGCTTGATTTAACAACAGATGATCGCATACACACGCAATCACAACCGCTCGATCTAACAATATTCGCGTTAAACGATCAAATACAAACATCAGAAAGGGACCAGATACACACGCAATCACAACCACTAGACCTAGCATTACTCACATCAAACAATAATGGACAAACAGCGGATGTTCATTTATCAGTCCCCTCATTAAATCAGCCGGGGGGAACACAGACATCAGATGGTCATATACCCCCAAACGATCGCGTACAAACGCTACCTATCGAACTAACATTATTAAACTCAGTTCTTGATTTACCAAGCGCGCAGAACACATCAAATGAACACGAACCAATGACAACTGATGATGTTGATTTCACAAACGCACCTGCCACGCCAGATGAGGACAACTCGCAGCCTGAGGATGTCACAAATGCACCTGCGTCGTCAGATGAAATCACAAACGCCCTATCCACATCAGATGAAATCACAAAAGCACCGGCCGATCCAAATGAAATCACAAACGCCCTATCCACATCAGATGAAATCACAAAAGCACCGGCCGATCCAAATGAACATGAACCCATGCAGATTGCTGAATTCACAAACGCACCAGCCACATCAAACGGTCAAACTCAAACTTCAGGTGACCATTTAAACAACCAATCGTTAGAGGATTCAGTTGAACAGAGAGGTGGACATCGGGTAATCATACGAGATCGTTTCAATAATACAGAACTCAGGATCCCGTTAAACATACCAGAACCCGTTGATAACACTGATTTTCCAGCATTTTACACCGCTATCATGGGCTCGATAAATGAACAGATGGATCACGCATTATCGAACGTATTGCCTGGGGATATGGTTCAATTGGAAGTGGTGGGGGAAAATGTAAATATACATGAGACGGTTCGCATGTCAGACGACCCCGACGTATGTGAAAACGCTGTTCAAAATCTGCTCGATCGACTCGTACAGTCTAACGCACAAGTCCTGTTTGATAGACAACTAGAGTTTGTCATCCAAATTGTAAGTGATATTCGCGGAGGTATGGGTCAAAAACGTCGAATAGGCAGTCTTTTGGATCATGAAATACTTGTTAAAAAAAGAAAGCATTTACTGGTGCCGAACAATCCGGGTGATACACAACTATGCTTTGCTACATCGTTAGCGCTTTTAATGGATAACTCATTGACGGAGCAAGAGATCTATCGACAAGCACTCGAGTATCAAAGAGCTGTTGGGATGGATGAGACGACCCCTGTTGGATTTAATGATATCAATAAATTCGAGACGCTTTTGGGTCGTAAGATTGTGGTTCTATATAGAAAAGAAGGAGAGTTTGGACCATTGATTCATTTCGAGACAGAATACCCCAAAACCGCAGATCCCTTGGTGATGTTTTTACAAAATCAACACTTTTACGGCGTGAAAAGTCCAGTTGGTTTGATGGGATGTAGTTATTTCTGTTGTTATTGTTACAAGGGTTACAATAATAAGAATCTACATCAATGCCCCGGACATTGTCATGTTTGCATAGACCCGACCTGTAAAACTCGGCCTCTGAAACCCATCCTTTGCAAGGGCTGTAATAAATCATGTCGAAACGCTGTCTGCTATGCCAAGCATCAAATAACCGGTGGAAAAGTTGGCAGCTTTTGCGATAGATACAAAAAATGTCCAGTTGTATGACATCGATTACTTCGGTTTCATCAAATCAGACACCGCGATGATTCAATACAGCGACAAAAAGAACATTCTTTCACGACCCTCCGACACCTCAAACATCTTTGTGGCTTGCTTTACAACAGCCCATGCAAGATTGTTCATGTACAGATTTTTGGAGCAGTTACAAGACAGGGTTCTATACACTGACACAGACAGCCTCATCTACGTGGTCAGGGATGGGGAAACGGCTCTAAAACTAGGCCAGTATCTCGGTGATCTGACTGATGAATTGGACGGTGACAGCATTCAGGAATTTGTTTCGGCCGGTCCTAAAAGCTATGCCTATCAAACTCGAGATACTAAAAAAACGGTGATGAAGGTTAAAGGTATCACACAGACGCACGAAAGCGGTCTAAACATCAACTTTGACAGTGTCAAAGACTTAGTGGAGGGATACATATCCAGCACGACGCATGGCAACGAACCCGACACGCACTCGCTTAAGACACCACAACACAGCATCGTCCGTGATAAAAAAGGGTTTCGCGTCAGAAATACTTCATTCGTCAAAAAGTTTAGGGTGGTCTACGACAAACGAAGACTTTTGCCGGACGGACGTAGTGTGCCTTTTGGTTATTAAGGGGAAAATGGAATTATCACAGGTCGAATTCGATCCGCGTCTCCAAGTGCCTTTTTCATGTTTGATCTCAGGGCCTAGCGGTTGTGGGAAAACATATTTTGTGAAACGTGTTTTGGAAGACTGTCAACATGTTATGAGAAATGTACCTGACAATATTGTATGGATTTATACCTCATATCAACCCTTGTACAACCAATTACAAAAGTTGATTAAAAACATAAAATTCCTAAAAGGTCTCCCAGAATCTTTTGATGACGAAGCCTTGTTCCCGTTACACCAGACTCATCTAATCATCCTTGATGATCTGATCTTCCAAGCATCGGACCATCCTGAAGTGGTGAAAATCTTTACCCAATATAGGCATCATAGAAATATGAGCGTCATATTGTTAACTCAGAATGTATTCCACCAAGGTAAATACAGTCGTACTATTAGTCTAAATAGTAATTACATGGTCTTGTTCAAAAATCCTCGGGATAAATTACAAACCAGTATTTTGGCTAATCAGATATTCCCTACGAAGAAAAATTATTTTTTAGAAAGTTTTGAAGATGCCACCAAAGACGCTCATGGGTATTTATTGGTGGATTTAACACCCACATGTCCAGAACAATACCGTTTGAGAACGGGTGTACTTCCTGATCAGTGGCCTACCGTCTACATTTCCAAAAATTGACATGTCCAAGCTTTTAAAAACAAACGCTCCGCAACTCAGGAACCTGTTTCAAGCCACGGCTAAGAGACGTAAAGACATACTAACCAGAGGTCCACCTTCTTTGATCAAGGTCCTCTGTGAAATTGCTTTCAATCTATTAAAGGGTCATATACCGCTTTCACCTTCACAGTTTAAGAAATTAAAAAAACAAAAGAAAATTATTAGACTATTGGCACGTAAAAAAACAAGTCTTAAGAAAAAACGCGCCTTTTTGACTCAAAGGGGTGGATTTATTCTTCCTCTGTTGGGAACAGTTGTACCCTTCCTAGGTAATCTTTTGGGTGGGTTAATCAACAAAAACTAGCCATCATGAGTTTGAAAACAGCCCAGAAAATGTTTCTTCTCACACCACAACAACTGGAACGTCTGAAAAAACCCGAACCTACCATCAGACAAACTGCCGAACAGGACATGGATGTGAAGATGAAGGCAGTTTTGGAAGATCAATCCTTGTCCCCTCATGAAAAAATAACAAGGTATCAGTCTTTACTTCATCGTTATTTAAGCCTTCTCAAACAAGGTGAAAAGGAAGAACGACCTCTGACCGTGTCTCTAACCCCTGAGGTTTTGAACCCTTCAAAGATTTCGAATGTTGAGGTACAAGACAAAATGGTGGGGAATGAAATCGAACCCTGGTTCGATATTCTGCATAACATTCCAACGCGTTATCGGAAAAACGCAGACTATGTTTTGAGAAAACTTAAGGATGCTGATAGAAGCTGGACCCCTCGTCATGAATTCATGTTTCAAGATAAGCCTATAAAAGGATCTCACATGACCGATTTACTCAGGCAGATTACTTTGACGAGTAAAAACATCGCGACTCGAACCCCTAGAGGCTGGAAGGAGTTTCTTCACACTCTACACGAACTCAATATTCCGGAGACCACCATCGTCAACCCTCACGCCCGTGACGAATTCAGACGGTTGAAACTCCGAGGTTCGTTAAGCTCTGATGATGACACAAACAAGAGGACATCCATTAGGAAGAAGAAAAAAACTAATAGAAAAAGACCCGCCCCTGTAAAGTGGGTGGGGTATTCCTCTTCATAAGTTTTAATGAAAAATCTAAAACCTTTGTATGTTTATACATGTGTTTTTATTCAATAAAATACATTTTAAATGATTACAGACAATGACAGGTTTGAAATTTTTTAAAAGAACACGCCGCTTGACCGGCACATGTCTTTTCCGCACAGGTTTGATAATGCTTTACAAAACTAGTTACCATGGCATCATTCTTTAACACATCATCCTTATAGCATGTTAACACATCCTGATAACTCAAACCACAGCCTCTATGTGTTAAATAATAGACGCAATGTTGACCACAGGTGATTGATAGCTCGTGTTGTAGACGTCTGTTATGATACAAAATACGATCGGAATGTTTTTTCAAAAAAGAGTTAATGTTTTGCGGATAATATTGAAATTCAGGAGGAAATCCAAAAGCGTCAAAAAAAGTACTGGTTCCATCTTTTTCCAACGTCAGAGCCAGCCAGTGTTCACCGGGTAAGTGTCGAGGATGTGTGTTGACGATGTAGAAGATTGGGGGGTTAGGCTGCAGCGAATTTATTTCATCCGAAGCGTAAACACCTCCAAATAAACGCCCTTGTAGACGTTTCATGAGTTGCTCCAGCTCTTTCCCGTTCATCAGTAATAATCCACTAATACCTGTCGTTTTGAATTTATTTCCAGGATGGAATCGTAGCAGGCGTACACAATAAGTGTGGTTGTGTGAGGGAGTGGGAGTCTAAATCTCATTTCTAACCTCAAACTTCCGCTGGAGACAGGTGCGAGAGCTCCTGAATCATCGTTGGGGTTTAAGTTAAAAACATACAGCGCATATCCACCGGAAAAATCCTCCCTGTTGATGCAAAGAGGTAAATCTTTCAAATGTCTTCCTGTCGATGTAAACAGGTTATGAAATTCTCGAACGGCGTTTCCTGCATTAAATTGGGGCTGGAAAGCTTTGGCTGGTATCTGTCTCCCCTCTTGGCAGAGCGCTAAATATTCCAAATGATGATGAGCGAAATTAAAGGGATTCAAATCTTTTCTGCCCACAAAGGCGTTGTGATTTACAAGACCTAACACCACATATCGAGGTGTATGACCGAGGAAAAGATTATCTTGTTGACAGGTTCTGGAATGTTGCGGGATGGAATAAGTTTTCACATTAATTCTTGATAACGGATACAAAGCATTTTCTTTGTTGAGAGCCGCAGCATGACCGATAGAGATGGCTGGTGAAACGGCGACTCTTTTCACAAAGAGGGAAGCGCCCACGATTTTCAGATGGTAGTTCACATCGGGAGGGCTCATAAAACAAAATTGGTCGTTGGCTTTGATGAGTTTCACTCGTAGATCCACGTTATTGAGAAGATGTCTCTCACAAAAAAATATGTCGGCGTGTAGAGGTCCTATCACGGTGAATGTTCGGGAACCCAACACATATTCTGCTCTGCGCAGTAATCCTTTGTTAACAGCATCCCCCGTTAAGACTGTTGAATCCATATGCCCTGATGTATCTTTGTAAAACATAGCCGCTGTGAATTGGCTTCTTAGAGAGGCTTCTGAAAAGTTTAACAACGTCTCTATCATAGCTCTGTATGGATGGGTTGCGCTAGATTGCGAGATCAACCTGTCGCCTAATGTTACATCCACTTGTGAGAAGATTGTATTCAAAGGATAATTAATAATACCGACTCGTTGATCTGTGGGTAAAATGCTACCATCTCTGTTGAGTACCCTCAGGTGCAGCTGAAGCAGGGTGTCTGAGAGGTCGAGATATTTGGATCCTTCTCCAGGTATGAAAAACTCCACAGGACCATCATCGGTGAGAGCCGAGATAGGTAACATTTCCACATATTGACTTTGTTCGATTGATAGTTGTGTCATGGGTGGACTAAATAAATCCAGTTCAGTTAGGGTGCACTCTGCTGACTTGTGATGCAAAAGAGCCATGATGAATAACCCTAATGGTCAATTTTGGTTAAGAGAAAATATCCCCGGTGTTTCTTCGCCGTCTCCTTTTCTTGACTGATTTCTTCTTGGACACGCGTTTGCGTTTTTTAGGCTCTCTCAACCTTTGTCCGATGGGTCTTTTTGCAGGTCTTCGTGCCAGAACCATTAAACCCGAACCTTCTTGAGGCTCCGCCTTACGGTTTATTCGTTCTAACACCCGACCGGCTACATCTGTTGCAATGTTTTTCGCAGCCGTTTGCAGGTGAGGTCTGGCAACGCTGAACCCTCTTTTGATTAATGGACTCACAAAACGAAATAATTTGGCAAAGATTGAACCCAATCCACGCCCATATTGGACCGGTAATCCATGAAAACCTGATAACGACCCACCCGCTTGGTTTTCGTAATAATCGACAAAACGGTAAAGATCATGATGCGTATCCAATACAACCATTTTTCTATCTGGGTCTAAAGTGCAGAGTAGCGATAACTTTACCGCGTGTAAATCCCACGGGTTGATTCTGATCCGTCTTAACTTCGATTCTTATATCCTCAATATGCTTCCTACTAACAGGCATGTAATAAAGAGGATTAAAGGCTTTAAATACAATGTCACCGTGATTATCATCGATGGGTATCGTTCTCAAGAGCGGAGCGAAAGCGTCACCCACAGCCTGATGATACACCACGTCTGTATAAACATATAGATGGTACATCCCCGCTTTTATATCCGCAGGATGTTGGCTCGCTGTCCACTGGGGTCCGCAGGTAACCCATTCATCGGGTAACGCCCCAAAAATGTAGGCTAACGCGGGACGAAAGCGTATCTTGTAATGACCATTCCCTGCCCAGAAAAATCTCTCCTTTAAATAATGGTATACAACATGGATTTCCGGATGGATCTTTTTGAGGAGCGCTTCCACATCTTGTCCTATTTTCTTAATATTATCGTAGTACCCAGCCGACAGGCTTAAGGATTTGATGGTGAATTTGTTTTCATCATAGTAAAGAGGTGCCAAAGCACCTGGTGTTGGTTCACCGTTTTCCCATGCATCTACATAGTCAAAAGATGCTTGATCTTCAGGCACGTTGAACCATGTATGGGGGTAGGATATTTCACTCAGAGCTACTTCACAATTACCTTCGAGATCGATATGATGAGCCAGATTCACTCTGTATTCAGCTATCGTATTGTCTACATACACATCAGAACTTGCATTGGAGGGTAAGGTGACGTAAAACCCCCCTTCAAGATTCGGATCCATGTTGGTAAATGTCGAGATTCGTTGTAAAGCTTCTTATTTATACGTCGACGACTTGTGTAGCGGGGACCCAACTGTCATATTTCACAGGCCAGCCCTTCCAACGTATGAGAAACTGTTTCTGTCCGCCGACTTTACGCCGTTTGATAATCTTCTCCACTTGAAAGATTTGATCCTTGGATATCGTGACTTTCTGGAGCTCGTGTGCATAAAAAGTTCCTTGCACTATTTCACCGTCGTAGTCTTTAAGCTTGTAAACAGGTGGAAAACGCGGTACACACTCCGCTATCGTAAATAACTCGTCTGTAAAACTCTGTTCATATTTCTTGTCAAACACACCTCGCACTTTTGATATTCTAACGAGATCTCCTTGTTTAAATATCATTTTTATTCTATCACTACCCCCAGAGGGTATGTTGCCGTACAAGTTTTGGAAGACAAGCCATGTGTTATCTGGTGTGACTTGGTTAGGTTTCATTTTTATACTTGTATGATAACTTTCATTGTAACTATCGATTAAATCTTGTAATACGTCGATATAACGACGTGTGTTGTTGGCGGTGAAATATCGCCACATTCGAGTTTTTAAAGTTCGATTAAACCTTTCGACCACCGAGGCTTTCAAATCACTGGCTGTTGCAAAATGATTAATATTGTGTTTTTTCATCAACCTCTGAAATTGCGTGTTGAAGAACTCCTTCCCCTTGTCTGTTTGTAACTTTTTAGGGATGCCGCTAAAGGATAAGACCGACTCAAAGGCTCGAACAACTTCTGGCCCCGTCTTGTTCATCAGCACACGGGCATACGCTCGTTTTGAGAACACATCGATGATTGTGAGTAGGTATTTAAAACCATCGTTGTACTCGGTCAGAGCTTGCATATCACATAGATCGGCTTGGAATTGATTCATAGGACTGGACACAAAAACTCTGTTCCTAGGGAAATGAATTCGTGCTGGTTTGTGCAAGGTGTATGCATCTTGCGAAGATAAAAAATCCTTGACTTTATGACGCGTCACTTTTTGACCCATTTTCTCCGACGCAGCTAAATGAAGGCGTTCTACACCTCCAAAGCTGGCTGGATGAGCGGGGTCGTAGTACAGTTTTTTCAACCACCGCTTAACGCTCATGACGGTTTATGATTTAGTGACAAACATCACATCGCTATTTATCTAAACACACAGACAGACACAAAAGCATCTTTTTAAAAACATCCATTTTTATTGAAAGAAGGTTAAGTATGGTTACACGTGATAAGGATTCTCTAAGATGTAAAAAGTCTATAGGTCAGGGTTAAAACAGATGGATTAACTTTTGATTCTAACAGGTCTTCAAACAGCTTCAATTCGTGCGCGAGATCCACAGGTTGTTGATGACGGAGACGGTATCTTATCACATCGTTAAACAGCGTGAGTATGGTAAGTACATGTCCTACACTTATCGCATTTTCCCAATTTTCCAAAATATTTTGAAACGTGTCGATCAATCCCGAGCGACTCAAAAATATGACATGTTGCACAAACAATTCCCAAGGCTCCTGAAAAATTGTTAAAGACATGGCACGCACTTTTTGCATAAACAATAAAAAATTTTCAATGAAAGGGTCTTTATCATCGGGGTTATATGTAATTGCTCTATTTATTATATCTGCCCACCCTTGGCTTCTATAGCCAAAAAACGATAATTTTCTGAAGACATTACCCATTTTTTATTCAAAGTTAATATTTTCTATAAGATATTCTTCGAAAGTATCAAGTTGATCACGATATATCATAAAACATATGGGCTCATCCGCTTTAAGGCGGTCCGGTAAGTCCTTTACGAGTGCTAAATCCACCATTAAGATCTCTGCAATTCGCTTGACTGTTTCTTTATCCGCTTTTACAGAACACAAATCCAACAAGTAGTGAATACATGGTAAAAACTTTTTACCGCAAAGGATGGGCATGATGCGGTCATAGTGCAGTCTTAGATAATAACAATTGCATAGGTATCTATAGCTATGCAAACAACCCCTTTTTTTGTGATACTTTATCAAAAAACGTCTGACCATGTAAATAATAGCCGCCTTAACAACTAATACGACATCCATATCAATCCAACCCTTAGGAGGATTATCCCATGACATATGTTTTGCCTCATCTTCGGAAATAGGTGCTGGTCCGTGGTCAGGGTCGTTGACGGTCTGAACCTTGATCTCCGTGGTTTGTGGAGAATCAGCCTGGTCGGACCAACTGGACAGTTGTACCTTCTCGTTTTGTGAAGATTCGGCCGACGAGGTGGGGGTCATCGGAGGTGTCGACGACGGTGTCGGCGAAACGGGACGACTCCACCCTGAATACGTTGGCTCGCCGTTGTTGTACGAGGGTGCAACAGGTCTTGCTAAGATTCCTGGGCCCCCCATCCACAAGGAGTATGATGGCACAGTCTGGTCCTCGCCTGTTTTTGTAGAGGGTCCATCCTGGTCTACATTTGTAGAGGTCTCAACCTGTTCCATGTTTGTAGTTGTAAAGGTTTCCACAACATCCATATTCAGATCTTGATCGCATGTAGGTTCATCCACACCGCTATCTGTAATACAAAGATACCATGATTAAATATTAGAAAGCTATATAGTTAAAGATTAATTGCATCGTTTACCTGAAGAGATTTCTGCAATGTTGTTGTCAATATGATCAGGTGCGGCGATGGTTGTCACCCTTCGGGCCTTGCTGTTCACACCCAGATGACGTCTTGGTCTACACGTCTTCATTTCTTTCACGAGCTGGAAAAATTGTCTTGTCTGTGCAGAGCGTGACTTGGGCTTTACTTATACTGGTTTGAGACCGGGGGAGGGTTAAATGGCGTGGTTCGATTGGCCAAATGTAGCCAACAGATACATGTCCAGACAAGTAAACATGACTCGGCAGATTTTACAAAAAGGTAAGAAGGAGGAGGGTGGTCGCCCGGATGCCCACGGCTGCCCATCGATCGACAGGATGTCGCCACTCACTATCTTTTGAAACACCTTGAGGCTGCTGCAGGCTTGGAGGGTTGTCCGGCGTCTTGCCCGGACAAACCCCCAAGCCTGCACAATACCATGTTTAAACTTATGTCGCTGGGAATATGTCCAGACATGTTTGCAAAAAGGGCAAATATCAACCGAATAAACATATTATTCAAAGGTAATAACAACGCCTGCTCTTCTCAACTCGTATTATTTCACTCGTTTAATTTAATTTTATACATCTACATTATTTAATTAGATATAGCTCATTTCATTGGATGCTTTATATACTTCAGATATTTAAATATGGATGACCTATATCCACCGAATAAACATCTTATTCAAAGGTAAAAACAACGCCTGCTCTTCTCAACTCATATTATTTCACTCGTTTAATTTAATTTTATTTAATTAGATATAGCTCATTTCATTGGATGCTTTATATACTTCAGATATTAAAATATGAATAACATAAGTACAGTTTGGGTTGGGGACGCACGCACGCAGGGAACACATTGTTTTTAACATAAGAAGCATACAGTTTGGGAGGGGGGGGGGGCCAAGCCCCCCGCCCAATCACACACACAACGTCATCACAACGAGACAAAAAGCGTAATTCTGTAGGCGGGGCCCTTGGCCCACACACACACACACACACATACAACGTCATCACAATGACAAAAAGCGTAATTCTGTAGGCGGGGCCCACTTCGACAAAAGCGTAATTCTGTAGGCGGGGCCCACTTCGACAAAAGCGTAATTCTGTAGGCGTGGTATTAAACCTTCAAGGGGCAGGGAATATGTAAATATTTTGAAATAGGTGGCTGGAGATTGGATAGTTTTAACACAGGGGCGGGGATAGCGGCCATTTTGGACAAAAGCGTAATTCTGTAGGCGGGGACAACGAGACAAAAGCGTAATTCTGTAGGCGGGGCTATGACGTCATCAAAATTTAAAAAAGCGTAATTCTATTATCTCTGTGGCGGTACTACTACGATGAAAAATAAGTTGGTAGATGTCTTCAGGGCTGAAGTATCCTCAAATGTGTACGACTTCGAGAAGATAGGATCATCTGAGTCATGTTGCCGGAGCTTTTGTTGCCACAGAGTACAATCTGACTTTTCAGCACCGTAATAGCCACGCCTTTTGCCAAAACGTCACAAAATTCGGCAGAGAGTAAGATCATTGTCTTGAGTCTTTTCTGACTAATTTTCAGTCGGATTTGTCAAAAGGGCACCGTGCAGGATGTGAAAATTAAAATAAAAACACATTTTTGATTCCACTTGGCGGCGCTGTGTGTATAACAAAATAATAACATTAAGATGTCTTCAGGTCGGGACGTTTTATTTACAGGTGAAGGTTTGGATTTTTAGGAGCATGTGCAGGGGAGTTATTAAGCATTCATTTATTTGTATTAGGTTCATTTTGTCTTCTTATTATTGATATTTGACTGATTCATTAAAAGCAGACAATTATGTTTTAGGTTAATTTTTTACCTGACATGTTTCGGCGAGTCTTTCGCCTTCTTCAGAGTGTCGCATGATGGTGTCTTGAGACCCGTCTTTATCAGCTGATGTTCCATGAGGGTGTGACTTACCTGTCAAAAAAATGAAAAATCAGAGCAGGAAAAGAACAATCACAACATGAACATTACAAATCAGCAATCACTGACCACTGCAAAAGGGAAAACCACATCATGGACCGGGAGAAGGGCAGGGTCATCCGCACCGAAGAGAACAAACAACAGCGCTGGATCAGAGAGGCCATTGAGATCTGCAAGCGAGGCATAAAAACCATGAACAGAGACAAGGGAGCCATTATCTCTCGCCACCAACTGGTAAAAGCTAATACAAGTTATTTTCTTGGATGTTTTTCTCCGTGCAACTCAACAAGGTCGCCCTCATATATGCTCGGATGACTGTTTCGGCCATGAGGATGTCACAATACGAAATTCGTCCTTTTTCGTGTAAAGTTGTGGGAGTGGCATTGCACTGTTCGGCAATAAAACAACGCTGATTATGAGGTTCTAAATATGAACGACAACTCGTGAAACTTTACACACACATCAGGCCGAGCAAATTTATCAATATTTTATACGTTAGTTGTGCAGCTTTTTTGAAATGGCTCGCCATGGCCCTCGAGAAATGTTAAAAAAAGCAGCCCTGGTTGAGTGTTTCACCTCGCTTTTTGTAAATTTTATGGAGTACAGTGAACCCTCGGTTATCGCGGTTAATGGGGACAGAGACCACCCGCGAAAACTGAAAATCCGCGAAGTAGCGGCGCACCTTCAAAAATGCTTAAAAAAATATACAATATATATAATAAATATAGATATATATATATATATCTATATATATATATATATATATATATATATATATATACATATATACGGGGAGAGAGAGAGTGAAATTCATGTTATAACAAAAAAACCAAATTATTATTAAAACGTATTATTTTTTTATTCCCCAGCCATTCTTTTTGTATTTATTTAATTACTCCGACTTTTACCTGCTGGTACGCCGTCCGGTGTGCCCTGTGAAATGAAAGGTGGCATTCTTTATTTATTTATTCTTTTATACATTCATAACTGACAGCTTCGCGCTCCGCTCGTGCCCGGGCGGAAGAGGTGCTCCAATTCGGCTTAACTGTGACACACACCCGCCCTCCTCCCCCGGAGCTTCCATTCGGTTAAACTTAGGGGCCGCTTGGCACCGCCCGTGCCCGGGGAAGGTGCTCCTCTTCGGCTTACTGTGACGCGAGCATGCCCTCCTCCTCCGGAGCTTCCATTCGGTTAAACTTAGGGGCCGCTTGGAACCGCCCGTGCCCGGGGAAGGTGCTCCTCTTCGGCTTACTGTGACGCGAGCATGCCCTCCTCCTCCGGAGCTTCCATTCGGTTAAACTTAGGGGCCGCTTGGCACCGCCCGTGCCCGGGGAAGGTGCTCCTCTACGGCTTAACTGCCACGCACGCCGGCCGGAGCTCTGGTACTGTCCGAACCGCGCGAAACGTCGCCACCGATCGTGTCCGGGGGAACGTGCTCTTCTTCGTCCACTCTCCTCTTCGCCCACGCTCTTCTTCGGCGCACGCCGGCCGTCTAACCGCTCCAGCACCCCGTCGTGCCGCTCGGCGAAACTACAATGCCCCCGAATATTTTTTAGACCCGCGAAACACTGAACCCGCGAAAGGTGAACCGCCAAGTAGCGAGGGTTCACTGTATGTATAAGACCAAGACCTACAAAAAAGTCTCTTGGAGCAATGAGCTAGGTTTTACAGGAAGTCGGCCATTTTGAATTTACTTAAAAGGGGGCGGGTCACCACAATGGACTTTGTGTAGAAATTATTATTGGGGCCCGAGCAGCGACCGCGGCGAGGTCCCTATTGTTTTTGTAGAAATTATTATTAGGGCCCGAGCAGCGACCGCTACGAGGTCCCCATTGTTTTTGTAGAAATTATTATTATTTTTATTATTATTATTATTAGGGCCCGAGCAGTGACCGCTGCGAGGTCCCTATTGTTTTTCTAGAAATTGTTATTAGGGCCCAAGCTGCGACGGCTGCGAGGTCCCTATTGTTTTTGTAGAAAATATTATTACTTTTATTATTATTATTATTATTATTATTATTAGGGCCTGAGCAGCGACCGCTGCGAAGTCCCTATTGTTTTTGTAGAAATTATTATTATTATTATTTTTCCGATTGTTCGATTGCATTTTTGTCCCCCGAAACATGCACAAAAATTCACCAAACTTGGCAGTCTCATCGGGCATGGCGAAAAATTTGATATTTTAACGTCTAATATGAACAGGAAGTGAGTTATGAATTTTTGAAAGTCCGACTTTTGCCCTTTTTTGCATGTTTACAGGGGTCATTCTTTTGCACCCTGATCCTAAAGGCTTCATCTGATTGCCTTAAAATTCTGTCTGTAGCATCTTAAGACCTGGGACAAACACTGGGACTAAAATTTTTTGTTTCCGAAATACTATATGACGGGGGCGGGGCTTCGAAGTTTTCACTTAAGATTTCCTTCGCCGCAATGGACAAAATGCTTAATAACTCTCTTGCACATGCTGCTAAAAATCCAAAACTTCACATGTACATAAAGAGTCGGTACCTGAAGACATCTATATGTTTATATTCAGTTATACACCTTGCGCCAATCAATATCATTTTTTACATTTTGACGTACTGCACGGTGCCCTTTTAACGAATCCGATTGAAAATTGGCTAGAAAAGACTCAAGACATTGATCTTACTCTATCCCTATTTTTGTGACTTTCCTTCGAAGGGCGTGGCTATTACGGTGCCGCAGAGTCTGATTATTCTCCGTGGCAACAAAAGTTCCTGCAAAATGATTCAGATGATCCATCTTCTCGAAATCTTTCACATTTGAGGATATTCAGGCCCTGAAGACGGCTGCCAACTTATTTTTTATCGCAGTGGTAGCGCCACCAACTGGTTAAAACAAATACAAATTATTTTCGTTGATGTTTTTCTCCGGGCAGGTTAACAAAATCTACCTTATATTTGCTCGGATGAGTGTTTAGGCCTTGAGGATGTCACAATACGAAAGTCTTTCGCCTTCTTCAGAGTGTCACATGATGGTGTCTTGTGGCCCGTCTTTATCAGCTGATGTTCCATGAGGGCGTGACTTACCTGTCACAAGAATGAAGGCAAGTCACGCCCCCCGCTGTCCGTTAACTCCGCCAAGATGCTGCTCCAGGTGGTAGAGAGGATGAAGGCTCCCTTGTCTCTGTTCATGGTTTTTATGCCTCGCTTGCAGATCTCAATGGCCTCTCTGATCCAGCGCTGTTGTTTGTTCTCTTCGGTGCCGATGACCCTGCCCTTCTCCCGGTCCATGATGTGGTTTTCCCTTTTGCAGTGGTCAGTGATTGCTGATTTGTAATGTTCATGTTGTGCTTGTTCTTTTACTGCTCTGATTTTTCATTTTTTTGACAGGTAAGTCACACCCTCATGGAACATCAGCTGATAAAGACGGGTCTCAAGACACCATCATGCGACACTCTGAAGAAGGCGAAAGACTCGCCGAAACATGTCAGGTAAAAAATTTTACCGAAAACATAATTGTCTGCTTTTAATGAATCTGTCAAATATCAATAATAAGAAGACAAAATGAACCTAATACAAATAAATGAATGCTTAATAACTCCCCTGCACATGCTCCTAAAAATCCAAACATTCACCTGTAAATAAAATGTCCCGACCTGAAGACATCTTAATGTTATTATTTTGTTATACACACAGCGCCGCCAAGTGGAATCAAAAATGTGTTTTTATTTTAATTTTCACGTACTGCACGGTGCCCTTTTGACGAATCCGACTGAAAATTAGTCAGAAAAGACTCAAGACAATGATCTTACTCTCTGCCGAATTTTGTGACGTTTTGGCAAAAGGCGTGGCTATTACGGTGCTGAAAAATCCGATTGTACTTTGTGGCAACAAAAGCTCCGGCAACATGACTCAGATGATCCTATCTTCTCGAAGTTGTACACATTTGAGGATACTTCAGCCCTGAAGACATCTACCAACTTATTTTTCATCGTAGTAGTAGCGCCACCAACTGGTAAAAGCTAATACAAGTTATTTTCTTGGATGTTTTTCTCCGTGCAACTCAACAAGGTCGCCCTCATATATGCTCGGATGACTGTTTCGGCCATGAGGATGTCACAATACGAAATTCATCCTTTTTCGTGAAAAGTTGTGGGAGTGGCATTGCACTGTTCGGCAATAAAACAACGCTGATTATGAGGTTCTAAATATGAACGACAACTCGTGAAACTTTACACACACATCAGGCAGAGCAAATTTATCAATATTTTATACGTTAGTTGTGCAGCTTTTTTGAAATGGCTCGCCATGGCCCTCGAGAAATGTTAAAAAAAGCAGCCCTGGTTGAGTGTTTCACCTTGCTTTTTGTAAATTTTATGGAGTACAGTGAACCCTCGGTTATCGCGGTTAATGGGGACAGAGACCACCCGCGAAAACTGAAAATCCGCGAAGTAGCGGCGCACCTTCAAAAATGCTTAAAAAAAAATACAATATATATAATAAATATATATATATATATATATATATATATATATATATATATATATATATATAAATATATATAGACAGAGAGAGAGAGTGAAATTCATGTTATAACAAAAAAACCAAATTATTATTAAAACGTATTATTTTTTTATTCCCCAGCCATTCTTTTTGTATTTATTTAATTACTCCGACTTTTACCTGCTGGTACGCCGTCCGGTGTGCCCTGTGAAATGAAAGGTGGCATTCTTTATTTATTTATTTATTTATTCATTTATTCATTTATTCATTTATTCATTCATAACTGACAGCTTCGCGCTCCGTTCGTGCCCGGGCGGAAGAGGTGTTCCAATTCGGCTTTACTGTGACACACGCCCGCCCTCCTGCCCCGGAGCTTCCATTCGGTTAAACTTAGGGGCCGCTTGGCACCGCCCGTGCCCGGGGAAGGTGCTCCTCTTCGGCTTACTGTGACGCGAGCATGCCCGCCTCCTCCGGAGCTTCCATTCGGTTAAACTTAGGGGCCGCTTGGAACCGCCCGTGCCCGGGGAAGGTGCTCCTCTTTGGCTTACTGTGACGCGAGCATGCCCTCCTCCTCCGGAGCTTCCATTCGGTTAAACTTAGGGGCCGCTTGGCACCGCCCGTGCCCGGGGAAGGTGCTCCTCTACGGCTTAACTGCCACGCACGCCGGCCGGAGCTCTGGTACGGTCCGAACCGCGCGAAACGTCGCCACCGATCGTGTCCGGGGGAACGTGCTCTTCTTCGTCCACTCTCCTCTTCGCCCACGCTCTTCTTCGGCGCACGCCGGCCGTCTAACCGCTCCAGCGCCCGTCGTGCCGCTCGGCGAAACTACAATGCCCCCGAATATTTTTTATACCCGCGAAGCACTGAACCCGCGAAAGGTGAACCGCGAAGTAGCGAGGGTTCACCGTATGTATAAGACCAAGACCTACAAAAAAGTCTCTTGGAGCAATGAGCTAGGTTTTACAGGAAGTCGGCCATTTTGAATTTACTTAAAAGGGGCGGGTCACCACAATGGACTTTGTGTAGAAATTATTATTGGGGCCCGAGCAGCGACCGCGGCGAGGTCCCGATTGTTTATGTAGAAATTATTATTAGGGCCCGAGCAGCGACCGCTACGAGGTCCCCATTGTTTTTGTGGAAATTATTAGTATTTTTATTATTATTATTATTAGGGCCCGAGCAGTGACCGCTGCGAGGTCCCTATTGTTTTTCTAGAAATTGTTATTAGGGCCCAAGCTGCGACGGCTGCGAGGTCCCTACTGTTTTTGTAGAAAATATTATTACTTTTATTATTATTATTATTATTATTATTATTAGGGCCTGAGCAGCGACCGCTGCGAAGTCCCTATTGTTTTTGTAGAAATTATTATTATTATTATTTTTCCGATTGTTCGATTGCATTTTTGTCCCCCGAAACATGCACAAAAATTCACCAAATTTGGCAGTCTCATCGGGCATGGCGAAAAATTTGATATTTTAACGTCTAATATGAACAGGAAGTGAGTTATGAATTTTTGAAAGTCCGACTTTTGCCCTTTTTTGCATGTTTACAGGGGTCATTCTTTTGCACCCTGATCCTAAAGGCTTCATCTGATTGCCTTAAAATTCTGTCTGTAGCATCTTAAGACCTGGGACAAACACTGGGACTAAAATTTTTTGTTTCCGAAATACTATATGACGGGGGCGGGGCTTCGAAGTTTTCACTTAAGATTTCCTTCGCCGCAATGGACAAAATGCTTAATAACTCTCTTGCACATGCTGCTAAAAATCCAAAACTTCACATGTACATAAAGAGTCGGTACCTGAAGACATCTATATGTTTATATTCAGTTATACACCTTGCGCCAATCAATATCATTTTTTACATTTTGACGTACTGCACGGTGCCCTTTTAACGAATCCGATTGAAAATTGGCTAGAAAAGACTCAAGACATTGATCTTACTCTATCCCTATTTTTGTGACTTTCCTTCGAAGGGCGTGGCTATTACGGTGCCGCAGAGTCTGATTATTCTCCGTGGCAACAAAAGTTCCTGCAAAATGATTCAGATGATCCATCTTCTCGAAATTTTTCACATTTGAGGATATTCAGGCCCTGAAGACGGCTGCCAACTTATTTTTGATCGCAGTGGTAGCGCCACCAACTGGTTAAAACAAATACAAATTATTTTCGTTGATGTTTTTCTCCGGGCAGGTTAACAAAATCTACCTTATATTTGCTCGGATGAGTGTTTAGGCCTTGAGGATGTCACAATACGAAAGTCTTTCGCCTTCTTCAGAGTGTCACATGATGGTGTCTTGTGGCCCGTCTTTATCAGCTGATGTTCCATGAGGGCGTGACTTACCTGTCACAAGAATGAAGGCAAGTCACGCCCCCCGCTGTCCGTTAACTCCGCCAAGATGCTGCTCCAGGTGGTAGAGAGGATGAAGGCTCCCTTGTCTCTGTTCATGGTTTTTATGCCTCGCTTGCAGATCTCAATGGCCTCTCTGATCCAGCGCTGTTGTTTGTTCTCTTCGGTGCCGATGACCCTGCCCTTCTCCCGGTCCATGATGTGGTTTTCCCTTTTGCAGTGGTCAGTGATTGCTGATTTGTAATGTTCATGTTGTGCTTGTTCTTTTACTGCTCTGATTTTTCATTTTTTTGACAGGTAAGTCACACCCTCATGGAACATCAGCTGATAAAGACGGGTCTCAAGACACCATCATGCGACACTCTGAAGAAGGCGAAAGACTCGCCGAAACATGTCAGGTAAAAAATTTTACCGAAAACATAATTGTCTGCTTTTAATGAATCTGTCAAATATCAATAATAAGAAGACAAAATGAACCTAATACAAATAAATGAATGCTTAATAACTCCCCTGCACATGCTCCTAAAAATCCAAACATTCACCTGTAAATAAAATGTCCCGACCTGAAGACATCTTAATGTTATTATTTTGTTATACACACAGCGCCGCCAGAGTGGAATCAAAAATTTGTTTTTATTTTAATTTTCACGTACTGCACGGTGCCCTTTTGACGAATCCGACTGAAAATTAGTCAGAAAAGACTCAAGACAATGATCTTACTCTCTGCCGAGTTTTGTGACGTTTTGGCAAAAGGCGTGGCAATTACGGTGCTGAAAAGTCCGATTGTACTTTGTGGCAACAAAAGCTCCGGCAACATGACTCAGATGATCCTATCTTCTCGAAGTTGTACACATTTGAGGATACTTCAGCCCTGAAGACATCTACCAACTTATTTTTCATCGTAGTAGTAGCGCCACCAACTGGTAAAAGCTAATACAAGTTATTTTCTTGGATGTTTTTCTCCGTGCAACTCAACAAGGTCGCCCTCATATATGCTCGGAGGACTGTTTCGGCCATGAGGATGTCACAATACGAAATTCATCCTTTTTCGTGAAAAGTTGTGGGAGTGGCATTGCACTTTTTGGCAATAAAACAACGCTGATTATGAGGTTCTAAATATGAACGACAACTCGTGAAACTTGAGACACACATCAGGCAGAGCAAATTTATCAATATTTTATACGTTAGTTGTGCAGCTTTTTTGAAATGGCTCGCCATGGCCCTCGAGAAATGTTCAAAAAAGCAGCCCTGGTTGAGTGTTTCACCTCGCTTTTTGTAAATTTTATGGAGTACAGTGAACCCTCAGTTATCGCGGTTAATGGGGACCGAGACCACCCGCGGAAACTGAAAATCCGCGAAGTAGCGGCGCACCTTCAAAAATGCTTAAAAGAAAATACAATATATATAATAAATATATATATATATATATATATATATATATATATATATATATATATATATATATATATATATGTATATATATATATGTATATATATATGTATATATATATGTATATATATATATATATATATATATGTATATATATATATACGGGGAGAGAGAGAGAGAGAGGGAGTGAAATTCATGTTATAACAAAAAAAACAAATTATTATTAAAACGTATTATTTTTTTATTCCCCAGCCATTCTTTTTGTATTTATTTAATTACTCCGACTTTTACCTGCTGGTACGCCGTCCGGTGTTCCCTGTGAAATGAAAGGTGGCATTCTTTATTTATTTATTTATTTATTCATTTATTCATTCATAACTGACAGCTTCGCGCTCCGTTCGTGCCCGGGCGGAAGAGGTGTTCCAATTCGGCTTAACTGTGACACACGCCCGCCCTCCTCCCCCGGAGCTTCCATTCGGTTAAACTTAGGGGCCGCTTGGCACCGCCCGTGCCCGGGGAAGGTGCTCCTCTTCGGCTTACTGTGACGCGAGCATGCCCGCCTCCTCCGGAGCTTCCATTCGGTTAAACTTAGGGGCCGCTTGGAACCGCCCGTGCCCGGCGAAGGTGCTCCTCTTCGGCTTACTGTGACGCGAGCATGCCCTCCTCCTCCGGAGCTTCTATTTGGTTAAACTTAGGGGCCGCTTGGAACCGCCCGTGCCCGGGGAAGGTGCTCCTCTTCGGCTTACTGTGACGCGAGCATGCCCTCCTCCTCCAGAGCTTCCATTCGGTTAAACTTAGGGGCCGCTTGGCACCGCCCGTGCCCGGGGATGGTGCTCCTCTACGGCTTAACTGCCACGCACGCCGGCCGGAGCCCTGGTACGGTCCGAACCGCGCGAAACGTCGCCACCGATCGTGTCCGGGGGAACGTGCTCTTCTTCGTCCACTCTCCTCTTCGCCCACGCTCTTCTTCGGCGCACGCCGGCCGTCTAACCGCTCCAGCGCCCGTCGTGCCGCTCGGCGAAACTACAATGCCCCCGAATATTTTTTATACCCGCGAAGCACTGAACCCGCGAAAGGTGAACCGCGAAGTAGCGAGGGTTCACTGTATGTATAAGACCAAGACCTACAAAAAAGTCTCTTGGAGCAATAAGCTAGGTTTTACAGGAAGTCGGCCATTTTGAATTTACTTAAAAGGGGGCGGGTCACCACAATGGACTTTGTGTAGAAATTATTATTGGGGCCCGAGCAGCGACCGCGGCGAGGTCCCTATTGTTTATGTAGAAATTATTATTAGGGCCCGAGCAGCGACCGCTACGAGGTCCCCATTGTTTTTGTGGAAATTATTATTATTATTATTATTATTAGGGCCCGAGCAGTGACCGCTGCGAGGTCCCTATCGTTTTTCTAGAAATTGTTATTAGGGCCCGAGCTGCGACGGCTGCGAGGTCCCTATTGTTTTTGTAGAAAATATTATTAATTTTATTATTATTATTATTATTATTATTAGGGCCTGAGCAGCGACCGCTGCGAAGTCGCTATTGTTTTTGTTGAAATTATTATTATTATTATTTTTCCGATTGTTCGATCGCATTTTTGACCCCCGAAACATGCACAAAAACTCACCAAACTTGGCAGTCTCATCGGGCATGGTGAAAAATTTGATATTTTAACGTCTAATATGAACAGGAAGTGAGTTATGAATTTTTGAAAGTCCGACTTTTGCCCTTTTTTGCATGTTTACAGGGGTCATTCTTTTGCACCCTGATCCTAAAGGCTTCATCTGATTGCCTTAAAATTCTGTCTGTAGCATCTTAAGACCTGGGACAAACACTGGGGCTAAAATCTTTTGTTTCCGAAATACTATATGACGGGGGCGGGGCTTCAAAGTTTTCACTTAAGATTTCCTTCGCCGCAATGGACAAAATGCTTAATAACTCTCATGCACATGCTGCTAAAAATCCAAAACTTCACATGTACATAAAGTGTCGGTACCTGAAGACATCTATATGTTTATATTCTGTTATACACCTTGCGCCAATCAATATCATTTTTTACATTTTGACGTACTGCACGGTGCCCTTTTAACGAATCCGATTGAAAATTGGCTAGAAAAGACTCAAGACATTGATCTTACGCTATCCCTATTTTTGTGACTTTCCTTCGAAGGGCGTGGCTATTGCGGTGCCGCAGAGTCTGATTATTCTCCGTGGCAACAAAAGTTCCTGCAAAATGATTCAGATGATCCATCTTCTCGAAATTTTTCACATTTGAGGATATTCAGGCCCTGAAGACGGCTGCCAACTTATTTTTGATCGCAGTGGTAGCGCCACCAACTGGTTAAAACAAATACAAATTATTTTCGTTGATGTTTTTCTCCGGGCAGGTTCACAAAATCTACCTTATATTTGCTCGGATGAGTGTTTAGGCCTTGAGGATGTCACAATACGAAAGTCTTTCGCCTTCTTCAGAGTGTCACATGATGGTGTCTTGTGGCCCGTCTTTATCAGCTGATGTTCCATGAGGGCGTGACTTACCTGTCACAAGAATGAAGGCAAGTCACGCCCCCCGCTGTCCGTTAACTCCGCCAAGATGCTGGTCCAGGTGGTAGAGAGGATGAAGGCAACCTTGTCTCTGTTCATGGTTTTTATGCCTCGCTTGCAGATCTCAATGGCCTCTCTGATCCAGCGCTGTTGTTTGTTCTCTTCTGTGCGGATGACCCTGCCCTTCTCCCGGTCCATGATGTGGTTTTCCCTTTTGCAGTGGTCAGTGATTGCTGATTTGTAATGTTCATGTTGTGCTTGTTCTTTTACTGCTCTGATTTTTCATTTTTTTGACAGGTAAGTCACACCCTCATGGAACATCAGCTGATAAAGACGGGTCTCAAGACACCATCATGCGACACTCTGAAGAAGGCGAAAGACTCGCCGAAACATGTCAGGTAAAAAATTTACCGAAAACATAATTGTCTGCTTTTAATGAATCTGTCAAATATCAATAATAAGAAGACAAAATGAACCTAATACAAATAAATGAATGCTTAATAACTCCCCTGCACATGCTCCTAAAAATCCAAACCTTCACCTGTAAATAAAATGTCCCGACCTGAAGACATCTTAATGTTATTATTTTGTTATACACACAGCGCCGCCAAGTGGAATCAAAAATTTGTTTTTATTTTAATTTTCACGTACTGCAACGTGCCCTTTTGACGAATCCGACTGAAAATTAGTCAGAAAAGACTCAAGACAATGATCTTACTCTCTGCCGAGTTTTGTGACGTTTTGGCAAAAGGCGTGGCTATTACGGTGCTGAAAAGTCCGATTGTACTTTGTGGCAACAAAAGCTCCGGCAACATGACTCAGATGATCCTATCTTCTCGAAGTTGTACACATTTGAGGATACTTCAGCCCTGAAGACATCTACCAACTTATTTTTCATCGTAGTAGTAGCGCCACCAACTGGTAAAAGCTAATACAAGTTATTTTCTTGGATGTTTTTCTCCGTGCAACTCAACAAGGTCGCCCTCATATATGCTCGGATGACTGTTTCGGCCATGAGGATGTCACAATACGAAATTCATCCTTTTTCGTGAAAAGTTGTGGGAGTGGCATTGCACTGTTTGGCAATAAAACAACGCTGATTATGAGGTTCTAAATATGAACGACAACTCGTGAAACTTGACACACACATCAGGCAGAGCAAATTTATAAATATTTTATACGTTAGTTGTGCAGCTTTTTTGAAATGGCTCGCCATGGCCCTCGAGAAATGTTCAAAAAAGCAGCCCTGGTTGAGTGTTTCACCTCGCTTTTTGTAAATTTTATGGAGTACAGTGAACCCTCGGTTATCGCGGTTAATGGGGACCGAGACCACCCGCGGAAACTGAAAATCCGCGGAGTAGCGGCGCACCTTCAAAAATGCTTAAAAGAAAATACAATATATATAATAAATATATATATATATATATATATATATATATATATATATATATATATATATATATATACGGGGGGAGAGAGAGAGAGAGAGAGAGAGAGAGAGTGAAATTCATGTTATAATAAAAAAACCAAATTATTATTAAAACGTATTATTTTTTTATTCCCCAGCCATTCTTTTTGTATTTATTTAATTACTCCGACTTTTACCTGCTGGTACGCCGTCCGGTGTGCCCTGTGAAATGAAAGGTGGCATTCTTTATTTATTTATTCTTCTATACATTCATAACTGACAGCTTCGCGCTCCGCTCGTGCCCGGGCGGAAGAGGTGCTCCAATTCGGCTTAACTGTGACACACACCCGCCCTCCTCCCCCGGAGCTTCCATTCGGTTAAACTTAGGGGCCGCTTGGCACCGCCCGTGCCCGGGGAAGGTGCTCCTCTTCGGCTTACTGTGACGCGAGCATGCCCTCCTCCTCCGGAGCTTCCATTCGGTTAAACTTAGGGGCCGCTTGGAACCGCCCGTGCCCGGGGAAGGTGCTCCTCTTCGGCTTACTGTGACGCGAGCATGCCCTCCTCCTCCGGAGCTTCCATTCGGTTAAACTTAGGGGCCGCTTGGCACCGCCCGTGCCCTGGGAAGGTTCTCCTCTACGGCTTAACTGCCACGCACGCCGGCCGGAGCTCTGGTACTGTCCGAACCGCGCGAAACGTCGCCACCGATCGTGTCCGGGGGAACGTGCTCTTCTTCGTCCACTCTCCTCTTCGCCCACGCTCTTCTTCGGCGCACACCGGCCGTCTAACCGCTCCAGCGCCCCGTCGTGCCGCTCGGCGAAACTATAATGCCCCCGAATATTTTTTAGACCTGCGAAGCACTGAACCCGCGAAAGGTGAACCGCCAAGTAGCGAGGGTTCACTGTATGTATAAGACCAAGACCTACAAAAAAGTCTCTTGGAGCAATGAGCTAGGTTTTACAGGAAGTCGGCCATTTTGAATTTACTTAAAAGGGGGCGGGTCACCACAATGGACTTTGTGTAGAAATTATTATTGGGGCCCGAGCAGCGACCGCGGCGATGTCCCTATTGTTTTTGTAGAAATTATTATTAGGGCCCGAGCAGCGACCGCTACGAGGTCCCCATTGTTTTTGTGGAAATTATTATTATTATTATTATTAGGGCCCGAGCAGTGACCGCTGCGAGGTCCCTATTGTTTTTCTAGAAATTGTTATTAGGGCCCGAGCTGCGACGGCTGCGAGGTCCCTATTGTTTTTGTAGAAAATATTATTACTTTTATTATTATTATTATTATTATTATTAGGGCCTGAGCAGCGACCACTGCGAAGTCCCTGTTGTTTTTGTAGAAATTATTATTATTATTATTTTTCCGATTGTTCGATTGCATTTTTGACCCCCGAAACATGCACAAAAACTCACCAAACTTGGCAGTCTCATCGGGCATGGCGAGAAATTTGATATTTTAAACGTCTAATATGAACAGGAAGTGAGTTATGAATTTTTGAAAGTCCGACTTTTGCCCTTTTTTGCATGTTTACAGGGGTCATTCTTTTGCACCCTGATCCTAAAGGCTTCATCTGATTGCCTTAAAATTCTGTCTGTAGCATCTTAAGACCTGGGACAAACACTGGGGCTAAAATTTTTTGTTTCCAAAATACTATATGACGGGGGCGGGGCTTCGAAGTTTTCACTTAAGATTTCCTTCGCCGCAATGGACAAAATGCTTAATAACTCTCTTGCACATGCTGCTAAAAATCCAAAACTTCACATGTACATAAAGAGTCGGTACCTGAAGACATCTATATGTTTATATTCTGTTATACACCTTGCGCCAATCAATATCATTTTTTACATTTTGACGTCCTGCACGGTGCCCTTTTAACGAATCCGATTGAAAATTGGCTAGAAAAGACTCAAGACATTGATCTTACTCTATCCCTATTTTTGTGACTTTCCTTCGAAGGGCGTGGCTATTACGGTGCCGCAGAGTCTGATTATTCTCCGTGGCAACAAAAGTTCCTGCAAAATGATTCAGATGATCCATCTTCTTGAAATTTTTCACATTTGAGGATATTCAGGCCCTGAAGACGGCTGCCAACTTATTTTTGATCGCAGTGGTAGCGCCACCAACTGGTTAAAACAAATACAAATTATTTTCGTTGATGTTTTTCTCCGGGCAGGTTAACAAAATCTACCTTAAATTTGCTCGGATGAGTGTTTAAGCCTTGAGGATGTCACAATACGAAAGTCTTTCGCCTTCTTCAGAGTGTCACATGATGGTGTCTTGTGGCCCGTCTTTATCAGCTGATGTTCCATGAGGGCGTGACTTACCATTCACAAGAATGAAGGCAAGTCACGCCCCCCGCTGTCCGTTCACTCCGCCAAGATGCTGCTCCAGGTGGTAGAGAGGATGAAGGCTCCCTTGTCTCTGTTCATGGTTTTTATGCCTCACTTGCAGATCTCAATGGCCTCTCTGATCCAGCGCTGTTGTTTGTTCTCTTCGGTGCGGATGACCCTGCCCTTCTCCCGGTCCATGATGTGGTTTTCCCTTTTGCAGTGGTCAGTGATTGCTGATTTGTAATGTTCATGTTGTGCTTGTTCTTTTACTGCTCTGATTTTTCATTTTTTTGACAGGTAAGTCACACCCTCATGGAACATCAGCTGATAAAGACGGGTCTCAAGACACCATCATGCGACACTCTGAAGAAGGCGAAAGACTCGCCGAAACATGTCAGGTAAAAAATTAACCTAAAACATAATTGTCTGCTTTTAATGAATCAGTCAAATATCAATAATAAGAAGACAAAATGAACCTAATACAAATAAATGAATGCTTAATAACGCCCCTGCACATGCTCCTAAAAATCCAAACCTTCACCTGTAAATAAAACGTCCCGACCTGAAGACATCTTAATGTTATTATTTTGTTATACACACAGCGCCGCCAAGTGGAATCAAAAATTTGTTTTTATTTAAATTTTCACATTATGCACGGTGCCCTTTTGACGAATCCGACTGAAAATTAGTCAGAAAAGACTCAAGACAATGATCTTACTCTCTGCCGAATTTTGTGACGTTTTGGCAAAAGGCGTGGCTATTACGGTGCTGAAAAATCCGATTGTACTTTGTGGCAACAAAAGCTCCGGCAACATGACTCAGATGATCCTATCTTCTCGAAGTTGTACACATTTGAGGATACCTCAGCCCTGAAGACATCTACCAACTTATTTTTCATCGTAGTAGTAGCGCCACCAACTGGTAAAAGCTAATACAAGTTATTTTCTTGGATGTTTTTCTCCGTGCAACTCAACAAGGTCGCCCTCATATATGCTCGGATGACTGTTTCGGCCATGAGGATGTCACAATACGAAATTCATCCTTTTTCGTGAAAAGTTGTGGGAGTGGCATTGCACTGTTCGGCAATAAAACAACGCTGATTATGAGGTTCTAAATATGAACGACAACTCGTGAAACTTTACACACACATCAGGCAGAGCAAATTTATCAATATTTTATACGTTAGTTGTGCAGCTTTTTTGAAATGGCTCGCCATGGCCCTCGAGAAATGTTCAAAAAAGCAGCCCTGGTTGAGTGTTTCACCTCGCTTTTTGTAAATTTTATGGAGTACAGTGAACCCTCGGTTATCGCGGTTAATGGGGACCGAGACCACCCGCGAAAACTGAAAATCCGCGAAGTAGCGGCGCACCTTCAAAAATGCTTAAAAAAAAATACAATATATATAATAAATATATAAATATATATATATATATATATATATATATACGGGGAGAGAGAGAGAGAGTGAAATTCATGTTATAACAAAAAAACCAAATTATTATTCAAACGTATTATTTTTTTATTCCCCAGCCATTCTTTTTTAATTGATTTAATTACTCTGACTTTTACCTGCTGGTACGCCGTCCGGTGTGCCCTGTGAAATGAAAGGTGCCATTCTTTATTTATTTATTTATTTATTCATTTATTCATTCATAACTGACAGCTTCGCGCTCCGCTCGTGCGCGGAAGAGGTGCTCCAATTCGGCTTAACTGTGACACACGCCCCCCCTCCTCCCCCGGAGCTTCCATTCGGTTAAACTTAGGGGCCGCTTGGCACCGCCCGTGCCCGGGGAAGGTGCTCCTCTTCGGCTTACTGTGTCGCGAGCATGCCCTCCTCCTCCGGAGCTTCCATTCGGTTAAACTTAGGGGCCGCTTGGAACCGCCCGTGCCCGGGGAAGGTGCTCCTCTTCGGCTTACTGTGTCGCGAGCATGCCCTCCTCCTCCGGAGCTTCCATTCGGTTAAACTTAGGGGCCGCTTGGAACCGCCCGTGCCCGGGGAAGGTGCTCCTCTACGGCTTAACTGCCACGCACGCTGGCCGGAGCTCTGGTACGGTCCGAACCGCGCGAAACATCGCCACCGATCGTGTCCGGGGGAACGTGCTCTTCTTCGTCCACTCTCCTCTTCGCCCACGCTCTTCTTCGGCGCACGCCGGCCGTCTAACCGCTCCAGCGCCCCGTCGTGCCGCTCGGCGAAACTACAATGCCCCCGAATATTTTTTATACCCGCGAAGCACTGAACCCGCGAAAGGTGAACCGCGAAGTAGCGAGGGTTCACTGTATGTATAAGACCAAGACCTACAAAAAAGTCTCTTGGAGCAATGAGATAGGTTTTACAGGAAGTCGGCCATTTTGAATTTACTTAAAAGGGGGTGGGTCACCACAATGGACTTTGTGTAGAAATTATTATTGGGGCCCGAGCAGCGACCGCGGCGAGGTCCCTATTGTTTATGTAGAAATTATTATTAGGGCCCGAGCAGCGACCGCTACGAGGTCCCCATTGTTTTTGTGGAAATTATTATTATTATTATTATTAGGGCCCGAGCAGTGACCGCTGCGAGGTCCCTATTGTTATTAGGGCCCGAGCTGCGACGGCTGCGAGGTCCCTATTGTTTTTGTAGAAAATATTATTACTTTTATTATTATTATTATTATTATTATTAGGGCCTGAGCAGCGACCGCTGCGAAGTCCCTATTGTTTTTGTAGAAATTATTCTTATTATTATTTTTCCGATTGTTCGATCGCATTTTTGACCCCCGAAACATGCACAAAAATTCACCAAACTTGGCAGTCTCATCGGGCATGGCGAAAAATTTGATATTTTAACGTCTAATATGAACAGGAAGTGAGTTATGAATTTTTGAAAGTCCGACTTTTGCCCTTTTTTGCATGTTTACAGGGGTCATTCTTTTGCACCCTGATCCTAAAGGCTTCATCTGATTGCCTTAAAATTCTGTCTGTAGCATCTTAAGACCTGGGACAAACACTGGGGCTAAAATTTTTTGTTTCCGAAATACTATATGAACGGGGGCGGGGCTTCGAAGTTTTCACTTAAGATTTCCTTCGCCGCAATGGACAAAATGCTTAATAACTCTCCTGCACATGCAGCTAAAAATCCAAAACTTCACATGTACATAAAGAGTCGGTACCTGAAGACATCTATATGTTTATATTCAGTTATACACCTTGCGCCAATCAATATCATTTTTTACATTTTGACGTACTGCACGGTGCCCTTTTAACGAATCCGATTGAAAATTGGCTAGAAAAGACTCAAGACATTGATCTTACTCTATCCCTATTTTTGTGACTTTCCTTCGAAGGGCGTGGCTATTACGGTGCCGCAGAGTCTGATTAATCTCCGTGGCAACAAAAGTTCCTGCAAAATGATTCAGATGATCCATCTTCTTGAAATTTTTCACATTTGAGGATATTCAGGCCCTGAAGACGGCTGCCAACTTATTTTTGATCGCAGTGGTAGCGCCACCAACTGGTTAAAACAAATACAAATTATTTTCGTTGATGTTTTTCTCCGGGCAGGTTAACAAAATCTACCTTACATTTGCTCGGATGAGTGTTTAGGCCTTGAGGATGTCACAATACGAAAGTCTTTCGCCTTCTTCAGAGTGTCACATGATGGTGTCTTGTGGCCCGTCTTTATCAGCTGATGTTCCATGAGGGCGTGACTTACCTGTCACAAGAATGAAGGCAAGTCACACCCCCCGCTGTCCGTTCACTCCGCCAAGATGCTGCTCTAGGTGGTAGAGAGGATGAAGGCTCCCTTGTCTCTGTTCATGGTTTTTATGCCTCGCTTGCAGATCTCAATGGCCTCTCTGATCCAGCGCTGTTGTTTGTTCTCTTCGGTGCGGATGACCCTGCCCTTCTCCCGGTCCATGATGTGGTTTTCCCTTTTGCAGTGGTCAGTGATTGCTGATTTGTAATGTTCATGTTGTGCTTGTTCTTTTACTGCTCTGATTTTTAATTTTTTTGACAGGTAAGTCACACCCTCATGGAACATCAGCTGATAAAGACGGGTCTCAAGACACCATCATGCGACACTCTGAAGAAGGCGAAAGACTCGCCGAAACATGTCAGGTAAAAAATTAACCTAAAACATAATTGTCTGCTTTTAATGAATCAGTCAAATATCAATAATAAGAAGACAAAATGAACCTAATACAAATAAATGAATGCTTAATAACTCCCCTGCACATGCTCCTAAAAATCCAAACCTTCACCTGTAAATAAAACGTCCCGACCTGAAGACATCTTAATGTTATTATTTTGTTATACAAACAGCGCCGCCAAGTGGAATCAAAAATGTGTTTTTATTTTAATTTTCACATACTGCACGGTGCCCTTTTGACGAATCCGACTGAAAATTAGTCAGAAAAGACTCAAGACAATGATCTTACTCTCTGCCGAATTTTGTGACGTTTTGGCAAAAGGCGTGGCTATTACGGTGCTGAAAAGTCAGATTGTACTCTGTGGCAACAAAAGCTCCGGCAACATGACTCAGATGATCCTATCTTCTCGAAGTTGTACACATTTGAGGATACTTCAGCCCTGAAGACATCTACCAACTTATTTTTCATCGTAGTAGTAGCGCCACCAACTGGTAAAAGCTAATACAAGTTATTTTCTTGGATGTTTTTCTCCGTGCAACTCAACAAGGTCGCCCTCATATATGCTCGGAGGACTGTTTCGGCCATGAGGATGTCACAATACGAAATTCATCCTTTTTCGTGAAAAGTTGTGGGAGTGGCATTGCACTGTTCGGCAATAAAACAACGCTGATTATGAGGTTCTAAATATGAACGACAACTCGTGAAACTTTACACACACATCAGGCAGAGCAAATTTATCAATATTTTATACGTTAGTTGTGCAGCTTTTTTGAAATGGCTCGCCATGGCCCTCGAGAAATGTTAAAAAAAGCAGCCCTGGTTGAGTGTTTCACCTTGCTTTTTGTAAATTTTATGGAGTACAGTGAACCCTCGGTTATCGCGGTTAATGGGGACAGAAACCACCCGCGAAAACTGAAAATCCGCGAAGTAGCGGCGCACCTTCAAAAATGCTTAAAAAAAAATACAATATATATAATAAATATATATATATATATATATATATATATATATATATATATATGTATATATAGACAGAGAGAGAGTGTGAAATTCATGTTATAACAAAAAAACCAAATTATTATTAAAACGTATTATTTTTTTATTCCCCAGCCATTCTTTTTGTATTTATTTAATTACTCCGACTTTTACCTGCTGGTACGCCGTCCGGTGTGCCCTGTGAAATGAAAGGTGGCATTCTTTATTTATTTATTTATTTATTCATTTATTCATTCATAACTGACAGCTTCGCGCTCCGTTCGTGCCCGGGCGGAAGAGGTGTTCCAATTCGGCTTTACTGTGACGCGAGCATGCCCGCCTCCTCCGGAGCTTCCATTCGGTTAAACTTAGGGGCCGCTTGGAACCGCCCGTGCCCGGGGAAGGTGCTCCTCTTTGGCTTACTGTGACGCGAGCATGCCCTCCTCCTCCGGAGCTTCCATTCGGTTAAACTTAGGGGCCGCTTGGCACCGCCCGTGCCCGGGGAAGGTGCTCCTCTACGGCTTAACTGCCACGCACGCCGGCCGGAGCTCTGGTACGGTCCGAACCGCGCGAAACGTCGCCACCGATCGTGTCCGGGGGAACGTGCTCTTCTTCGTCCACTCTCCTCTTCGCCCACGCTCTTCTTCGGCGCACGCCGGCCGTCTAACCGCTCCAGCGCCCGTCGTGCCGCTCGGCGAAACTACAATGCCCCCGAATATTTTTTATACCCGCGAAGCACTGAACCCGCGAAAGGTGAACCGCGAAGTAGCGAGGGTTCACTGTATGTATAAGACCAAGACCTACAAAAAAGTCTCTTGGAGCAATGAGCTAGGTTTTACAGGAAGTCGGCCATTTTGAATTTACTTAAAAGGGGCGGGTCACCACAATGGACTTTGTGTAGAAATTATTATTGGGGCCCGAGCAGCGACCGCGGCGAGGTCCCTATTGTTTATGTAGAAATTATTATTAGGGCCCGAGCAGCGACCGCTACGAGGTCCCCATTGTTTTTGTGGAAATTATTATTATTTTTATTATTATTATTATTAGGGCCCGAGCAGTGACCGCTGCGAGGTCCCTATTGTTTTTCTAGAAATTGTTATTAGGGCCCAAGCTGCGACGGCTGCGAGGTCCCTACTGTTTTTGTAGAAAATATTATTACTTTTATTATTATTATTATTATTATTATTATTAGGGCCTGAGCAGCGACCGCTGCGAAGTCCCTATTGTTTTTGTAGAAATTATTATTATTATTATTTTTCCGATTGTTCGATTGCATTTTTGACCCCCGAAACATGCACAAAAATTCACCAAACTTGGCAGTCTCATCGGGCATGGCGAAAAATTTGATATTTTAACGTCAAATATGAACAGGAAGTGAGTTATGAATTTTTGAAAGTCCGACTTTTGCCCTTTTTTGCATGTTTACAGGGGTCATTCTTTTGCACCCTGATCCTAAAGGCTTCATCTGATTGCCTTAAAATTCTGTCTGTAGCATCTTAAGACCTGGGACAAACACTGGGGCTAAAATTTTTTGTTTCCGAAATACTATATGACGGGGGCGGGGCTTCGAAGTTTTCACTTAAGATTTCCTTCGCCGCAATGGACAAAATGCTTAATAACTCTCTTGCACATGCTGCTAAAAATCCAAAACTTCACATGTACATAAAGAGTCGGTACCTGAAGACATCTATATGTTTATATTCAGTTATACACCTTGCGCCAATCAATATCATTTTTTACATTTTGACGTACTGCACGGTGCCCTTTTAACGAATCCGATTGAAAATTGGCTAGAAAAGACTCAAGACATTGATCTTACTCTATCCCTATTTTTGTGACTTTCCTTCGAAGGGCGTGGCTATTACGGTGCCGCAGAGTCTGATTATTCTCCGTGGCAACAAAAGTTCCTGCAAAATGATTCAGATGATCCATCTTCTCGAAATTTTTCACATTTGAGGATATTCAGGCCCTGAAGACGGCTGCCAACTTATTTTTGATCGCAGTGGTAGCGCCCCCAACTGGTTAAAACAAATACAAATTATTTTCGTTGATGTTTTTCTCCGGGCAGGTTAACAAAATCTACCTTATATTTGCTCGGATGAGTGTTTAGGCCTTGAGGATGTCACAATACGAAAGTCTTTCGCCTTCTTCAGAGTGTCACATGATGGTGTCTTGTGGCCCGTCTTTATCAGCTGATGTTCCATGAGGGCGTGACTTACCTGTCACAAGAATGAAGGCAAGTCACGCCCCCCGCTGTCCGTTAACTCCGCCAAGATGCTGCTCCAGGTGGTAGAGAGGATGAAGGCTCCCTTGTCTCTGTTCATGGTTTTTATGCCTCGCTTGCAGATCTCAATGGCCTCTCTGATCCAGCGCTGTTGTTTGTTCTCTTCGGTGCCGATGACCCTGCCCTTCTCCCGGTCCATGATGTGGTTTTCCCTTTTGCAGTGGTCAGTGATTGCTGATTTGTAATATTCATGTTGTGCTTGTTCTTTTACTGCTCTGATTTTTCATTTTTTTGACAGGTAAGTCACACCCTCATGGAACATCAGCTGATAAAGACGGGTCTCAAGACACCATCATGCGACACTCTGAAGAAGGCGAAAGACTCGCCGAAACATGTCAAGGTAAAAAATTTTACCGAAAACATAATTGTCTGCTTTTAATGAATCTGTCAAATATCAATAATAAGAAGACAAAATGAACCTCATACAAATAAATGAATGCTTAATAACTCCCCTGCACATGCTCCTAAAAATCCAAACATTCACCTGTAAATAAAATGTCCCGACCTGAAGACATCTTAATGTTATTATTTTGTTATACACACAGCGCCGCCAAGTGGAATCAAAAATTTGTTTTTATTTTAATTTTCACGTACTGCACGGTGCCCTTTTGACGAATCCGACTGAAAATTAGTCAGAAAAGACTCAAGACAATGATCTTACTCTCTGCCGAGTTTTGTGACGTTTTGGCAAAAGGCGTGGCAATTACGGTGCTGAAAAGTCCGATTGTACTTTGTGGCAACAAAAGCTCCGGCAACATGACTCAGATGATCCTATCTTCTCGAAGTTGTACACATTTGAGGATACTTCAGCCCTGAAGACATCTACCAACTTATTTTTCATCGTAGTAGTAGCGCCACCAACTGGTAAAAGCTAATACAAGTTATTTTCTTGGATGTTTTTCTCCGTGCAACTCAACAAGGTCGCCCTCATATATGCTCGAAGGACTGTTTCGGCCATGAGGATGTCACAATACGAAATTCATCCTTTTTCGTGAAAAGTTGTGGGAGTGGCATTGCACTTTTTGGCAATAAAACAACGCTGATTATGAGGTTCTAAATATGAACGACAACTCGTGAAACTTGACACACACATCAGGCAGAGCAAATTTATCAATATTTTATACGTTAGTTGTGCAGCTTTTTTGAAATGGCTCGCCATGGCCCTCGAGAAATGTTCAAAAAAGCAGCCCTGGTTGAGTGTTTCACCTCGCTTTTTGTAAATTTTATGGAGTACAGTGAACCCTCGGTTATCGCGGTTAATGGGGACCGAGACCACCCGCGGAAACTGAAAATCCGCGAAGTAGCGGCGCACCTTCAAAAATGCTTAAAAGAAAATACAATATATATAATAAATATATATATATATATATATATATATATATGTATATATATATATGTATATGTATATATATATACGGGGAGAGAGAGAGAGAGAGAGAGTGAAATTCATGTTATAACAAAAAAAACAAATTATTATTAAAACGTATTATTTTTTTATTCCCCAGCCATTGTTTTTGTATTTATTTAATTACTGTGAGGATCGCTCCCCAGCCGGGGCTGGGAAGCGGTGTGGGTGGATCCTTAAAGCGCAGACAAGGGAAAATTTGGTAGGAACAATATTTATTGTGGCCGGCAAAAAACAATTGGCAGGCGATAGGCAAGGAGGGTTGCTATCAATAATAATAGAGGGTCTATACTTACAGACGTCGGGAGACGTGAACGGAAAACGCTGGGGGAACAATCTTCCCCCAGGAAAAGCAAAACGAGTAACAAAAGGAGCTTGCAATGCAAGAAAACCGAAAACAAGAATGTCCTTCCTCCAAAGGGTAAGGTTAAATCCAATCATCGAAAAAACACAAAGCGAGCCGAAACGTAGCTGTAGAAATAAACAAGGTAACAACATACACGACAAATACACGGAGCAAAGTTGGCAAAGACTGTAGCAAGGCACAAGGCGAGAGCAAGTAGGTCAATAATCCGACACGCAGGTTTGCGTGTCGGAGGCTTAAATAGTCCGTAATCAAGGCATGATGGGTTGCAGCTGGGCCGTCTCGCGAACGCGTCCGCTCGTGGCCGCGTTGCCGAGCAACGCGCCGTCGACCACGCCCACTCGGCTGCAACACAAAGGCACGATCGTGACAGTACCCCCCCCTTAACGGACGCCCCTTGGCGTACTACCTGGTTTCGTTGGGTGGGCGTTGTGGTAATCTCGTAGTAGAGATGGACACATGATCCAGGAGCGAGGGATCCATTGCAGTTCTTCTGGGCCATAGCCCTCCCAGTCGACCAGGTACTGAGTTCCCCTTCCCCTGCGCCTGGAGTCCAAGATCTCCTTTACCGTGTAGACTGGGTCGCCGTCAATGATCCTAGGAGGCGGTGGCGGGGCGGCGGGCGGCACCAGCGGGCAGGTAGGGGCCGGCTTGATGAAAGACACGTGGAACACGGGGTGTATCTTCATGGTGGGGGGTAATTTGAGGCGGACCGAGACCGGGTTGATGATGGCTGCGACTTCGAACGGGCCCACGTAACGTGGCCCTAGCTTGCGGGATGATCCAGCCAGATTAAGGTCTCGTGTGGACAGCCATACCTTGTCGCCGATCTTGTAGCCCGGGGCTGGACGGCGGCGACGGTCAGCGATGCGCCGGTTCCGCTGCGTGGTGCGTGACAGGGCGGCCCGAGCCTCTTTCCATGCCCGGTGGGCTCGCTTTAGGTGCTGCTGGACCGAGGGTACCTCTTCAGAACCGGGTTGGGACGGAAACAGCGGAGGTTGGTACCCGTAGGCGGTCTGGAATGGTGATCGACCTGTGGCAGAGGAGATCAGAGTATTGTGAGCGTACTCGATCCATGGCAGATGATCGACCCAGGTGGCCGGCTGGTCCATGCAGACGCAGCGGAGCGCGGACTCAAGGTCCTGATTGGCGCGCTCCGATTGCCCGTTGGTCTGCGGGTGGTAGCCTGAGGAGAGACTGGATGTAGCCCCGAGGCACTGGCAGAATTTCTTCCATACCTGGGAGACGAACTGCGGGCCTCGGTCGGACACCAAGTCGTCCGGGATGCCATGGAGTCGAACCACGTGTTGGACCAGCAGGTTGGCTGTTTCGAGGGCTGTCGGGAGCTTGGGTAGCGCAACGAAATGGGCGGCCTTGGAGAAGCGGTCCACTATGGTCAAGACGACCGTTTGCCCGCGGGAAACGGGCAGGCCAGTGACAAAGTCCAGTGAAATGTTGGACCAGGGGCGCGCCGGAACGGGAAGCGGGTGCAGTAGGCCCGCCGGGGGCTGGTGCGATGCCTTGCTGGCAGCGCATTGTGGACAGGCTTGTATGTACGCCGTCACGTCTCTTTTGAGCGACGGCCACCAAAAGCGTTGGGCGATCAGGCCCAGGGTGCGGCGTATGCCCGGGTGGCAGGCCAACTTGGAGGCATGGCCCCACTGGATCACCTCCGCCCGGTCTCGAGTCGGCACGAACAGGCGCCCGGGAGGACACTCCGTTGGCGCCCCACTTTCCTCCTGGGCTTCTCGGATTCGCCGCTCGATCTCCCATTGCAGGCCCCCCACCAAGCGATGACTGGGCACCACGCTCGCCGGCCCCTCTTCGTCTTCCCAGGCGTCGTGGATGCGTGACAGTGCGTCGGGTTTGGTGTTGCGTGCCCCCGGCCGGTAAGTCATGGTATAATTGAAGCGGCTGAGGATCAAGGCCCACCGCGCCAGCCGGGGGTTCAGTCTTTTCATGTGGCGGATGTATGACAGGTTCTTGTGGTCCGTAAAAATGATGAATGGCTCCTGGGTGCCCTCCAGCCAGTGCCGCCATTCCTGCAGGGCCAGGATCACGGCCAGGAGTTCTCGGTTGCCCACATCGTAGTTGGCCTCCGCTGGGGAGAGGCAGCGAGAGAAAAAGGCGCAGGGGTGCAGACGTTGGTCGACCGGGGACCGCTGCGACAGGACGGCCCCCACTCCCGAATCAGAGGCGTCCACCTCTACAACAAAAGGAAGATCGGTGTTAGGGTGGTGCAATACGGGAGGGTTTGTGAATGCCTTTTTTAAATCCGCGAACGCCCCCTCGGCTTCCCTGTCCCAGGCGAAACGAATCTTCGTCGAGGTGAGGCGAGTGAGCGGCAGCGCTCGGCGGCTATAGTCTTTGATGAAGCGGCGATAGAAATTCGCGAACCCTAGGAATCTCTGCAGCTGTTTGCGTGTAGTGGGCACCGGCCACTCCACGACGGCGCGCGTCTTGGCCGGGTCGGCCTTTAATTGCCCGTTTTCTACTATGAATCCTAGGAACGAAACCGAGGTTTTGTGGAATTCACATTTTTCTGCCTTAACGTATAATTTGTTTTCTAGGAGTCGTTGTAAAATGGATCGCACGTGGAGGTGGTGTTCTTTTAGGGACCGAGAGAAAATAAGGATATCGTCCAGGTAGACAAAACAACAAACATTGAGCATATCCCTGAGGACGTCATTAATGAGAGCTTGGAACACCGCGGGTGCATTTGATAACCCAAAGGGCATGACCAGGTACTCAAAATGTCCCAGTGGGGTTTTAAACGCGGTCTTCCACTCATCCCCTTCTCTAATGCGGACCAGGTGGTACGCGCTGCGGAGGTCTAATTTTGAAAAGACTGTCGCGGATTGCAGAGGAGCGAAGGCCGAGTCCAGGAGGGGCAGTGGGTAGCGATTTTTAACAGTGATCGCGTTTAGTTCCTTGTAATCGACGCAGGGGCGGAGGGATTTATCTTTCTTTTCTACAAAGAAGAGCCCGGCTCCTACCGGAGACGTGGATGGTCGTATCAATCCCGCCGCGAGGGATTCCGTTATGTAATCCTTCATCGCCGCCTGCTCGGGTTGCGAGACCTTGTACAACCGTACCGACGGCAGGACGGGGTCGGGCACTAGGTCGATCGCGCAGTCGTATGGGCGGTGCGGCGGAAGTGATTTGGCTTTTTCTTTGCTAAAAACGGCGCGGAGGTCGTGGTAAACGCTAGGCACGTTTTCAAGCTCGATTTCTACCTCGGGGGCCGCCCGGGGCCGCACGCCCTCTCCGGCTGACCGTAGGCAGTGCGCGTAGCAAAAAGGGCTCCAATTCTGGAGGGAGAGCCGGCTCCAGTCGATGACCGGGTTGTGTGCGGTTAGCCATGGGATTCCCAATACGACTGGGGCGGACCTGGCGGGCATGACAAAAAACGAACGCCTTTCGATGTGGTTGCCTGACAACTTCAGCGTAAGAGGTTCGGTTAGCCGTCGGATGTCGGCCAGCACGCGACCATCGAGGTCATAAAGTTTCTCCGATTTGTGGAGCTCGGTGACCTCACAACCGAGTTGGGCCACTAAACCCGCGTCTATAAAGCAGTCATCGGCCCCGGAGTCAATCAGCGCGCAAACTTTAACACTCCCGTTAAGCCCTGTGATTTCTCCGTCCATCTCAAGTCTCAGGGTGGTCCCGGCACTGTCCTGTCCCTCCGCCGCGCTGGCGGGCTGTTCTTGCCGGGGACCTGGAGCCGCGGAGGTGCGCCCCGCGGACTCGCAGTGAGCGGGGCGACGAGGGGATGACTCTAGGCGGTCGGCCATCTCCGCGCACTCTGCTACTCTGTGTCCCTGTTGACCGCAGTAGAAGCACGCCCCTGTGCTGCGCCGGCGCTGCCTCTCTCGTAGGTCCGGACGGCGCGGAGGCGCCCCCCTGGGCTCGTCGACGGGCGGCCACCCGGGAGACCGAGTGTGAGGATGGGTCGAGCGGCGCTGCTCCCTCGCCTGCTCTCGAGGGTGCTCCCGCGACGCCAGGCGGCTGGCCCCCATCTGCATGGGCGCGTCGGCGGGCGCAGGTTCGGGTAACCGGAATCGTGGCGGCTCGGCGTGGCGCTGCTCCACCCCTCGCTCTCGACGACGCTCTCGAAGGCGGTTGTCCAGACGAATCGCCAGGGTGATCAGCTCCTTCAGCGTCTCGGCGTCGTCGCGGGCTGCCAGCTCGTCCTTGAGGGCCGGGTTCAGACCCCTCCGGAAAACGGACCTCAGGGCGCAGTCGTCGAATCCACTCTCCGCTGCTCGGGTGCGGAAGGTGATCGAGTACTCGGCAACTGACCGTGCCCCCTGGATACAGTCCAGTAATTCCGCTCCGGCCTCCTTCCCGCGGATCGGGTGGTGGAACACTCGCTGGAACTCGTTCAGAAAGGCGGGGAACGAGGAGCTGATCTCGGGACGCGTGTTGCTCACGGCCATGGCCCATGCACTCGCTTGACCAGTCAGGAGGCTCATCATAAATGCTACTTTTGAGCTGTCTAGCGCATAGGTTCGGGGCTGCTGGTCAAAAATCAGCCTACAATGATGAATAAATGGGCCGCAAAGGCCAGGCTCTCCGCCGTAGCGGTCGGGATGAGCCAGGTTAGGCTCCTTAACCGGGTAACCTGGGGGCGGAGCCCCGGAAGGGGGATCGACCGGGTTGGGAACCGGCGAGGCAGGGTGAACTGGGGTACTCAGTCGGGCCCCTAGGCTCATGAGTTGCTGGACCAGTTGGCCGACCGCGACGCGCAGGGTCGCGAGCTCGGTCGCCTGTTGGCCCACTAGGCGTCCTTGGCTGGTCAAGGCATGAAAAATTTTCTCCTTGTCTGCAGAATCCATGGTCGGATTATTCTGTGAGGATCGCTCCCCAGCCGGGGCTGGGAAGCGGTGTGGGTGGATCCTTAAAGCGCAGACAAGGGAAAATTTGGTAGGAACAATATTTATTGTGGCCGGCAAAAAACAATTGGCAGGCGATAGGCAAGGAGGGTTGCTATCAATAATAATAGAGGGTCTATACTTACAGACGTCGGGAGACGTGAACGGGAAACGCTGGGGGAACAATCTTCCCCCAGGAAAAGCAAAACGAGTAACAAAAGGAGCTTGCAATGCAAGAAAACCGAAAACAAGAATGTCCTTCCTCCAAAGGGTAAGGTTAAATCCAATCATCGAAAAAACACAAAGCGAGCCGAAACGTAGCTGTAGAAATAAACAAGGTAACAACATACACGACAAATACACGGAGCAAAGTTGGCAAAGACTGTAGCAAGGCACAAGGCGAGAGCAAGTAGGTCAATAATCCGACACGCAGGTTTGCGTGTCGGAGGCTTAAATAGTCCGTAATCAAGGCATGATGGGTTGCAGCTGGGCCGTCTCGCGAACGCGTCCGCTCGTGGCCGCGTTGCCGAGCAACGCGCCGTCGACCACGCCCACTCGGCTGCAACACAAAGGCACGATCGTGACAATTACTCCGACTTTTACCTGCTGGTACGCCGTCCGGTGTTCCCTGTGAAATGAAAGGTGGCATTCTTTATTTATTTATTTATTTATTCATTTATTCATTCATAACTGACAGCTTCGCGCTCCGTTCGTGCCCGGGCGGAAGAGGTGTTCCAATTCGGCTGAACTGTGACACACGCCCGCCCTCCTCCCCCGGAGCTTCCATTCGGTTAAACTTAGGGGCCGCTTGGCACCGCCCGTGCCCGGGGAAGGTGCTCCTCTTCGGCTTACTGTGACGCGAGCATGCCCGCCTCCTCCGGAGCTTCCATTCGGTTAAACTTAGGGGCCGCTTGGAACCGCCCGTGCCCGGCGAAGGTGCTCCTCTTCGGCTTACTGTGACGCGAGCATGCCCTCCTCCTCCGGAGCTTCCATTTGGTTAAACTTAGGGGCCGCTTGGAACCGCCCGTGCCCGGGGAAGGTGCTCCTCTTCGGCTTACTGTGACGCGAGCATGCCCTCCTCCTCCAGAGCTTCCATTCGGTTAAACTTAGGGGCCGCTTGGCACCGCCCGTGCCCGGGGACGGTGCTCCTCTACGGCTTAACTGCCACGCACGCCGGCCGGAGCCCTGGTACGGTCCGAACCGCGCGAAACGTCGCCACCGATCGTGTCCGGGGGAACGTGCTCTTCTTCGTCCACTCTCCTCTTCGCCCACGCTCTTCTTCGGTGCACGCCGGCCGTCTAACCGCTCCAGCGCCCGTCGTGCCGCTCGGCGAAACTACAATGCCCCCGAATATTTTTTATACCCGCGAAGCACTGAACCCGCGAAAGGTGAACCGCGAAGTAGCGAGGGTTCACTGTATGTATAAGACCAAGACCTACAAAAAAGTCTCTTGGAGCAATAAGCTAGGTTTTACAGGAAGTCGGCCATTTTGAATTTACTTAAAAGGGGGCGGGTCACCACAATGGACTTTGTGTAGAAATTATTATTGGGGCCCGAGCAGCGACCGCGGCGAGGTCCCTATTGTTTATGTAGAAATTATTATTAGGGCCCGAGCAGCGACCGCTACGAGGTCCCCATTGTTTTTGTGGAAATTATTATTATTATTATTATTATTAGGGCCCGAGCAGTGACCGCTGCGAGGTCCCTATCGTTTTTCTAGAAATTGTTATTAGGGCCCGAGCTGCGACGGCTGCGAGGTCCCTATTGTTTTTGTAGAAAATATTATTACTTTTATTATTATTATTATTATTAGGGCCTGAGCAGCGACCGCTGCGAAGTCGCTATTGTTTTTGTTGAAATTATTATTATTATTATTTTTCCGATTGTTCGATCGCATTTTTGACCCCCGAAACATGCACAAAAACTCACCAAACTTGGCAGTCTCATCGGGCATGGTGAAAAATTTGATATTTTAACGTCTAATATGAACAGGAAGTGAGTTATGAATTTTTGAAAGTCCGACTTTTGCCCTTTTTTGCATGTTTACAGGGGTCATTCTTTTGCACCCTGATCCTAAAGGCTTCATCTGATTGCCTTAAAATTCTGTCTGTAGCATCTTAAGACCTGGGACAAACACTGGGGCTAAAATCTTTTGTTTCCGAAATACTATATGACGGGGGCGGGGCTTCAAAGTTTTCACTTAAGATTTCCTTCGCCGCAATGGACAAAATGCTTAATAACTCTCATGCACATGCTGCTAAAAATCCAAAACTTCACATGTACATAAAGAGTCGGTACCTGAAGACATCTATATGTTTATATTCTGTTATACACCTTGCGCCAATCAATATCATTTTTTACATTTTGACGTACTGCACGGTGCCCTTTTAACGAATCCGATTGAAAATTGGCTAGAAAAGACTCAAGACATTGATCTTACGCTATCCCTATTTTTGTGACTTTCCTTCGAAGGGCGTGGCTATTGCGGTGCCGCAGAGTCTGATTATTCTCCGTGGCAACAAAAGTTCCTGCAAAATGATTCAGATGATCCATCTTCTCGAAATTTTTCACATTTGAGGATATTCAGGCCCTGAAGACGGCTGCCAACTTATTTTTGATCGCAGTGGTAGCGCCACCAACTGGTTAAAACAAATACAAATTATTTTCGTTGATGTTTTTCTCCGGGCAGGTTCACAAAATCTACCTTATATTTGCTCGGATGAGTGTTTAGGCCTTGAGGATGTCACAATACGAAAGTCTTTCGCCTTCTTCAGAGTGTCACATGATGGTGTCTTGTGGCCCGTCTTTATCAGCTGATGTTCCATGAGGGCGTGACTTACCTGTCACAAGAATGAAGGCAAGTCACGCCCCCCGCTGTCCGTTAACTCCGCCAAGATGCTGGTCCAGGTGGTAGAGAGGATGAAGGCAACCTTGTCTCTGTTCATGGTTTTTATGCCTCGCTTGCAGATCTCAATGGCCTCTCTGATCCAGCGCTGTTGTTTGTTCTCTTCTGTGCGGATGACCCTGCCCTTCTCCCGGTCCATGATGTGGTTTTCCCTTTTGCAGTGGTCAGTGATTGCTGATTTGTAATGTTCATGTTGTGCTTGTTCTTTTACTGCTCTGATTTTTCATTTTTTTGACAGGTAAGTCACACCCTCATGGAACATCAGCTGATAAAGACGGGTCTCAAGACACCATCATGCGACACTCTGAAGAAGGCGAAAGACTCGCCGAAACATGTCAGGTAAAAAATTTACCGAAAACATAATTGTCTGCTTTTAATGAATCTGTCAAATATCAATAATAAGAAGACAAAATGAACCTAATACAAATAAATGAATGCTTAATAACTCCCCTGCACATGCTCCTAAAAATCCAAACCTTCACCTGTAAATAAAATGTCCCGACCTGAAGACATCTTAATGTTATTATTTTGTTATACACACAGCGCCGCCAAGTGGAATCAAAAATTTGTTTTTATTTTAATTTTCACGTACTGCAACGTGCCCTTTTGACGAATCCGACTGAAAATTAGTCAGAAAAGACTCAAGACAATGATCTTACTCTCTGCCGAGTTTTGTGACGTTTTGGCAAAAGGCGTGGCTATTACGGTGCTGAAAAGTCCGATTGTACTTTGTGGCAACAAAAGCTCCGGCAACATGACTCAGATGATCCTATCTTCTCGAAGTTGTACACATTTGAGGATACTTCAGCCCTGAAGACATCTACCAACTTATTTTTCATCGTAGTAGTAGCGCCACCAACTGGTAAAAGCTAATACAAGTTATTTTCTTGGATGTTTTTCTCCGTGCAACTCAACAAGGTCGCCCTCATATATGCTCGGAGGACTGTTTCGGCCATGAGGATGTCACAATACGAAATTCATCCTTTTTCGTGAAAAGTTGTGGGAGTGGCATTGCACTGTTTGGCAATAAAACAACGCTGATTATGAGGTTCTAAATATGAACGACAACTCGTGAAACTTGACACACACATCAGGCAGAGCAAATTTATAAATATTTTATACGTTAGTTGTGCAGCTTTTTTGAAATGGCTCGCCATGGCCCTCGAGAAATGTTCAAAAAAGCAGCCCTGGTTGAGTGTTTCACCTCGCTTTTTGTAAATTTTATGGAGTACAGTGAACCCTCGGTTATCGCGGTTAATGGGGACCGAGACCACCCGCGGAAACTGAAAATCCGCGGAGTAGCGGCGCACCTTCAAAAATGCTTAAAAGAAAATACAATATATATAATAAATATATATATATATATATATATATATATATATATATATATATATATATATATATACGGGGGGAGAGAGAGAGAGAGAGAGAGAGAGAGAGAGTGAAATTCATGTTATAACAAAAAAACCAAATTATTATTAAAACGTATTATTTTTTTATTCCCCAGCCATTCTTTTTGTATTTATTTAATTACTCCGACTTTTACTTGCTGGTACGCCGTCCGGTGTGCCCTGTGAAATGAAAGGTGGCATTCTTTATTTATTTATTCTTCTATACATTCATAACTGACAGCTTCGCGCTCCGCTCGTGCCCGGGCGGAAGAGGTGCTCCAATTCGGCTTAACTGTGACACACACCCGCCCTCCTCCCCCGGAGCTTCCATTCGGTTAAACTTAGGGGCCGCTTGGCACCGCCCGTGCCCGGGGAAGGTGCTCCTCTTCGGCTTACTGTGACGCGAGCATGCCCTCCTCCTCCGGAGCTTCCATTCGGTTAAACTTAGGGGCCGCTTGGAACCGCCCGTGCCCGGGGAAGGTGCTCCTCTTCGGCTTACTGTGACGCGAGCATGCCCTCCTCCTCCGGAGCTTCCATTCGGTTAAACTTAGGGGCCGCTTGGCACCGCCCGTGCCCTGGGAAGGTTCTCCTCTACGGCTTAACTGCCACGCACGCCGGCCGGAGCTCTGGTACTGTCCGAACCGCGCGAAACGTCGCCACCGATCGTGTCCGGGGGAACGTGCTCTTCTTCGTCCACTCTCCTCTTCGCCCACGCTCTTCTTCGGCGCACACCGGCCGTCTAACCGCTCCAGCGCCCCGTCGTGCCGCTCGGCGAAACTATAATGCCCCCGAATATTTTTTAGACCCGCGAAGCACTGAACCCGCGAAAGGTGAACCGCCAAGTAGCGAGGGTTCACTGTATGTATAAGACCAAGACCTACAAAAAAGTCTCTTGGAGCAATGAGCTAGGTTTTACAGGAAGTCGGCCATTTTGAATTTACTTAAAAGGGGGCGGGTCACCACAATGGACTTTGTGTAGAAATTATTATTGGGGCCCGAGCAGCGACCGCGGCGATGTCCATATTGTTTTTGTAGAAATTATTATTAGGGCCCGAGCAGCGACCGCTACGAGGTCCCCATTGTTTTTGTGGAAATTATTATTATTATTATTATTAGGGCCCGAGCAGTGACCGCTGCGAGGTCCCTATTGTTTTTCTAGAAATTGTTATTAGGGCCCGAGCTGCGACGGCTGCGAGGTCCCTATTGTTTTTGTAGAAAATATTATTACTTTTATTATTATTATTATTATTATTATTAGGGCCTGAGCAGCGACCACTGCGAAGTCCCTGTTGTTTTTGTAGAAATTATTATTATTATTATTTTTCCGATTGTTCGATTGCATTTTTGACCCCCGAAACATGCACAAAAACTCACCAAACTTGGCAGTCTCATCGGGCATGGCGAGAAATTTGATATTTTAAACGTCTAATATGAACAGGAAGTGAGTTATGAATTTTTGAAAGTCCGACTTTTGCCCTTTTTTGCATGTTTACAGGGGTCATTCTTTTGCACCCTGATCCTAAAGGCTTCATCTGATTGCCTTAAAATTCTGTCTGTAGCATCTTAAGACCTGGGACAAACACTGGGGCTAAAATTTTTTGTTTCCAAAATACTATATGACGGGGGCGGGGCTTCGAAGTTTTCACTTAAGATTTCCTTCGCCGCAATGGACAAAATGCTTAATAACTCTCTTGCACATGCTGCTAAAAATCCAAAACTTCACATGTACATAAAGAGTCGGTACCTGAAGACATCTATATGTTTATATTCTGTTATACACCTTGCGCCAATCAATATCATTTTTTACATTTTGACGTCCTGCACGGTGCCCTTTTAACGAATCCGATTGAAAATTGGCTAGAAAAGACTCAAGACATTGATCTTACTCTATCCCTATTTTTGTGACTTTCCTTCGAAGGGCGTGGCTATTACGGTGCCGCAGAGTCTGATTATTCTCCGTGGCAACAAAAGTTCCTGCAAAATGATTCAGATGATCCATCTTCTCGAAATTTTTCACATTTGAGGATATTCAGGCCCTGAAGACGGCTGCCAACTTATTTTTGATCGGATGAGTGTTTAGGCCTTGAGGATGTCACAATACGAAAGTCTTTCGCCTTCTTCAGAGTGTCACATGATGGTGTCTTGTGGCCCGTCTTTATCAGCTGATGTTCCATGAGGGCGTGACTTACCTGTCACAAGAATGAAGGCAAGTCACGCCCCCGCTGTCCGTTCACTCCGCCAAGATGCTGCTCCAGGTGGTAGAGAGGATGAAGGCTCCCTTGTCTCTGTTCATGGTTTTTATGCCTCGCTTGCAGATCTCAATGGCCTCTCTGATCCAGCGCTGTTGTTTGTTCTCTTCGGTGCGGATGACCCTGCCCTTCTCCCGGTCCATGATGTGGTTTTCCCTTTTGCAGTGGTCAGTGATTGCTGATTTGTAATGTTCATGTTGTGCTTGTTCTTTTACTGCTCTGATTTTTCATTTTTTTGACAGGTAAGTCACACCCTCATGGAACATCAGCTGATAAAGACGGGTCTCAAGACACCATCATGCGACACTCTGAAGAAGGCGAAAGACTCGCCGAAACATGTCAGGTAAAAAATTAACCTAAAACATAATTGTCTGCTTTTAATGAATCAGTCAAATATCAATAATAAGAAGACAAAATGAACCTAATACAAATAAATGAATGCTTAATAACGCCCCTGCACATGCTCCTAAAAATCCAAACCTTCACCTGTAAATAAAACGTCCCGACCTGAAGACATCTTAATGTTATTATTTTGTTATACACACAGCGCCGCCAAGTGGAATCAAAAATTTGTTTTTATTTTAATTTTCACGTACTGCACGGTGCCCTTTTGACGAATCCGACTGAAAATTAGTCAGAAAAGACTCAAGACAATGATCTTACTCTCTGCCGAATTTTGTGACGTTTTGGCAAAAGGCGTGGCAATTACGGTGCTGAAAAGTCCGATTGTACTCTGTGGCAACAAAAGCTCCAGCAACATGACTCAGATGATCCTATCTTCTCGAAGTTGCACACATTTGAGGATACTTAAGCCCTGAAGACATCTACCAACTTATTTTTCATCGTAGTAGTAGCGCCACCAACTGCTAATAGCTAATACAAGTTATTTTCTTGGATGTTTTTCTCCGTGCAACTCAACAAGGTCGCCCTCATATATGCTCGGATGACTGTTTCGGCCATGAGGATGTCACAATACAAAATTCATCCTTTTTCGTGAAAAGTTGTGGGAGTGGCATTGCACTGTTCGGCAATAAAACAACGCTGATTATGAGGTTCTAAATATGAACGACAACTCGTGAAACTTTACACACACATCAGGCAGAGCAAATTTATCAATATTTTATACGTTAGTTGTGCAGCTTTTTTTAAATGGCTCGCCATGGCCCTCGAGAAAAGTTAAAAAAAGAATAGAATAGAAATAGAAATCCCTTTATTGTCATTGTACTCAAGTGTGCAACGAGATTAGAGGGCTCCCCTCTCCAGTGCAATACAACAATAATACAGACAATATATAAATTAGATAAATAAATAAGACAGTGCAATGGAATTCAGTACTAAATAGGGCATATAGAAACACATCACAATGCTGTTTTGCAAGGTTAGGGTGGTCTCGTGTGTGTGTGAGAGTTCAGTATGGAGATGGCTCTCGGAAAGAAACTGTTTCTCAGTCTATTGGTCCTTGATTTGATGCATCTGTAGCGCCTGCCAGAGGGCAACAGGTCGAACAGGTGTGAGTTTGGGTGGGTATTGTCTTTGACGATGTTGAGAGCCCTTCTGAGGCACCGGGCGGTGTAGATGTCCGACAGCGAGGGGAGAGGGCAGCCAATAATCCTTTGCGCTGTTTTGACTGTCCTCTGGAGCCTCACTCTGTCCGCCTCAGTGCAGCCGCTGTACCAGGTGGAGACACAGTACGTCAGCAGGCTCTCGATGGACGAGTGGTAGAAGGCCAGCAGCAGCTTCCTGTCCAGGTTGAATTTCCTGAGGACTCTCAGGAAGTGCAGACGTTGGCGGACCTTCTTTACCACTGCTGTGGTGTTGTGACTCCAAGAAAGGTCATCGGAGATCTGTACTCCCAGGAACTTGAACGTGTGGACCGTCTCCACACACACGCCTTCGATGCAGAGGGGGGGCGGCAGCGTCTTGTTCCTCCTGAAGTCGACGACAATCTCCTTTGTTTTAGCAGAGTTAAGGTGCAGTCTGTTCTCCTTGCACCAAGTTGTCAGTCTCCCTACCTCCTCTCTGTAGGCTGTCTCGTCACCTTCCGAGATCAGACCGACCACTGTCGTGTCGTCAGCAAACTTGACGATGGTGTTGTTGCCGTGGGCCGGGCTGCAGTCGTAGGTGTAGAGGGCGTACAGGAGAGGGCTCAGCACGCATCCTTGGGGGGAACCGGTGCTCAGCATGAGGGTGGAGGACATGTAGGGGCCGAGCAACACAGTCTGGGGTCTGTTGGTCAGAAAGTCCTTAATCCAGATGCGTGTGAGGGCAGGGAGGCCGAGAGTGTCCAGTTTGGCGACGAGGATGTCTGGGATGATCGTGTTGAATGCCGAGCTGTAGTCCACAAAGAGCATCCTTGCATAGCTCCGCTGTTGTTCCAGGTGGCCCAGCACAACATGCAGAGCAGCCCTGGTTGAGTATTTCACCTCGCTTTTTGTAAATTTTATGGAGTACAGTGAACCCTCGGTTATCGCGGTTAATGGGGACCGAGACCACCCGCGAAAACTGAAAATCCGCGAAGTAGCGGCGCACCTTCAAAAATGCTTTAAAAAAAAATACAATATATATATATATATATATATATATATATATATATATATATATATATATATATATATATATATATATATATATATATATACGGGGAGAGAGAGAGTGAAATTCATGTTATAACAAAAAAAACAAATTATTATTAAAACATATTATTTTTTTATTCCCCAGCCATTCTTTTTGTATTTATTTAATTACTCAGACTTTTACCTGCTGGTACGCCGTCTGGTGTGCCCTGTGAAATGAAAGGTGCCATTCTTTATTTATTTATTTATTTATTCATTTATTCATTCATAACTGACAGCTTCGCGCTCCGCTCGTGCCCGGGCGGAAGAGGTGCTCCAATTCGGCTTAACTGTGACACACGCCCACCCTCCTCCCCCGGAGCTTCCATTCGGTTAAACTTAGGGGCCGCTTGGCACCGCCCGTGCCCGGGGAAGGTGCTCCTCTTCGGCTTACTGTGTCGCGAGCATGCCCTCCTCCTCCGGGAGCTTCCATTCGGTTAAACTTAGGGGCCGCTTGGAACCGCCCGTGCCCGGGGAAGGTGCTCCTCTTCGGCTTACTGTGACGCGAGCATGCCCTCCTCCTCCGGAGCTTCCATTCGGTTAAACTTAGGGGCCGCTTGGCACCGCCCGTGCCCGGGGAAGGTGCTCCTCTACGACTTAACTGCCACGCACACCGGCCGGAGCTCTGGTACGGTCCGAACCGCGCGAAACGTCGCCACCGATCGTGTCCGGGGGAACGTGCTCTTCTTCGTCCACTCTCCTCTTCGCCCACGCTCTTCTTCGGCGCACGCCGGCCGTCTAACCGCTCCAGCGCCCCGTCGTGCCGCTCGGCGAAACTACAATGCCCCCGAATATTTTTTATACCCGCGAAGCACTGAACCCGCGAAAGGTGAACCGCGAAGTAGCGAGGGTTCACTGTATGTATAAGACCAAGACCTACAAAAAAGTCTCTTGGAGCAATGAGCTAGGTTTTACAGGAAGTCGGCCATTTTGAATTTATTAAAAGGGGGCGGGTCACCACAATGGACTTTGTGTAGAAATTATTATTGGGGCCCGAGCAGCGACCGCGGCGAGGTCCCTATTGTTTATGTAGAAATTATTATTAGGGCCCGAGCAGCGACCGCTCCGAGGTCCCCATTGTTTTTGTGGAAATTATTATTATTATTATTATTAGGGCCCGAGCAGTGACCGCTGCGAGGTCCCTATTGTTTTTCTAGAAATTGTTATTAGGGCCCGAGCTGCGACGGCTGCGAGGTCCCTATTGTTTTTGTAGAAAATATTATTACTTTCAAATTTCCCCATTGTGGGACTAATAAAGGACATCTTATCTTATCTTCTCTTATTATTATTATTATTATTAGGGCCTGAGCAGCGACCGCTGCGAAGTCCCTATTGTTTTTGTAGAAATTATTATTATTATTATTTTTCCGATTGTTCGATTGCATTTTTGACCCCCGAAACATGCACAAAAATTCACCAAACTTGGCAGTCTCATCGGGCATGGCGAAAAATTTGATATTTTAATGTCTAATATGAATAGGAAGTGAGTTATGAATTTTTGAAAGTCCGACTTTTGCCCTTTTTTGCATGTTTACAGGGGTCATTCTTTTGCACCCTGATCCTAAAGGCTTCATCTGATTGCCTTAAAATTCTGTCTGTAGCATCTTAAGACCTGGGACAAACACTGGGGCTAAAATTTTTTGTTTCCGAAATACTATATGACGGGGGCGGGGCTTCGAAGTTTTCACTTAAGATTTCCTTCGCCGCAATGGACAAAATACTTAATAACTCTCTTGCACATGCTGCTAAAAATCCAAAACTTCACATGTACATAAAGAGTCGGTACCTGAAAACATCTATATGTTTATATTCAGTTATACACCTTGCGCCAATCAATATCATTTTTTACATTTTGACGTACTGCACGGTGCCCTTTTAACGAATCCGATTGAAAATTGGCTAGAAAAGACTCAAGACATTGATCTTACTCTATCCCTATTTTTGTGACTTTCCTTCGAAGGGCGTGGCTATTACGGTGCCGCAGAGTCTGATTAATCTCCGTGGCAACAAAAGTTCCTGCAAAATGATTCAGATGATCTATCTTCTTGAAATTTTTCACATTTGAGGATATTCAGGCCCTGAAGACGGCTGCCAACTTATTTTTGATCGCAGTGGTAGCGCCACCAACTGGTTAAAACAAATACAAATTATTTTCGTTTATGTTTTTCTCCGGGCAGGTTAACAAAATCTACCTTATATTTGCTCGGATGAGTGTTTAGGGCTTGAGGATGTCACAATACGAAAGTCTTTCGCCTTCTTCAGAGTGTCACATGATGGTGTCTTGTGACCCGTCTTTATCAGCTGATGTTCCATGAGGGCGTGACTTACCTGTCACAAGAATGAAGGCAAGTCACGCCCCCCGCTGTCCGTTCACTCTGCCAAGATGCTGCTCCAGGTGGTAGAGAGGATGAAGGATCCCTTGTCTCTGTTCATGGTTTTTATGCCTCGCTTGCAGATCTCAATGGCCTCTCTGATCCAGCGCTGTTGTTTGTTCTCTTCGGTGCGGATGACCCTGCCCTTCTCCCGGTCCATGATGTGGTTTTCCCTTTTGCAGTGGTCAGTGATTGCTGATTTGTAATGTTCATGTTGTGCTTGTTCTTTTACTGCTCTGATTTTTAATTTTTTTGACAGGTAAGTCACACCCTCATGGAACATCAGCTGATAAAGACGGGTCTCAAGACACCATCATGCGACACTCTGAAGAAGGCGAAAGACTCGCCGAAACATGTCAGGTAAAAAATTAACCTAAAACATAATTGTCTGCTTTTAATGAATCAGTCAAATATCAATAATAAGAAGACAAAATGAACCTAATACAAATAAATGAATGCTTAATAACTCCCCTGCACATGCTCCTAAAAATCCAAACATTCACCTGTAAATAAAATGTCCCGACCTGAAGACATCTTAATGTTATTATTTTGTTATACACACAGCGCCGCCAAGTGGAATCAAAAATTTGTTTTTATTTTAATTTTCACGTACTGCACGGTGCCCTTTTGACGAATCCGACTGAAAATTAGTCAGAAAAGACTCAAGACAATGATCTTACTCTCTGCCGAGTTTTGTGACGTTTTGGCAAAAGGCGTGGCAATTACGGTGCTGAAAAGTCCGATTGTACTTTGTGGCAACAAAAGCTCCGGCAACATGACTCAGATGATCCTATCTTCTCGAAGTTGTACACATTTGAGGATACTTCAGCCCTGAAGACATCTACCAACTTATTTTTCATCGTAGTAGTAGCGCCACCAACTGGTAAAAGCTAATACAAGTTATTTTCTTGGATGTTTTTCTCCGTGCAACTCAACAAGGTCGCCCTCATATATGCTCGGAGGACTGTTTCGGCCATGAGGATGTCACAATACGAAATTCATCCTTTTTCTTGAAAAGTTGTGGGAGTGGCATTGCACTGTTTGGCAATAAAACAACGCTGATTATGAGGTTCTAAATATGAACGACAACTCGTGAAACTTTACACACACATCAGGCAGAGCAAATTTATCAATATTTTATACGTTAGTTGTGCAGCTTTTTTGAAATGGCTCGCCATGGCCCTCGAGAAATGTTCAAAAAAGCAGCCCTGGTTGAGTGTTTCACCTCGCTTTTTGTAAATTTTATGGAGTACAGTGAACCCTCGGTTATCGCGGTTAATGGGGACCGAGACCACCCGCGAAAACTGAAAATCCGCGAAGTAGCGGCGCACCTTCAAAAATGCTTAAAAAAAAATACAATATATATAATAAATATATAAATATATATATATATATATATATATACGGGGAGAGAGAGAGAGAGTGAAATTCATGTTATAACAAAAAAACCAAATTATTATTCAAACGTATTATTTTTTTATTCCCCAGCCATTCTTTTTGTATTTATTTAATTACTCCGACTTTTACCTGCTGGTACGCCGTCCGGTGTGCCCTGTGAAATGAAAGGTGGCATTCTTTATTTATTTATTTATTTATTCATTTATTCATTCATAACTGACAGCTTCGCGCTCCGTTCGTGCCCGGGCGGAAGAGGTGTTCCAATTCGGCTTTACTGTGACACACGCCCGCCCTCCTGCCCCGGAGCTTCCATTCGGTTAAACTTAGGGGCCGCTTGGCACCGCCCGTGCCCGGGGAAGGTGCTCCTCTTCGGCTTACTGTGACGCGAGCATGCCCGCCTCCTCCGGAGCTTCCATTCGGTTAAACTTAGGGGCCGCTTGGAACCGCCCGTGCCCGGGGAAGGTGCTCCTCTTTGGCTTACTGTGACGCGAGCATGCCCTCCTCCTCCGGAGCTTCCATTCGGTTAAACTTAGGGGCCGCTTGGCACCGCCCGTGCCCGGGGAAGGTGCTCCTCTACGGCTTAACTGCCACGCACGCCGGCCGGAGCTCTGGTACGGTCCGAACCGCGCGAAACGTCGCCACCGATCGTGTCCGGGGGAACGTGCTCTTCTTCGTCCACTCTCCTCTTCGCCCACGCTCTTCTTCGGCGCACGCCGGCCGTCTAACCGCTCCAGCGCCCGTCGTGCCGCTCGGCGAAACTACAATGCCCCCGAATATTTTTTATACCCGCGAAGCACTGAACCCGCGAAAGGTGAACCGCGAAGTAGCGAGGGTTCACTGTATGTATAAGACCAAGACCTACAAAAAAGTCTCTTGGAGCAATGAGCTAGGTTTTACAGGAAGTCGGCCATTTTGAATTTACTTAAAAGGGGCGGGTCACCACAATGGACTTTGTGTAGAAATTATTATTGGGGCCCGAGCAGCGACCGCGGCGAGGTCCCTATTGTTTATGTAGAAATTATTATTAGGGCCCGAGCAGCGACCGCTACGAGGTCCCCATTGTTTTTGTGGAAATTATTATTATTTTTATTATTATTATTATTAGGGCCCGAGCAGTGACCGCTGCGAGGTCCCTATTGTTTTTCTAGAAATTGTTATTAGGGCCCAAGCTGCGACGGCTGCGAGGTCCCTACTGTTTTTGTAGAAAATATTATTACTTTTATTATTATTATTATTATTATTATTATTAGGGCCTGAGCAGCGACCGCTGCGAAGTCCCTATTGTTTTTGTAGAAATTATTATTATTATTATTTTTCCGATTGTTCGATTGCATTTTTGACCCCCGAAACATGCACAAAAACTCACCAAACTTGGCAGTCTCATCGGGCATGGCGAAAAATTTGATATTTTAACGTCTAATATGAACAGGAAGTGAGTTATGAATTTTTGAAAGTCCGACTTTTGCCCTTTTTTGCATGTTTACAGGGGTCATTCTTTTGCACCCTGATCCTAAAGGCTTCATCTGATTGCCTTAAAATTCTGTCTGTAGCATCTTAAGACCTGGGACAAACACTGGGGCTAAAAGTTTTTGTTTCCGAAATACTATATGACGGGGGCGGGGCTTCGAAGTTTTCACTTAAGATTTCCTTCGCCGCAATGGACAAAATGCTTAATAACTCTCTTGCACATGCTGCTAAAAATCCAAAACTTCACATGTACATAAAGAGTCGGTACCTGAAGACATCTATATGTTTATATTCAGTTATACACCTTGCGCCAATCAATATCATTTTTTACATTTTGACGTACTGCACGGTGCCCTTTTAACGAATCCGATTGAAAATTGGCTAGAAAAGACTCAAGACATTGATCTTACTCTATCCCTATTTTTGTGACTTTCCTTCGAAGGGCGTGGCTATTACGGTGCCGCAGAGTCTGATTATTCTCCGTGGCAACAAAAGTTCCTGCAAAATGATTCAGATGATCCATCTTCTCGAAATTTTTCACATTTGAGGATATTCAGGCCCTGAAGACGGCTGCCAACTTATTTTTGATCGCAGTGGTAGCGCCACCAACTGGTTAAAACAAATACAAATTATTTTCGTTGATGTTTTTCTCCGGGCAGGTTAACAAAATCTACCTTATATTTGCTCGGATGAGTGTTTAGGCCTTGAGGATGTCACAATACGAAAGTCTTTCGCCTTCTTCAGAGTGTCACATGATGGTGTCTTGTGGCCCGTCTTTATCAGCTGATGTTCCATGAGGGCGTGACTTACCTGTCACAAGAATGAAGGCAAGTCACGCCCCCCGCTGTCCGTTAACTCCGCCAAGATGCTGCTCCAGGTGGTAGAGAGGATGAAGGCTCCCTTGTCTCTGTTCATGGTTTTTATGCCTCGCTTGCAGATCTCAATGGCCTCTCTGATCCAGCGCTGTTGTTTGTTCTCTTCGGTGCCGATGACCCTGCCCTTCTCCCGGTCCATGATGTGGTTTTCCCTTTTGCAGTGGTCAGTGATTGCTGATTTGTAATATTCATGTTGTGCTTGTTCTTTTACTGCTCTGATTTTTAATTTTTTTGACAGGTAAGTCACACCCTCATGGAACATCAGCTGATAAAGACGGGTCTCAAGACACCATCATGCGACACTCTGAAGAAGGCGAAAGACTCGCCGAAACATGTCAGGTAAAAAATTTTACCGAAAACATAATTGTCTGCTTTTAATGAATCTGTCAAATATCAATAATAAGAAGACAAAATGAACCTAATACAAATAAATGAATGCTTAATAACTCCCCTGCACATGCTCCTAAAAATCCAAACATTCACGTGTAAATAAAATGTCCCGACCTGAAGACATCTTAATGTTATTATTTTGTTATACACACAGCGCCGCCAAGTGGAATCAAAAATTTGTTTTTATTTTAATTTTCACGTACTGCACGGTGCCCTTTTGACGAATCCGACTGAAAATTAGTCAGAAAAGACTCAAGACAATGATCTTACTCTCTGCCGAGTTTTGTGACGTTTTGGCAAAAGGCGTGGCAATTACGGTGCTGAAAAGTCCGATTGTACTTTGTGGCAACAAAAGCTCCGGCAACATGACTCAGATGATCCTATCTTCTCGAAGTTGTACACATTTGAGGATACTTCAGCCCTGAAGACATCTACCAACTTATTTTTCATCGTAGTAGTAGCGCCACCAACTGGTAAAAGCTAATACAAGTTATTTTCTTGGATGTTTTTCTCCGTGCAACTCAACAAGGTCGCCCTCATATATGCTCGGAGGACTGTTTCGGCCATGAGGATGTCACAATACGAAATTCATCCTTTTTCTTGAAAAGTTGTGGGAGTGGCATTGCACTGTTTGGCAATAAAACAACGCTGATTATGAGGTTCTAAATATGAACGACAACTCGTGAAACTTTACACACACATCAGGCAGAGCAAATTTATCAATATTTTATACGTTAGTTGTGCAGCTTTTTTGAAATGGCTCGCCATGGCCCTCGAGAAATGTTCAAAAAAGCAGCCCTGGTTGAGTGTTTCACCTCGCTTTTTGTAAATTTTATGGAGTACAGTGAACCCTCGGTTATCGCGGTTAATGGGGACCGAGACCACCCGCGAAAACTGAAAATCCGCGAAGTAGCGGCGCACCTTCAAAAATGCTTAAAAAAAAATACAATATATATAATAAATATATAAATATATATATATATATATATATATACGGGGAGAGAGAGAGAGAGTGAAATTCATGTTATAACAAAAAAACCAAATTATTATTCAAACGTATTATTTTTTTATTCCCCAGCCATTCTTTTTGTATTTATTTAATTACTCCGACTTTTACCTGCTGGTACGCCGTCCGGTGTGCCCTGTGAAATGAAAGGTGGCATTCTTTATTTATTTATTTATTTATTCATTTATTCATTCATAACTGACAGCTTCGCGCTCCGTTCGTGCCCGGGCGGAAGAGGTGTTCCAATTCGGCTTTACTGTGACACACGCCCGCCCTCCTGCCCCGGAGCTTCCATTCGGTTAAACTTAGGGGCCGCTTGGCACCGCCCGTGCCCGGGGAAGGTGCTCCTCTTCGGCTTACTGTGACGCGAGCATGCCCGCCTCCTCCGGAGCTTCCATTCGGTTAAACTTAGGGGCCGCTTGGAACCGCCCGTGCCCGGGGAAGGTGCTCCTCTTTGGCTTACTGTGACGCGAGCATGCCCTCCTCCTCCGGAGCTTCCATTCGGTTAAACTTAGGGGCCGCTTGGCACCGCCCGTGCCCGGGGAAGGTGCTCCTCTACGGCTTAACTGCCACGCACGCCGGCCGGAGCTCTGGTACGGTCCGAACCGCGCGAAACGTCGCCACCGATCGTGTCCGGGGGAACGTGCTCTTCTTCGTCCACTCTCCTCTTCGCCCACGCTCTTCTTCGGCGCACGCCGGCCGTCTAACCGCTCCAGCGCCCGTCGTGCCGCTCGGCGAAACTACAATGCCCCCGAATATTTTTTATACCTGCGAAGCACTGAACCCGCGAAAGGTGAACCGCGAAGTAGCGAGGGTTCACTGTATGTATAAGACCAAGACCTACAAAAAAGTCTCTTGGAGCAATGAGCTAGGTTTTACAGGAAGTCGGCCATTTTGAATTTACTTAAAAGGGGCGGGTCACCACAATGGACTTTGTGTAGAAATTATTATTGGGGCCCGAGCAGCGACCGCGGCGAGGTCCCTATTGTTTATGTAGAAATTATTATTAGGGCCCGAGCAGCGACCGCTACGAGGTCCCCATTGTTTTTGTGGAAATTATTATTATTTTTATTATTATTATTATTAGGGCCCGAGCAGTGACCGCTGCGAGGTCCCTATTGTTTTTCTAGAAATTGTTATTAGGGCCCAAGCTGCGACGGCTGCGAGGTCCCTACTGTTTTTGTAGAAAATATTATTACTTTTATTATTATTATTATTATTATTATTATTAGGGCCTGAGCAGCGACCGCTGCGAAGTCCCTATTGTTTTTGTAGAAATTATTATTATTATTATTTTTCCGATTGTTCGATTGCATTTTTGACCCCCGAAACATGCACAAAAACTCACCAAACTTGGCAGTCTCATCGGGCATGGCGAAAAATTTGATATTTTAACGTCTAATATGAACAGGAAGTGAGTTATGAATTTTTGAAAGTCCGACTTTTGCCCTTTTTTGCATGTTTACAGGGGTCATTCTTTTGCACCCTGATCCTAAAGGCTTCATCTGATTGCCTTAAAATTCTGTCTGTAGCATCTTAAGACCTGGGACAAACACTGGGGCTAAAAGTTTTTGTTTCCGAAATACTATATGACGGGGGCGGGGCTTCGAAGTTTTCACTTAAGATTTCCTTCGCCGCAATGGACAAAATGCTTAATAACTCTCTTGCACATGCTGCTAAAAATCCAAAACTTCACATGTACATAAAGAGTCGGTACCTGAAGACATCTATATGTTTATATTCAGTTATACACCTTGCGCCAATCAATATCATTTTTTACATTTTGACGTACTGCACGGTGCCCTTTTAACGAATCCGATTGAAAATTGGCTAGAAAAGACTCAAGACATTGATCTTACTCTATCCCTATTTTTGTGACTTTCCTTCGAAGGGCGTGGCTATTACGGTGCCGCAGAGTCTGATTATTCTCCGTGGCAACAAAAGTTCCTGCAAAATGATTCAGATGATCCATCTTCTCGAAATTTTTCACATTTGAGGATATTCAGGCCCTGAAGACGGCTGCCAACTTATTTTTGATCGCAGTGGTAGCGCCACCAACTGGTTAAAACAAATACAAATTATTTTCGTTGATGTTTTTCTCCGGGCAGGTTAACAAAATCTACCTTATATTTGCTCGGATGAGTGTTTAGGCCTTGAGGATGTCACAATACGAAAGTCTTTCGCCTTCTTCAGAGTGTCACATGATGGTGTCTTGTGGCCCGTCTTTATCAGCTGATGTTCCATGAGGGCGTGACTTACCTGTCACAAGAATGAAGGCAAGTCACGCCCCCCGCTGTCCGTTAACTCCGCCAAGATGCTGCTCCAGGTGGTAGAGAGGATGAAGGCTCCCTTGTCTCTGTTCATGGTTTTTATGCCTCGCTTGCAGATCTCAATGGCCTCTCTGATCCAGCGCTGTTGTTTGTTCTCTTCGGTGCCGATGACCCTGCCCTTCTCCCGGTCCATGATGTGGTTTTCCCTTTTGCAGTGGTCAGTGATTGCTGATTTGTAATATTCATGTTGTGCTTGTTCTTTTACTGCTCTGATTTTTAATTTTTTTGACAGGTAAGTCACACCCTCATGGAACATCAGCTGATAAAGACGGGTCTCAAGACACCATCATGCGACACTCTGAAGAAGGCGAAAGACTCGCCGAAACATGTCAGGTAAAAAATTTTACCGAAAACATAATTGTCTGCTTTTAATGAATCTGTCAAATATCAATAATAAGAAGACAAAATGAACCTAATACAAATAAATGAATGCTTAATAACTCCCCTGCACATGCTCCTAAAAATCCAAACATTCACGTGTAAATAAAATGTCCCGACCTGAAGACATCTTAATGTTATTATTTTGTTATACACACAGCGCCGCCAAGTGGAATCAAAAATTTGTTTTTATTTTAATTTTCACGTACTGCACGGTGCCCTTTTGACGAATCCGACTGAAAATTAGTCAGAAAAGACTCAAGACAATGATCTTACTCTCTGCCGAGTTTTGTGACGTTTTGGCAAAAGGCGTGGCAATTACGGTGCTGAAAAGTCCGATTGTACTTTGTGGCAACAAAAGCTCCGGCAACATGACTCAGATGATCCTATCTTCTCGAAGTTGTACACATTTGAGGATACTTCAGCCCTGAAGACATCTACCAACTTATTTTTCATCGTAGTAGTAGCGCCACCAACTGGTAAAAGCTAATACAAGTTATTTTCTTGGATGTTTTTCTCCGTGCAACTCAACAAGGTCGCCCTCATATATGCTCGGAGGACTGTTTCGGCCATGAGGATGTCACAATACGAAATTCATCCTTTTTCGTGAAAAGTTGTGGGAGTGGCATTGCACGGTTCGGCAATAAAACAACGCTGATTATGAGGTTCTAAATATGAACGACAACTCGTGAAACTTGACACACACATCAGGCAGAGCAAATTTATCAATATTTTATACGTTAGTTGTGCAGCTTTTTTGAAATGGCTCGCCATGGCCCTCGAGAAATGTTCAAAAAAGCAGCCCTGGTTGAGTGTTTCACCTCGCTTTTTGTAAATTTTATGGAGTACAGTGAACCCTCGGTTATCGCGGTTAATGGGGACCGAGACCACCCGCGAAAACTGAAAATCCGCGAAGTAGCGGCGCACCTTCAAAAATGCTTAAAAAAATATACAATATATATAATAAATATATAAATATTTATATTTATATATATATATATATATATACGGGGAGAGAGAGAGAGAGAGAGAGTGAAATTCATGTTATAACAAAAAAACCAAATTATTATTAAAACGTATTATTTTTTTATTCCCCAGCCATTCTTTTTGTATTTATTTAATTACTCCGACTTTAACCTGATGGTACGCCGTCCGGTGTGCCCTGTGAAAAAAAGGTGGCATTCTTTCTCTTTCTCATTGGAGATCGAGCTGAGCGACTGAATCCAGCGGCCACAAAGGGAGAGGACGTCACTTTCGGCGCGACAGGACGTCACTTTCGGCGCGACATCTTTTCCTCCGCTTTTATCCACCGGGCGAGTAAACGCAACTATGGTTTCGTGCACCACCACATGCAACACTTGCACCTTTCTCATGGAAAGACTCTCCCTGCTAGAGGGACGTGTCCGCCAGCTAGAGCAGAGTAATGTGGTAAGCGTAAACGTGGCGGACACGACTGTTAGCACGGGTTGTAGCCAACCTGCTAGTCTGGTTAGCATTGGCCGTAAACGGCTTGCTAATCGCGGTGAGCCTGTTAAGACACATAGCAGTTCCATTCCACCTCGGTCTCATGGCTCCCGCACCTTAGTGATAGGTGACTCCATTACCCGCAACATTAAGCTTGAAAATCCAGCCACAGTAATGTGTATTCCTGGGGCCAGAGCACCCGACATAGAAGCTAATCTTATGGAGCTAGCGCGCAAGACACCTATACACCAGCGCTGTGCAAACAACGCTAGCTATTCAGATATAGTGATACACGTTGGCTCCAATGACACTAGGATGAAGCAATCAGAGATCACAAAGAAAAACATAGCAAGGACTTGTGATCTCGCCAGAAAGATGAGTCGGCATCGAGTAATTGTCTCTGGCCCCTTGCCTGCGAGAGGCAATGATGAGAGGTTTAGTAGATTATTCTCGCTAAATAAGTGGCTGGCTAGTTTTTGTAGTGAGCACGGACTGCAGTTTATAGATAACTGGCCTTCTTTCTGGGGCCGACCCGACCTGCTGAGGATGGACGGCCTTCACCCTAACTGGGAAGGCGCCATCACTCTTTCTAGAAACATAGATTATTGTTTGAGCCTTCCATGACTATTCATATTAGAGCAGGTCGGGCTGCAGGCGAATAGTGAGCCTGTAAGGAAGGGTGTGGAGTCTGTAAGGCTAGAGCTAACTAGCGCTATGCTAGACTTAGACAACACACATAGCTTTTCTTCTAGATTTGAGCGCTACACACCATACGCTGGTAGATCTCATACTGATATAATTTCTACTGAGGTGGCAATACATGATGGGTTTAAGCATTCCTCCTCGGTCGGTTTTATTGACGACGAGCCGTTCTCTCAAAATAATAGCACTCGAAAGCTGGTAAATAACTATCGGATTCCGACCGTCAGAATTTCTCGCCGCGTTTATAGTCGCTCGAGGTACAATCCGGGACCTAGGCAAGGCAATCTCCTTAATATTATGACCAGGAGTCCTGTTGCGCGGAATAACTTAGATAGACCTATTTTACTGAAACTCGTTTTTTTAAATATTAGATCGCTTTCATCGAAAGCCTTGTTAGTTAATGACCTTATTAGAGACCATAATCTTAACATGATTGGTCTTTGCGAGACCTGGTTAAAACCAAATCAGTTTTTACCGCTAAATGAGGCTTCGCCTCCAAACTTCGTGAGCTCGCATGTTGCGCGCCCTCAAAAGAAAGGCGGGGGTGTAGCCCTCATTTCCGAATCTAACCTAAAACTTAGTCCTCGTTTTAGCAATTCCTTTAAAACATTTGAAGTTCTCATTATGCGATCCTCAGCCGAGCTGCCGTTTTATCTTGCGGTTCTTTATCGTCCACCTGGCTCTTACTCCGGCTTTTTAGATGAATTTTCTGAATTCGTAGCTGATTTAGTAACTCATGCGGATAATATACTTATCATGGGCGACTTCAACATTCATATGAATCTCCCGTCGGAACCACTTACGGTAGCGTTTCGGACAATCATTGATATGTTTGGTTTCACGCAAATAATAAATGAAGCAACGCATATAAATGGCAATACGCTAGATTTGGTATTAACCCGAGGCTTAGCATCTTCAAAAATAATTGTATTACCATATACCAGTGCTATATCTGACCATTACTTTATCAAATTTGAAGTCTTGGCTCACTGTCATCGTTCTGACCATAATCAAAATTATAGCAGCCGTAACATTAGCTCCTCAACCATCGTTGCGCTCTCTGAGCTACTCCCTTTAGCAACTGCTTCGTTTCCTAATTATATTGGTACGATTGATGATCTCACAAACAACTTTAATGTCGCTTTGTTAAATGCGCTTGACTCCGTCGCGCCTTTAAAAACTAAAACTCGTCCAAAGAGGCTTACTCCGTGGTTTACAGAGGAAACGCGCGTACTGAAACGATCTTGTAGGAAGCTTGAGCGCAAATGGCGTGCGACCAAACTTGAGGTCTTCCGTCAGGCATGGTGCGATAGTTTACTAATATACAAAGAAGCGCTTAATTTAGCCAAAACTAATTATTATTCTAGATTAATTGTCTTACATAAAAACAATCCTAAATATTTATTTGATACCGTAGCAATGCTAACGCAACAGCGACCAACCTCGGATAGCTCTTCCTATTCAGCTCACGATTTTATGCAATTTTTTACTCAGAAGATAGAATGTATTCGTGATGAGATTAAAGACACTGTTCTTAAAATTCCGTCGAATTCCGCGATAAATTGTGTTAATAGGGACATTAGGGCTGATAACTGTCCGATAACCTTATGTCAATTTAAAAAAATATCTCTTGAGAGCCTAACAAAATTGGTTAGTGCGGCAAAACCGACAACTTGTGTGCTCGATCCGCTTCCTGGCAAACTAATTAAAGAACTGTTTACGACCCTAGGACCGTCTGTTTTAAATATAATTAATCTATCACTTACCACGGGTGTAGTACCAGCAGCTTTTAGGACCGCCGTTATCCGACCGTTACTTAAGCAACCAAACCTTGACCCAGAGAGTCTCATCAACTATAGGCCGGTTTCAAATCTTCCGTTTATTGCAAAAATTCTTGAAAAAGTCGTAGCGCAACAACTTAATGAATATATGACTGTTAATAATCAATTTGAACCTTTCCAATCGGGTTTTAGAGCCGACCACTCTACTGAGACGGCCCTTGCTAAAGTTACTAATGATCTTCTCATAGCTATGGACGCCGACACCTCATCAATATTACTCTTACTCGATCTTAGTGCCGCTTTTGATACCGTTGATCATAACATATTATTAAAACGCCTTGAAACGTGTGTTGGCATTTCAGGTTCAGCGCTTTCTTGGTTTAATTCGTATCTGTCGGAGAGGACGCACCGTGTAATTCATGGCAATACGACTTCGGATCTTTGTAAGATCATATGTGGAGTTCCGCAGGGATCGGTACTTGGACCTCTATTGTTTAGCATCTATATGCTACCGCTTGGTGATATTATACGGAAATATAACATTAGTTTTCACTGTTACGCTGATGATACGCAATTATACATGCCGTTGGATATAACGAATCCCCGCGACTGCTATAAATTAGAGGCGTGCCTTGCCGAAATTAAACAATGGATGTCTTTCAATTTTTTGCGTCTTAACTCAGATAAAACCGAGATGCTCATCATTGGACCAGCGCGTCATCGGTACCTTTTCAAAGACACCACTCTGAATATCGATAAATGTAATATTATCCAAAAGGATTCAACAAAAAATCTCGGTGTTATATTTGACGCAACTATGTCTTTTCAAATGCACATTAAAAATATTACTCGAACTGCGTTTTTTCATCTGCGTAACATTGCTAAAATTCGCCCAATTCTATCAACGTGTGACGCGGAAATCTTAATCCATGCGTTTGTTACATCTCGCCTCGACTATTGTAACGCTTTGCTCTCGGGTCTCCCCATGTCGAGTATTAAAAGTCTGCAGTTAGTTCAAAATGCAGCAGCTAGACTCTTAACTAAGACGAGAAAGTTTGATCATATTACCCCGATATTAGCCAATTTGCATTGGCTTCCGGTCCACTTGAGATGTGATTTTAAAGTTCTGCTACTTACTTTTAAAATATTGCACGGCTTAGCACCTTCTTATCTCGTTGACCTCGTGGTACCATATGTTCCGTCCCGAAACCTTCGCTCACAAAATGCTGGTCTTTTAGTGATCCCGCGAGCCAAAAAGAAGTCCGCAGGTTCTAGAGCGTTCTCTATTCGGGCACCAATGCTTTGGAATGCACTTCCCTCAGATATTAGAGGCGCCACCTCAGTAGAAATGTTCAAAACACTATTAAAGACGCATTTATACTCTTGTGCATTTAGCTGAAATATTTGTTGGCCTGTTTACTGCCGCTTTTTTTTTCTTTTGTTTTCTTTTCTGCCCCCTTTTCCCCCGGCTGGGGGATTAGGTGACGGTGACCCACTAGGAAGTTTAAGGCATTGACCAACTGGGCATGCACCTGTTCCAGTGATGTCGTCTTCCTGCAGCGCGACATTTGATCAATTTATTTATATACTTTAGCATCTAATTTAATTATTTGTTGGCCTGTTTACTGCCGCTTCTTCTCTTTTCTGCCCCCTCCTTCCCCTGCTTGGGAATTAGGTGATGGGGACATGCTTTGAAGATTACGGCACTGACGAACCGGGAAGGGACCTGCTCTGCCGAAGTCGTCTTCATGCAGCGCCTTTTCTGATTTCCTTATATTTCAGCACTTCATTGAACTACTTGTTGGCCTGTTTGCTATTTCTGTTCTTTCTTTTCTGTTCCCAATTCCCCGAATTAGGTGATGGCGATTCACTTGGAAGTGGCTGTACTGAATTTACACCAACTGACCGGTACAAGATCGAAGGCTCATCTTCGGATATGCTGCCATGGATATTACGGCCCTGGATGAGGACCCACTCCACTGAAGTCATCTTCCTGCAGCACTTCATTCAATTGACTCTTATATTATCTCATCTATTATTGCATAGCATCATTGTATGTGCCAAATGTTGCCCAGTTGGCATCCATTGCAGCCTGGTCATCCTGGAAGGGGGATTCCCCCATCTGTGGTCCCTTCTCAAGGTTTCTCACTTTTCCCCTAATGAGGTTTTGTGAGTTTTTCCTTGCCCTCCTGGGGGTTAAGATCGGGGATGTCGATTGTGGCTATGTAAAGCCCTTTGAGACTGTCTGTGATTAAGGGCTATACAAATAAAATTGACTTGACTTGACTTGACTTTATTTATTTATTCTTTCATAACGGACAGCCTCGCGCTCCGCTCGTGCCCGGGCGGAAGAGGTGCTCCAATTCGGCTTAACTGTGACACACGCCCGACCTCCTCCCCCGGAACTTCCATTCGGTTAAACTTAGGGGCCGCTTGGCACCGCCCGTGCCCGGGGAAGGTGCTCCTCTTCGGCTTACTGTGACGCGAGCATGCCCTCCTCCTCCGGAGCTTCCATTCAGTTAAACGTAGGGGCCGCTTGGAACCGCCCGTGCCCGGGGAAGGTGCTCCTCTTCGGCTTACTGTGACGCGAGCATGCCCTCCTCCTCCGGAGCTTCCATTCGGTTAAACTTAGGGGCCGCTTGGAACCGCCCGTGCCCGGGGAAGGTGCTCCTCTTCGGCTTACTGTGACGCGAGCATGCCCTCCTCCTCCGGAGCTTCCATTTGGTTAAACTTAGGGGTCGCTTGGCACCGCCCGTGCCCGGGGAAGTGTTAAAGAAATTTAAGTTTGTATGTTCATCTGTTAGTTTTGTTGTTTAGTTTGTCATCTTAGCAAGTTTCAAACTATAACTAATCTTACAGGCCCCCTTTGTTGCACATGCATTCGTATCTTTCTGGCCTCTAATTAAACTTTCGACAGCTACGGGTGCCAGGTACGGCCTCATCGCGAATGTGACTCCCCAACGCCAGAACCCTTTTCTGTAAACACCTCCCTTGGGGTGTTGATGACCCCTTTAACCCTTCGTAGATAATGTTGGGGCCCGAGGCCTCTTAAGGCTGTAACTTATGCATTTAGGGAAGTCCAACACAAGGCTTGGTATTTCTAAAGCAACAATATCGTCATGGCCATAAAATAAGTTCAACATGTTAAGCCTTGTGAAAATACACTACACAGGTCAAATGAAGTTCAGAGTGAACATGCTCCCTTTTGCTGTTAGAATAAGCAGAAGTATGAACAAAAGGTGTCTTGTAAGCTGAAACCGTTAGAATAGGCAGGAAGAGGGTGGGCAAGTGGGATGGAGTCAAATGTCAAGTTTTCCATTCTGTATGTATTGCATATTCAAATTGCTTATGCTGATGCAAATAAAAACCATGTGTGCAGTCGAACACGCTGGCTTCGCCTCGGAGTTCGAGGGCTGCCCAGCGCGGAAATGACAGACAATCTTGGCTGGTTGATTCATTTGTTCAGGCTTGTTTTGATAGAAACATCCTTAACATTACTTGGTCCTTCGAATGCCGGATGAAAACGTGTGATCTGCGGTGGACGATTGACGACGACTGAAAACGGCGCCATCGTGAAAAGTCCTCTCTTCCAGGAGGCCGGTCCTCGGCCATCCTCCACCGGAGAGAACACAGACTTCATCCATGAACCGCGAGTGTCTCGACCAGCGGAGAGATTGTCTCAGGTCTGTGGTTGTATACAACAGATAGTAAAAAACTTTTTGGGGTTTTTGAAGGATAGTAGGGTTTCAGGGAGTTCCTTTACCCGAAGAGATAGTACATCTTAGCTTAGCTATTTTCTGGAAGAAATACAGATTTAACTTTGCTATTTTGGAAGACTTGTTGGAAGACTCGGACAGTACAGAATTAACTGTTGTTTATTCTGGAAGGCAGATTAAGGCATTCCTTGTCTGGTAGAGAGTACAAGTGTAGTTGATTATATCTGCTCGGATAGTACAGAATTAACTGTTGTTTTTTCTGGAAGACAGATTTAGGGGTCCTTATTTCTGGTAGAGTACAGATGTAATTATTACTATATTTGGAAGTGATAGTACAACGTTTGTTATTTATAGAAGACGAAAATAGTTTATCTATTTTCACAGACACAGAACTGATCAATCTGTGAGTGTGTATGTGTATTGTATGAATGTCCTACGTTTGAGAAATCTCAAACTGACCGAGGGTTGTGAGTAAAAACACCCAGGAATACCCGCTCCAAATTGGGAGTAGAAGCTTGGTATTCAACCCAAAGTCAGGCAATTTGAATTTTTCTCAACACTGAGGAACCATAACTAGACACCATAACAATTAAGACTGTCAGAAATGGCGGCAGAATTGATGAAGGAAGTTAACTGTCAACTTTCCGAATTTGAAATAAAGGAAAAATGTAGGTTAGTTGAAATTGAAAAATATTGATTAGCTTCTCGTTTGTAGCTGTTCAATGTTGAGAACTGTGTGTGTTGTTTTGTGGGCCCGTGTATATGTCTGAGTCTGACTATGTGTGTGTGTGAGAACAAAGAAGAGAAAGGGTGGGGGTTGAGTCAGTGAGCTGGAGTGTGTGCGATTGGGGATTACTAATACCACTTGGTATTTTATCCCATGTAATACAGTAGGATTATAAACAGCAGACTGTTGTGGATGTAATAGACAAGAAATCTCCACCTGAAAAAGTTGAAGTGAGAATTGCCACAACAGGAAAATTGAGTTGCTGTCCTACTGATGAGAAACCAGTTTTTAGAACACCCTAGGTGTTGACAAACTGGTCCAATTTTCTAAAATTGGGGTATTGGGTAGTATAGTAAAGTCCAGGGAAACTTTGCAGTGTAGAGATTGGAAGTTAATAAGAAAAGAAAAGGAATGTGTAAAGAAAGAAAAAGAATGTGTAGAAAAGGGAAAGGAACAATTAATGTTCCATAGAAAGGATTGATGAAGTCCAAATGATAGGGCAAGTGAGAAAGGTGTCATAGGCAGATTTGCAAGTGGAAAACTGTATAGAGTAACAGAATTAGAACCTATGTGGTTGAGGGATGTAAGACACTGAGTTGGTTGCATGAATTGAAAGAGAGAAGTAGGTGTTATGAAAGATGGAATGAAGGTTTTGAAAGTGAACATGAGGAATCTTTGCAAAAGCATAGGTGTTTCCTGATTTTGAATTTTAAGTGGTGTCAAACCTGAGGTGCGGGGGCAGAATTTGGTTCTCTAACTGAGAGGCAAGGTAGGTTGAGAAGGAAAAGCGTAAGTGAAATAGGATGAGCGGAAAGTTAAGAGGGGGTTGGAGATGACTGAGAGGTAAAGTAGGTTGGGCAGATGCCAGAAGGAAAGCGTAAGTGAATTGGAACGAGCGGAAAGTTTAGGGGGAAGGAGCTGTTGCCATTGGCTTGAGATTGCCTGCTCGTAAATTGGCAGGGAGGAGTGGCCAGTAAACTGGAGCCTTTGGTAGGGGGCGTAACCCCTGGCAGCTTGGTTGCCTGGGGACCGCGTGATTGGCGTATGAACAGTGAGGCCCCCCCCCCTCCCTTCTTTTTCTGCTGTGAGCGTCTAGGATAGGCTTGCACACGAGGGCGGCCAAGGAGAAGACGAGTAATTTACATAATGAATGAAGGGTTTGAGAACTTGTTTTAAGGAAGTGTACGATTGGGAAAATGAATGACTAGGCCGGGACCCCAGTGGGGCTTCGGACTGCGAGTTGATGTCCAAACCTCTGGATTCCCCCTCTGACAGTGACAACAGTGAGGACATTGAGGAAGATATTAAACATATGTTTGACCTCGAGAATTACTTAATGCGTCATCAAACTGAACCGATGAGATGCAGCTGTTAAAAAAGGAAGTCACATATTTAGGCCGCATTTTGACTGAAAAGGGGCGCATTTTTGGTGACAAGCAAAAAGAAGGCGTTGCCCGAGCCCTAAAACCAATAACAAAGAAGTAAATTATGTCCCTTATAGGTGTACGCAATTATTGCCAGGCATGGATTGCAAAGTACTTAGAAATCACACGACTATTGCTGGACATCATTTATGACAAGCCAATGACATTTGAGGAAAAAAAAAATGTTTGAACACTTGAGGTTGACAAGCTTTTGAACTTGTCAAGTGTGAACTCATTGATTAAGATGTATTAGCACTACCAAATTACTATGAGCCATTTGAGCAAACAGTGACTGCAAAAAATGGTTTCATGACCTTGTGTGGCTGCAGACGCGCAGGGCTCATGAAATCACTTGCATATTAGTCACAACAATTGGATCAAGCAGCCTTCACCCACCACATTCACATTGCACGGCGACCTAATTGTCACATTACACTGATAAGGTGCGCTCAGCCCAGCGTCACTTTTTCCCGCACCAGTAGAAGGCACACCACACGACTGTGGAAGCCGAGTCCAAATTACCACCAAACAGCGACCTGACCTCTTGGACACCTTTCTCCCGACTGGAGAGACAGTTTTTTGACGGACGCAAAGGGGTGGGAATTTTTTTTTTAACAAAGCATTTTGTTTCAAGGGATATTAAAATCTGTATGTGCAGGACAAGCAGCAGAAACTTCTGTGCTGATCCAGAATTGTAAGATGTTTTCTAAAAAACATTTTACAATTTGGACTGACTGCCAAGATATATGTTTATGTGTTCTGTCGACATTGGGCAAACGGCGTTTTAAAAAATCACAAAAGATGAAAGAAAAGTTGTGCATAAAGCACGTCTAAATAAGTATTTGTAAATGCAAAATTTTCTGAACAGAAAATGAAACGATTACAATTGAATACTGCCTCGCTGACAATGCAGCAAGGGGTAATGCACACACACACACACACACACACGCAGCAAATCAACTTGACAATTTGATCTCACGCCAGGGAAAAATACACCACTAATTGAATGCACACATTGGGAGAAAAAAGGTGCAAACATTGCTGAGGAGTAGAGGAGTAACATGAGTGACACATGTGTGTCAACAGGGGGAAGTATGATATGAAATTGTTCCCACATATAGACTTTTCAACAAAAAACTTTTTTTTAGACAAAGTGTTAGTTGTTTGGGTTGCAATATTGTTTGGTTATAATTAATGTGTTTTCAAAATGGATTACGTTGTTTCCAACAACACATGATGATGTTAAAACAGTTGGAAAAAGTGTTGTGTAATCGAATTATCCTGACATTTGGAATTTCAAGAGTGATTTAAAGTGAAAATGATGCATTTTGTGAATAATGTTTGTAACAAGTGGGACAGTTGTTGCAAAATTGACTCAAAGCGTCATTTTGCATACAGTCTGCAGGACTTGTGGAACGCACGAATGGAACTGACTTATCAAGACAAAGAAAAAAAAAAGAGACAATGGCCAGACTGTGTTTCAATCACAGCAATGAGGATAGTGCCAGCCGAAGGAAGGACACTATCCCCTTTTTATCCTATATGGCCTCACACATAGACTCTCAGGTTCATCAGAACCACCAGCGACTGGCACATCTGTCCCAGTCCACATGAAAGACATGTTTGACCACAATTACTGGCCAGTGTGTTTTGATCCACAGATAAACCACGTCCATGTGGGAGACCAACTCTTCCTCAAGGTGCTGAAACGACCTCGTTGGGACAGTGAACGCTGGGACGGCCCTCATCAGGTGATTGCAGTGACCCCGACGGCAGCAAAGGTCGAGGGGCGTGGCGGCTGGAACCATCAGTCGCAGTGCAAGCTTCTCCGGTCCCTGCTAAAGGCTGAGCGACGCAAGTCCCTTGGAGAGGATCTCCACCACGTACACTCCAATGTACCAACAAAAGACCACAGTTGGAAAGAGGGTTTTCCGTGGCAAACACACCCCTCTCGGAAGGATGGAGCAAGCCGCCGAACAGCAACTGGGCACTGCCCTGTCGACCAGATGCATCATCTACTTCCTTGCAGGGCTGTGCCTGGTCAGCGCACAACCTCGAGACCAGGACAACGTCAAACGCAGACGAGTTGCACAGGCGCAGACTGCTGACTACACGCACATCAAATAAAACCTGCAGCCTCTGAAAAAACGCTCAAGGTCACTGATTCATGTAACTTGCATCACAGAAAAGAGTTGCAGTTGTGAATGTTTGATGTTCCGGGTTTATTTTGTACATACATGTATTGGACCAAAAACTGCATTAGCTTTGCTTTATTATCTTTTAATTGTTATTATTTTTTTGGGCTTCTCGTTCGGGGCATGGGTTTCTACCCTTTTCTCCAAGAATTTTTGAGTTTTTGGGTAGTTTTTCTCCCCCCTCAAGCGACAGCCTTTGATGATGAGATTTGAAACTTGATAAACAGGAGGGATATGTTAAAGAAATTTAAGTTTGTATGTTCATCTGTTAGTTTTGTTGTTTAGTTTGTCATCTTAGCAAGTTTCAAACTATAACTAATCTTACAGGCCCCCTTTGTTGCACATGCATTCGTATCTTTCTGGCCTCTAATTAAACTTTCGACAGCTACGGGTGCCAGGTACGGCCTCCTCGCGAATGTGACTCCCCAACGCCAGAACCCTTTTCTGTAAACACCTCCCTTGGGGTGTTGATGACCTCTTTAACCCTTCGTAGATAATGTTGGGGCCCGAGGCCTCTTAAGGCTGTAACTTCTGCATTTAGGGAGGTCCAACACAAGGCTTGGTATTTCTAAAGCAACAATATCGTCATGGCCATAAAATAAGTTCAACACGTTAAGCCTTGTGAAAATACACTACACAGGTCAAATGAAGTTCAGAGTGAACTTTTGCTGTTAGAATAAGCAGAAGTATGAACAAAAGGTGTCTTGTAAGCTGAAACCGTTAGAATAGGCAGGAAGAGGGTGGGCAAGTGGGATGGAGTCAAATGTCAAGTTTTCCATTCTGTATGTATTGCATATTCAAATTGCTTATGCTGATGCAAATAAAAACCATGTGTGCAGTCGAACACGCTGGCTTCGCCTCGGAGTTCGAGGGCTGCCCCGCGCGTAAATGACAGACAATCTTGGCTGGTTGATTCATTTGTTCAGGCTTGTTTTGATAGAAACATCCTTAACAGGAAGGTGCTCCTCTACGGCTTAACTGCCACGCACGCCGGCCGGAGCTCTGGTACGGTCCGAACCGCGCGAAACGTCGCCACCGATCGTGTCCGGGGGAACGTGCTCTTCTTCGTCCACTCTCCTCTTCGCCCACGCTCTTCTTCGGCGCACGCCGGCCGTCTAACCGCTCCAGCGCCCTGTCGTGCCGCTCGGCGAAACTACAATGCCCCCGAATATTTTTTAGACCCGCGAAGCACTGAACCCACGAAAGGTGAACCGCGAAGTAGCGAGGGTTCACTGTATGTATAAGACCAAGACCTACAAAAAAGTCTCTTGGAGCAATGAGCTAGGTTTTACAGGAAGTCGGCCACTTTGAATTTACTTAAAAGGGGGCGGGTCACCACAATGGACTTTGTGTAGAAATTATTATTGGGGCCCGAGCAGCGACCGCGGCAAGGTCCCTATTGTTTTTGTAGAAATTATTATTCGGGCCCGAGCAGCGACCGCTACGAGGTCCCCATTGTTTTTGTCGAAATCATTATTATTTTTATTATTATTATTAGGGCCCGAGCAGTGGCCGCTGCGATGTCCCTATTGTTTTTCTAGAAATTGTTATTAGGGCCCGAGCTGCGACGGCGGCGAGGTCCCTATTGTTTTTGTAGAAATTATTATTAGGGCCCGAGCAGCGCTACGAGGTCCCCATTAACCGCGATAACCGAGGGTTCACTGTATTACTCTTACTCGATCTTGGCGCCGCTTTTGACACTTGATCATAACATATTATTAAAACGCCTTGAAACTTGTGTTGGCATTTCAGGTTCAGCGCTTTCTTGGATTAATTCGTATCTGTCGGAGACGACGCACCGTGTAATTCATGGCAATGCGTCTTCTGATCTTTGTAAGATCACACGCGGAGTTCCGCAGGGATTGGTACTAGATGCTACCGCTTGGTGATATTATACGGAAATATCACATTAGTTTTCATTGTTATGCTGATGATACGCAATTATACATGCCGTTGGATATAACGAATCCGTGTGATTGCTATAAATTAGAGGCATGCCTTGCCGAAATTAAACTCTGAATGTCTTTCAATATTTTGCGTCTTAACTCAGATAAAACCGAGATGCTGATCATTGGACCAGCGCGTCATCTGTACCTTTTTCAAAGACACCACTATGAGTATCGATAAATTGCCCAAAAGGATTCAACAAAAAATCTCGGTCTTATATTTGACACAACTATGTCGTTTCAAATGCACATTAAAAATATTACTAGAACTGCATTTGTTCATCTGCGTAACATTGCTAAAATTCGCCCAATTCTATCAACTTGTGATGCAAAAATCTTAATCCATGCGTTTGTTACGTCTCGCCTCGACTATTGTAACGTTTTGCTCTCGGGTCTCCCCATGTCTAGTATTAAAAGTTAGTTCAAAATGCAGCAGCTAGACTCTTGACTAGAACGAGAAAGTTTGATCATATTACCCCGATACTTGCCAATTTGAATTGGCTTCCGGTCCACTTGAGATGTGATTTTAAAGTTCTGCTACTTGCCTATAAAATATTGCATGGCTTAGCACCTTCCTATCTCGTTGACCTCGTGGTACCATATGTTCCGTCCCGAAACCTTCGCTCACAAAATGCTGGTCTTTTAGTGATCCCGCGAGCCAAAAAGAAGTCCACAGGTTCTAGAGCGTTCTCTATTCGGGCACCAATGCTTTGGAATGTACTACCCTCAGGTATTAGAGGCGCCACCTCAGTAGAAATGTTCAAAACACTATTAAAGATGCATTTATACTCTTGTGCATTTAGTTGAACTATTTGTTGGCCTGTTTACTGCCGCTTTTTCTCTTATCTTCTCTTTTCTGCCCCCTTTTCCCCGGCTGGGGGATTAGATGACGGTGACCCACTAGGAAGTTTAAGGCATTGACAAACTGGGCATGCACCTGTTCCAGTGATGTCGTCTTCCTGCAGCGCGACATTTATTTATATACTTTAGCAGCTAATTTAATTATTTGTTGGCCTGTTTACTGCCGCTTCTCCTCTTTTCTGCCCCCTCTTCCCCTGCTTGGGAATTAGGTGATGGTGACCTGCTATGAAGATTACGGCACTGACCAACCGGGGAGGGACCTGCTCTGCCGAAGTCGTCTTCATGCAGCACCTCTTCTGATTTCCCTATATTTCAGCACTTCGTTGAACTACTTGTTGGCCTGTTTACTATTTCTGTTCTTTTTTTTCTGTTCCCAATTCCACAGCTTGGGAATTAGGTGATGGTGATTCACTTGGAAGTGGCTGTTCTGAATTTACCCCAAACTGACTATTTCAAGATCAAAGGCTCAACCTCGGATATGCTGCCATGGCGATTACGGTCCTGGATGAGGACCCACTCCACTAAAGTCATCTTCCTGCAGCACTTCATTTAATTGACTCTCACATTATCTCATCTAACATTGTATAGCATCATTGTATGTGTCAAATGTTGCCCACTTGGCATCCAAAGCAGCCTGGTCATCCTGGAAGGGGGTTTCCCCCCCATCTGTGGTCCCTTCTCAAGTTTTCTCACTTTTCCCCCAATGGGGTTTTGAGTTTTTCCTTGCCCTCCTGGGGGTTAAGATCAGTGGATGTTGATTGTGGTTATGTAAAGCCCTTTGAGACTGTCTGTGATTAAGGGCTATACACATAAAATTGACTTGACTCGACTTGGACCAGAATAGAAGTGGATGAGGGAAAAAGGGAGGGGCGGTGTTGACTGATATTGTGCAGATGGAAGTAGGCTGACCGGGTTGTGTTATTATGCTTATGGAAAGATAGAGTGCTGTCAAGATGACACCCAGACTCTTGACCTGAGGGGATGGGAAAACAATGGAGGGGCCAACAGGAATGGGAAAACTGCCAACTTTGGATTGTATTGATTTTGTACTGAAAAGAATAACTTCTGTTTTGTCGCTGTTAATCCTCATGAAATTATTAGAAAACCAGTCATTGATTTCAGATAGACAGGAGGTGACGGAGGTGGGAGGGAGTGATATGCTGGGTTTGCAGGAGAACTAGAGCTGGGTGTCATCCGCGAAGCAATGGAAAGCGATATTGAATTTTCGGGAAATTCTGCCAAGGGGAAGGAGGTATATGATAAATAATAGGGGGGCCAGGACCGAGCCTTGGGGCAAACCTGAGGTGACTGGGAGGGACTTTGATGAGAAATATTTAAGCTGGATGAACTGAGTGCGGTCTTTGAAGTATGAATGGAACCAGTTGAGGGCGGTGTGGGTGATGCCGATGGAAGAAAGTCTTTTGAGAAGGATGGTGTGTGAGATGGTGTCAAAGGCCGCAGTCAGGTTAAGAAGGATGACAATGGAGAATGAATCTGAGTCAGCTGCAATGAGGAGAGCAGAGGTGACCTTGAGTAGAGTTGATTCAGTGCTGTGAAGTGCACGGAAACCGGACTGAAAGGGTTATTGCAGGTGAGATGAGAGTGGAGTTGAGTGGCGACTACATTATCTAGGACTTTTGAAATGAATGGTAGGTAGGAAATAGGGCGGAGGTTCAGGAAATAGTACTGAGCGGCTTTTTCTTAATCTCATGAGAAAATGTACTCGGGCAAGCACAGTCGAAAAGAGTCGTGCGTTATCTCAGCCCAGCCTCACATTCTTCCCCCGGCACGGGTCTACGTCCAAGGGAAGGTCCTCTCCAGATTAATCATTGTCTGGATGGTTGATTCCCAGCTGGTCCCCAAGACTGGTATTCCACGGCTGGCCTTCTCCGGCCGGCAGTCTCTCCGTCTCTCCTGCTGGTATTCCCCTGTAATCTTGTCAGTGTGCATGTATGTGTGCTCCAAAATCAAATTATGTCTTTCAGAATGTGTTTTTGCAATGGCGTCCCCTTGAACCCTCCAATCAATCAATCAAATTTTATTTATAAGAGCACTTTTCATACATAAAATGCGGCTCAAAGTGCTGTACAATAAAAACATCCAAATTACAACGAAAAACTAAAACCCATTCCACCCACTCAACATAAACACAAGACACATCCACATACACGCCTGAACTCGCACACACACAGAACACTCGCATTCACACAACTTAATAAACCATCTTAGTAGAAAGACAGGGTAAGGCACAGAGAAACCATATGAGAAAATGTACCCAGGGTAGGTCATCCGCGCTGAGAGGGATGACGGCTCACGCCCACAGGGAGCTGTGCCAACACACAGACCCCTAGCCCAGACTGACCGGGGTAGACCCTACACATAATGCAGAGGGCCCCGGTCCGCCGGGCCTAAGGAGCCTCCGGGATGAAGCCCCCTGTGAGAAGGCCAGCCACACCTCCCAGCGCGGAGGCCCCCCTTGAGGAAACACTGGAGCTAAAATATATAAAAGAAAATGATAATGCTAAACAAAAAAGAAGCTAAAAATTAAAGGACAATAATATAAAAAGACGAAGCTAAAATATATAAGAAAAATTATGATACTAAAAGACAGAGAAGAAGCTAAAAATTAAAAGACAATAATATAAAACGACGGAGCTAAAATATATAAGAAAAATGATGATACTAAAAGACAAAGAAGCTAAAAAAAATTAAAGACAATGATAATATATAAAATGACAATCCTGAATTAAAAGACTAAGATAAATTATTTAAAAGCCAAACAAAAAAGGTGAGTCTTGAGCAGGGGTGGGCAATTATTTTTTCCATGGGGCCACATAAGAAACATAAAATATTGTGGAGGGCCGGGCCAAAAGGCTGAACTCAATTCTGTATAATATTAATTGTATTTCTTTTTTAAAAAGCAGTAAATAGCACTGTTTTGACAAGCTGGCATTAAAGTTAAGCAATGAAACTAAATACCAAATAAACTGAAAAAATGAGGTTGCCTTACAAAAATGTATTCATTCAAATTTCTCAACACAATGGTAGACAAAATATTAACATTTTTTACTATTTGTGACTCATATTAGTAAACATATTCTGTCACATTCACTTCAAAACACATTTTGAGTTCCATATACTGTTGGATAGTTGTGTAAAGGTTCTGAGCATTTTAAAGACATCACAATATTGTCTTTTTGCACCAAACATTAAGCAAGATACAACATATTGACTGTCACTGAACTGTGATTTTGAGAAAAAGTGTCCCAGTTCATTGTTATCTGGTGCCGTTTTTATATTTCTCTGCATGTTTCGTCTGGTAGTGCCGACTCAAATTGTAGTCCTTCAACACGGCGATCTGCTCCCCGCAAACTAAACACACAGCTTTACCTCTAACTTCAGTAAATAAATACTTCGCTGTCCAATTTTTGCTGAAAATTCTACATTCGGCATCTACCTTTCTTTTTGTAGCCTGAGCGGACATTTTTGAGGGCGAACGTTGTCTTGTTGTGATTCAATCGCGCGCATGTCTTGATAAACGCATTACGTCATTATGTGCGACGCACATTGTGCGGGAATAAAAAAAAAAAACAATTTCAGAATAAAAGCAGTGCAGCTTTCGCCCATGAATGAGGTGAAATTAAAAAGTATGTTTATTTTGAAATTTCCAATTAACCTTACACTCGCGGTCAGAGTCAACCAAAGGTATGTGGCCCGGGCCATACAATGCCCAGGTCTGTCATACGGGCCAGTCAGTGCCACCCGGCGGGCCGGATGTGGCCCGCGGGCCGTGCAATGCCCAGGTCTGGTCTTGAGCCTCCTTTTAAAAATATCAACAGTCTCTGCGGACCTGATGTCCTCCGGCAGGCTATTCCATAGACGAGGACCAGAATGGCTGAATGCAGCCTCGCCATGTGTTCCAGTCCTCACCCGAGGAATAATTAACAGGCCGGTGCCAGAGGACCTCAGGGTCCGCGAGGATGGCCCAAGACCGTTAAGGCATTTAAAAACTAATTGAAGAACCTTAAAATCAATCCTGAAACACACGGGGAGCCAATGCAGCGATTTTAAAACTAAATCCAGTGCCCAATTTGGTATGTTTGCATCTCTATGTCCTATGTGGAGAATGTGCTTTGTCATATTTGTCCATGAAGTGCTGTCTGGCTTGTCATCAGTTTGTAATGTGCAGACTGAATATGTATGATGTGAATGTGAGTGTAGGTCATGAAAATACTATGTTCACACATTTATAAACTAAGTAATATAACTTTAGCATGTGAAAATAATATCATAAATCAGTAAAGACCATGACTACAATCAGTCATTCCTATGCGTAGTAGAATTAGAATTAGAATTAGAAATCCCTTTATTGTCATTGTACTCAAGTGTGCAACGAGATTAGAAGGCTCCCCTCTCCAGTGCAATACAACAATAAGACAGACAAATATATAAATTAGATTAATAAATAAGAGAGTGCAATGGAATTTAGTACAGAATAGGGTATATAAAAACACATCACGATGCTGTTCTGCAAGGTAAGGGTGTTCTCGTGTGTGTGTGAGAGTTCAGAATGGAGATGGCTCTCGGAAAGCAACTGTTTCTCAGTCTATTGGTCCTCGATTTGATGCATCTGTAGCGCCTGCCAGAGGGCAACAGGTCGAACAGGTGTGAGTTTGGGTGGGTATTGTCTTTGACGATGTTGAGAGCCCTTCTGAGGCACCGGGCGGTGTAGATGTCCGACAGTGAGGGGAGAGGGCAGCCAATAATCCTTTGAGCTGTTTTGACTGTCCTCTGGAGCCTCACTCTGTCCGCCTCAGTGCAGCCGCTGTACCAGGTGGAGACACAGTACGTCAACAGGCTCTCAATGGACGAGTGGTAGAAGGCTAGCAGCAGCTTCCTGTCCAGGTTGAATTTCCTGAGGACTCTCAGGAAGTGCAGACGCTGGTGGACCTTCTTTACCACTGCTGTGGTGTTGTGAGTCCAAGAAAGGTCGTCGGAGATCTGTACTCCCAGGAACTTGAACGTGTGGACCCTCTCCACACACACGCCTTCGATGCAGAGGGGGGGCGGCACCGTCTTGTTCCTCCTGAAGTCGACGACAATCTCCTTTGTTTTTGCAGTGTTAAGGTGCAGTCTGTTGTCCTTGCACCAAGCTGTCAGTCTCTTTACCTCCTCTCTGTAGGCTGTCTCGTCACCTTCCGAGATCAGACCGACCACTGTCGCGTCGTCAGCAAACTTGACGATGGTGTTGTTGCCGTGGGCCGGGCTGCAGTCGTAGGTGTAGAGGGCGTATAGGAGAGGGCTCAGCACGCATCCTTGAGGGGAACCGGTGCTCAGCATGCAGGTGGAGGACGTGTAGGGGCCGAGCAACACAGTCTGGGGTCTGTTGGTCAGAAAGTCCTTAATCCAGATGCGTGTGAGGGCAGGGAGGCCGAGAATGTCAAGTTTGGCGACGAGGATGTCTGGGATGATTGTGTTGAATGCCAAGCTGTAGTCCACAAAGAGCATCCTTGCATAGCTCTGCTGTTGTTCCAGGTGGCCCAGCACAACATGCAGAGCAGTGTTGATGGCGTCCTCAGTGGATCTGTTAGCCCAGTATGCAAACTGGTAGGGGTCCAGAGTGGGAGGAAGGCAGTCCCTGATGTGCTGGAGAACCAGCCTCTCGAAGCACTTCATGATGACTGGTGTGAGAGCAACAGGACGGTAGTCATTCAGGTGGACGGCTGGTGACTTTTTGGGGACAGGAATAATGGTGGAAGTTTTCAAGCAGGAGGGGATGACTGCTTGAGCCAGGGAGCGGTTGAAGATCCTGCAGAATACATGTGACAGTTGGTGGGCACATGTTTTGAGGACCTTGCCTGGTATTCCGTCGGGTCCAGTAGCTTTCCTGGGGTTAACAGCCAGGAGCGCGCGCCTCACATCGTGTTCCTCTACGGTGAGTGGGGGGGAGTTGGAGCATGAAGTGCGGGGGTGTGACGGTTGGGGCGAGTCAAAGCGAGCAAAGAAGCAGTTAAGCTCCTCTGCCAGCGATGCACTCGGGTCTGCAGAGGTCGTGCTGCTGCCACGGAAGTTGGTGATGCTCCGTAGACCCTGCCACACCTCCCGTGGTCTGTTACTGGCAAGGTGGGCCTCCAGCCTCCCCTTGTAGGTTGCCTTGGCTAGCTTGATGCCTTTGCTCAGGTCAGCACGAGCCACCCTGTACTGGGCTTTGTCGCCTGACCTGAAGGCAGCGTCACGGGCCTTGAGGAGAGAGCGAACCCTGCTGGACATCCAGGGCTTCGCATTTGGGAAGGTCCGTATAGTCCTGTGTAGGGACACAGTTTCCATGCAGAACTTGATGTAGTCCACTACACAATGTGTGTAGACATCAAGGTCCTGATGATCAAAGAGGCCCCAGTTTGTGTCTTGAAAGCAGTCCTGTAATTCACTCATGGCGCCGTCACGCCAGGTTTTCACAGTCTTTGTGGTGGGCCTGAATCTGCGCCTGAGAGGGGTGTATGCAGGTGCGAGCTGCAAGGACAGGTGGTCTGACTGGCCGAGGGGGGCGAGTGGGAGGGCCCTGTATGCGTGCTTGATGTTCGAGTACACATGGTCGAGAGTGTTGTCTCCCCTCGTTGGGCACTTGACATGCTGGTGAAACTCTGGGAGTACAGTCTTTAAATTGGCCTTATTAAAGTCTCCCGCTACTACGTGAACGCCATCAGGGTGGGCCCGCTGATGTTTATTGATGACGCACGCGAGTAGCGAGAGCGCCGTGCTAGTGCTAGCGTCGGGAGGGATGTAAACAGCTGTGACAATCACGACCGTTAGCTCCCTCGGGAGAAAATAAGGCCGGCATTTAACGGACATGAACTCGATGTCGGGGGAAGAGTGCTTCTCGACGATCGTGCTATCGCCGCACCAGTTCTCATGCACGTAAACACAGAGCCACCCCGCCCCTTCTCTTACCGGTGTCCCTTGTCCGATCCGCGCGATGTAGCGAGCGCCCGGCCAGCTGGATGCTAGCATCGGGGACGTCTGCGTGCAGCCAGGATTCCGTGACGACGATCACACTGCTGTCTCGCACATAGCGGTTTCCCAGGATTTGTAATCCCAGGTCGTCGATTTTGTGGACCACGGATCTGGCGTTGGTGAGGTACAGACTCGGCAGTGGTTGCCTATGGGGCTGCCGTCGCAGCCGTTGCAAGACACCGGACCTGCAGCCCCGCTTCTGCTTCCTCTCTCTGCGTCGCCTGCGCCGCCTCCCGGTCCCGATGACAAGCCACGGTGAGCCGGGCAGCCTCGCCAGTTCGTCCGGAATTTTGCGATCATAGCATATTCAGTAAATATAAACCTGCTAAATTAAATAATTGACATTCTGTCCCATAAATGTTTAAAATGCCGGTAATTGCCATACAATCCTTCAAGGGTCGACGAGCGATGTTCGGGAGGAGGAGCAGTGGTGGTGGTGCGTTTCCCTCGGGCATGTGTCGGTAAATCCAGCGGAGTTCAGCGGCAGTGGATTGAAGTTGTCCTGACACAGGTTGATGACATGACAGGAACAGGCAGAAGTGCGAGAAGCAGACTGGCCTGCGGGTCCACATGGCAGACAGGTGCTAACTTTGATAGGTAAGCTAAACTTTAGCCACAGTAGACGCGTCAGCGACTATGCAATCGGTGGGTGGCATTCATGAGAATCGGGATCGCTCAACATACAGATAATAATAAATAAAATCACTGTAACTGGAGGGATTGTAAACTGCTAAAGCAGGTACAACAAGCGGATCCAAAAAATTTCTGAGAGTTACCGGTGAGCAGTGGCAGCCAAACGTGCCAGCGTCCACTCAACCGGGAGTTGATTCAATATTCACAATATTTTATTATTTTGTCGTACAGTTGTTTAAAAATGGCTCGCTATCGCCCCCTAGAAAAAAAAAACAACAAAAAAAAACAGCCCCATATCTCTGTTTCACCAAACTGAAAATTTGATGAAGTGTGTACAAAGCCAAGACCTAATAAAAAGTCTCATGGAGCCGTATGCTAAATTGAACAGGAAGTCGGCCATTCTAAATTTATCAGAATCCGAAATCCTTTTATTGTCATTGTACAGTGTGCAACAAGATTAGGGAGCTCCCCTCTCCAGTGCAATACAACAATAATTTAATCAAATATATAAATTAGATAAATAAGAGAATAAATATTGTGATGGAAAATAGTATGAAATTGGAGAAATACAACACAATACGTCGCTGTTCAGCAAGGTAAGGGTGGTCGTGTGTGTGTGCATGTGTGTGAGAGTTCAGAATGGTGATGGCTCTCGGAAAGAAAATGTTTTTCAGTCTATTAGTCTTTGATTTGATGCACCTGTAGTGCCTGCCAACAAATTTACTTCAAACATTGACGAGGCTTTGAAAACAAAAGCTGCTCTAACTTTAACTACAAGCAAATTCCTCTTGAAGATTCCTCACGTTATTTCTCGGAAATATTTCACATTTCCAACGTGCCAGTACCCCAACGTTGTCCGGGTGGCGAGGGCCCTTTATAGCTGCTCGCAGCTCTAGTTTTTAATTAATTTTTTTAAATCAATGGTGATGACAGTGAAATATGTCTTGTCTGGTATCATGATAGCTGGAGGATATTTTGTCATGATATTTTAGTCAGGCCTGATAACAGTGATGTATGCTGATTTAAGGCTACTTTTATTTTGAAATGCCGTATCACATTTTGGTGGGACCGCATTTGATGGACAACTGGGGTTGTCTAGTGTCCCCCAAAATGGGTCTGATATCACGATAGCTCGAGGGTATTTTGAAATGATTATTTTAAAATCAGTGTTGATGACAATGAAATGTGCATATTTCAGGTGGGTTTTTTTTTATTGTGAAATTACACATCAGATTTTGATGGGACCATTTTTGATGAACAGCTGGGGTCGTCTAGTGTCCAACAAAACTAGTCTGGTATTACGACAGCTCCAGCTCTTTTATTTTAAAATGCCTCCTTACATTTTGATGGGACTACTTTTGGTGGAAAGCTGTGTTGTCTTGTGTCCTCCAAACCTGGTTTGGTATTACCATAGCTAGAGGATATTTTTTAATGAAATTTTAAAGTCAGGCATGATGACAGTGAAATGTGCAGATTTCAGGCAACTTTTAGTTTGAAATTACAAATTAGATTTCGATGGGACCACTTTTTATGGACAGCTGGGGTAGTCTCGTGTCCCACAAAACTGGTCTGGTATCACGATAGCTCGAGCTATTTTTTTTTAACTCAGTGGTGATGACCGTGAAATAAGCGAATTTCAGGCTACTTTTATTTTGAAGTGCCACATCACATTTTGATGTGACCACTTTTGGTGGACAGCTGGTGTGGTCTAGTATCCCCAATCCTGGTTTGGTATCACGTTAGTTTGAGGATATTTTTTCAAGATTTTTCTTTTAAATCAGTGTTGATCACAGTGCATATTTCAGGTGATTTTTTTACTTTTAAATGCCACATCAAATTTTGAAGTGACCACTTTTTGTGGACAACTGGGGTGGTCTGGTGTCCCGCAGAACTTGTCTGGTATCACGATAGCTTGAGGATTTTGTAATGATTTTAATTTTTTTAATCATTGGTGACGACAGACAAATAAGCAAATTTTCACGCTTTTATTTTTAAATATCCCATCAGATTTTGATGGGACCACATTTGTTTTTACGGTTCCGTCACCACGCGAGTGGCTACCTGCTAAAGCAGCACGGCTCACTATTTGAGCCTTTTTCGCGTGTTTTTCCCTTTACCCAGTTTTATTTATTTTACCTCATCGCAGCAATGGACATCCAAATTGCGGTGGTTTTATTGCTGCTGGGGGCTGTTTTTTGCGTGATCGTGTCCGGAGATGTCACTGGGAGCTACGGATCAATCGTTTACACAAGAGATCAGCTGTTAGCACTTCGTGCTAACCCCGTGCCCACTCCCGGAGCGAGACCCGATATCCCCCACGAGTTGAGGAGGAAGAGACGGGGGATGTCGCGCGGGGGCGAAACGCCAGGCAAAGAGGAGGCGTGACCACCCCGTCCTCCTGTCCGTTTTTATGGGAAATGTTAGATACCTTCCCAAGAAAATGGACAAGCTAACAGCGCTAACGCGGCACAAGAGGAACTTCCAATGAGCTAGCTTGCTGATGTTCACGGATTCATGGCTAACAGACCTAACGCCGGACACCGTCGTGGAATTTGACGGCTTCCAAATACTACTTGCGGACAGGACACTGGAAAGCGGTAAGAGGAAAGAGGAGGGCTGGCTGTGTTTGTTAATGATAGATAGTGTAACCCTAGGCACATCACAGCTAAGGAGCAACTTTCCAGTCGGGACAATGAGCTGCTAGCTGTTAGCATGCGTCCATACTTGACAAGCATCGCGAGTTAACAAGGACGTGCACGTAACAGGTGCGTGAGTAAACTGCTTAAAACTTTGATCGTCATTCAGCTGACCTACAAATTGAGACGCTACAGTCAGTTTGACGTTTTTGTTTGCTTGATTGTGGATTGACATGGAGGAACAAGACAGTGGAAAGCGGACATTAAAAATGACGGAGAAAAGCTGTAGAAGATCACAAGCCTAAACGGATGCAGGCACGCAGGTGCAAATTTGCTCAATTGACCTCCATGCAACGTCAAATTGAACAATTGATGGAGGATGATGCAAATGTTGACGCTGTAAAAAACTGAGCTTTGTGTTTGCTTTAGCGGCATGGAGCAAGAATTTGTGGACCTCAATTCCGGTGTGCAAAATTTAAAGACTGAAGAGGATTTTGCCGATGACCAAAATAACTGGTTTGATCCAAAAAATGTAATTAATGGAAATGTGAGCAATGGAAGAAGGACGTTTTGAAACGTGCAGAGGAAGGATGCAATAAACAAATATCACCTGATGATAGTAGATCTGCATCAACTAACTACACCCATAGAAGTAGAAGTAAAGAATCTAACAGACAGAAGCTCACTTCTGTCAACGTCTTCAATTAAATTAAAGGCTCAAATGGAACGAGCATGTTTAAAGGCAAAGGCTGCTGATTTACAACAAAGGTTGGCACTTGAGCAAGAAGAAGCTGCAATTAAGGCAAAGAAGGAAATGCATGCAATGCAAACGGCACTCCCTGAGTCTGATGCTAAATTGGATGTCTTGAGAAGATATGAAAATACCCAGGAGGATGGTATCCACATTCCTGATGAGTGTGTTACAATTTAAACAAGGAAAAACATTCAATTACCATCACAGCCTATCAGAGCAACAAGCAGTGTTGACCTGAAATGCTCCCACTTCGACTATTCCAATGGCTAGATTTCCACATCAGACAGAAAGTAGAGAACAACAGGGACATGTGCTTGATGGCCTTTGCCAAGCAATCTCACAGCAAGCCAGTGTCGCAGAATACTTAGCAAAGAGTCAAAAAGCATCGCTACTTCCCGAACTTTCCATTCCTACGTTTAAAGGCGACCCTCTGCATTATAAAACCTGTATAGGTGCCATTGAACATGGGATTGAAGGCCGTACAAGTGATAACCGTGATCATCTTCAATTTTAGCTGCAGTATACTAGTGAACAACCACATGAGTTGGTGAAGAGCTGCATCCATATGGAACCTCTGACAGGATATACCAAAGCAAAACAAATCTTGAAGGAGTTTTATGGTGATGACTTCATGATAGCAGAAGCATATTTAAAGGAAGCCATGGATTGGCCAACAATCAAGTCTGAAGATGGTGTTGCACTTCAGTCTTTCACATTATTCCTTATGGGCTGTTTGAACATAATGGCAGATGTTAATTACATGGAGGACTTGGACAACATGGCTAATATAAAGGCATTGGCAAACAAACTTCCATACAGACTTATAGAATCTTGGAGAAAATTTGCCTGCAATCTCCAAGAAAGAACAAATAGAAGAGTGAAGTTTAAGGATTTTGTTGACTTTGTTGACAAGCACGAAAGATTCTATAAAACAGAAAACAAAATCACAACACACAGAAACACCAAAATCAAAGAAAGTCTTCACAACAGTCATTGTGCCCGCCAAGATGGAAAACAACAAAACCACCACGCCAAAGGCAGAACCTGTTTCAGTGGATGCTATTGCCAAACCATGTGCTAATTGTAATGGAGAGCAACAGTCTCACAATTTGTAAGGAATTTAGGAGAAAGCATCACAAGGATAAGATTGACTTCTTGAGGAGCAAGGGTCTGTGTTTTGCATGTTTGATGCACGGTCGCATTAGCAGTTGCTGGAAACAAAAGCTTCAATGTCAAGAATGCTCTAGACTGCATCCTACAGCACTACACATTGTCCATAAACTTCTGCAAAGAAACAGCCTAAGACGATTGTGAATAGCAGTACCTATTAAGCGCCCTCGTACAAACAACAGAAACCTGGGGTGTCACTGGGGCCTGTAAATAGGACTGCATCCTTTCAATAATTCCGGGATGGGTCAAGGCACAAAAAGGAACCAAGACAGTGACGACTTACTGTCCGGTTTAAAAATGCCCTGACGCCTTTTTTAGACTGAAATAACTTACTAAAGTTTTCGTTTTGTGCCATTCAGAATGGGAGAGGGAGCCAGGAGGCGAAACAGCCGTCTTGCCAGTTCAATCCCGCACACCCTCTGACTCTCACCCTCCGTTCTGCCTTTTTATTGAAACTAACTCATCAATAACTAATCACCAGAAGACAGAAAAGCATCAACAACTAATCACCAAGAGACAGAAAACATCAATAACTCACGGTATAAAGGTCAGTTTAACTAAAGCATCAATAACTAATCACCAGGGACTCCAGCAGGCAGAAAATCATAACCCAAGGTCAGTTTAACTAAACACATCTTCAGGATACGGTGTCTGTGTGTGTGTGTGTTAAAATAACAAGTAAGTGTCTCTGTGTGTGTTAAACATTAATGAGTGTATAAAAACATGATTATGAATACACAAACTGATTACCTATCCTCAGCCCATCTTACATTTCCCCCCTGTTGTGGATTTAAAAATCATGTCCTTACGGCTTTAAGACAGATCATCATAATGAAATCATACAACAGTGTGATCATCAGTGGAGGAGCGAAAACCTCACATTAGGGAAAAATTCCCCTCCTCCCTTCCGGCGTAGAATGAGATCCTCATAATTTGATGACCATCAGGGAATAAAACTTGTCCCTGGGGTGACTTGGTGGAGGCCCTTGCCTCGTTGTAGGAGAGGACAGCCGTCCTTACCTCCCGGATCTTCGTGTATGGTGTGTGTGTGTGTGCACGTGTGTGGACAGGGGCAAGAAGTCCATGTGTTTTTACGTTTTAGTGTCCAGTTTGAGTTCGTCATTCTCAACATTAATCAGGTTGTAACGGTACATTTGGGCAACAAACCTACGATTAACCATCATCTTTGTCATAAAAATAATGCAACATGAACAGACTAAACATAACAAAATGAAAACTATAATTATCCCTATATATTGTTTTTTTAAATTCTTCATAGTGGTCATAACATCAATAATTGTTTCATTTTTATTAAAAATTCAAATGCAGTAATGTACTCCAATCAAGGCTGATATTCCTTTGTTATGTACGTCATTAATTTCCAAACAATATCTAATCTTTTTGTTCTGTGGCTTCAACATATTTATCATCTCATCAATATTAGCACCACAGAGTACTGAGTTTCGAGATCCTCACAATAGTCGTTCTCAAAATGAGATTTTTTTTTATCAATTTAGCTTTGTTAAGGTAAGATATTTTATTGACAATCTAACATTAATATGCAAAGAACATGTACATTAGTACGAAATGTAAAAAAAAATTGTGGTGGGGGGGGGGTGCGAATTGTTTTCTTCTTGGTAGGGGGGGCATGACAGGAAATAATTGAGAACCACTGGTCTAGTCACACACCAGCTCGGGTTCATTCCCTACCAGAGAAATGACATTCCATGTCCCCAGAGCTAGGCGCTTTATGTTGCCGGGGATTGGACTGCCTTTGACTGCCTCCTAGCTCAAAGGAAACCCAAATTCTTTGGTCCCGCCCACTGGTAGTGAGCCGAAGCCCTTGTATTAAATAATAAATAAATACATAAAATAAAAAAATTAATAAATTTAAAAAACGGACCGATCCACTGCTTGGGTTAGTTTGACCCACCTTGAGATCCGTTCCCACTCAGTGACAGTGTCTACAAGCCACTGCCACCAGGCCAGTGAACCGACGTCCAGGCAGTGACAAAAAACGTGATCAAATTACATTGCTCATCATAAGGTGTTTGTGAGACGCTCTTTGTATGTTTCCTCAATTAAGACCTGTTTTCCATTGGTGTATTTGAAAAAAGTGGTGAACCTGTTAAATTCACTACAAAACGTTAAGAAGATGAAAGTAATGTTTGAAGGAATATTATTTTTCTATCGACATGCCGGCGGGCGGGCACAGATAGAGAGTGATAAAGCAGCACCACCCGCGCGGGGCGTGCTGACGAAAAGGCAAGCGCTCCTCCTCTCATCGCGTCCTTATTAAGACAGAAAAAAGACGCTGTTGAATTTGACCTATTCGCAGTTCGAGCAGGTGCTTAACGCTGGAGAATATCACCACTTCGAAGTTCGAACTGCTGTTGAAACGGAGAGGTAAGTGTTTTTCGTTTGTTTTTATTCAAAACATGCCTCGAGTGCATTTGTTCATGGTTAGAGATAGTTGTGTGGAAAACACTATACAAAGTAGCACCATGGATGTGGGCCTACAACACTGGCCTAGCAAACATGTGCTCCTACATCGACATAATTGACGAGCTCCAGTTAAGCATTGAATAATTATAAAACGTCATGGTGCTTTTACTCATTTAAAGAACTAAACCGACGCGTATTTTCATCCGGTGGTCAGGTTTGCATTGAATGTGAGCACGAGGGACGCTAGCTTGTTGCGTTAGCTTTGCGGAGCTAACAGCTTGCACTTTTGTTATAGAACAACAGAATGCAAGTACCATGATAATTTCTGTCATTAATTTTTGTGTAAGACACGATGTTCACTGGTTAATTACATGATTCTTAAAGCAAAGGTTACTGTGAATGCAATTTTGGTAAGATTTTTGTAGTCACACTGCATAAATCTGTCTGTCTGTTGTTTAAACTTCAATATAAACTATTATGGTTGAAATCGTTAATTGGGATGGAGGGATTGATATTTTTTTAATTTATAATTTATTTTTCTTACACTGATATTGTTAAAACTCCATTTAGCCTATAGTATTAATAATTCTCAACACAAAACTGTCTTTTTTCTTTATAGAATAAACAATGCCTTCCCTGAGATGCAGGAAGTCCCCAAAGCAGGATACTATTGAACATGCAGTCAAGGGTCTGGACAAGACTGCAGAGTTAGAAGCGAAGTATATAAACTCATTTAAAGGTATGATGTTAACGCTTTTGCTAAGATATATTATTGTTTTCTGATAACCAAGCTGACATCGTTTTTTAAGTGGTTATTTTACATTAAGAGTGTCTTGACCTTTTCTTTTGTCAGTTTCAAGTTATTTCAGTGAGCGTGAAACCTGATGGTAGGAGTTCTATCTAAATTAAGGCTGTACTTGATGACGCCCTCCGGCATTTTTATACCACAATAGACCGGTGAACAAGTCCGATATTGATAGTCTAGTGTAAAGCACGTTATACGTCACAGAGATCACGTGACGCGATCCAATATGACTGTGTATACAGTGTATGTCATTGTTATGAAACTAAATAATCTTAAAGTTTTTTTTTTACGTAACCAGGTGCCATTGACATTTGTACTTTCAGTCCTAATACATACTGGCTAATGCAATGCTGGAAAATGAATTTTGGCTGGTCTGTTCCTTTAAAATCATAAAGAAGGGCTCTGCTCTATCCCTCACAAGAAGCAATGTTTCAAACCACCCTACATTAGTATAGTGGCCCAAATGAATATGATGACTCCTTATTTGTGTGCTTAAAAATATGACGAAGCTATCTTGATTTCCCTGTTAACTAGGTCGAGGAGTATTTACCAAGGCCCCTTTCAGGAAAGACGACTTTATTCTTTATTATGGAGTACAGAGGAAAATTGATAGATTCTGATAAATCTCAACGCAGGAAGATGGATGGAAGAGGCACTGTCTTTTTGTTTGACTTCCGCCGGCAAGAAAAAACTTGGAGGTGAGGCAAAGATTGAGATGTTATCTTATTTTTGTTTTTATTTAAAAAAATAAACACATACTCATCCCATAAGTGTTAGGGGAAAAATCATTCTCTAAGCAAAAATGTATACCGTATTTTCGCACCCAAAAGACGCGCCGTGTCAAAGGGCGCAACACCTGTTGAGGCCGCTATTTCTGTCTTTGTAACATATACTGGACGCACCGCCTGACAAGACGATAGCACAGCTGCTGTTAGCATAGCATGAACTTGGCAGAGCTGCCCACACTGACACAGCCGATAGCAGCCTACTATGCCCCAATAACATGAGCAATCACCCCATTGTTGCAGCAGACGCCAAGTCTCTATTGACAATAGCTGACAATGGCTCAGGCCAATATTAGGTGCATTGGCAATAGCCTACAAAGCAACGTCAGGGGAGGGACTTGGCTGCTCACCACACACAAAAAATAAAAAACTCATCATACAAGCAAACAATGAAACATAGAAATAAGATTAACACAAACATGTATCTCTCATGCCATCAATATACCCAAAAAAAATGAAAATAATACAAAAGCCACTCAGCCTTAGCTAATTCAAGCAATGCATTCTGGGAGCAGAGACCCACAATCCCATAGCTGTTTAGAGAGATTTGCATGGCTGTTTAAAGAGATGTGCTGTTATGCTTTGGACTTTTTGTCTGTTGTCTAAACCTGGGACGTTTCTTGCTTGCAATAACATAAATGATAAGACAGACTAAAACATTGTGGACAGCTGCCCTTTGTCCAGCTTTTTCCAACACCATCACCCAAACATTATAGTCAGATGGTGTATTTGTCACGGTCGATTGTAAGCATGGACAACTCACTCTTTGCCCAGCAGGGTGTGCTAACATGCACTTCCAACAGCTCGTTGATGACAAGGGCTGATGGACGTGAGTGGTACTTTGTCCATTTAATGGACGCATCGACTGACAGGGCGCTTTGTTTGCTTATGACTGCGAAAATACGGTGATTACTTTTATTCATGCGTTGAATCTGTACAAATGAAAATATAGACCATGAAGTCTCAAAGACAAGCTGTTAATAGGGTCTGATTCCAATAGAAATTTCTTGTATGATTTGATTTAGAAGATTTAAAAATTGTGGATTTCCTATTTTTATGTTTTGTGTACACAAGATTGTCTCAAAGATTAATTTCTGACATTGATTGAATAATTGTTTTTTTTTTTTTAAATCTATTTTAAGTGTTGATGCCGCTCAAGAAGATGGCAGTCTGGGAAGACTGGTTAATGATGACCACATGCACCCCAACTGTAAAATGAAGAAGAAGACAACAGAGGACAGACCACACCTCTGTCTGTTTGCGCTCCGAGACATTGATGTTGGCGAAGAAATAACTTAAGACTATGGACCAGCTGGCCTTGGAGAACACAGGTTTGTAAGATGCATCTTTAAGTACAATAACAGAGCCCACTTGTGGTGTTCTGGTGATGTAGTTTCCAATTAGTTTGGCAATCTAATAAATGTATGTTGAGGTTTCTATGGAAGTTGAACATGCTGACTGACTGGGGGAGTTCTCCATTGTCCACTATCTGTAATTCAAATTTGTGGGTCTGAGTCAAAGTTTGGCTCTTCAGGAACAACGAACTGGTCAGGGAGTGACAGTATTACAAAGTTCTGCGTTACTCTTTTCTGGGCGGTGGCCCTGTTAGGCCATCATATGCCATATTGCAAATATCCCCATTGTGGGACTAATTAAGGACATCTTTATGTTGTGGTTTCCCTACCAGAACCAGCACCAACCCTGTATATTCATGATATAAAACACTGTTTCAATTTGATATTTAGCCTTTCTATACTGTAAAAATAGAAGACCCCAGGCTTTCCTGCGCTCCCTTGCCCAATTGGTGGTGTTCAGGAGACAACCTGGGACTGAAATATCAGTCACAACCAGTGTTGTTTTCGTCACTGATGACTATGACGAAAATACTTCGTTAACGCCCCTTTTTTAATGACGATGACAAGCTAAACGAGGTTCTTTTATGACGAAAACATGACGTGATGTACATGAATTTTTTTCGTTGACGAGACAAAATTGTTAGCATGTGGTTCATAAATTATTTTATGTTGCTTTTAGTGAAATAAAGCCACAACAGTTGCCCAACAAAATGTTTTGCTTCTCTGCTTATTTTGGAGCAGTGAGCATTGATTCCACTGTTGCCACTTTTTTCTGTTTGTAATGAAGAATCCTTTGTAGTCCATCCAAAAGTCTTTGTTATTGGGTGGAAACCTTGAATGCCTTGTTTTAACTCAAATGGACTTAAACCCATCCATCCATCCATCCGTTATCTGTACCGCTTCTCCTCACTAGGATCGCGGGGGTGTTGGAGCCGATCCCAGCTGTCTTCGGCAGTAGGCGAGGTACACCCTTGAATTGGTGTCCAGCCAATCGCAGGGCATACATAGACGAACAACCATCCACGCTCACACTCATGCCTAGGGGCAATTAGAGTGTCCAAGCAACTTGCCATGCATGTTTTAAGAATATGGGAGGAAACCGAATTACCCAGAGGAAACCCACGCAGGAAGGCCGGAGCCAGGATCGTACCTACGACCTCAATATTGTGAGGCCATCCTGCTAACCAGTTGGGCCACCGTGCCGCTTGGACTAAAACCTTTGTGAATAAATTGACGAAAACTAGGGTAAAACTTTTTTTGCGTTTCCGTCGATCAAAACTGGACTAAAACCCTTTTTTTAGTTTTCGTTGACTAAAACTATAACGAATTGGGATGACTAAATGTGATGTAAACAAATCAGCACTTTGTCCAAATGACTTGGACAAAATCTAAAATGCCTGCCAAAAACAACACTGGTCACAACACGTGTCTACAGAAGATTAATTGGCATGGGCGAAATTAATTAGTTTTATTTCATTCATGAGCTTATGTTTTGTTTTGGGTGGCTAAGGCTTAAAATGTGTAAAAATCTAATCCAACCTCAAATATAATTAATTCAATAAATTTATGATGCTACTAAAACATCGAAGCAGCCTCCTCCAGGCTTTACAGACTCAGAAATGGAGGTATGCGTATCGTGTACTCATCCTGTCGTGTCTCGAGATGTTAAAATTGCAGTTAGATAGACGTGTGCTGATTAGACAAGACTTCTAATATATCTGGTGTCACAGGATATTTGTCAGTGAATGTGTATGTCTGGTTTGAGGCTCACTCAGCTTTTTCAGAGTTTTGTGACGTTTTGGCAAAAGGCGTGGCTATTACGGTGCTGAAAAGTCCGATTGTACTTTGTGGCAACAAAAGCTCCGGCAACATGACTCAGATGATCCTATCTTCTCGAAGTTGTACACATTTGAGGATACTTCAGCCCTGAAGACATCTACCAACTTATTTTTCATCGTAGTAGTAGCGCCACCAACTGGTAAAAGCTAATACAAGTTATTTTCTTGGATGTTTTTCTCCGTGCAACTCAACAAGGTCACCCTCATATATGCTCGGAGGACTGTTTCGGCCATGAGGATGTCACAATACGAAATTCATCCTTTTTCGTGAAAAGTTGTGGGAGTGGCATTGCACTGTTTGGCAATAAAACAACGCTGATTATGAGGTTCTAAATATGAACGACAACTCGTGAAACTTGACACACACATCAGGCAGAGCAAATTTATCAATATTTTATACGTTAGTTGTGCAGCTTTTTTGAAATGGCTCGCCATGGCCCTCGAGAAATGTTCAAAAAAGCAGCCCTGGTTGAGTGTTTCACCTCGCTTTTTGTAAATTTTATGGAGTACAGTGAACCCTCGGTTATCGCGGTTAATGGGGACCGAGACCACCCGCGGAAACTGAAAATCCGCGAAGTAGCGGCGCACCTTCAAAAATGCTTAAAAGAAAATACAATATATATAATAAATATATATATATATATATATATATATATATATATATATATATATATATATATACGGGGAGAGAGAGAGAGAGAGTGAAATTCATGTTATAACAAAAAAACCAAATTATTATTAAAACTTATTATTTTTTTATTCCCCAGCCATTCTTTTTGTATTTATTTAATTACTCCGACTTTTACCTGCTGGTACGCCGTCCGGTGTTCCCTGTGAAATGAAAGGTGCCATTCTTTAATTATTTATTCATTTATTCATTCATAACTGACAGCTTCGCGCTCCGTTCGTGTCCGGGCGGAAGAGGTGTTCCAATTCGGCTTAACTGTGACACACGCCAGCCCTCCTCCCCCGGAGCTTCCATTCGGTTAAACTTAGGGGCCGCTTGGCACCGCCCGTGCCCGGGGAAGGTGCTCCTCTTCGGCTTACTGTGACGCGAGCATGCCCGCCTCCTCCGGAGCTTCCATTCGGTTAAACTTAGGGGCCGCTTGGAACCGCCCGTGCCCGGCAAAGGTGCTCCTCTTCGGCTTACTGTGACGCGAGCATGCCCTCCTCCTCCGGAGCTTCCATTTGGTTAAACTTAGGGGCCGCTTGGAACCGCCCGTGCCTGGGGAAGGTGCTCCTCTTCGGCTTACTGTGACGCGAGCATGCCCTCCTCCTCCGGAGCTTCCATTCGGTTAAACTTAGGGGCCGCTTGGCACCGCCCGTGCCCGGGGACGGTGCTCCTCTACGGCTTAACTGCCACGCACGCCGGCCGGAGCTCTGGTACGGTCCGAACCGCGCGAAACGTCGCCACCGATCGTGTCCGGGGGAACGTGCTCTTCTTCGTCCACTCTCCTCTTCGCCCACGCTCTTCTTCGGCGCACGCCGGCCGTCTAACCGCTCCAGCGCCCGTCGTGCCGCTCGGCGAAACTACAATGCCCCCGAATATTTTTTATACCCGCGAAGCACTGAACCCGCGAAAGGTGAACCGCGAAGTAGCGAGGGTTCACTGTATGTATAAGACCAAGACCTACAAAAAAGTCTCTTGGAGCAATGAGCTAGGTTTTACAGGAAGTCGGCCATTTTGAATTTACTTAAAAGGGGCGGGTCACCACAATGGACTTTGTGTAGAAATTATTATTGGGGCCCGAGCAGCGACCGCGGCGAGGTCCCTATTGTTTATGTAGAAATTATTATTCGGGCCCGAGCAGCGACCGCTACGAGGTCCCCATTGTTTTTGTGGAAATTATTATTATTATTATTATTAGGGCCCGAGCAGTGACCGCTGCGAGGTCCCTATTGTTTTTCTAGAAATTGTTATTAGGGCCCGAGCTGCGACGGCTGCGAGGTCCCTATTGTTTTTGTAGAAAATATTATTACTTTTATTATTATTATTATTATTATTATTAGGGCCTGAGCAGCGACCGCTGCGAAGTCCCTGTTGTTTTTGTAGAAATTATTATTATTATTATTTTTCCGATTGTACGATCGCATTTTTGACCCCGAAACATGCACAAAAACTCACCAAACTTGGCAGTCTCATCGGGCATGGCGAGAAATTTGATATTTTAACGTCTAATATGAACAGGAAGTGAGTTATGAATTTTTGAAAGTCCGACTTTTGCCCTTTTTTGCATGTTTACAGGGGTCATTCTTTTGCACCCTGATCCTAAAGGCTTCATCTGATTGCCTTAAAATTCTGTCTGTAGCATCTTAAGACCTGGGACAAACACTGGGGCTAAAATCTTTTGTTTCCGAAATACTATATGACGGGGCGGGGCTTCAAAGTTTTCACTTGAGATTTCCTTCGCCGCAATGGACAAAATGCTTAATAACTCTCCTGCACATGCTGCTAAAAATCCAAAACTTCACATGTACATAAAGAGTCGGTACCTGAAGACATCTATATGTTTATATTCTGTTATACACCTTGCGCCAATCAATATCATTTTTTACATTTTGACGTACTGCACGGTGCCTTTTAACGAATCCGATTGAAAATTGGCTAGAAAAGACTCAAGACATTGATCTTACTCTATCCCTATTTTTGTGACTTTCCTTCGAAGGGCGTGGCTATTGCGGTGCCGCAGAGTCTGATTATTCTCCGTGGCAACAAAAGTTCCTGCAAAATGATTCAGATGATCCATCTTCTCGAAATTTTTCACATTTAAGGATATTCAGGCCCTGAAGACGGCTGCCAACTTATTTTTTATCGCAGTGGTAGCGCCACCAACTGGTTAAAACAAATACAAATTATTTTCGTTGATGTTTTTCTCCGGGCAGGTTCACAAAATCTACCTTATATTTGCTCGGATGAGTGTTTAGGCCTTGAGGATGTCACAATACGAAAGTCTTTCGCCTTCTTCAGAGTGTCACATGATGGTGTCTTGTGGCCCGTCTTTATCAGCTGATGTTCCATGAGGGCGTGACTTACCTGTCACAAGAATGAAGGCAAGTCACGCCCCCCGCTGTCCGTTAACTCCGCCAAGATGCTGGTCCAGGTGGTAGAGAGGATGAAGGCAACCTTGTCTCTGTTCATGGTTTTTATGCCTCGCTTGCAGATCTCAATGGCCTCTCTGATCCAGCGCTGTTGTTTGTTCTCTTCTGTGCGGATGACCCTGCCCTTCTCCCGGTCCATGATGTGGTTTTCCCTTTTGCAGTGGTCAGTGATTGCTGATTTGTAATGTTCATGTTGTGCTTGTTCTTTTACTGCTCTGATTTTTAATTTTTTTGACAGGTAAGTCACACCCTCATGGAACATCAGCTGATAAAGACGGGTCTCAAGACACCATCATGCGACACTCTGAAGAAGGCGAAAGACTCGCCGAAACATGTCAGGTAAAAAATTTACCGAAAACATAATTGTCTGCTTTTAATGAATCTGTCAAATATCAATAATAAGAAGACAAAATGAACCTAATACAAATAAATGAATGCTTAATAACTCCCCTGCACATGCTCCTAAAAATCCAAACCTTCACCTGTAAATAAAATGTCCCGACCTGAAGACATCTTAATGTTATTATTTTGTTATACACACAGCGCCGCCAAGTGGAATCAAAAATTTGTTTTTATTTTAATTTTCACGTACTGCAACGTGCCCTTTTGACGAATCCGACTGAAAATTAGTCAGAAAAGACTCAAGACAATGATCTTACTCTCTGCCGAGTTTTGTGACGTTTTGGCAAAAGGCGTGGCTATTACGGTGCTGAAAAGTCCGATTGTACTTTGTGGCAACAAAAGCTCCGGCAACATGACTCAGATGATCCTATCTTCTCGAAGTTGTACACATTTGAGGATACTTCAGCCCTGAAGACATCTACCAACTTATTTTTCATCGTAGTAGTAGCGCCACCAACTGGTAAAAGCTAATACAAGTTATTTTCTTGGATGTTTTTCTCCGTGCAACTCAACAAGGTCGCCCTCATATATGCTCGGAGGACTGTTTCGGCCATGAGGATGTCACAATACGAAATTCATCCTTTTTCGTGAAAAGTTGTGGGAGTGGCATTGCACTGTTCGGCAATAAAACAACGCTGATTATGAGGTTCTAAATATGAACGACAACTCGTGAAACTTTACACACACATCAGGCCGAGCAAATTTATCAATATTTTATACGTTAGTTGTGCAGCTTTTTTGAAATGGCTCGCCATGGCCCTCGAGAAATGTTAAAAAAGCAGCCCTGGTTGAGTGTTTCACCTCGCTTTTTGTAAATTTTATGGAGTACAGTGAACCCTCGGTAATCGCGGTTATTGGGGACAGAGACCACCCGCGAAAACTGAAAATCCGCGAAGTAGCGGCGCACCTTCAAAAATGCTTATATATATATATATATAGATATATATATATATATATATATATACGGGGAGAGAGAGAGTGAAATTCATGTTATAACAAAAAAACCAAATTATTATTAAAACGTATTATTTTTTTATTCCCCAGCCATTCTTTTTGTATTTATTTAATTACTCCGACTTTTACCTGCTGGTACGCCGTCCGGTGTTCCCTGTGAAATGAAAGGTGGCATTCTTTAATTATTTATTTATTTATTCATTTATTCATTCATAACTGACAGCTTCGCGCTCCGTTCGTGCCCGGGCGGAAGAGGTGTTCCAATTCGGCTTAACTGTGACACACGCCCGCCCTCCTCCCCCGGAGCTTCCATTCGGTTAAACTTAGGGGCCGCTTGGCACCGCCCGTGCCCCGGGAAGGTGCTCCTCTTCGGCTTACTGTGACGCGAGCATGCCCGCCTCCTCCGGAGCTTCCATTCGGTTAAACTTAGGGGCCGCTTGGAACCGCCCGTGCCCGGCAAAGGTGCTCCTCTTCGGCTTACTGTGACGCGAGCATGCCCTCCTCCTCCGGAGCTTCCATTTGGTTAAACTTAGGGGCCGCTTGGAACCGCCCGTGCCTGGGGAAGGTGCTCCTCTTCGGCTTACTGTGACGCGAGCATGCCCTCCTCCTCCGGAGCTTCCATTCGGTTAAACTTAGGGGCCGCTTGGCACCGCCCGTGCCCGGGGACGGTGCTCCTCTACGGCTTAACTGCCACGCACGCCGGCCGGAGCCCTGGTACGGTCCGAACCGCGCGAAACGTCGCCACCGATCGTGTCCGGGGGAACGTGCTCTTCTTCGTCCACTCTCCTCTTCGCCCACGCTCTTCTTCGGCGCACGCCGGCCGTCTAACCGCTCCAGCGCCCGTCGTGCCGCTCGGCGAAACTACAATGCCCCCGAATATTTTTTATACCCGCGAAGCACTGAACCCGCGAAAGGTGAACCGCGAAGTAGCGAGGGTTCACTGTATGTATAAGACCAAGACCTACAAAAAAGTCTCTTGGAGCAATGAGCTAGGTTTTACAGGAAGTCGGCCATTTTGAATTTACTTAAAAGGGGCGGGTCACCACCATGGACTTTGTGTAGAAATTATTATTGGGGCCCGAGCAGCGACCGCGGCGAGGTCCCTATTGTTTATGTAGAAATTATTATTAGGGCCCGAGCAGCGACCGCTACGAGGTCCCCATTGTTTTTGTGGAAATTATTATTATTATTATTATTAGGGCCCGAGCAGTGACCGCTGCGAGGTCCCTATTGTTTTTCTAGAAATTGTTATTAGGGCCCGAGCTGCGACGGCTGCGAGGTCCCTATTGTTTTTGTAGAAAATATTATTACTTTTATTATTATTATTATTATTATTATTATTAGGGCCTGAGCAGCGACCGCTGCGAAGTCCCTGTTGTTTTTGTAGAAATTATTATTATTATTATTTTTCCGATTGTACGATCGCATTTTTGACCCCCGAAACATGCACAAAAACTCACCAAACTTGGCAGTCTCATCGGGCATGGCGAGAAATTTGATATTTTAACGTCTAATATGAACAGGAAGTGAGTTATGAATTTTTGAAAGTCCGACTTTTGCCCTTTTTTGCATGTTTACAGGGGTCATTCTTTTGCACCCTGATCCTAAAGGCTTCATCTGATTGCCTTAAAATTCTGTCTGTAGCATCTTAAGACCTGGGACAAACACTGGGGCTAAAATCTTTTGTTTCCGAAATACTATATGACGGGGCGGGGCTTCAAAGTTTTCACTTGAGATTTCCTTCGCCGCAATGGACAAAATGCTTAATAACTCTCCTGCACATGCTGCTAAAAATCCAAAACTTCACATGTACATAAAGAGTCGGTACCTGAAGACATCTATATGTTTATATTCTGTTATACACCTTGCGCCAATCAATATCATTTTTTACATTTTGACGTACTGCACGGTGCCTTTTAACGAATCCGATTGAAAATTGGCTAGAAAAGACTCAAGACATTGATCTTACTCTATCCCTATTTTTGTGACTTTCCTTCGAAGGGCGTGGCTATTGCGGTGCCGCAGAGTCTGATTATTCTCCGTGGCAACAAAAGTTCCTGCAAAATGATTCAGATGATCCATCTTCTCGAAATTTTTCACATTTAAGGATATTCAGGCCCTGAAGACGGCTGCCAACTTATTTTTGATCGCAGTGGTAGCGCCACCAACTGGTTAAAACAAATACAAATTATTTTCGTTGATGTTTTTCTCCGGGCAGGTTCACAAAATCTACCTTATATTTGCTCGGATGAGTGTTTAGGCCTTGAGGATGTCACAATACGAAAGTCTTTCGCCTTCTTCAGAGTGTCACATGATGGTGTCTTGTGGCCCGTCTTTATCAGCTGATGTTCCATGAGGGCGTGACTTACCTGTCACAAGAATGAAGGCAAGTCACGCCCCCCGCTGTCCGTTAACTCCGCCAAGATGCTGGTCCAGGTGGTAGAGAGGATGAAGGCAACCTTGTCTCTGTTCATGGTTTTTATGCCTCGCTTGCAGATCTCAATGGCCTCTCTGATCCAGCGCTGTTGTTTGTTCTCTTCTGTGCGGATGACCCTGCCCTTCTCCCGGTCCATGATGTGGTTTTCCCTTTTGCAGTGGTCAGTGATTGCTGATTTGTAATGTTCATGTTGTGCTTGTTCTTTTACTGCTCTGATTTTTAATTTTTTTGACAGGTAAGTCACACCCTCATGGAACATCAGCTGATAAAGACGGGTCTCAAGACACCATCATGCGACACTCTGAAGAAGGCGAAAGACTCGCCGAAACATGTCAGGTAAAAAATTTACCGAAAACATAATTGTCTGCTTTTAATGAATCTGTCAAATATCAATAATAAGAAGACAAAATGAACCTAATACAAATAAATGAATGCTTAATAACTCCCCTGCACATGCTCCTAAAAATCCAAACCTTCACCTGTAAATAAAATGTCCCGACCTGAAGACATCTTAATGTTATTATTTTGTTATACACACAGCGCCGCCAAGTGGAATCAAAAATTTGTTTTTATTTTAATTTTCACGTACTGCAACGTGCCCTTTTGACGAATCCGACTGAAAATTAGTCAGAAAAGACTCAAGACAATGATCTTACTCTCTGCCGAGTTTTGTGACGTTTTGGCAAAAGGCGTGGCTATTACGGTGCTGAAAAGTCCAATTGTACTTTGTGGCAACAAAAGCTCCGGCAACATGACTCAGATGATCCTATCTTCTCGAAGTTGTACACATTTGAGGATACTTCAGCCCTGAAGACATCTACCAACTTATTTTTCATCGTAGTAGTAGCGCCACCAACTGGTAAAAGCTAATACAAGTTATTTTCTTGGATGTTTTTCTCCGTGCAACTCAACAAGGTCGCCCTCATATATGCTCGGAGGACTGTTTCGGCCATGAGGATGTCACAATACGAAATTCATCCTTTTTCGTGAAAAGTTGTGGGAGTGGCATTGCACTGTTCGGCAATAAAACAACGCTGATTATGAGGTTCTAAATATGAACGACAACTCGTGAAACTTTACACACACATCAGGCCGAGCAAATTTATCAATATTTTATACGTTAGTTGTGCAGCTTTTTTGAAATGGCTCGCCATGGCCCTCGAGAAATGTTAAAAAAGCAGCCCTGGTTGAGTGTTTCACCTCGCTTTTTGTAAATTTTATGGAGTACAGTGAACCCTCGGTAATCGCGGTTATTGGGGACAGAGACCACCCGCGAAAACTGAAAATCCGCGAAGTAGCGGCGCACCTTCAAAAATGCTTATATATATATATATATAGATATATATATATATATATATATATATATATACGGGGAGAGAGAGAGTGAAATTCATGTTATAACAAAAAAACCAAATTATTATTAAAACGTATTATTTTTTTATTCCCCAGCCATTCTTTTTGTATTTATTTAATTACTCTGACTTTTACCTGCTGGTACGCCGTCCGGTGTTCCCTGTGAAATGAAAGGTGGCATTCTTTAATTATTTATTTATTTATTCATTTATTCATTCATAACTGACAGCTTCGCGCTCCGTTCGTGCCCGGGCGGAAGAGGTGTTCCAATTCGGCTTAACTGTGACACACGCCCGCCCTCCTCCCCCGGAGCTTCCATTCGGTTAAACTTAGGGGCCGCTTGGCACCGCCCGTGCCCCGGGAAGGTGCTCCTCTTCGGCTTACTGTGACGCGAGCATGCCCGCCTCCTCCGGAGCTTCCATTCGGTTAAACTTAGGGGCCGCTTGGAACCGCCCGTGCCCGGCAAAGGTGCTCCTCTTCGGCTTACTGTGACGCGAGCATGCCCTCCTCCTCCGGAGCTTCCATTTGGTTAAACTTAGGGGCCGCTTGGAACCGCCCGTGCCTGGGGAAGGTGCTCCTCTTCGGCTTACTGTGACGCGAGCATGCCCTCCTCCTCCGGAGCTTCCATTCGGTTAAACTTAGGGGCCGCTTGGCACCGCCCGTGCCCGGGGACGGTGCTCCTCTACGGCTTAACTGCCACGCACGCCGGCCGGAGCCCTGGTACGGTCCGAACCGCGCGAAACGTCGCCACCGATCGTGTCCGGGGGAACGTGCTCTTCTTCGTCCACTCTCCTCTTCGCCCACGCTCTTCTTCGGCGCACGCCGGCCGTCTAACCGCTCCAGCGCCCGTCGTGCCGCTCGGCGAAACTACAATGCCCCCGAATATTTTTTATACCCGCGAAGCACTGAACCCGCGAAAGGTGAACCGCGAAGTAGCGAGGGTTCACTGTATGTATAAGACCAAGACCTACAAAAAAGTCTCTTGGAGCAATGAGCTAGGTTTTACAGGAAGTCGGCCATTTTGAATTTACTTAAAAGGGGCGGGTCACCACCATGGACTTTGTGTAGAAATTATTATTGGGGCCCGAGCAGCGACCGCGGCGAGGTCCCTATTGTTTATGTAGAAATTATTATTAGGGCCCGAGCAGCGACCGCTACGAGGTCCCCATTGTTTTTGTGGAAATTATTATTATTATTATTATTAGGGCCCGAGCAGTGACCGCTGCGAGGTCCCTATTGTTTTTCTAGAAATTGTTATTAGGGCCCGAGCTGCGACGGCTGCGAGGTCCCTATTGTTTTTGTAGAAAATATTATTACTTTTATTATTATTATTATTATTATTATTATTAGGGCCTGAGCAGCGACCGCTGCGAAGTCCCTGTTGTTTTTGTAGAAATTATTATTATTATTATTTTTCCGATTGTACGATCGCATTTTTGACCCCCGAAACATGCACAAAAACTCACCAAACTTGGCAGTCTCATCGGGCATGGCGAGAAATTTGATATTTTAACGTCTAATATGAACAGGAAGTGAGTTATGAATTTTTGAAAGTCCGACTTTTGCCCTTTTTTGCATGTTTACAGGGGTCATTCTTTTGCACCCTGATCCTAAAGGCTTCATCTGATTGCCTTAAAATTATGTCTGTAGCATCTTAAGACCTGGGACAAACACTGGGGCTAAAATCTTTTGTTTCCGAAATACTATATGACGGGGGCGGGGCTTCAAAGTTTTCACTTAAGATTTCCTTCGCCGCAATGGACAAAATGCTTAATAACTCTCCTGCACATGCTGCTAAAAATCCAAAACTTCACATATACATAAAGAGTCGGTACCTGAAGACATCTATATGTTTATATTCTGTTATACACCTTGCGCCAATCAATATCATTTTTTACATTTTGACGTACTGCACGGTGCCCTTTTAACGAATCCGATTGAAAATTGGCTAGAAAAGACTCAAGACATTGATCTTACTCTATCCCTATTTTTGTGACTTTCCTTCGAAGGGCGTGGCTATTGCGGTGCCGCAGAGTCTGATTATTCTCCGTGGCAACAAAAGTTCCTGCAAAATGATTCAGATGATCCATCTTCTCGAAATTTTTCACATTTGAGGATATTCAGGCCCTGAAGACGGCTGCCAACTTATTTTTGATCGCAGTGGTAGCGCCACCAACTGGTTAAAACAAATACAAGTTATTTTCGTTGATGTTTTTCTCCGGGCAGGTTAACAAAATCTACCTTATATTTGCTCGGATGAGTGTTTAGGCCTTGAGGATGTCACAATACGAAAGTCTTTCGCCTTCTTCAGAGTGTCACATGATGGTGTCTTGTGACCCGTCTTTATCAGCTGATGTTCCATGAGGGCGTGACTTACCTGTCACAAGAATGAAGGCAAGTCACGCCCCCCGCTGTCCGTTCACTCCGCCAAGATGCTGCTCCAGGTGGTAGAGAGGATGAAGGCTCCCTTGTCTCTGTTCATGGTTTTTATGCCTCGCTTGCAGATCTCAATGGCCTCTCTGATCCAGCGCTGTTGTTTGTTCTCTTCGGTGCGGATGACCCTGCCCTTCTCCCGGTCCATGATGTGGTTTTCCCTTTTGCAGTGGTCAGTGATTGCTGATTTGTAATGTTCATGTTGTGCTTGTTCTTTTACTGCTATGATTTTTCATTTTTTTGACAGGTAATTCACACCCTCATGGAACATCAGCTGATAAAGACGGGTCTCAAGACACCATCATGCGACACTCTGAAGAAGGCGAAAGACTCGCCGAAACATGTCAGGTAAAAAATTTACCTAAAACATAATTGTCTGCTTTTAATGAATCTGTCAAATATCAATAATAAGAAGACAAAATGAACCTAATACAAATAAATGAATGCTTAATAACTCCCCTGCACATGCTCCTAAAAATCCAAACCTTCACCTGTAAATAAAATGTCCCGACCTGAAGACATCTTAATGTTATTATTTTGTTATACACACAGCGCCGCCAAGTGGAATAAAAAATTTGTTTTTATTTTAATTTTCACGTACTGCACGGTGCCCTTTTGACGAATCCGACTGAAAATTAGTCAGAAAAGACTCAAGACAATGATCTTACTCTCTGCCGAGTTTTGTGACGTTTTGGCAAAAGGCGTGGCTATTACGGTGCTGAAAAGTCCGATTGTACTTTGTGGCAACAAAAGCTCCGGCAACATGACTGAGATGATCCTATCTTCTCGAAGTTGTACACATTTGAGGATACTTCAACCCTGAAGACATCTACCAACTTATTTTTCATCGTAGTAGTAGCGCCACCAACTGGTAAAAGCTAATACAAGTTATTTTCTTGGATGTTTTTCTCCGTGCAACTCAACAAGGTCGCCCTCATATATGCTCGGAGGACTGTTTCGTCCATGAGGATGTCACAATACGAAATTCATCCTTTTTCGTGAAAAGTTGTGGGAGTGGCATTGCACTGTCCGGCAATAAAACAACGCTGATTATGAGGTTCTAAATATGAACGACAACTCGTGAAACTTGACACACACATCAGGCAGAGCAAATTTATCAATATTTTATACGTTAGTTGTGCAGCTTTTTTTAAATGGCTCGCCATGGCCCTCGAGAAATGTTCAAAAAAGCAGCCCTGGTTGAGTGTTTCACCTCGCTTTTTGTAAATTTTATGGAGTACAGTGAACCCTCGGTTGTCGCGGTTAATGGGGACCGAGACCACCCGCGGAAACTGAAAATCCGCGAAGTAGCGGCGCACCTTCAAAAATGCTTAAAAAAAAATACAATATATATAATAAATATATATATATATATATAGATATATACATAGATATATATATATATATATATACAGAGAGAGAGAGAGAGTGAAATTCATGTTATAACAAAAAAAACAAATTATTATTAAAACGTATTATTTTTTTATTCCCCAGCCATTCTTTTTGTATTTATTTAATTACTCCGACTATTACCTGCTGGTACGCCGTCCGGTGTGCCCTGTGAAATGAAAGGTGGCATTCTTTATTTATTTATTTATTTATTCATTTATTCATTCATAACTGACAGCTTCGCGCTCCGTTCGTGCCCGGGCGGAAGAGGTGTTCCAATTCGGCTTAACTGTGACACACGCCCGCCCTCCTCCCCCGGAGCTTCCATTCGGTTAAACTTAGGGGCCGCTTGGCACCGCCCGTGCCCGGGGAAGGTGCTCCTCTTCGGCTTACTGTGACGCGAGCATGCCCGCCTCCTCCGGAGCTTCCATTCGGTTAAACTTAGGGGCCGCTTGGAACCGCCCGTGCCCGGCGAAGGTGCTCCTCTTCGGCTTACTGTGACGCGAGCATGCCCTCCTCCTCCGGAGCTTCCATTTGGTTAAACTTAGGGGCCGCTTGGAACCGCCCGTGCCCGGGGAAGGTGCTCCTCTTCGGCTTACTGTGACGCGAGCATGCCCTCCTCCTCCGGAGCTTCCATTCGGTTAAACTTAGGGGCCGCTTGGCACCGCCCGTGCCCGGGGAAGGTGCTCCTCTACGGCTTAACTGCCACGCACGCCGGCCGGAGCTCTGGTACGGTCCGAACCGCGCGAAACGTCGCCACCGATCGTGTCCGGGGGAACGTGCTCTTCTTCGTCCACTCTCCTCTTCGCCCACGCTCTTCTTCGGCGCACGCCGGCCGTCTAACCGCTCCAGCGCCCGTCGTGCCGCTCGGCGAAACTACAATGCCCCCGAATATTTTTTATACCCGCGAAGCACTGAACCCGCGAAAGGTGAACCGCGAAGTAGCGAGGGTTCACTGTATGTATAAGACCAAGACCTACAAAAAAAGTCTCTTGGAGCAATGAGCTAGGTTTTACAGGAAGTCGGCCATTTTGAATTTACTTAAAAGGGGCGGGTCACCACAATGGACTTTGTGTAGAAATTATTATTGGGGCCCGAGCAGCGACCGCGGCGAGGTCCCTATTGTTTATGTAGAAATTATTATTAGGGCCCGAGCAGCGACCGCTACGAGGTCCCCATTGTTTTTGTGGAAATTATTATTATTATTATTATTAGGGCCCGAGCAGTGACCGCTGCGAGGTCCCTATTGTTTTTCTAGAAATTGTTATTAGGGCCCGAGCTGCGACGGCTGCGAGGTCCCTATTGTTTTTGTAGAAAATATTAATACTTTTATTATTATTATTATTATTATTATTAGGGCCTGAGCAGCGACCGCTGCGAAGTCCCTGTTGTTTTTGTAGAAATTATTATTATTATTATTTTTCCGATTGTACGATCGCATTTTTGACCCCCGAAACATGCACAAAAACTCACCAAACTTGGCAGTCTCATCGGGCATGGCGAGAAATTTGATATTTTAACGTCTAATATGAACAGGAAGTGAGTTATGCATTTTTGAAAGTCCGACTTTTGCCCTTTTTTGCATGTTTACAGGGGTCATTCTTTTGCACCCTGATCCTAAAGGCTTCATCTGATTGCCTTAAAATTATGTCTGTAGCATCTTAAGACCTGGGACAAACACTGGGGCTAAAATCTTTTGTTTCCGAAATACTATATGACGGGGGCGGGGCTTCAAAGTTTTCACTTAAGATTTCCTTCGCCGCAATGGACAAAATGCTTAATAACTCTCCTGCACATGCTGCTAAAAATCCAAAACTTCACATATACATAAAGAGTCGGTACCTGAAGACATCTATATGTTTATATTCTGTTATACACCTTGCGCCAATCAATATCATTTTTTACATTTTGACGTCCTGCACGGTGCCCTTTTAACGAATCCGATTGAAAATTGGCTAGAAAAGACTCAAGACATTGATCTTACTCTTTCCCTATTTTTGTGACTTTCCTTCGAAGGGCGTGGCTATTACGGTGCCGCAGAGTCTGATTATTCTCCGTGGCAACAAAAGTTCCTGCAAAATGATTCAGATGATCCATCTTCTCGAAATTTTTCACATTTGAGGATATTCAGGCCCTGAAGACGGCTGCCAACTTATTTTTGATCGGATGAGTGTTTAGGCCTTGAGGATGTCACAATACGAAAGTCTTTCGCCTTCTTCAGAGTGTCACATGATGGTGTCTTGTGGCCCGTCTTTATCAGCTGATGTTCCATGAGGGCGTGACTTACCTGTCACAAGAATGAAGGCAAGTCACGCCCCCCGCTGTCCGTTCACTCCGCCAAGATGCTGCTCCAGGTGGTAGAGAGGATGAAGGCTCCCTTGTCTCTGTTCATGGTTTTTATGCCTCGCTTGCAGATCTCAATGGCCTCTCTGATCCAGCGCTGTTGTTTGTTCTCTTCGGTGCGGATGACCCTGCCCTTCTCCCGGTCCATGATGTGGTTTTCCCTTTTGCAGTGGTCAGTGATTGCTGATTTGTAATGTTCATGTTGTGCTTGTTCTTTTACTGCTCTGATTTTTCATTTTTTTGACAGGTAAGTCACACCCTCATGGAACATCAGCTGATAAAGACGGGTCTCAAGACACCATCATGCGACACTCTGAAGAAGGCGAAAGACTCGCCGAAACATGTCAGGTAAAAAATTAACCTAAAACATAATTGTCTGCTTTTAATGAATCAGTCAAATATCAATAATAAGAAGACAAAATGAACCTAATACAAATAAATGAATGCTTAATAACGCCCCTGCACATGCTCCTAAAAATCCAAACCTTCACCTGTAAATAAAACGTCCCGACCTGAAGACATCTTAATGTTATTATTTTGTTATACACACAGCGCCGCCAAGTGGAATCAAAAATTTGTTTTTATTTTAATTTTCACGTACTGCACGGTGCCCTTTTGACGAATCCGACTGAAAATCAGTCAGAAAAGACTCAAGACAATGATCTTACTCTGTGCCGAATTTTGTGACGTTTTGGCAAAAGGCGTGGCTATTACGGTGCTGAAAAATCCGATTGTACTTTGTGGCAACAAAAGCTCCGGCAACATGACTCAGATGATCCTATCTTCTCGAAGTTGTACACATTTGAGGATACTTCAGCCCTGAAGACATCTACCAACTTATTTTTCATCGTAGTAGTAGCGCCACCAACTGGTAAAAGCTAATACAAGTTATTTTCTTGGATGTTTTTCTCCGTGCAACTCAACAAGGTCGCCCTCATATATGCTCGGATGACTGTTTCGGCCATGAGGATGTCACAATACGAAATTCATCCTTTTTCGTGAAAAGTTGTGGGAGTGGCATTGCACTGTTCGGCAATAAAACAACGCTGATTATGAGGTTCTAAATATGAACGACAACTCGTGAAACTTTACACACACATCAGGCAGAGCAAATTTATCAATATTTTATACGTTAGTTGTGCAGCTTTTTTGAAATGGCTCGCCATGGCCCTCGAGAAAAGTTAAAAAAAGAATAGAATAGAAATAGAAATCCCTTTATTGTCATTGTACTCAAGTGTGCAACGAGATTAGAGGGCTCCCCTCTCCAGTGCAATACAACAATAATACAGACAATATATAAATTAGATAAATAAATAAGACAGTGCAATGGAATTCAGTACTGAATAGGGCATATAGAAACACATCACAATGCTGTTTTGCAAGGTTAGGGTGGTCTCGTGTGTGTGTGAGAGTTCAGTATGGAGATGGCTCTCGGAGAGAAAACTGTTTCTCAGTCTATTGGTCCTTGATTTGATGCATCTGTAGCGCCTGCCAGAGGGCAACAGGTCGAACAGGTGTGAGTTTGGGTGGGTATTGTCTTTGACGATGTTGAGAGCCCTTCTGAGGCACCGGGCGGTGTAGATGTCCGACAGCGAGGGGAGAGGGCAGCCAATAATCCTTTGCGCTGTTTTGACTGTCCTCTGGAGCCTCACTCTGTCCGCCTCAGTGCAGCCGCTGTACCAGGTGGAGACACAGTACGTCAGCAGGCTCTCGATGGACGAGTGGTAGAAGGCCAGCAGCAGCTTCCTGTCCAGGTTGAATTTCCTGAGGACTCTCAGGAAGTGCAGACGTTGGCGGACCTTCTTTACCACTGCTGTGGTGTTGTGACTCCAAGAAAGGTCATCGGAGATCTGTACTCCCAGGAACTTGAACGTGTGGACCCTCTCCACACACACGCCTTCGATGCAGAGGGGGGGCGGCAGCGTCTTGTTCCTCCTGAAGTCGACGACAATCTCCTTTGTTTTAGCAGAGTTAAGGTGCAGTCTGTTGTCCTTGCACCAAGTTGTCAGTCTCCCTACCTCCTCTCTGTAGGCTGTCTCGTCACCTTCCGAGATCAGACCGACCACTGTCGTGTCGTCAGCAAACTTGACGATGGTGTTGTTGCCGTGGGCCGGGCTGCAGTCGTAGGTGTAGAGGGCGTACAGGAGAGGGCTCAGCACGCATCCTTGGGGGGAACCGGTGCTCAGCATGAGGGTGGAGGACGTGTAGGGGCCGAGCAACACAGTCTGGGGTCTGTTGGTCAGAAAGTCCTTAATCCAGATGCGTGTGAGGGCAGGGAGGCCGAGAGTGTCCAGTTTGGCGACGAGGATGTCTGGGATGATCGTGTTGAATGCCGAGCTGTAGTCCACAAAGAGCATCCTTGCATAGCTCCGCTGTTGTTCCAGGTGGCCCAGCACAACATGCAGAGCAGCCCTGGTTGAGTGTTTCACCTCGCTTTTTGTAAATTTTATGGAGTACAGTGAACCCTCGGTTATCGCGGTTAATGGGGACCGAGACCACCCGCGAAAACTGAAAATCCGCGAAGTAGCGGCGCACCTTCAAAAATGCTTAAAAAAAAAATACAATATATATAATAAATATATATATATATATACGGGGAGAGAGAGAGTGAAATTCATGTTATAACAAAAAAAACAAATTATTATTAAAACGTATTATTTTTTTATTCCCCAGCCATTCTTTTTGTATTTATTTAATTACTCAGACTTTTACCTGCTGGTACGCCGTCTGGTGTGCCCTGTGAAATGAAAGGTGCCATTCTTTATTTATTTATTTATTTATTCATTTATTCATTCATAACTGACAGCTTCGCGCTCCGCTCGTGCCCGGGCGGAAGAGGTGCTCCAATTCGGCTTAACTGTGACACACGCCCACCCTCCTCCCCCGGAGCTTCCATTCGGTTAAACTTAGGGGCCGCTTGGCACCGCCCGTGCCCGGGGAAGGTGCTCCTCTTCGGCTTACTGTGTCGCGAGCATGCCCTCCTCCTCCGGAGCTTCCATTCGGTTAAACTTAGGGGCCGCTTGGAACCGCCCGTGCCCGGGGAAGGTGCTCCTCTTCGGCTTACTGTGACGCGAGCATGCCCTCCTCCTCCGGAGCTTCCATTCGGTTAAACTTAGGGGCCGCTTGGCACCGCCTGTGCCCGGGGAAGGTGCTCCTCTACGGCTTAACTGCCACGCACGCCGGCCGGAGCTCTGGTACGGTCCGAACCGCGCGAAACGTCGCCACCGATCGTGTCCGGGGGAACGTGCTCTTCTTCGTCCACTCTTCTCTTCGCCCACGCTCTTCTTCGGCGCACGCCGGCCGTCTAACCGCTCCAGCGCCCCGTCGTGCCGCTCGGCGAAACTACAATGCCCCCGAATATTTTTTATACCCGCGAAGCACTGAACCCGCGAAAGGTGAACCGCGAAGTAGCGAGGGTTCACTGTATGTATAAGACCAAGACCTACAAAAAAGTCTCTTGGAGCAATGAGCTAGGTTTTACAGGAAGTCGGCCATTTTGAATTTATTAAAAGGGGGCGGGTCACCACAATGGACTTTGTGTAGAAATTATTATTGGGGCCCGAGCAGCGACCGCGGCGAGGTCCCTATTGTTTATGTAGAAATTATTATTAGGGCCCGAGCAGCGACCGCTACGAGGTCCCCATTGTTTTTGTGGAAAATATTATTATTATTATTATTATTAGGGCCCGAGCAGTGACCGCTGCGAGGTCCCTATTGTTTTTCTAGAAATTGTTATTAGGGCCCGAGCTGCGACGGCTGCGAAGTCCCTGTTGTTTTTGTAGAAATTATTATTATTATTATTATTATTATTATTAGGGCCTGAGCAGCGACCGCTGCGAAGTCCCTGTTGTTTTTGTAGAAATTATTATTATTATTATTTTTCCGATTGTACGATCGCATTTTTGACCCCCGAAACATGCACAAAAACTCACCAAACTTGGCAGTCTCATCGGGCATGGCGAGAAATTTGATATTTTAACGTCTAATATGAACAGGAAGTGAGTTATGAATTTTTGAAAGTCCGACTTTTGCCCTTTTTTGCATGTTTACATGGGTCATTCTTTTGCACCCTGATCCTAAAGGCTTCATCTGATTGCCTTAAAATTCTGTCTGTAGCATCTTAAGACCTGGGACAAACACTGGGGCTAAAATCTTTTGTTTCCGAAATACTATATGACGGGGGCGGGGCTTCAAAGTTTTCACTTAAGATTTCCTTCGCCGCAATGGACAAAATGCTTAATAACTCTCCTGCACATGCTGCTAAAAATCCAAAACTTCACATATACATAAAGAGTCGGTACCTGAAGACATCTATATGTTTATATTCTGTTATACACCTTGCGTCAATCAATATCATTTTTTACATTTTGACGTACTGCACGGTGCCCTTTTAACGAATCCGATTGAAAATTGGCGAGAAAAGACTCAAGACATTGATCTTACTCTATCCCTATTTTTGTGACTTTCCTTCGAAGGGCGTGGCTATTGCGGTGCCGCAGAGTCTGATTATTCTCCGTGGCAACAAAAGTTCCTGCAAAATGATTCAGATGATCCATCTTCTCGAAATTTTTCACATTTGAGGATATTCAGGCCCTGAAGACGGCTGCCAACTTATTTTTGATCGCAGTGGTAGCGCCACCAACTGGTTAAAACAAATACAAATTATTTTCGTTGATGTTTTTCTCCGGGCAGGTTAACAAAATCTACCTTATATTTGCTCGGATGAGTGTTTAGGCCTTGAGGATGTCACAATACGAAAGTCTTTCGCCTTCTTCAGAGTGTCACATGATGGTGTCTTGTGACCCGTCTTTATCAGCTGATGTTCCATGAGGGCGTGACTTACCTGTCACAAGAATGAAGGCAAGTCACGCCCCCCGCTGTCCGTTCACTCCGCCAAGATGCTGCTCCAGGTGGTAGAGAGGATGAAGGCTCCCTTGTCTCTGTTCATGGTTTTTATGCCTCGCTTGCAGATCTCAATGGCCTCTCTGATCCAGCGCTGTTGTTTGTTCTCTTCGGTGCGGATGACCCTGCCCTTCTCCCGGTCCATGATGTGGTTTTCCCTTTTGCAGTGGTCAGTGATTGCTGATTTGTAATGTTCATGTTGTGCTTGTTTTTTTACTGCTATGATTTTTCATTTTTTTGACAGGTAATTCACACCCTCATGGAACATCAGCTGATAAAGACGGGTCTCAAGACACCATCATGCGACACTCTGAAGAAGGCGAAAGACTCGCCGAAACATGTCAGGTAAAAAATTTACCTAAAACATAATTGTCTGCTTTTAATGAATCTGTCAAATATCAATAATAAGAAGACAAAATGAACCTAATACAAATAAATGAATGCTTAATAACTCCCCTGCACATGCTCCTAAAAATCCAAACCTTCACCTGTAAATAAAATGTCCCGACCTGAAGACATCTTAATGTTATTATTTTGTTATACACACAGCGCCGCCAAGTGGAATAAAAAATTTGTTTTTATTTTAATTTTCACGTACTGCACGGTGCCCTTTTGACGAATCCGACTGAAAATTAGTCAGAAAAGACTCAAGACAATGATCTTACTCTCTGCCGAGTTTTGTGACGTTTTGGCAAAAGGCGTGGCTATTACGGTGCTGAAAAGTCCGATTGTACTTTGTGGCAACAAAAGCTCCGGCAACATGACTGAGATGATCCTATCTTCTCGAAGTTGTACACATTTGAGGATACTTCAACCCTGAAGACATCTACCAACTTATTTTTCATCGTAGTAGTAGCGCCACCAACTGGTAAAAGCTAATACAAGTTATTTTCTTGGATGTTTTTCTCCGTGCAACTCAACAAGGTCGCCCTCATATATGCTCGGAGGACTGTTTCGTCCATGAGGATGTCACAATACGAAATTCATCCTTTTTCGTGAAAAGTTGTGGGAGTGGCATTGCACTGTCCGGCAATAAAACAACGCTGATTATGAGGTTCTAAATATGAACGACAACTCGTGAAACTTGACACACACATCAGGCAGAGCAAATTTATCAATATTTTATACGTTAGTTGTGCAGCTTTTTTTAAATGGCTCGCCATGGCCCTCGAGAAATGTTCAAAAAAGCAGCCCTGGTTGAGTGTTTCACCTCGCTTTTTGTAAATTTTATGGAGTACAGTGAACCCTCGGTTGTCGCGGTTAATGGGGACCGAGACCACCCGCGGAAACTGAAAATCCGCGAAGTAGCGGCGCACCTTCAAAAATGCTTAAAAAAAAATACAATATATATAATAAATATATATATATATAGATATATATATAGATATATATCTATATATACAGAGAGAGAGAGAGAGTGAAATTCATGTTATAACAAAAAGAACAAATTATTATTAAAACGTATTATTTTTTTATTCCCCAGCCATTCTTTTTGTATTTATTTAATTACTCCGACTATTACCTGCTGGTACGCCGTCCGGTGTGCCCTGTGAAATGAAAGGTGGCATTCTTTATTTATTTATTTATTTATTCATTTATTCATTCATAACTGACAGCTTCGCGCTCCGTTCGTGCCCGGGCGGAAGAGGTGTTCCAATTCGGCTTAACTGTGACACACGCCCGCCCTCCTCCCCCGGAGCTTCCATTCGGTTAAACTTAGGGGCCGCTTGGCACCGCCCGTGCCCGGCGAAGGTGCTCCTCTTCGGCTTACTGTGACGCGAGCATGCCCGCCTCCTCCGGAGCTTCCATTCGGTTAAACTTAGGGGCCGCTTGGAACCGCCCGTGCCCGGCGAAGGTGCTCCTCTTCGGCTTACTGTGACGCGAGCATGCCCTCCTCCTCCGGAGCTTCCATTTGGTTAAACTTAGGGGCCGCTTAGAACCGCCCGTGCCCGGGGAAGGTGCTCCTCTTCGGCTTACTGTGACGCGAGCATGCCCTCCTCCTCCGGAGCTTCCATTCGGTTAAACTTAGGGGCCGCTTGGCACCGCCCGTGCCCGGGGAAGGTGCTCCTCTACGGCTTAACTGCCACGCACGCCGGCCGGAGCTCTGGTACGGTCCGAACCGCGCGAAACGTCGCCACCGATCGTGTCCGGGGGAACGTGCTCTTCTTCGTCCACTCTCCTCTTCGCCCACGCTCTTCTTCGGCGCACGCCGGCCGTCTAACCGCTCCAGCGCCCGTCGTGCCGCTCGGCGAAACTACAATGCCCCCGAATATTTTTTATACCCGCGAAGCACTGAACCCGCGAAAGGTGAACCGCGAAGTAGCGAGGGTTCACCGTATGTATAAGACCAAGACCTACAAAAAAGTCTCTTGGAGCAATGAGCTAGGTTTTACAGGAAGTCGGCCATTTTGAATTTACTTAAAAGGGGCGGGTCACCACAATGGACTTTGTGTAGAAATTATTATTGGGGCCCGAGCAGCGACCGCGGCGAGGTCCCTATTGTTTATGTAGAAATTATTATTAGGGCCCGAGCAGCGACCGCTACGAGGTCCCCATTGTTTTTGTGGAAATTATTATTATTTTTATTATTATTATTATTAGGGCCCGAGCAGTGACCGCTGCGAGGTCCCTATTGTTTTTCTAGAAATTGTTATTAGGGCCCGAGCTGCGACGGCTGCGAGGTCCCTATTGTTTTTGTAGAAAATATTAATACTTTATTATTATTATTATTATTATTATTATTAGGGCCTGAGCAGCGATCGCTGCGAAGTCCCTGTTGTTTTTGTAGAAATTATTATTATTATTATTTTTCCGATTGTTCGATTGCATTTTTGACCCCTGAAACATGCACAAAAATTCACCAAACTTGGCAGTCTCATCGGGCATGGCGAAAAATTTGATATTTTAACGTCTAATATGAACAGGAAGTGAGTTATGAATTTTTGAAAGTCCGACTTTTGCCCTTTTTTGCATGTTTACAGGGGTCATTCTTTTGCACCCTGATCCTAAAGGCTTCATCTGATTGCCTTAAAATTCTGTCTGTAGCATCTTAAGACCTGGGACAAACACTGGGGCTAAAATTTTTTGTTTCCGAAATACTATATGACGGGGGCGGGGCTTCGAAGTTTTCACTTAAGATTTCCTTCGCCGCAATGGACAAAATGCTTAATAACTCTCTTGCACATGCTGCTCAAAATCCAAAACTTCACATGTACATCAAGAGTCGGTACCTGAAGACATCTATATGTTTATATTCTGTTATACACCTTGCGCCAATCAATATCATTTTTTACATTTTGACGTCCTGCACGGTGCCCTTTTAACGAATCCGATTGAAAATTGGCTAGAAAAGACTCAAGACATTGATCTTACTCTTTCCCTATTTTTGTGACTTTCCTTCGAAGGGCGTGGCTATTACGGTGCCGCAGAGTCTGATTATTCTCCGTGGCAACAAAAGTTCCTGCAAAATGATTCAGATGATCCATCTTTTCGAAATCTTTCACATTTGAGGATATTCAGGCCCTGAAGACGGCTGCCAACTTATTTTTGATCGGATGAGTGTTTAGGCCTTGAGGATGTCACAATACGAAAGTCTTTCGCCTTCTTCAGAGTGTCACATGATGGTGTCTTGTGGCCCGTCTTTATCAGCTGATGTTCCATGAGGGCGTGACTTACCTGTCACAAGAATGAAGGCAAGTCACGCCCCCCGCTGTCCGTTCACTCCGCCAAGATGCTGCTCCAGGTGGTAGAGAGGATGAAGGCTCCCTTGTCTCTGTTCATGGTTTTTATGCCTCGCTTGCAGATCTCAATGGCCTCTCTGATCCAGCGCTGTTGTTTGTTCTCTTCGGTGCGGATGACCCTGCCCTTCTCCCGGTCCATGATGTGGTTTTCCCTTTTGCAGTGGTCAGTGATTGCTGATTTGTAATGTTCATGTTGTGCTTGTTCTTTTACTGCTCTGATTTTTCATTTTTTTGACAGGTAAGTCACACCCTCATGGAACATCAGCTGATAAAGACGGGTCTCAAGACACCATCATGCGACACTCTGAAGAAGGCGAAAGACTCGCCGAAACATGTCAGGTAAAAAATTAACCTAAAACATAATTGTCTGCTTTTAATGAATCAGTCAAATATCAATAATAAGAAGACAAAATGAACCTAATACAAATAAATGAATGCTTAATAACGCCCCTGCACATGCTCCTAAAAATCCAAACCTTCACCTGTAAATAAAACGTCCCGACCTGAAGACATCTTAATGTTATTATTTTGTTATACACACAGCGCCGCCAAGTGGAATCAAAAATTTGTTTTTATTTTAATTTTCACGTACTGCACGGTGCCCTTTTGACGAATCCGACTGAAAATTAGTCAGAAAAGACTCAAGACAATGATCTTACTCTGTGCCGAATTTTGTGACGTTTTGGCAAAAGGCGTGGCTATTACGGTGCTGAAAAATCCGATTGTACTTTGTGGCAACAAAAGCTCCGGCAACATGACTCAGATGATCCTATCTTCTCGAAGTTGTACACATTTGAGGATACTTCAGCCCTGAAGACATCTACCAACTTATTTTTCATCGTAGTAGTAGCGCCACCAACTGGTAAAAGCTAATACAAGTTATTTTCTTGGATGTTTTTCTCCGTGCAACTCAACAAGGTCGCCCTCAGATATGCTCGGATGACTGTTTCGGCCATGAGGATGTCACAATACGAAATTCATCCTTTTTCGTGAAAAGTTGTGGGAGTGGCATTGCACTGTTCGGCAATAAAACAACGCTGATTATGAGGTTCTAAATATGAACGACAACTCGTGAAACTTTACACACACATCAGGCAGAGCAAATTTATCAATATTTTATACGTTAGTTGTGCAGCTTTTTTGAAATGGCTCGCCATGGCCCTCGAGAAAAGTTAAAAAAAGAATAGAATAGAAATAGGAATCCCTTTATTGTCATTGTACTCAAGTGTGCAACGAGATTAGAGGGCTCCCCTCTCCAGTGCAATACAACAATAATACAGACAATATATAAATTAGATAAATAAATAAGACAGTGCAATGGAATTCAGTACTGAATAGGGCATATAGAAACACATCACAATGCTGTTTTGCAAGGTTAGGGTGGTCTCGTGTGTGTGTGTGAGAGTTCAGTATGGAGATGGCTCTCGGAAAGAAACTGTTTCTCAGTCTATTGGTCCTTGATTTGATGCATCTGTAGCGCCTGCCAGAGGGCAACAAGTCGAACAGGTGTGAGTTTGGGTGGGTATTGTCTTTGACGATGTTGAGAGCCCTTCTGAGGCACCGGGCGGTGTAGATGTCCGACAGCGAGGGGAGAGGGCAGCCAATAATCCTTTGCGCTGTTTTGACTGTCCTCTGGAGCCTCACTCTGTCCGCCTCAGTGCAGCCGCTGTACCAGGTGGAGACACAGTACGTCAGCAGGCTCTCGATGGACGAGTGGTAGAAGGCCAGCAGCAGCTTCCTGTCCAGGTTGAATTTCCTGAGGACTCTCAGGAAGTGCAGACGTTGGCGGACCTTCTTTACCACTGCTGTGGTGTTGTGACTCCAAGAAAGGTCATCGGAGATCTGTACTCCCAGGAACTTGAACGTGTGGACCCTCTCCACACACACGCCTTCGATGCAGAGGGGGGGCGGCAGCGTCTTGTTCCTCCTGAAGTCGACGACAATCTCCTTTGTTATAGCAGAGTTAAGGTGCAGTCTGTTGTCCTTGCACCAAGTTGTCAGTCTCCCTACCTCCTCTCTGTAGGCTGTCTCGTCACCTTCCGAGATCAGACCGACCACTGTCGTGTCGTCAGCAAACTTGACGATGGTGTTGTTGCCGTGGGCCGGGCTGCAGTCGTAGGTGTAGAGGGCGTACAGGAGAGGGCTCAGCACGCATCCTTGGGGGGAACCGGTGCTCAGCATGAGGGTGGAGGACGTGTAGGGGCCGAGCAACACAGTCTGGGGTCTGTTGGTCAGAAAGTCCTTAATCCAGATGCGTGTGAGGGCAGGGAGGCCGAGAGTGTCCAGTTTGGCGACGAGGATGTCTGGGATGATCGTGTTGAATGCCGAGCTGTAGTCCACAAAGAGCATCCTTGCATAGCTCCGCTGTTGTTCCAGGTGGCCCAGCACAACATGCAGAGCAGCCCTGGTTGAGTGTTTCACCTCGCTTTTTGTAAATTTTATGGAGTACAGTGAACCCTGGGTTATCGCGGTTAATGGGGACCGAGACCACCCGCGAAAACTGAAAATCCGCGAAGTAGCGGCGCACCTTCAAAAATGCTTAAAAAAAAAATACAATATATATAATAAATATATATATATATATATATATATATATACGGGGAGAGAGAGAGTGAAATTCATGTTATAACAAAAAAAACAAATTATTATTAAAACGTATTATTTTTTTATTCCCCAGCCATTCTTTTTGTATTTATTTAATTACTCAGACTTTTACCTGCTGGTACGCCGTCTGGTGTGCCCTGTGAAATGAAAGGTGCCATTCTTTATTTATTTATTTATTTATTCATTTATTCATTCATAACTGACAGCTTCGCGCTCCGCTCGTGCCCGGGCGGAAGAGGTGCTCCAATTCGGCTTAACTGTGACACACGCCCACCCTCCTCCCCCGGAGCTTCCATTCGGTTAAACTTAGGGGCCGCTTGGCACCGCCCGTGCCCGGGGAAGGTGCTCCTCTTCGGCTTACTGTGTCGCGAGCATGCCCTCCTCCTCCGGAGCTTCCATTCGGTTAAACTTAGGGGCCGCTTGGAACCGCCCGTGCCCGGGGAAGGTGCTCCTCTTCGGCTTACTGTGACGCGAGCATGCCCTCCTCCTCCGGAGCTTCCATTCGGTTAAACTTAGGGGCCGCTTGGCACCGCCCGTGCCCGGGGAAGGTGCTCCTCTACGGCTTAACTGCCACGCACGCCGGCCGGAGCTCTGGTACGGTCCGAACCGCGCGAAACGTCGCCACCGATCGTGTCCGGGGGAACGTGCTCTTCTTCGTCCACTCTTCTCTTCGCCCACGCTCTTCTTCGGCGCACGCCGGCCGTCTAACCGCTCCAGCGCCCCGTCGTGCCGCTCGGCGAAACTACAATGCCCCGAATATTTTTTATACCCGCGAAGCACTGAACCCGCGAAAGGTGAACCGCGAAGTAGCGAGGGTTCACTGTATGTATAAGACCAAGACCTACAAAAAAGTCTCTTGGAGCAATGAGCTAGGTTTTACAGGAAGTCGGCCATTTTGAATTTATTAAAAGGGGGCGGGTCACCACAATGGACTTTGTGTAGAAATTATTATTGGGGCCCGAGCAGCGACCGCGGCGAGGTCCCTATTGTTTATGTAGAAATTATTATTCGGGCCCGAGCAGCGACCGCTACGAGGTCCCCATTGTTTTTGTGGAAATTATTATTATTATTATTATTAGGGCCCGAGCAGTGACCGCTGCGAGGTCCCTATTGTTTTTCTAGAAATTGTTATTAGGGCCCGAGCTGCGACGGCTGCGAGGTCCCTATTGTTTTTGTAGAAAATATTATTACTTTTATTATTATTATTATTATTATTATTATTATTATTAGGGCCTGAGCAGCGACCGCTGCCACATTGTTTGCCCTGGTTGTTTCAGTTAATAAATTCCCTTCACGTTACTGACCTCTCTGCCTCCTCGCCTTTTGGGTCCACCTCCTCCTCGCCGACCGGCGAGTCCTGACAGAATGACCCGACCAAAGAAGGACCCAGCGAGAGGCTCACGGCGGCGTCATGGATATTCAGGCCCTGAAGACGGCTGCCAACTTATTTTTGATCGCAGTGGTAGCGCCACCAACTGGTTAAAACAAATACAAATTATTTTCGTTGATGTTTTTCTCCGGGCAGGTTAACAAAATCTACCTTATATTTGCTCGGATGAGTGTTTAGGCCTTGAGGATGTCACAATACGAAAGTCTTTCGCCTTCTTCAGAGTGTCACATGATGGTGTCTTGTGACCCGTCTTTATCAGCTGATGTTCCATGAGGGCGTGACTTACCTGTCACAAGAATGAAGGCAAGTCACGCCCCCCGCTGTCCGTTCACTCCGCCAAGATGCTGCTCTAGGTGGTAGAGAGGATGAAGGCTCCCTTGTCTCTGTTCATGGTTTTTATGCCTCGCTTGCAGATCTCAATGGCCTCTCTGATCCAGCGCTGTTGTTTGTTCTCTTCGGTGCGGATGACCCTGCCCTTCTCCCGGTCCATGATGTGGTTTTCCCTTTTGCAGTGGTCAGTGATTGCTGATTTGTAATGTTCATGTTGTGCTTGTTCTTTTACTGCTCTGATTTTTCATTTTTTTGACAGGTAAGTCACACCCTCATGGAACATCAGCTGATAAAGACGGACGGGTCTCAAGACACCATCATGCGACACTCTGAAGAAGGCGAAAGACTCGCCGAAACATGTCAGGTAAAAAATTAACCTAAAACATAATTGTCTGCTTTTAATGAATCAGTCAAATATCAATAATAAGAAGACAAAATGAACCTAATACAAATAAATGAATGCTTAATAACTCCCCTGCACATGCTCCTAAAAATCCAAACCTTCACCTGTAAATAAAACGTCCCGACCTGAAGACATCTTAATGTTATTATTTTGTTATACACACAGCGCCGCCAAGTGGAATAAAAAATGTGTTTTTATTTTAATTTTCACGTACTGCACGGTGCCCTTTTGACGAATCCGACTGAAAATTATTCAGAAAAGACTCAAGACAATGATCTTACTCTCTGCCGAATTTTGTGACGTTTTGGCAAAAGGCGTGGCTATTACGGTGCTGAAAAGTCCGATTGTACTTTGTGGCAACAAAAGCTCCGGCAACATGACTCAGATGATCCTATCTTCTCGAAGTTGTACACATTTGAGGATACTTCAGCCCTGAAGACATCTACCAACTTATTTTTCATCGTAGTAGTAGCGCCACCAACTGGTAAAAGCTAATACAAGTTATTTTCTTGGATGTTTTTCTCCGTGCAACTCAACAAGGTCGCCCTCATATATGCTCGGATGACTGTTTCGGCCATGAGGATGTCACAATACGAAATTCATCCTTTTTCGTGAAAAGTTGTGGGAGTGGCATTGCACTATTCGGCAATAAAACAACGCTGATTATGAGGTTCTAAATATGAACGACAACTCGTGAAACTTTACACACACATCAGGCAGAGCAAATTTATCAATATTTTATACGTTAGTTGTGCAGCTTTTTTGAAATGGCTCGCCATGGCCCTCGAGAAATGTTCAAAAAAGCAGCCCTGGTTGAGTGTTTCACCTCGCTTTTTGTAAATTTTATGGAGTACAGTGAACCCTCAGTTATCGCGGTTAATGGGGACCGAGACCACCCGCGAAAACTGAAAATCCGCGAAGTAGCGGCGCACCTTCAAAAATGCTTACAAAAAAATACAATATATATAATAAATATATAAATATATATATATATATATATATATATATATATATATACGGGGAGAGAGAGAGTGAAATTCATGTTATAACAAAAAAAACAAATTATTATTCAAACGTAGGGCTGGGCGATAAACCGAAAATTTACCGTTACCGAAATTCATTACAATGACCGAAATCATTTTGCCCATGTCGGTAAATTCGGTGTTTAAAAAAAAAAGAAAAGCCTTTTCTGTCTGCGGCAATGTTCATGCCCCTTTAAGACCGCAACAGGCGGCAATGTTCATGCCCCTTTAAGACCGCTACAGCGCCTCTAGTCACGTGACTCCACCCGTCTGATCGAGAAAGAAAACAGACGTCGCTGTCGTAGCTGGGATTCAAATCCAGAAGCTTTTTCACCACCCACAACACAACCATGCTGTGCTGAAAGTTCAAAGTGAGAAGCAAGGTTCGACAAGTGACAACAGCCCATTAGGAGGCGACACCAAACGAGAGAACGTCTCAGAGGTGGACGCGATAGCCTAGCACATAGCTAAAGATAAAGCTCCTCTAGTTAGTGACGTGCACAGGATTTAAACGCTTCATTTATCGTTATCGAGGTAAAATTGCTCAATTTCTCGCGATATTGATTTGAGGTCATATCGCCCAGCCCTATTCAAACGTATTATTTTTTTATTCCCCAGCCATTCTTTTTGTATTTATTTAATTACTCCGACTTTTACCTGCTGGTACGCCGTCCGGTGTGCCCTGTGAAATGAAAGGTGGCATTCTTTATTTATTTATTCATTTATTTATTCTTTTATACATTCATAACTGACAGCTTCGCGCTCCGCTCGTGCCCGGGCGGAAGAGGTGCTCCAATTCGGCTTAACTGTGACACACACCCGCCCTCCTCCCCCGGAGCTTCCATTCGGTTAAACTTAGGGGCCGCTTGGCACCGCCCGTGCCCGGGGAAGGTGCTCCTCTTCGGCTTACTGTGACGCGAGCATGCCCTCCTCCTCCGGAGCTTCCATTCGGTTAAACTTAGGGGCCGCTTGGAACCGCCCGTGCCCGGGGAAGGTGCTCCTCTTCGGCTTACTGTGACGCGAGCATGCCCTCCTCCTCCGGAGCTTCCATTCGGTTAAACTTAGGGGCCGCTTGGAACCGCCCGTGCCCGGGGAAGGTGCTCCTCTTCGGCTTACTGTGACGCGAGCATGCCCTCCTCCTCCGGAGCTTCCATTCGGTTAAACTTAGGGGCCGCTTGGCACCGCCCGTGCCCGGGGAAGGTGCTCCTCTACGGCTTAACTGCCACGCACGCCGGCCGGAGCTCTGGTACTGTCCGAACCGCGCGAAACGTCTCCACCGATCGTGTCCGGGGGAACGTGCTCTTCTTCGTCCACTCGCCTCTTCGCCCACGCTCTTCTTCGGCGCACGCCGGCCGTCTAACCGCTCCAGCACCCCGTCGTGCCGCTCGGCGAAACTACAATGCCCCCGAATATTTTTTAGACCCGCGAAACACTGAACCCGCGAAAGGTGAACCGCCAAGTAGCGAGGGTTCACTGTATGTATAAGACCAAGACCTACAAAAAAGTCTCTTGGAGCAATGAGCTAGGTTTTACAGGAAGTCGGCCATTTTGAATTTACTTAAAAGGGGGCGGGTCACCACAATGGACTTTGTGTAGAAATTATTATTGGGGCCCGAGCAGCGACCGCGGCGAGGTCCCTATTGTTTTTGTAGAAATTATTATTAGGGCCCGAGCAGCGACCGCTACGAGGTCCCCATTGTTTTTGTGGAAATTATTATTATTTTTATTATTATTATTATTATTCGGGCCCGAGCAGTGACCGCTGCGAGGTCCCTATTGTTTTTCTAGAAATTGTTATTAGGGCCCAAGCTGCGACGGCTGCGAGGTCCCTATTGTTTATGTAGAAAATATTATTACTTTTATTATTATTATTATTATTATTATTATTATGGCCTGAGCAGCGACCGCTGCGAAGTCCCTATTGTTTTTGTAGAAATTATTATTATTATTATTTTTCCGATTGTTCGATTGCATTTTTGACCCCCGAAACATGCACAAAAATTCACCAAACTTGGCAGTCTCATCGGGCATGGCGAAAAATTTGATATTTTAATGTCTAATATGAATAGGAAGTGAGTTATGAATTTTTGAAAGTCCGACTTTTGCCCTTTTTTGCATGTTTACAGGGGTCATTCTTTTGCACCCTGATCCTAAAGGCTTCATCTGATTGCCTTAAAATTCTGTCTGTAGCATCTTAAGACCTGGGACAAACACTGGGGCTAAAATTTTTTGTTTCCGAAATACTATATGACGGGGGCGGGGCTTCGAAGTTTTCACTTAAGATTTCCTTCGCCGCAATGGACAAAATGCTTAATAACTCTCTTGCACATGCTGCTAAAAATCCAAAACTTCACATGTACATAAAGAGTCGGTACCTGAAAACATCTATATGTTTATATTCAGTTATACACCTTGCGCCAATCAATATCATTTTTTACATTTTGACGTACTGCACGGTGCCCTTTTAACGAATCCGATTGAAAATTGGCTAGAAAAGACTCAAGACATTGATCTTACTCTATCCCTATTTTTGTGACTTTCCTTCGAAGGGCGTGGCTATTACGGTGCCGCAGAGTCTGATTATTCTCCGTGGCAACAAAAGTTCCTGCAAAATGATTCAGATGATCCATCTTCTTGAAATTTTTCACATTTGAGGATATTCAGGCCCTGAAGACGGCTGCCAACTTATTTTTGATCGCAGTGGTAGCGCCACCAACTGGTTAAAACAAATACAAATTATTTTCGTTGATGTTTTTCTCCGGGCAGGTTAACAAAATCTACCTTATATTTGCTCGGATGAGTGTTTAAGCCTTGAGGATGTCACAATACGAAAGTCTTTCGCCTTCTTCAGAGTGTCACATGATGGTGTATTGTGACCCGTCTTTATCAGCTGATGTTCAATGAGGCGTGACTTACCTGTCACAAGAATGAAGGCAAGTCACACCCCCCGCTGTCCGTTCACTCCGCCAAGATGCTGCTCCAGGTGGTAGAGAGGATGAAGGCTCCCTTGTCTCTGTTCATGGTTTTTATGCCTCGCTTGCAGATCTCAATGGCCTCTCTGATCCAGCGCTGTTGTTTGTTCTCTTCGGTGCGGATGACCCTGCCCTTCTCCCGGTCCATGATGTGGTTTTCCCTTTTGCAGTGGTCAGTGATTGCTGATTTGTAATGTTCATGTTGTGCTTATTCTTTTACTGCTCTGATTTTTAATTTTTTTGACAGGTAAGTCACACCCTCATGGAACATCAGCTGATAAAGACGGGTCTCAAGACACCATCATGCGACACTCTGAAGAAGGCGAAAGACTCGCCGAAACATGTCAGGTAAAAAATTTACCTAAAACATAATTGTCTGCTTTTAATGAATCAGTCAAATATCAATAATAAGAAGACAAAATGAACCTAATACAAATAAATGAATGCTTAATAACTCCCCTGCACATGCTCCTAAAAATCCAAACCTTCACCTGTAAATAAAATGTCCCGACCTGAAGACATCTTAATGTTATTATTTTGTTATACACACAGCGCCGCCAAGTGGAATAAAAAATTTGTTTTTATTTTAATTTTCACGTACTGCACGGTGCCCTTTTGACGAATCCGACTGAAAATTAGTCAGAAAAGACTCAAGACAATGATCTTACTCTCTGCCGAGTTTGTGACGTTTTGGCAAAAGGCGTGGCTATTACGGTGCTGAAAAGTCCGATTGTACTTTGTGGCAACAAAAGCTCCGGCAACATGACTCAGATGATCCTATCTTCTCGAAGTTGTACACATTTGAGGATACTTCAGCCCTGAAGACATCTACCAACTTATTTTTCATCGTAGTAGTAGCGCCACCAACTGGTAAAAGCTAATACAAGTTATTTTCTTGGATGTTTTTCTCCGTGCAACTCAACAAGGTCGCCCTCATATATGCTCGGAGGACTGTTTCGGCCATGAGGATGTCACAATACGAAATTCATCCTTTTTCGTGAAAAGTTGTGGGAGTGGCATTGCACGGTTCGGCAATAAAACAACGCTGATTATGAGGTTCTAAATATGAACGACAACTCGTGAAACTTGACACACACATCAGGCAGAGCAAATTTATCAATATTTTATACGTTAGTTGTGCAGCTTTTTTGAAATGGCTCGCCATGGCCCTTGAGAAATGTTCAAAAAAGCAGCCCTGGTTGAGTGTTTCACCTCGCTTTTTGTAAATTTTATGGAGTACAGTGAACCCTCGGTTATCGCGGTTAATGGGGACCGAGACCACCCGCGAAAACTGAAAATCCGCGAAGTAGCGGCGCACCTTCAAAAATGCTTAAAAAAATATACAATATATATAATAAATATATAAATATTTATATTTATATATATATATATATATATATACGGGGAGAGAGAGAGAGAGAGAGAGTGAAATTCATGTTATAACAAAAAAACCAAATTATTATTAAAACTTATTATTTTTTTATTCCCCAGCCATTCTTTTTGTATTTATTTAATTACTCTGACTTTAACCTGATGGTACGCCGTCCGGTGTGCCCTGTGAAAAAAAGGTGGCATTCTTTATTTATTTATTCTTTCATAACGGACAGCCTCGCGCTCCGCTCGTGCCCGGGCGGAAGAGGTGCTCCAATTCGGCTTAACTGTGACACACGCCCGACCTCCTCCCCCGGAACTTCCATTCGGTTAAACTTAGGGGCCGCTTGGCACCGCCCGTGCCCGGGGAAGGTGCTCCTCTTCGGCTTACTGTGACGCGAGCATGCCCTCCTCCTCCGGAGCTTCCATTCAGTTAAACGTAGGGGCCGCTTGGAACCGCCCGTGCCCGGGGAAGGTGCTCCTCTTCGGCTTACTGTGACGCGAGCATGCCCTCCTCCTCCGGAGCTTCCATTCGGTTAAACTTAGGGGCCGCTTGGAACCGCCCGTGCCAGGGGAAGGTGCTCCTCTTCGGCTTCCTGTGACGCGAGCATGCCCTCCTCCTCCGGAGCTTCCATTTGGTTAAACTTAGGGGCCGCTTGGCACCGCCCGTGCCCGGGGAAGTGTTAAAGAAATTTAAGTTTGTATGTTCATCTGTTAGTTTTGTTGTTTAGTTTGTCATCTTAGCAAGTTTCAAACTATAACTAATCTTACAGGCCCCCTTTGTTGCACATGCATTCGTATCTTTCTGGCCTCTAATTAAACTTTCGACAGCTACGGGTGCCAGGTACGGCCTCATCGCGAATGTGACTCCCCAACGCCAGAACCCTTTTCTGTAAACACCTCCCTTGGGGTGTTGATGACCTCTTTAACCCTTCGTAGATAATGTTGGGGCCCGAGGCCTCTTAAGGCTGTAACTTATGCATTTAGGGAGGTCCAACACAAGGCTTGGTATTTCTAAAGCAACAATATCGTCATGGCCATAAAATAAGTTCAACATGTTAAGCCTTGTGAAAATACACTACACAGGTCAAATGAAGTTCAGAGTGAACATGCTCCCTTTTGCTGTTAGAATAAGCAGAAGTATGAACAAAAGGTGTCTTGTAAGCTGAAACCGTTAGAATAGGCAGGAAGAGGGTGGGCAAGTGGGATGGAGTCAAATGTCAAGTTTTCCATTCTGTATGTATTGCATATTCAAATTGCTTATGCTGATGCAAATAAAAACCATGTGTGCAGTCGAACACGCTGGCTTCGCCTCGGAGTTCGAGGGCTGCCCCGCGCGGAAATGACAGACAATCTTGGCTGGTTGATTCATTTGTTCAGGCTTGTTTTGATAGAAACATCCTTAACATTACTTGGTCCTTCGAATGCCGGATGAAAACGTGTGATCTGCGGTGGACGATTGACGACGACTGAAAACGGCGCCATCGTGAAAAGTCCTCTCTTCCAGGAGGCCGGTCCTCGGCCATCCTCCACCGGAGAGAACACAGACTTCATCCATGAACCGCGAGTGTCTCGACCAGCGGAGAGATTGTCACAGGTCAGTGGTTGTATACAACAGATAGTAAAAAACTTTTTTGGGTTTTTGAAGGATAGTAGGGTTTCAGGGAGTTCCTTTACCCGAAGAGATAGTACATCTTAGCTTAGCTATTTTCTGGAAGAAATACAGATTTAACTTTGCTATTTTGGAAGACTTGTTGGAAGACTCGGACAGTACAGAATTAACTTTTGTTTATTCTGGAAGGCAGATTAAGGCATTCCTTGTCTGGTAGAGAGTACAAGTGTAGTTGATTATATCTGCTCGGATAGTACAGAATTAACTGTTGTTTTTTCTGGAAGACAGATTTAGGGGTCCTTATTTCTGGTAGAGTACAGATGTAATTATTACTATATTTGGAAGTGATAGTACAACGTTTGTTATTTATAGAAGACGAAAATAGTTTATCTATTTTCACAGACACAGAACTGATCAATCTGTGAGTGTGTATGTGTATTGTATGAATGTCCAACGTTTGAGAAATCTAAAACTGACCGAGGGTTGTGAGTAAAAACACCCAGGAATACCCGCTCCAAATTGGGAGTAGAAGCTTGGTATTCAACCCAAAGTCAGGCAATTTGAATTTTTCTCAACACTGAGGAACCATAACTAGACACCATAACAATTAAGACTGTCAGAAATGGCGGCAGAATTGATGAAGGAAGTTAACTGTCAACTTTCCGAATTTGAAATAAAGGAAAAATGTAGGTTAGTTGAAATTGAAAAATATTGATTAGCTTCTCGTTTGTAGCTGTTCAATGTTGAGAACTGTGTGTGTTGTTTTGTGGGCCCGTGTATATGTCTGAGTCTGACTATGTGTGTGTGTGAGAACAAAGAAGAGAAAGGGTGGGGGTTGAGTCAGTGAGCTGGAGTGTGTGCGATTGGGGATTACTAATACCACTTGGTATTTTATCCCATGTAATACAGTAGGATTATAAACAGCAGACTGTTGTGGATGTAATAGACAAGAAATCTCCACCTGAAAAAGTTGAAGTGAGAATTGCCACAACAGGAAAATTGAGTTGCTGTCCTACTGATGAGAAACCAGTTTTTAGAACACCCTAGGTGTTGACAAACTGGTCCAATTTTCTAAAATTGGGGTATTGGGTAGTATAGTAAAGTCCAGGGAAACTTTGCAGTGTAGAGATTGGAAGTTAATAAGAAAAGAAAAGGAATGTGTAAAGAAAGAAAAAGAATGTGTAGAAAAGGGAAAGGAACAATTAATGTTCCATAGAAAGGATTGATGAAGTCCAAATGATAGGGCAAGTGAGAAAGGTGTCATAGGCAGATTTGCAAGTGGAAAACTGTATAGAGTAACAGAATGAGAACCTATGTGGTTGAGGGATGTAAGACACTGAGTTGGTTGCATGAATTGAAAGAGAGAAGTAGGTGTTATGAAAGATGGAATGAAGGTTTTGAAAGTGAACATGAGGAATCTTTGCAAAAGCATAGGTGTTTCCTGATTTTGAATTTTAAGTGGTGTCAAACCTGAGGTGCGGGGGCAGAATTTGGTTCTCTAACTGAGAGGCAAGGTAGGTTGAGAAGGAAAAGCGTAAGTGAAATAGGATGAGCGGAAAGTTAAGAGGGGGTTGGAGATGACTGAGAGGTAAAGTAGGTTGGGCAGATGCCAGAAGGAAAGCGTAAGTGAATTGGAACGAGCGGAAAGTTTAGGGGGAAGGAGCTGTTGCCATTGGCTTGAGATTGCCTGCTCGTAAATTGGCAGGGAGGAGTGGCCAGTAAACTGGAGCCTTTGGTAGGGGGCGTAACCCCTGGCAGCTTGGTTGCCTGGGGACCGCGTGATTGGCGTATGAACAGTGAGGCCCCCCCCCTCCCTTCTTTTTCTGCTGTGAGCGTCTAGGATAGGCTTGCACACGAGGGCGGCCAAGGAGAAGACGAGTAATTTACATAATGAATGAAGGGTTTGAGAACTTGTTTTAAGGAAGTGTACGATTGGGAAAATGAATGACTAGGCCGGGACCCCAGTGGGGCTTCGGACTGCGAGTTGATGTCCAAACCTCTGGATTCCCCCTCTGACAGTGACAACAGTGAGGACATTGAGGAAGATATTAAACATATGTTTGACCTCGAGAATTACTTAATGCGTCATCAAACTGAACCGATGAGATGCAGCTGTTAAAAAAGGAAGTCACATATTTAGGCCGCATTTTGACTGAAAAGGGGCGCATTTTTGGTGACAAGCAAAAAGAAGGCGTTGCCCGAGCCCTAAAACCAATAACAAAGAAGTAAATGATGTCCCTTATAGGTGTACGCAATTATTGCCAGGCATGGATTGCAAAGTACTTAGAAATCACACGACTATTGCTGGACATCATTTATGACAAGCCAATGACATTTGAGGAAAAAAAAAATGTTTGAACACTTGAGGTTGACAAGCTTTTGAACTTGTCAAGTGTGAACTCATTGATTAAGATGTATTAGCACTACCAAATTACTATGAGCCATTTGAGCAAACAGTGACTGCAAAAAATGGTTTCATGACCTTGTGTGGCTGCAGACGCGCAGGGCTCATGAAATCACTTGCATATTAGTCACAACAATTGGATCAAGCAGCCTTCACCCACCACATTCACATTGCACGGCGACCTAATTGTCACATTACACTGATAAGGTGCGCTCAGCCCAGCGTCACTTTTTCCCGCACCAGTAGAAGGCACACCACACGACTGTGGAAGCCGAGTCCAAATTACCACCAAACAGCGACCTGACCTCTTGGACACCTTTCTCCCGACTGGAGAGACAGTTTTTTGACGGACGCAAAGGGGTGGGAATTTTTTTTTTAACAAAGCATTTTGTTTCAAGGGATATTAAAATCTGTATGTGCAGGACAAGCAGCAGAAACTTCTGTGCTGATCCAGAATTGTAAGATGTTTTCTAAAAAACATTTTACAATTTGGACTGACTGCCAAGATATATGTTTATGTGTTCTGTCGACATTGGGCAAACGGCGTTTTAAAAAATCACAAAAGATGAAAGAAAAGTTGTGCATAAAGCACGTCTAAATAAGTATTTGTAAATGCAAAATTTTCTGAACAGAAAATGAAACGATTACAATTGAATACTGCCTCGCTGACAATGCAGCAAGGGGTAATGCACACACACACACACACACACACACACGCGCAGCAAATCAACTTGACAATTTGATCTCACGCCAGGGAAAAATACACCACTAATTGAATGCACACATTGGGAGAAAAAAGGTGCAAACATTGCTGAGGAGTAGAGGAGTAACATGAGTGACACATGTGTGTCAACAGGGGGAAGTATGATATGAAATTGTTCCCACATATAGACTTTTCAACAAAAAACTTTTTTTTAGACAAAGTGTTAGTTGTTTGGGTTGCAATATTGTTTGGTTATAATTAATGTGTTTTCAAAATGGATTACGTTGTTTCCAACAACACATGATGATGTTAAAACAGTTGGAAAAAGTGTTGTGTAATCGAATTATCCTGACATTTGGAATTTCAAGAGTGATTTAAAGTGAAAATGATGCATTTTGTGAATAATGTTTGTAACAAGTGGGACAGTTGTTGCAAAATTGACTCAAAGCGTCATTTTGCATACAGTCTGCAGGACTTGTGGAACGCACGAATGGAACTGACTTATCAAGACAAAGAGAAAAAAAAAAGAGACAATGGCCAGACTGTTTCAATCACAGCAATGAGGATAGTGCCAGCCGAAGGAAGGACACTATCCCCTTTTTATCCTATATGGCCTCACACATAGACTCTCAGGTTCATCAGAACCACCAGCGACTGGCACATCTGTCCCAGTCCACATGAAAGACATGTTTGACCACAATTACTGGCCAGTGTGTTTTGATCCACAGATATACCACGTCCATGTGGGAGACCAACTCTTCCTCAAGGTGCTGAAACGACCTCGTTGGGACAGTGAACGCTGGGACGGCCCTCATCAGGTGATTGCAGTGACCCCGACGGCAGCAAAGGTCGAGGGGCGTGGCGGCTGGAACCATCAGTCGCAGTGCAAGCTTCTCCGGTCCCTGCTGAAGGCTGAGCGACGCAAGTCCCTTGGAGAGGATCTCCACCACGTACACTCCAATGTACCAACAAAAGACCACAGTTGGAAAGAGGGTTTTCCGTGGCAAACACACCCCTCTCGGAAGGATGGAGCAAGCCGCCGAACAGCAACTGGGCACTGCCCTGTCGACCAGATGCATCATCTACTTCCTTGCAGGGCTGTGCCTGGTCAGCGCACAACCTCGAGACCAGGACAACGTCAAACGCAGACGAGTTGCACAGGCGCAGACTGCTGACTACACGCACATCAAATAAAACCTGCAGCCTCTGAAAAAACGCTCAAGGTCACTGATTCATGTAACTTGCATCACAGAAAAGAGTTGCAGTTGTGAATGTTTGATGTTCCGGGTTTATTTTGTACATACATGTATTGGACCAAAAACTGCATTAGCTTTGCTTTATTATCTTTTAATTGTTATTATTTTTTTGGGCTTCTCGTTCGGGGCATGGGTTTCTACCCTTTTCTCCAAGAATTTTTGAGTTTTTGGGTAGTTTTTCTCCCCCCTCAAGCGACAGCCTTTGATGATGAGATTTGAAACTTGATAAACAGGAGGGATATGTTAAAGAAATTTAAGTTTGTATGTTCATCTGTTAGTTTTGTTGTTTAGTTTGTCATCTTAGCAAGTTTCAAACTATAACTAATCTTACAGGCCCCCTTTGTTGCACATGCATTCGTATCTTTCTGGCCTCTAATTAAACTTTCGACAGCTACGGGTGCCAGGTACGGCCTCCTCGCGAATGTGACTCCCCAACGCCAGAACCCTTTTCTGTAAACACCTCCCTTGGGGTGTTGATGACCTCTTTAACCCTTCGTAGATAATGTTGGGGCCCGAGGCCTCTTAAGGCTGTAACTTCTGCATTTAGGGAGGTCCAACACAAGGCTTGGTATTTCTAAAGCAACAATATCGTCATGGCCATAAAATAAGTTCAACACGTTAAGCCTTGTGAAAATACACTACACAGGTCAAATGAAGTTCAGAGTGAACTTTTGCTGTTAGAATAAGCAGAAGTATGAACAAAAGGTGTCTTGTAAGCTGAAACCGTTAGAATAGGCAGGAAGAGGGTGGGCAAGTGGGATGGAGTCAAATGTCAAGTTTTCCATTCTGTATGTATTGCATATTCAAATTGCTTATGCTGATGCAAATAAAAACCATGTCTGCAGTCGAACACGCTGGCTTCGCCTCGGAGTTCGAGGGCTGCCCCACGCGTAAATGACAGACAATCTTGGCTGGTTGATTCATTTGTTCAGGCTTGTTTTGATAGAAACATCCTTAACAGGAAGGTGCTCCTCTACGGCTTAACTGCCACGCACGCCGGCCGGAGCTCTGGTACGGTCCGAACCGCGCGAAACGTCGCCACCGATCGTGTCCGGGGGAACGTGCTCTTCTTCGTCCACTCTCCTCTTCGCCCACGCTCTTCTTCGGCGCACGCCGGCCGTCTAACCGCTCCAGCGCCCTGTCGTGCCGCTCGGCGAAACTACAATGCCCCCGAATATTTTTTAGACCCGCGAAGCACTGAACCCACGAAAGGTGAACCGCGAAGTAGCGAGGGTTCACTGTATGTATAAGACCAAGACCTACAAAAAAGTCTCTTGGAGCAATGAGCTAGGTTTTACAGGAAGTCGGCCACTTTGAATTTACTTAAAAGGGGGCGGGTCACCACAATGGACTTTGTGTAGAAATTATTATTGGGGCCCGAGCAGCGACCGCGGCAAGGTCCCTATTGTTTTTGTAGAAATTATTATTAGGGCCCGAGCAGCGACCGCTACGAGGTCCCCATTGTTTTTGTGGAAATCATTATTATTTTTATTATTATTATTAGGGCCCGAGCAGTGGCCGCTGCGATGTCCCTATTGTTTTTCTAGAAATTGTTATTAGGGCCCGAGCTGCGACGGCGGCGAGGTCCCTATTGTTTTTGTAGAAATTATTATTAGGGCCCGAGCAGCGACCGCTACGAGGTCCCCATTAACCGCGATAACCGAGGGTTCACTGTATTACTCTTACTTGATCTTGGCGCCGCTTTTGACACTTGATCATAACATATTATTAAAACGCCTTGAAACTTGTGTTGGCATTTCAGGTTCAGCGCTTTCTTGGATTAATTCGTATCTGTCGGAGACGACGCACCGTGTAATTCATGGCAATGCGTCTTCTGATCTTTGTAAGATCACACGCGGAGTTCCGCAGGGATTGGTATTAGATGCTACCGCTTGGTGATATTATACGGAAATATCACATTAGTTTTCATTGTTATGCTGATGATACGCAATTATACATGCCGTTGGATATAACGAATCCGTGTGATTGCTATAAATTAGAGGCATGCCTTGCCGAAATTAAACTATGAATGTCTTTCAATTTTTTGCGTCTTAACTCAGATAAAACCGAGATGCTGATCATTGGACCAGCGCGTCATCTGTACCTTTTTCAAAGACACCACTATGAGTATCGATAAATTGCCCAAAAGGATTCAACAAAAAATCTCGGTCTTATATTTGACACAACTATGTCGTTTCAAATGCACATTAAAAATATTACTAGAACTGCATTTGTTCATCTGCGTAACATTGCTAAAATTCGCCCAATTCTATCAACTTGTGATGCAAAAATCTTAATCCATGCGTTTGTTACGTCTCGCCTCGACTATTGTAACGTTTTGCTCTCGGGTCTCCCCATGTCTAGTATTAAAAGTTAGTTCAAAATGCAGCAGCTAGACTCTTGACTAGAACGAGAAAGTTTGATCATATTACCCCGATACTTGCCAATTTGAATTGGCTTCCGGTCCACTTGAGATGTGATTTTAAAGTTCTGCTACTTGCCTATAAAATATTGCATGGCTTAGCACCTTCCTATCTCGTTGACCTCGTGGTACCATATGTTCCGTCCCGAAACCTTCGCTCACAAAATGCTGGTCTTTTAGTGATCCCGCGAGCCAAAAAGAAGTCCACAGGTTCTAGAGCGTTCTCTATTCGGGCACCAATGCTTTGGAATGTACTACCCTCAGGTATTAGAGGCGCCACCTCAGTAGAAATGTTCAAAACACTATTAAAGACGCATTTATACTCTTGTGCATTTAGTTGAACTATTTGTTGGCCTGTTTACTGCCGCTTTTTCTCTTATCTTCTCTTTTCTGCCCCCTTTTCCCCGGCTGGGGGATTAGGTGACGGTGACCCACTAGGAAATTTAAGGCATTGACAAACTGGGCATGCACCTGTTCCAGTGATGTCGTCTTCCTGCAGCGCGACATTTATTTATATACTTTAGCATCTAATTTAATTATTTGTTGGCCTGTTTACTGCCGCTTCTCCTCTTTTCTGCCCCCTCTTCCCCTGCTTGGGAATTAGGTGATGGTGACCTGCTATGAAGATTACGGCACTGACCAACCGGGGAGGGACCTTCTCTGCCGAAGTCGTCTTCATGCAGCACCTCTTCTGATTTCCCTATATTTCAGCACTTCGTTGAACTACTTGTTGGCCTGTTTACTATTTCTGTTCTTTTTTTTCTGTTCCCAATTCCACGGCTTGGGAATTAGGTGATGGTGATTCACTTGGAAGTGGCTGTTCTGAATTTACCCCAAACTGACTATTTCAAGATCAAAGGCTCAACCTCGGATATGCTGCCATGGCGATTACGGTCCTGGATGAGGACCCACTCCACTAAAGTCATCTTCCTGCAGCACTTCATTTAATTGACTCTCACATTATCTCATCTAACATTGTATAGCATCATTGTATGTGTCAAATGTTGCCCACTTGGCATCCAAAGCAGCCTGGTCATCCTGGAAGGGGGTTTCCCCCCCATCTGTGGTCCCTTCTCAAGTTTTCTCACTTTTCCCCCAATGGGGTTTTGAGTTTTTCCTTGCCCTCCTGGGGGTTAAGATCAGTGGATGTTGATTGTGGTTATGTAAAGCCCTTTGAGACTGTCTGTGATTAAGGGCTATACACATAAAATTGACTTGACTCGACTTGGACCAGAATAGAAGTGGATGAGGGAAAAAGGGAGGGGCGGTGTTGACTGATATTGTGCAGATGGAAGTAGGCTGACCGGGTTGTGTTATTATGCTTATGGAAAGATAGAGTGCTGTCAAGGATGACACCCAGACTCTTGACCTGAGGGGATGGGAAAACAATGGAGGGGCCAACAGGAATGGGAAAACTGCCAACTTTGGATTGTATTGATTTTGTACTGAAAAGAATAACTTCTGTTTTGTCGCTGTTAAGCCTCATGAAATTATTAGAAAACCAGTCATTGATTTCAGATAGACAGGAGGTGACGGAGGTGGGAGGGAGTGATATGCTGGGTTTGCAGGAGAACTAGAGCTGGGTGTCATCCGCGAAGCAATGGAAAGCGATATTGAATTTTCGGAAAATGCTGCCAAGGGGAAGGAGGTATATGATAAATAATAGGGGGGCCAGGACCGAGCCTTGGGGCAAACCTGAGGTGACTGGGAGGGACTTTGATGAGAAATATTTAAGCTGGATGAACTGAGTGCGGTCTTTGAAGTATGAATGGAACCAGTTGAGGGCGGTGTGGGTGATGCCGATGGAAGAAAGTCTTTTGAGAAGGATGGTGTGTGAGATGGTGTCAAAGGCCGCAGTCAGGTTAAGAAGGATGACAATGGAGAATGAATCTGAGTCAGCTGCAATGAGGAGAGCAGAGGTGACCTTGAGTAGAGTTGATTCAGTGCTGTGAAGTGCACGGAAACCGGACTGAAAGGGTTATTGCAGGTGAGATGAGAGTGGAGTTGAGTGGTGACTACATTATCTAGGACTTTTGAAATGAATGGTAGGTAGGAAATAGGGCGGAGGTTCAGGAAATAGTACTGAGCGGCTTTTTCTTAATCTCATGAGAAAATGTACTTGGGCAAGCACAGTCGAAAAGAGTCGTGCGTTATCTCAGCCCAGCCTCACATTCTTCCCCCGGCACGGGTCTACGTCCAAGGGAAGGTCCTCTCCAGATTAATCATTGTCTGGATGGTTGATTCCCAGCTGGTCCCCAAGACTGGTATTCCACGGCTGGCCTTCTCCGGCGGGCAGTCTCTCCGTCTCTCCTGCTGGTATTCCCCTGTAATCTTGTCAGTGTGCATGTATGTGTGCTCCAAAATCAAATTATGTCTTTCAGAATGTGTTTTTGCAATGGCGTCCCCTTGAACCCTCCAATCAATCAATCAAATTTTATTTATAAGAGCACTTTTCATACATAAAATGCGGCTCAAAGTGCTGTACAATAAAAACATCCAAATTACAACGAAAAACTAAAACCCATTCCACCCACTCAACATAAACACAAGACACATCCACATACACGCCTGAACTCGCACACACACAGAACACTCGCATTCACACAACTTAATAAACCATCTTAGTAGAAAGACAGGGTAAGGCACAGAGAAACCATATGAGAAAATGTACCCAGGGTAGGTCATCCGCGCTGAGAGGGATGACGGCTCACGCCCACAGGGAGCTGCGCCAACACACAGACCCCTAGCCCAGACTGACCGGGGTAGACCCTACACATAGTGCAGAGGGCCCCGGTCCGCCGGGCCTAAGGAGCCTCCGGGATGAAGCCCCCTGTGAGAAGGCCAGCCACACCTCCCAGCGCGGAGGCCCCCCTTGAGGAAACACTGGAGCTAAAATATATAAAAGAAAATGATAATGCTAAACAAAAAAGAAGCTAAAAATTAAAGGACAATAATATAAAAAGACGAAGCTAAAATATATAAGAAAAATTATGATACTAAAAGACAGAGAAGAAGCTAAAAATTAAAAGACAATAATATAAAATGACGCAGCTAAAATATATAAGAAAAATGATGATACTAAAAGACAAAGAAGCTAAAAAAAATTAAAGACAATGATAATATATAAAATGACAATCCTGAATTAAAAGACTAAGATAAATTATTTAAAAGCCAAACAAAAAAGGTGAGTCTTGAGCAGGGGTGGGCAATTATTTTTTCCATGGGGCCACATAAGAAACATTAAATATTGTGGAGGGCCGGGCCAAAAGGCTGAACTCAATTCTGCATAATATTAATTGTATTTCTTTTTTAAAAAGCAGTAAATAGCACTGTTTTGACAAGCTGGCATTAAAGTTAAGCAATGAAACTAAATACCAAATAAACTGAAAAAATGAGGTTGCCTTACAAAAATGTATTCATTCAAATTTCTCAACACAATGGTAGACAAAATATTAACATTTTTTACTATTTGTGACTCATATTAGTAAACATATTCTGTCACATTCACTTCAAAACACATTTTGAGTTCCATATACTGTTGAATAGTTGTGTAAAGGTTCTGAGCATTTTAAAGACATCACAATATTGTCTTTTTGCACCAAACATTAAGCAAGATACAACATATTGACTGTCACTGAACTGTGATTTTGAGAAAAAGTGTCCCAGTTCATTGTTATCTGGTGCCGTTTTTATATTTCTCTGCATGTTTCGTCTGGTAATGCCGACTCAAATTGTAGTCCTTCAACACGGCGATCTGCTCCCCGCAAACTAAACACACAGCTTTACCTCTAACTTCAGTAAATAAATACTTCGCTGTCCAATTTTTGTTGAAAATTCTACATTCGGCATCTACCTTTCTTTTTGTAGCCTGAGCGGACATTTTTGAGGACGAACGTTGTCTTGTTGTGATTCAATCGCGCGCATGTCTTGATAAACGCATTACGTCATTATGTGCGACGCACATTGTGCGGGAATAAAAAAAAAAAACAATTTCAGAATAAAAGCAGTGCAGCTTTCGCCCATGAATGAGGTGAAATTAAAAAGTATGTTTATTTTGAAATTTCCAATTAACATTACACTCGCGGTCAGAGTCAACCAAAGGTATGTGGCCCGGGCCATACAATGCCCAGGTCTGTCATACGGGCCAGTCAGTGCCACCCGGCGGGCCGGATGTGGCCCGCGGGCCGTGCAATGCCCAGGTCTGGTCTTGAGCCTCCTTTTAAAAATATCAACAGTCTCTGCGGACCTGATGTCCTCCGGCAGGCTATTCCATAGACGAGGACCAGAATGGCTGAATGCAGCCTCGCCATGTGTTCCAGTCCTCACCCGAGGAATAATTAACAGGCCGGTGCCAGAGGACCTCAGGGTCCGCGAGAATGGCCCAAGACCGTTAAGGCATTTAAAAACTAATTGAAGAACCTTAAAATCAATCCTGAAACACACGGGGAGCCAATGCAGCGATTTTAAAACTAAATCCAGTGCCCAATTTGGTATGTTTGCATCTCTATGTCCTATGTGGAGAATGTGCTTTGTCATATTTGTCCATGAAGTGCTGTCTGGCTTGTCATCAGTTTGTAATGTGCAGACTGAATATGTATGATGTGAATGTGAGTGTAGGTCATGAAAATACTATGTTCACACATTTATAAACTAAGTAATATAACTTTAGCATGTGAAAATAATATCATAAATCAGTAAAGACCATGACTACAATCAGTCATTCCTATGCGTAGTAGAATTAGAATTAGAATTAGAAATCCCTTTATTGTCATTGTACTCAAGTGTGCAACGAGATTAGAAGGCTCCCCTCTCCAGTGCAATACAACAATAAGACAGACAAATATATAAATTAGATTAATAAATAAGAGAGTGCAATGGAATTTAGTACAGAATAGGGTATATAAAAACACATCACGATGCTGTTCTGCAAGGTAAGGGTGTTCTCGTGTGTGTGTGAGAGTTCAGAATGGAGATGGCTCTCGGAAAGCAACTGTTTCTCAGTCTATTGGTCCTCGATTTGATGCATCTGTAGCGCCTGCCAGAGGGCAACAGGTCGAACAGGTGTGAGTTTGGGTGGGTATTGTCTTTGACGATGTTGAGAGCCCTTCTGAGGCACCGGGCGGTGTAGATGTCCGACAGTGAGGGGAGAGGGCAGCCAATAATCCTTTGCGCTGTTTTGACTGTCCTCTGGAGCCTCACTCTGTCGGCCTCAGTGCAGCCGCTGTACCAGGTGGAGACACAGTACGTCAACAGGCTCTCAATGGACGAGTGGTAGAAGGCTAGCAGCAGCTTCCTGTCCAGGTTGAATTTCCTGAGGACTCTCAGGAAGTGCAGACGCTGGTGGACCTTCTTTACCACTGCTGTGGTGTTGTGAGTCCAAGAAAGGTCGTCGGAGATCTGTACTCCCAGGAACTTGAACGTGTGGACCCTCTCCACACACACGCCTTCGATGCAGAGGGGGGGCGGCACCGTCTTGTTCCTCCTGAAGTCGACGACAATCTCCTTTGTTTTTGCAGTGTTAAGGTGCAGTCTGTTGTCCTTGCACCAAGCTGTCAGTCTCTTTACCTCCTCTCTGTAGGCTGTCTCGTCACCTTCCGAGATCAGACCGACCACTGTCGCGTCGTCAGCAAACTTGACGATGGTGTTGTTGCCATGGGCCGGGCTGCAGTCGTAGGTGTAGAGGGCGTATAGGAGAGGGCTCAGCACGCATCCTTGAGGGGAACCGGTGCTCAGCATGCAGGTGGAGGACGTGTAGGGGCCGAGCAACACAGTCTGGGGTCTGTTGGTCAGAAAGTCCTTAATCCAGATGCGTGTGAGGGCAGGGAGGCCGAGAATGTCAAGTTTGGCGACGTGGATGTCTGGGATGATTGTGTTGAATGCCAAGCTGTAGTCCACAAAGAGCATCCTTGCATAGCTCTGCTGTTGTTCCAGGTGGCCCAGCACAACATGCAGAGCAGTGTTGATGGCGTCCTCAGTGGATCTGTTAGCCCAGTATGCAAACTGGTAGGGGTCCAGAGTGGGAGGAAGGCAGTCCCTGATGTGCTGGAGAACCAGCCTCTCGAAGCACTTCATGATGACTGGTGTGAGAGCAACAGGACGGTAGTCATTCAGGTGGACGGCTGGTGACTTTTTGGGGACAGGAATAATGGTGGAAGTTTTCAAGCAGGAGGGGATGACTGCTTGAGCCAGGGAGCGGTTAAAGATCCTGCAGAATACATGTGACAGTTGGTGGGCACATGTTTTGAGGACCTTGCCTGGTATTCCGTCGGGTCCAGTAGCTTTCCTGGGGTTAACAGCCAGGAGCGCGCGCCTCACATCGTGTTCCTCTACGGTGAGTGGGGGGGGGTTGGAGCATGAAGTGCGGGGGTGTGACGGTTGGGGCGAGTCAAAGCGAGCAAAGAAGCAGTTAAGCTCCTCTGCCAGCGATGCACTCGGGTCTGCAGAGGTCGTGCTGCTGCCACGGAAGTTGGTGATGCTCCGTAGACCCTGCCACACCTCCCGTGGTCTGTTACTGGCAAGGTGGGCCTCCAGCCTCCCCTTGTAGGTTGCCTTGGCTAGCTTGATGCCTTTGCTCAGGTCAGCACGAGCCACCCTGTACTGGGCTTTGTCGCCTGACCTGAAGGCAGCGTCACGGGCCTTGAGGAGAGAGCGAACCCTGCTGGACATCCAGGGCTTCGCATTTGGGAAGGTCCGTATAGTCCTGTGTAGGGACACAGTTTCCATGCAGAACTTGATGTAGTCCACTACACAATGTGTGTAGACATCAAGGTCCTGATGATCAAAGAGGCCCCAGTTTGTGTCTTGAAAGCAGTCCTGTAATTCACTCATGGCGCCGTCACGCCAGGTTTTCACAGTCTTTGTGGTGGGCCTGAATCTGCGCCTGAGAGGGGTGTATGCAGGTGCGAGCTGCAAGGACAGGTGGTCTGACTGGCCGAGGGGGGCGAGTGGGAGGGCCCTGTATGCGTGCTTGATGTTCGAGTACACATGGTCGAGAGTGTTGTCTCCCCTCGTTGGGCACTTGACATGCTGGTGAAACTCTGGGAGTGCAGTCTTTAAATTGGCCTTATTAAAGTCTCCCGCTACTACGTGAACGCCATCAGGGTGGGCCCGCTGATGTTTATTGATGACGCACGCGAGTAGCGAGAGCGCCGTGCTAGTGCTAGCGTCGGGAGGGATGTAAACAGCTGTGACAATCACGACCGTTAGCTCCCTCGGGAGAAAATAAGGCCGGCATTTAACGGACATGAACTCGATGTCGGGGGAAGAGTGCTTCTCGACGATCGTGCTATCGCCGCACCAGTTCTCATGCACGTAAACACAGAGCCACCCCGCCCCGTCTCTTACCGGTGTCCCTTGTCCGATCCGCGCGATGTAGCGAGCGCCCGGCCAGCTGGATGCTAGCATCGGGGACGTCTGCGTGCAGCCAGGATTCCGTGACGACGATCACACTGCTGTCTCGCACATAGCGGTTTCCCAGGATTTGTAATCCCAGGTCGTCGATTTTGTGGACCACGGATCTGGCGTTGGTGAGGTACAGACTCGGCAGTGGTTGCCTATGGGGCTGCCGTCGCAGCCGTTCCAAGACACCGGACCTGCAGCCCCGCTTCTGCTTCCTCTCTCTGCGTCGCCTGCGCCACCTCCCGGTCCCGATGACAAGCCACGGTGAGCCGGGCAGCCTCGCCAGTTCGTCCGGAATTTTGCGATCATAGCATATTCAGTAAATATAAACCTGCTAAATTAAATAATTGACATTCTGTCCCATAAATGTTTAAAATGCCGGTAATTGCCATACAATCCTTCAAGGGTCGACGAGCGATGTTCGGGAGGAGGAGCAGTGGTGGTGGTGCGTTTCCCTCGGGCATGTGTCGGTAAATCCAGCGGAGTTCAGCGGCAGTGGATTGAAGTTGTCCTGACACAGGTTGATGACATGACAGGAACAGGCAGAAGTGCGAGAAGCAGACTGGCCTGCGGGTCCACATGGCAGACAGGTGCTAACTTTGATAGGTAAGCTAAACTTTAGCCACAGTAGACGCGTCAGCGACTATGCAATCGGTGGGTGGCATTCATGAGAATCGGGATCGCTCAACATACAGATAATAATAAATAAAATCACTGTAACTGGAGGGATTGTAAACTGCTAAAGCAGGTACAACAAGCGGATCCAAAAAATTTCTGAGAGTTACCGGTGAGCAGTGGCAGCCAAACGTGCCAGCGTCCACTCAACCGGGAGTTGATTCAATATTCACAATATTTTATTATTTTGTCGTACAGTTGTTTAAAAATGGCTCGCTATCGCCCCCTAGAAAAAAAAAACAACAAAAAAAAACAGCCCCCTGTTTCACCAAACTGAAAATTTGATGAAGTGTGTACAAAGCCAAGACCTAATAAAAAGTCTCATGGAGCCGTATGCTAAATTGAACAGGAAGTCGGCCATTCTAAATTTATCAGAATCCGAAATCCTTTTATTGTCATTGTACAGTGTGCAACAAGATTAGGGAGCTCCCCTCTCCAGTGCAATACAACAATAATTTAATCAAATATATAAATTAGATAAGAGAATAAATATTGTGATGGAAAATAGTATGAAATTGGAGAAATACAACACAATACGTCGCTGTTCAGCAAGGTAAGGGTGGTCGTGTGTGTGTGCATGTGTGTGAGAGTTCAGAATGGTGATGGCTCTCGGAAAGAAAATGTTTTTCAGTCTATTAGTCTTTGATTTGATGCACCTGTAGTGCCTGCCAACAAATTTACTTCAAACATTGACGAGGCTTTGAAAACAAAAGCTGCTCTAACTTTAACTACAAGCAAATTCCTCTTGAAGATTCCTCACGTTATTTCTCTGAAATATTTCACATTTCCAACGTGCCAGTACCCCAACGTTGTCCGGGTGGCGAGGGCCCTTTATAGCTGCTCGCAGCTCTAGTTTTTAATTAATTTTTTTAAATCAATGGTGATGACAGTGAAATATGTCTTGTCTGGTATCATGATAGCTGGAGGATATTTTGTCATGATATTTTAGTCAGGCCTGATAACAGTGATGTATGCTGATTTAAGGCTACTTTTATTTTGAAATGCCGTATCACATTTTGGTGGGACCGCATTTGATGGACAACTGGGGTTGTCTAGTGTCCCCCAAAATGGGTCTGATATCACGATAGCTCGAGGGTATTTTGAAATGATTATTTTAAAATCAGTGTTGATGACAATGAAATGTGCATATTTCAGGTGGGTTTTTTTTTATTGTGAAATTACACATCAGATTTTGATGGGACCATTTTTGATGAACAGCTGGGGTCGTCTAGTGTCCAACAAAACTAGTCTGGTATTACGACAGCTCCAGCTCTTTTATTTTAAAATGCCTCCTTACATTTTGATGGGACTACTTTTGGTGGAAAGCTGTGTTGTCTTGTGTCCTCCAAACCTGGTTTGGTATCACCATAGCTAGAGGATATTTTTTAATGAAATTTTAAAGTCAGGCATGATGACAGTGAAATGTGCAGATTTCAGGCAACTTTTAGTTTGAAATTACAAATTAGATTTCGATGGGACCACTTTTTATGGACAGCTGGGGTAGTCTCGTGTCCCACAAAACTGGTCTGGTATCACGATAGCTCGAGCTATTTTTTTTTTTAACTCAGTGGTGATGACCGTGAAATAAGCGAATTTCAGGCTACTTTTATTTTGAAGTGCCACATCACATTTTGATGTGACCACTTTTGGTGGACAGCTGGTGTGGTCTAGTATCCCCAATCCTGGTTTGGTATCACGATAGTTTGAGGATATTTTTTAAAGATTTTTCTTTTAAATCAGTGTTGATCACAGTGCATATTTCAGGTGATTTTTTTATTTTTAAATGCCACATCAAATTTTGAAGTGACCACTTTTTGTGGACAACTGGGGTGGTCTGGTGTCCCGCAGAACTTGTCTGGTATCACGATAGCTTGAGGATTTTGTAATGATTTTAATTTTTTTAATCATTGGTGACGACAGACAAATAAGCAAATTTTCACGCTTTTATTTTTAAATATCCCATCAGATTTTGATGGGACCACATTTGTTTTTACGGTTCCGTCACCACGCGAGTGGCTACCTGCTAAAGCAGCACGGCTCACTATTTGAGCCTTTTTCGCGTGTTTTTTCCTTTACCCAGTTTTATTTATTTTACCTCATCGCAGCAATGGACATCCAAATTGCGGTGGTTTTATTGCTGCTGGGGGCTGTTTTTTGCGTGATCGTGTCCGGAGATGTCACTGGGAGCTACGGATCAATCGTTTACACAAGAGATCAGCTGTTAGCACTTCGTGCTAACCCCGTGCCGACTCCCGGAGCGAGACCCGATATCCCCCACGAGTTGAGGAGGAAGAGACGGGGGATGTCGCGCGGGGGCGAAACGCCAGGCAAAGAGGAGGCGTGACCACCCCGTCCTCCTGTCCGTTTTTATGGGAAATGTTAGATACCTTCCCAAGAAAATGGACGCGGCACGAGAGGAACTTCCAATGAGCTAGCTTGCTGATGTTCACGGATTCATGGCTAACAGACCTAACGCCGGACACCGTCGTGGAATTTGACGGCTTCCAAATACTACTTGCGGACAGGACACTGGAAAGCGGTAAGAGGAAAGAGGAGGGCTGGCTGTGTTTGTTAATGATAGATAGTGTAACCCTAGGCACATCACAGCTAAGGAGCAACTTTCCAGTCGGGACAATGAGCTGCTAGCTGTTAGCATGCGTCCATACTTGACAAGCATCGCGAGTTAACAAGGACGTGCACGTAACAGGTGCGTGAGTAAACTGCTTAAAACTTTGATCGTCATTCAGCTGACCTACAAATTGAGACGCTACAGTCAGTTTGACGTTTTTGTTTGCTTGATTGTGGATTGACATGGAGGAACAAGACAGTGGAAAGCGGACATTAAAAATGACGGAGAAAAGCTGTAGAAGATCACAAGCCTAAACGGATGCAGGCACGCAGGTGCAAATTTGCTCAATTGACCTCCATGCAACGTCAAATTGAACAATTGATGGAGGATGATGCAAATGTTGACGCTGTAAAAAACTGAGCTTCGTGTTTGCTTTAGCGGCATGGAGCAAGAATTTGTGGACCTCAATTCCGGTGTGCAAAATTTAAAGACTGAAGAGGATTTTGCCGATGACCAAAATAACTGGTTTGATCCAAAAAATGTAATTAATGGAAATGTGAGCAATGGAAGAAGGACGTTTTGAAACGTGCAGAGGAAGGATGCAATAAACAAATATCACCTGATGATAGTAGATCTGCATCAACTAACTACACCCATAGAAGTAGAAGTAAAGAATCTAACAGACAGAAGCTCACTTCTGTCAACGTCTTCAATTAAATTAAAGGCTCAAATGGAACGAGCATGTTTAAAGGCAAAGGCTGCTGATTTACAACAAAGGTTGGCACTTGAGCAAGAAGAAGCTGCAATTAAGGCAAAGAAGCAAATGCATGCAATGCAAACGGCACTCCCTGAGTCTGATGCTAAATTGGATGTCTTGAGAAGATATGAAAATACCCAGGAGGATGGTATCCACATTCCTGATGAGTGTGTTACAATTTAAACAAGGAAAAACATTCAATTACCATCACAGCCTATCAGAGCAACAAGCAGTGTTGACCTGAAATGCTCCCACTTCGACTATTCCAATGGCTAGATTTCCACATCAGACAGAAAGTAGAGAACAACAGGGACATGTGCTTGATGGCCTTTGCCAAGCAATCTCACAGCAAGCCAGTGTCGCAGAATACTTAGCAAAGAGTCAAAAAGCATCGCTACTTCCCGAACTTTCCATTCCTACGTTTAAAGGCGACCCTCTGCATTATAAAACCTGTATAGGTGCCATTGAACATGGGATTGAAGGCCGTACAAGTGATAACCGTGATCATCTTCAATTTTAGCTGCAGTATACTAGTGAACAACCACATGAGTTGGTGAAGAGCTGCATCCATATGGAACCTCTGACAGGATATACCAAAGCAAAACAAATCTTGAAGGAGTTTTATGGTGATGACTTCATGATAGCAGAAGCATATTTAAAGGAAGCCATGGATTGGCCAACAATCAAGTCTGAAGATGGTGTTGCACTTCAGTCTTTCACATTATTCCTTATGGGCTGTTTGAACATAATGGCAGATGTTAATTACATGGAGGACTTGGACAACATGGCTAATATAAAGGCATTGGCAAACAAACTTCCATACAGACTTATAGAATCTTGGAGAAAATTTGCCTGCAATCTCCAAGAAAGAACAAATAGAAGAGTGAAGTTTAAGGATTTTGTTGACTTTGTTGACAAGCACGAAAGATTCTATAAAACAGAAAACAAAATCACAACACACAGAAACACCAAAATCAAAGAAAGTCTTCACAACAGTCATTGTGCCCGCCAAGATGGAAAACAACAAAACCACCACGCCAAAGGCAGAACCTGTTTCAGTGGATGCTATTGCCAAACCATGTGCTAATTGTAATGGAGAGCAACAGTCTCACAATTTGTAAGGAATTTAGGAGAAAGCATCACAAGGATAAGATTGACTTCTTGAGGAGCAAGGGTCTGTGTTTTGCATGTTTGATGCACGGTCGCATTAGCAGTTGCTGGAAACAAAAGCTTCAATGTCAAGAATGCTCTAGACTGCATCCTACAGCACTACACATTGTCCATAAACTTCTGCAAAGAAACAGCCTAAGACGATTGTGAATAGCAGTACCTATTAAGTGCCCTCGTACAAACAACAGAAACCTGGGGTGTCACTGGGGCCTGTAAATAGGACTGCATCCTTTCAATAATTCCGGGATGGGTCAAGGCACAAAAAGGAACCAAGACAGTGACGACTTACTGTCCGGTTTAAAAATGCCCTGACGCCTTTTTTAGACTGAAATAACTTACTAAAGTTTTCGTTTTGTGCCATTCAGAATGGGAGAGGGAGCCAGGAGGCGAAACAGCCGTCTTGCCAGTTCAATCCCGCACACCCTCTGACTCTCACCCTCCGTTCTGCCTTTTTATTGAAACTAACTCATCAATAACTAATCACCAGAAGACAGAAAAGCATCAACAACTAATCACCAAGAGACAGAAAACATCAATAACTCACGGTATAAAGGTCAGTTTAACTAAAGCATCAATAACTAATCACCAGGGACTCCAGCAGGCAGAAAATCATAACCCAAGGTCAGTTTAACTAAACACATCTTCAGGATACGGTGTCTGTGTGTGTGTGTGTTAAAATAACAAGTAAGTGTCTCTGTGTGTGTTAAACATTAATGAGTGTATAAAAACATGATTATGAATACACAAACTGATTACCTATCCTCAGCCCATCTTACATTTCCCCCCTGTTGTGGATTTAAAAATCATGTCCTTACGGCTTTAAGACAGATCATCATAATGAAATCATACAACAGTGTGATCATCAGTGGAGTAGCGAAAACCTCACATTAGGGAAAAATTCCCCTCCTCCCTTCCGGCGTAGAATGAGATCCTCATAATTTGATGACCATCAGGGAATAAAACTTGTCCCTGGGGTGACTTGGTGGAGGCCCTTGCCTCGTTGTAGGAGAGGACAGCCGTCCTTACCTCCCGGATCTTCGTGTATGCTGTGTGTGTGTGTGCACGTGTGTGGACAGGGGCAAGAAGTCCATGTGTTTTTACGTTTTAGTGTCCAGTTTGAGTTCGTCATTCTCAACATTAATCAGGTTGTAACGGTACATTTGGGCAACAAACCTACGATTAACCATCATCTTTGTCATAAAAATAATGCAACATGAACAGACTAAACATAACAAAATGAAAACTATAATTATCCCTATATATTGTTTTTTTAAATTCTTCATAGTGGTCATAACATCAATAATTGTTTCATTTTTATTAAAAATGTAAATGCAGTAATGTACTCCAATCAAGGCTGATATTCCTTTGTTATGTACGTCATTAATTTCCAAACAATATCTAATCTTTTTGTTCTGTGGCTTCAACATATTTATCATCTCATCAATATTAGCACCACAGAGTACTGAGTTTCGAGATCCTCACAATAGTCGTTCTCAAAATGATATTTTTTTTTATCAATTTAGCTTTGTTAAGGTAAGATATTTTATTGACAATCTAACATTAATATGCAAAGAACATGTACATTAGTACAAAATGTAAAAAAAAATTGTGGTGGGGGGGGTGCGAATTGTTTTCTTCTTGGTAGGGGGGGCATGACAGGAAATAATTGAGAACCACTGGTCTAGTCACACACCAGCTCGGGTTCATTCCCTACCAGAGAAATGACATTCCATGTCCCCAGAGCTAGGCGCTTTATGTTGCCGGGGATTGGACTGCCTTTGACTGCCTCCTAGCTCAAAGGAAACCCAAATTCTTTGGTCCCGCCCACTGGTAGTGAGCCAAAGCCCTTGTATTAAATAATAAATAAATACATAAAATAAAAAAATTAATAAATTTAAAAAACGGACCGATCCACTGCTTGGGTTAGTTTGACCCACCTTGAGATCCGTTCCCACTCAGTGACAGTGTCTACAAGCCACTGCCACCAGGCCAGTGAACCGACGTCCAGGCAGTGACAAAAAACGTGATCAAATTACATTGCTCATCATAAGGTGTTTGTGAGACGCTCTTTGTATGTTTCCTCAATTAAGACCTGTTTTCCATTGGTGTATTTGAAAAAAGTGGTGAACCTGTTAAATTCACTACAAAACGTTAAGAAGATGAAAGTAATGTTTGAAGGAATATTATTTTTCTATCGACATGCCGGCGGGCGGGCACAGATAGAGAGTGATAAAGCAGCACCACCCGCGCGGGGCGTGCTGACGAAAAGGCAAGCGCTCCTCCTCTCATCGCGTCCTTATTAAGACAGAAAAAAGACGCTGTTGAATTTGACCTATTCGCAGTTCGAGCAGGTGCTTAACGCTGGAGAATATCACCACTTCGAAGTTCGAACTGCTGTTGAAACGGAGAGGTAAGTGTTTTTCGTTTGTTTTTATTCAAAACATGCCTCGAGTGCATTTGTTCATGGTTAGAGATAGTTGTGTGGAAAACACTATACAAAGTAGCACCATGGATGTGGGCCTACAACACTGGCCTAGCAAACATGTGCTCCTACATCGACATAATTGACGAGCTCCAGTTAAGCATTGAATAATTATAAAACGTCATGGTGCTTTTACTCATTTAAAGAACTAAACCGACGCGTATTTTCATCCGGTGGTCAGGTTTGCATTGAATGTGAGCACGAGGGACGCTAGCTTGTTGCGTTAGCTTTGCGGAGCTAACAGCTTGCACTTTTGTTATAGAACAACAGAATGCAAGTACCATGATAATTTCTGTCATTAATTTTTGTGTAAGACACGATGTTCACTGGTTAATTACATGATTCTTAAAGCAAAGGTTACTGTGAATGCAATTTTGGTAAGATTTTTGTAGTCACACTGCATAAATCTGTCTGTCTGTTGTTTAAACTTCAATATAAACTATTATGGTTGAAATCGTTAATTGGGATGGAGGGATTGATATTTTTTTAATTTATAATTTATTTTTCTTACACTGATATTGTTAAAACTCCATTTAGCCTATAGTATTAATAATTCTCAACACAAAACTGTCTTTTTTCTTTATAGAATAAACAATGCCTTCCCTGAGATGCAGGAAGTCCCCAAAGCAGGATACTATTGAACATGCAGTCAAGGGTCTGGACAAGACTGCAGAGTTAGAAGCGAAGTATATAAACTCATTTAAAGGTATGATGTTAACGCTTTTGCTAAGATATATTATTGTTTTCTGATAACCAAGCTGACATCGTTTTTTAAGTGGTTATTTTACATTAAGAGTGTCTTGACCTTTTCTTTTGTCAGTTTCAAGTTATTTCAGTGAGCGTGAAACCTGATGGTAGGAGTTCTATCTAAATTAAGGCTGTACTTGATGACGCCCTCCGGCATTTTTATACCACAATAGACCGGTGAACAAGTCCGATATTGATAGTCTAGTGTAAAGCACGTTATACGTCACAGAGATCACGTGACGCGATCCAATATGACTGTGTATACAGTGTATGTCATTGTTATGAAACTAAATAATCTTAAAGTTTTTTTTTTACGTAACCAGGTGCCATTGACATTTGTACTTTCAGTCCTAATACATACTGGCTAATGCAATGCTGGAAAATGAATTTTGGCTGGTCTGTTCCTTTAAAATCATAAAGAAGGGCTCTGCTCTATCCCTCACAAGAAGCAATGTTTCAAACCACCCTACATTAGTATAGTGGCCCAAATGAATATGATGACTCCTTATTTGTGTGCTTAAAAATATGACGAAGCTATCTTGATTTCCCTGTTAACTAGGTCGAGGAGTATTTACCAAGGCCCCTTTCAGGAAAGACGACTTTATTCTTTATTATGGAGTACAGAGGAAAATTGATAGATTCTGATAAATCTCAACGCAGGAAGATGGATGGAAGAGGCACTGTCTTTTTGTTTGACTTCCGCCGGCAAGAAAAAACTTGGAGGTGAGGCAAAGATTGAGATGTTATCTTATTTTTGTTTTTATTTAAAAAAATAAACACATACTCATCCCATAAGTGTTAGGGGAAAAATCATTCTCTAAGCAAAAATGTATACCGTATTTTCGCACCCAAAAGACGCGCCGTGTCAAAGGGCGCAACACCTGTTGAGGCCGCTATTTCTGTCTTTGTAACATATACTGGACGCACCGCCTGACAAGACGATAGCACAGCTGCTGTTAGCATAGCATGAACTTGGCAGAGCTGCCCACACTGACACAGCCGATAGCAGCCTACTATGCCCCAATAACATGAGCAATCACCCCATTGTTGCAGCAGACGCCAAGTCTCTATTGACAATAGCTGACAATGGCTCAGGCCAATATTAGGTGCATTGGCAATAGCCTACAAAGCAACGTCAGGGGAGGGACTTGGCTGCTCACCACACACAAAAAATAAAAAACTCATCATACAAGCAAACAATGAAACATAGAAATAAGATTAACACAAACATGTATCTCTCATGCCATCAATATACCCCAAAAAAATGAAAATAATACAAAAGCCACTCAGCCTTAGCTAATTCAAGCAATGCATTCTGGGAGCAGAGACCCACAATCCCATAGCTGTTTAGAGAGATTTGCATGGCTGTTTAAAGAGATGTGCTGTTATGCTTTGGACTTTTTGTCTGTTGTCTAAACCTGGGACGTTTCTTGCTTGCAATAACATAAATGATAAGACAGACTAAAACATTGTGGACAGCTGCCCTTTGTCCAGCTTTTTCCAACACCATCACCCAAACATTATAGTCAGATGGTGTATTTGTCACGGTCGATTGTAAGCATGGACAACTCACTCTTTGCCCAGCAGGGTGTGCTAACATGCACTTCCAACAGCTCGTTGATGACAAGGGCTGATGGACGTGAGTGGTACTTTGTCCATTTAATGGACGCATCGACTGACAGGGCGCTTTGTTTGCTTATGACTGCGAAAATACGGTAATTACTTTTATTCATGCGTTGAATCTGTACAAATGAAAATATAGACCATGAAGTCTCAAAGACAAGCTGTTAATAGGGTCTGATTCCAATAGAAATTTCTTGTATGATTTGATTTAGAAGATTTAAAAATTGTGGATTTCCTATTTTTATGTTTTGTGTACACAAGATTGTCTCAAAGATTAATTTCTGACATTGATTGAATAATTGTTTTTTTTTTTTTTTAAATCTATTTTAAGTGTTGATGCCGCTCAAGAAGATGGCAGTCTGGGAAGACTGGTTAATGATGACCACATGCACCCCAACTGTAAAATGAAGAAGAAGACAACAGAGGACAGACCACACCTCTGTCTGTTTGCGCTCCGAGACATTGATGTTGGCGAAGAAATAACTTAAGACTATGGACCAGCTGGCCTTGGAGAACACAGGTTTGTAAGATGCATCTTTAAGTACAATAACAGAGCCCACTTGTGGTGTTCTGGTGATGTAGTTTCCAATTAGTTTGGCAATCTAATAAATGTATGTTGAGGTTTCTATGGAAGTTGAACATGCTGACTGACTGGGGGAGTTCTCCATTGTCCACTATCTGTAATTCAAATTTGTGGGTCTGAGTCAAAGTTTGGCTCTTCAGGAACAACGAACTGGTCAGGGAGTGACAGTATTACAAAGTTCTGCGTTACTCTTTTCTGGGCGGTGGCCCTGTTAGGCCATCATATGCCATATTGCAAATATCCCCATTGTGGGACTAATTAAGGACATCTTTATGTTGTGGTTTCCCTACCAGAACCAGCACCAACCCTGTATATTCATGATATAAAACACTGTTTCAATTTGATATTTAGCCTTTCTATACTGTAAAAATAGAAGACCCCAGGCTTTCCTGCGCCCCCTTGCCCAATTGGTGGTGTTCAGGAGACAACCTGGGACTGAAATATCAGTCACAACCAGTGTTGTTTTCGTCACTGATGACTATGACGAAAATACTTCGTTAACGCCCCTTTTTTAATGACGATGACAAGCTAAACGAGGTTCTTTTATGACGAAAACATGACGTGATGTACATGAATTTTTTTCGTTGACGAGACAAAATTGTTAGCATGTGGTTCATAAATTATTTTATGTTGCTTTTAGTGAAATAAAGCCACAACAGTTGCCCAACAAAATGTTTTGCTTCTCTGCTTATTTTGGAGCAGTGAGCATTGATTCCACTGTTGCCACTTTTTTCTGTTTGTAATGAAGAATCCTTTGTAGTCCATCCAAAAGTCTTTGTTATTGGGTGGAAACCTTGAATGCCTTGTTTTAACTCAAATGGACTTAAACCCATCCATCCATCCATCCGTTATCTGTACCGCTTCTCCTCACTAGGGTCGCGGGGGGTGTTGGAGCCGATCCCAGCTGTCTTCGGCAGTAGGCGAGGTACACCCTTGAATTGGTGTCCAGCCAATCGCAGGGCATACATAGACGAACAACCATCCACGCTCACACTCATGCCTAGGGGCAATTAGAGTGTCCAAGCAACTTGCCATGCATGTTTTAAGAATATGGGAGGAAACCGAATTACCCAGAGGAAACCCACGCAGGAAGGCCGGAGCCAGAATCGTACCTACGACCTCAATATTGTGAGGCCATCCTGCTAACCAGTTGGGCCACCGTGCCGCTTGGACTAAAACCTTTGTGAATAAATTGACGAAAACTAGGGTAAAACTTTTTTTGCGTTTCCGTCGATTAAAACTGGACTAAAACCCTTTTTTTAGTTTTCGTTGACTAAAACTGGACTAAAACTATAACGAATTGGGATGACTAAATGTGATGTAAACAAATCAGCACTTTGTCCAAATGACTTGGACAAAATCTAAAATGCCTGCCAAAAACAACACTGGTCACAACACGTGTCTACAGAAGATTAATTGGCATGGGCGAAATTAATTAGTTTTATTTCATTCATGAGCTTATGTTTTGTTTTGGGTGGCTAAGGCTTAAAATGTGTAAAAATCTAATCCAACCTCAAATATAATTAATTCAATAAATTTATGATGCTACTAAAACATCGAAGCAGCCTCCTCCAGGCTTTACAGACTCAGAAATGGAGGTATGCGTATCGTGTACTCATCCTGTCGTGTCTCGAGATGTTAAAATTGCAGTTAGATAGACGTGTGCTGATTAGACAAGACTTCTAATATATCTGGTGTCACAGGATATTTGTCAGTGAATGTGTATGTCTGGTTTGAGGCTCACTCAGCTTTTTCTTGTGTTGTGGGGTCCAGTTGAGTTGAATTGCGTGTCAGGTATGTTGGCCATCTGACACCCAACTGTCAGGTTTGTGTTTGTGGGGACCCCGTAGAGCCATTTTTATTGTTGACATAAATCATAGCTAATCATCTTTTCCTTCATTATCATATGAAATACAGTTAGGAGTTGTATGTGCCTTTACTATGTTATAATCTTAGAACCTACCAGCCACTACAGGTGTCCGACAAGAAGACTTTTGGCTGTCCTGTGCTCCATTGCGGCCCTGGTGGCGTTCAAAAGACAACCTGTGACTGAAATATCAGTCACAACATATCTCTACTGAAGATTAATTGTCATGCGCTAAAGTAATTGGTTTTGTTTCATTCGTGAACTTGTTAGTTTTTGTTTTGGGTGGCCAAAGCCTAAAATGTGTAAAATTCTGATCCATTTTCTTTTTTTAATTCATTAAATTAATATTCAACTTGTTCATTAGGATGGAGGACAACCGACAATGACTGAATCGGCTGAGGTTGATGCCACCAGAACATCGAAGCAGCCTTCTCAAGTTTTGACAGACTCTGAAAAGGAGGTATGCGTATCATGTGGTCATCCTGTCGTGTCTTGAGATGTTAAAATTACAGTTAGATGTGAAGAACATTATAGGAGCAATCATGTTATCGAATGTAATAAAATAATATCACACACAGTCTAATATCACACACACAGTCTAATATCACACAACAGTTTGATTTTACATACAGTCCAATGTTATGCACAGTTTAAATACATAACACATAAATACATAACACATAAAGTTTCATGATATTGTTACTAACTCTAGTTCATTTATTAACTAAAATCTAGGAACTAACCATCACACCACCGCACTTAGGTTAGGACGACCACTTAGGTCAGGGCAACCGAACAAACTCCACTCCTGAACACACATGAGGGGAGGCGGACATGGACCAAGTAAACACCAGCTGGACCGAAGTAAACATGCCCTTGACAATTTAGGTACCTTTGAATCGGTCGTATGTACTTGTATTGATTTCTGGATTGATTGAAATGTGTCGGCACATGTCGACGTGACTTATGATATTCAATAAAAGGCTTGGAGAGAACTGGAGGTTCAGAGATCAGACCTGTTCACTGAGGTTTCATCTCTCCCGGCCGGAAACTTATAGTCTGCTGTCCGTGTCTGGATTCCTACTTGCCGAGGCGTGAGTCGCTCCCCCACACAGGAGTGATTCTCCCTTGACATTTTACAGTGGTCCTTCGGTCCTTCAAAACGGGTGTTGACCGGGTCATGCGGAGGGGGAGGCGGTGACGACCGGAGGAAAAGACTGTGCACAGCAACCAGGACTTAAAAAACCTCATCTCGTCCTGATTTTGAGGCCGGTCTCGCAGGATCTCCCGACGAGTGCCCCGGTTGACATCCGACTGAACCAGAGGAAAGACACGGACGGCAAGGGGTAAGACAAAAACTTCTTGAAGTATTTTGGGTACCACGGCACCTAGACGGTTTTTGGTATGAGACTTAGCTACTTCACTATTGTTGTTGTTCACTGCAGATAACGTAACTTCTGCAGATTTGGAACATTGTTGCAGATAACGTAACTTCTGTAGATTTGGTTTAGTCAAGAAAACATTACTGCAGATAACGTAGCTTCTGCAGATTAAAAACCAGTTGTTTTAACGGTGCACCTGGGTAACGGAACTCCCGGGTGGTTCGGGTCCGAACAAGTGAGACAGTGAATTGACCAGGCCTGTGACTGACATACTAACTGCGGATTATATGTGTGTGCGTGGAGAGTATTTGAAGGAGATCTAAAATCGTTCACGTTCCGTGAAATTTAAACACCAAGCTGATGTCCTCCTGAGACGCTAGGTCAAAAGGTAGAAGCTTGACATCAGGGGAAGTGAACGAGCACGTAGCATTTCTCCAGAGAATCTCTCAAAGTATTTTTGTGTGACTACTAACAAGCAGACAATGGGGAAGAAAGATAAAAAAAGGGGAGCCAGACCTGACAGGTCAAAATCACCCGATATGGTAAAAAAGATGGAACTCAAGTTCCCGGGTAGTACGAAGTACTTGGGTAAATGGAAAGGACGCTATCAATTTGATCCAGACTTGGCTGGAGTAAGAGAGACGGGGGAGTTGTTGAGAAACCTGTCCATTCATGACCGGCAAAAGCAACGTACTCGTGATACACCAGGGAAACAATTGAGGCAGGCTAGAGTTTGGCATGAGGAGATGCGTAAGAAAGAGGGGGAGAGCCAAAGTGGTATTAATGTTGCTCGTGCTGAAGATGATGAGACACAGGGAAGGGGACGTAAGCGAGTGATTAAAATAAGGAAGGAACAGCTGTTTACGGGGCCAAGCGTAGAACAGCAGTTAAATGCAACACAAAATATAGAAGAGGGGGAAAAGACACGAATGAAAAAAGTAAAACCACCATTACAAGATGATAATGTTACATTCACACCCACTACGACACAGCTGTACCCGACAATACCGCCGCCGAGATATGACCTTAATTCCACATCACATAATGCGGGGCCACACATGATGACGCGTAGGGGTCAAGGGCCCGAGTTATCATGGAATAAAGAGATGGGGGGGAACGCCAATCCTCCTGGAGGGACCCGAGGTAAGTAAACCCACTGAGACCTTCCCGCTCATCCAGGTGGCAAATCCGAGAGCAGGGGAAGACGGCCAACCTCATTATGTATTGGTTCATAGGCCTTGGACAAAAGAACAAATGATTAAGGTCCTCGAACATGTTCCAAAACCCACTGATGATGTAGAAGGGTGCGTTCAGGGAATAATTGACTTGCAACAAAGTTATCATCTAAATGGCCCCGAAATGCAGCAGGCACTCATGCAAATTACAGGGTTAAAATGGCACCAGTGCAAAGGGCAGTGGAGCCCATACACAGGGAAAAGTAACGATCTTATTATGTCACCAGGCGAGGTTGTTAATAGTTTAAGCAATCCAGACTCCATTTTTGCAAATATGCGTCGTGTGTTTGTAAAACATCCAAACTATGCTAAGATTAGTCAAACTACACAGTCGATGGAAGAAACAGTACAAGAGTACAGGGCTAGATTGTACCCAGTATTTAAAATAAACAGTGGTATCAGTGAAGATGGTCACCCTAATGGGCCCTTCAACCAGCAATTGAAGCAAGCAATTTTGTTCGGCCTTAAACCACAAATAAAAGCATGGATAGATTGTGATAACGAGGAGGCAAGGAGGAAAGGACTTTGTTTTGTTTGTTTTAGATCTGGGCATTTTGCCAGAGAATGTCGGGAGAGAGATGGCAAGCAGGCATGACTAGGAGAAGTCCGGACGGATGAAGGGAGGAAAAGTGTTGTGTTAGATAAACATTGTGGCCGAAATCAGATAGAGGTCCAGCTGTCTGAAGAAGACGTGCATTCAAAACTAAGACCAGAAACTTTGGTATATGTAAACAATAAGCCTATGATGTGCCTCGCAGACACAGGGGCGGAAAGATCTGTAATTAGAGAGACAGCCAGTGTGCCAAAATCTAAGCGTGTGGTAGTAATGACGGGGGCGAGTGGGGAGGAGGCGAAAGTTCCTTTGAGTGAAGTTGTAAGATTGGAATGGGGCCAGAATAGGGAGGTAGCTTCCACTAGCCGAGTCCTAATGATGGCTAGGTGCCCACATAACTTGTTGGGACGGGCAGATATGCTCCAAATGGAACTAGCCATTGTTCCCACAAATAAAGGGGTGTTTAAAGTAATTCACTGTCCCCTAGACTGCGTTCCTGTGATGGTCACGGAAGCTGAGGACGTGCCATATTACTGGTGGAGTTTGGAATTCCCCTCGGCAGATGTGACCCACACCGCAGAGCATATCATTGATTTGTCAAAAAAACACCTTGTGGGAGAGTATGATACAATGCCAGCAGAAGAATTACACATGACCATAAGATATAGTAGGACCCCGGGGCCAGATGAGCCCTACACCGAGGCTTTGCTCCGGTGTGGCCCGAGCATAGTCCAAGTGATGTATTTTGTTTTCCGAGGGCCCGCCTCATTCTGTACGGTGGACCCACCAGCATGCATTTTGGACTTAATGCCGGACCCAGGGAGTAAACATATATCCATAACAAAGGCACACCAAGACGAGTGGAGCGACAACGCTGTCTCTGCCACATTGGTGTCCACTATTAGGGATTGGACTCGGAGTGGGGAGAAACTAGAGACCTCCCCATCTACTGGATGGTCGAGGCTCAAACTCACACTCAGGGTCACAATGCACCCGCAGGTGCACATGCATCCACCTCTGGAGATGTGATGTATTTTGCTAACAGATGTGGAAGAGCAAGCCCTGAAGGGGCTGCCCAACTCCCTGTGGAGCAAGGGGCCGGCTGACGTAGGACTCATGAAAGGGGTCACCCCAGTTCGAATACGGGGGAAAACGAACCATCAGCCCCCTTACTTCCAGGTTCCCCAGGAGGGGAACTATGCCTGCATAGCTAGAAATTGTTCCGGTAACACCTGCCCGTCTGTCGGAACAGTGCCAGATTTTATGTGTAACACAACCATTATTGTGCCAACTAATAATCGACTCGTGTACCAACGACGGGATGTTTGGTGGTGGTGTGGGGGGAAGACTCTCCGGGGGCATCTCCCCGAGGAATGGAGTGGGTCATGTGCACACGTAATTCTAATCTTCCCAGCTCACATAGCCATAGTCAAGACACACACTCTAAATAATAGGAGGAGACGAAACATTGCACCTTTGAATATGGGACCCAATCCAACGTATATCGATGCCATAGGGGTGCCGAGGGGGGTGCCAAACGAATACAAATTGGTGGACCAAATTGCGGCAGGGTGGGAATCAATCTTCATTTGGATTACCCCAAATAAAAATGTTGATCGCATTAATTACATCCATTACAATGTGTTGACTCTCACTAATTACACACACGCTCTAGGAATGGCACTGGCCGAACAGCTCGACGCAACCTCTCTAACAGCATTTCAAAACCGGATGGCATTAGATATGCTGTTGGCTGAGGCCGGTGGAGTCTGCTCTATTTTCCAGGACCAGTGTTGTATGTTCATCCCTAACAATACGGCCCCCGATGGATCGATCACAAAAACTCTCCAGGGACTCCAAATGTTATCTGAAACTATGCATATTCATTCTGGTATTGATCACCCCGTGATAGGTTGGTTTAGTAACATGTTCGGACAATGGAAAGATGTTCTCATACCTGTGTTTGTTTCCATATGTGTCGGGGTCGCATTGTTATCTGTGGTAGGGTGCTGTTGTATCCCCTGTTTAAGACATGTGATATTGAAAATCTTTGACCGCATGTTTGAAAGTGCAAAGGTTAGCCTACAGGAGGAAGTAGAAACGTTGCTGGCGGATTATGAAGATGCCAGCTACGAATTTGAAGTAGTGTAAGAAGGATATGATAACTACACTGAAAGTCATGCATGAGATGGTGTAAGTTTGATGTGTTATTACATTACGATAAAAAGGAGGGAAATGTGAAGAACATTATAGGAGCAATCATGTTATCGAATGTAATAAAATAATATCACACACAGTCTAATATCACACACACAGTCTAATATCACACAACAGTTTGATTTTACATACAGTCCAATGTTATGCACAGTTTAAATACATAACACATAAATACATAACACATAAAGTTTCATGATATTGTTACTAACTCTAGTTCATTTATTAACTAAAATCAAACCAAAAAGAGGCTCGTTTCCAGAGCCTGAACACCCATTTCATACGATACATATGGACTTCATTCAATTATCCAAGTCACGAGGGTATGAATATTGTTTGGTGATTATTGATGTATTTTCAAAATGGGTTGAAATATTTCCCACAGCCAAACCTGATGCTGAAAATGGAATTGAGCCAATAATAAATGCATTAAAGGAAGCAGGAATTTTGATACAAGCACCTGAAGCGGAATGCAATACACCTATTTTTCCAGTAAAAAAGGCCCCACCCTCAGAGGGATGGAGGTTAGTGCAAGATCTCCGAGCAGTTAATAGCGCAGTCATACAACGAACCCCAAATGTGCCAAATCCACACACATTGTTGAATTCGCTTCGATCAGATTCACAGTACTTCACGGTAATAGATCTCAGCAATGCATTTTTTAGCATTCCGCTATCAGAGAAAGCACAAGTTTGGTTCGCATTCACATTTAAGAAGGCAAAATTGACATTCACTCGATTACCACAGGGATATGCTGAATCACCCACTATCTTTTCAGAAGCTATCGCTAACTGTCTATCCCAATTTGACCCACCAGAGGGTAGCCAAATCATTGTGTACGTAGACGACATTCTGGTCGCATCCCCGACACAGAGCCAATGTAAGATCGATACAGTTGCACTATTGCAACATTTGGCAGAAACAGGAAACAAAGTTTCTAAAAATAAGCTCCAACTGTGGAGGAGGGAGGTTAAATATTTGGGACACACACTCACACAGGACGGGAGAACAATTAGTCAAGACCGAAAAGCAGCTATCGTAGCGACACCAAAACCAACTACTAAAAAACAATTAATGGCTTTTCTAGGGTTATGCAACTACTGCCGAATTTGGGTAATAGATTACGCGCTCCTGGCAAAGCCATTACAAAACATGATACACACTGATCCAATGGCAATGTCAGCAAAATTGAGTTGGACAAAGTCTACTGACACAGCTTTTGACAAATTGAAATTGGCAATAACTGATACTGCAGCACTAGCATTGCCTGATTATTCCAAGCCATTCATTCAAACAGTAGATGCTAAGCGAGATTACATGACCTCAGTATTATTGCAACACCATGGCATTAGGCTTAAGCCAGTAGCATATTACTCGCAATACTTAGACCCTGTTGCCAGGGCAACCCCATACTGTGTTCAAGCTGTAGTGGCAGCCGCCCTAGCAGTACAAGCATCAGCTGAGGTAGTCCTCTATCACCAGCTAACCCTAAAGGTGCCACATGCGGTCTCAGCTTTGTTGCTGGAATCAAAAATGTCATTTCTTTCACCAGCAAGACACCTGTCCTACACAGCACTCCTACTATCACAACCTAACCTCACGATTGAACGATGTACAACATTGAATCCAGCAACTCTGATGCCCACACCGCATGATGGTACCCCACACGATTGCGTAACAGAAACTGACGTTATGTATAAACCTAGACCAGACATCACTGATATACCCCTAGCAGAGGGGGATGTCATATTTGTTGACGGATCCGCGTTTAAAGATCAGTGTGGCAAAAGTCATGCAGGTTATGCAGTAACAACCGCAACCACCATAGTCGCAGCAGGAAAACTAGCCTCAAATATGTCTGCTCAGGCAGCTGAGCTGGTCGCTCTCACGAAAGCATGCTTGATTTATGAGGGCAGGCCCGTCACAGTGTACACAGACAGCCAGTACGCATACAGCTCTGCACACACGTTTTGCCGTCAATGGCAGCTTCGTGGGTTTATCACAACAACAGGAAAAGAGGTCAAACATAAATCGTTGCTTGTTAACCTCCTGGCTGCGATCCAGCTGCCCTCATTGCTAGCTATTTGTAAGTGTGAAGCACATCTTAAGGGAAATGACCCAGTGGTAGTAGGAAACAGGTTTGCTGATCAGGCGGCAAAAGCTGCAGCAGCAGAAAATACCGTTGTTTGTAAAGCTGAGATCAAGGCAGATGAAACTGATGACTTGCAAGACATTCTCAAGGAAAGGCACAAGATAGTGTCTGATGCAGAAAAACGATTGTGGATAAAAAAAGGAGCAACATATGACAACGGACTTTACAGCGGTCCGGATGATAAGCCATGGCTGCCTCGATCTCTATTTTCATGGGCAGCAATTGTGACACACGGACCATGCCATGTGTCAACAGGGGGCATGGTTGATCAAATAAACAAACACTTTAATTCATTTGGGTTCACACAATATGCAAAAAACTTTTGCAGACAATGCTTGATTTGTATTAAAAATAATCCACAAGGAAATGTGAAGAACATTATAGGAGCAATCATGTTATCGAATGTAATAAAATAATATCACACACAGTCTAATATCACACACACAGTCTAATATCACACAACAGTTTGATTTTACATACAGTCCAATGTTATGCACAGTTTAAATACATAACACATAAATACATAACACATAAAGTTTCATGATATTGTTACTAACTCTAGTTCATTTATTAACTAAAATCTAGGAACTAACCATCACACCACCGCACTTAGGTTAGGACGACCACTTAGGTCAGGGCAACCGAACAAACTCCACTCCTGAACACACATGAGGGGAGGCGGACATGGACCAAGTAAACACCAGCTGGACCGAAGTAAACATGCCCTTGACAATTTAGGTACCTTTGAATCGGTCGTATGTACTTGTATTGATTTCTGTATTGATTGAAATGTGTCGGCACATGTCGACGTGACTTATGATATTCAATAAAAGGCTTGGAGAGAACTGGAGGTTCAGAGATCAGACCTGTTCACTGAGGTTTCATCTCTCCCGGCCGGAAACTTATAGTCTGCTGTCCGTGTCTGGATTCCTACTTGCCGAGGCGTGAGTCGCTCCCCCACACAGGGGTGATTCTCCCTTGACATTAGATAGACCTGTGCTGGTTGGACAAGTTTTCTAATATATCTGGACATAAATCGTAGCTAATAATATTTTCCCTCATCATCATATGATATACAGTTATGCCTAGTATATGTCTTTACTATGTTACAATCTAAGAACCTACCAGCCACTACAGTTCTCTCATTGGGAGACTTAAGCTTTCGTCAGGTTGTCGACTGCTGCATTGCCCTCTTATTGGCTTTAAGTACACAACCTGTAACTGAATTATCTGTCAGAACAGAACCTATGTGTCTACAGCAGGTGATTTGGCATGTGGATTCTTCAGATTTTTAGAAAATAGGTAAAATTGTGATCAAAAGTTTAAAATGTCTAAAATTCTGGTATAGTTTGCAATAGTATATCTATTAAATCATTTCAAAACTTCTTAACAAGGATGGAGAACATTGGCTGTGACCGAATTGGTTGAGGTTTAGATTACCAGGACCATTGAGCAGCCTCCTCGGGATCTACAAATTTAGGAATGAAGATATGCATCCCATGTTACAATCCTGTTATGGCCCGAGGTTTTGAAGTTGCAGTTACATATTGGGCTGGGCGATATGGCTGATAAGTACATAGCGATATAAGTATTTCATATGGGTCCATCGATACACATTGAATTCTTTTTTTATATTATTTTATTTATTATCGTTTTTATTTTCCAATATTTTCACTGCCCTGTTAAAAAAACATTTAATGTAGTTTTCCTCCCGGGAGCTTTTTGTTACGGTCAATTAATTTTGTTATTACATTATTTTGTCATATCATTCATCAATATTTTAGTTTTTTTTTTTTTTTCAAATAGAATTAAGACCTTTTTCTGTGCAGATTCCTCTGGGGATTAAGTATTTAATGGGTTCTCAATTTTCTCTTGGACTCTGATGCAACCCAGTCTCCTCCCTTGGACAAAAAATATGGGCTGAATCTTCCTTGGAATAACGACACAGATTCTGACGAATCATTGTCAAATCCTGCCCCTGAACTTTGCGCCTCAGACCCAGACCATATTACTATCCCAAGGCTCAGGAGGACCAAAAGTATACAGGTAAACAACCCATATAGATTTCAGGGAATCTTACAAGCAAATTGCATATATTTTATTGGTCTCCTGCCTTCTATCCTTTATATTTCGTTGTTGTTGTTTTTTAGATTAAAAAAACAGGCTGACTTTGGAATGGATAAGCATTATTACTCCAACTCAGATGACAGTGGAGATGAATATATTCCGGATACAAGTGAGGCCTCTGATTCAGACGGAAGTGAATCTTTGAAAATTGTGGACCCTCTCTTGAAGTCTAAGAATGCCTTCAGAGATTTTTCTCCCACACCACGAATCTCAAAAGCCACCTCAACGCAGGTTGTTAATCAAGGGCGTTCACCCGTTCGGAGGAGTAGCAGCACTGGTGTGATTCTTGAATTCTATGGCTCTTCAAATATTTGTGCAGTTTAACACAAATCATCCAAAATAGAATTCAAGCACATCTGTGACAGAAATTCAAATTCAGAAGTCAAAGAGAGAGAACAAAAAAAAAAATCTAATGCTGCGCTTCTTCCGAAGACATATACTGTAAACATTAAATGTATGTTAGGACAATCTTGAAAAAAGTATTAGAACACCCTTTACTTTTATTTCTTGTTAATTTTATTAACCAAAATATGTCCATTTTTATTACAGATTAATGAATACAAAATTAAAACTCTAATCAGCTACTTTTTAATCGTTATATTTGTATAAACAAATGTTATACATCTGTGTGTTAACTTATACAAGAAATGACGGAAAAGCAAGGGTGGTTTAGTATTTTTTTATCGTATATAGTCTGTATAATATCTTTAACCTATGCTGATGCTGTTTAATACTGATTTAAATAATAATAATAATGTCATAATCTGTTGGTTTTACATGAACAAAACCTTTCAAGCACTTTTTAAAATTCTAAATACTACCTCTTGTCAGTAAGTTGGTTCACAGCACTGCCTTGGAGTGAAAGTGTGTAGTGCTGAGACAGTCGGTATGTGCTGAGTCGTCTGACGTTTGTGTGACTGGTACCCAGGAAGGTAGCAAAACCAGGCAGTGTGTATGTCGTACCCAGGAAGGCAGAGAAACCAAGCAATATGTATGTGGTACCCACGAAGGCAGAGAAACTAAGCAGTGTGTATGTGGTACCCGGGAAGGTAGCAAAACCAGGGAGTGTGCATAGATACAGACCCCAAAAGTGATTAAAACCAAATAAAGTCCCCAGAAGATCATCTGTAGTCAGGTGAAGGACCCTGTACTTTGTTCAACTCATTTACTCCCTTAGACGTACAAAGACGTCTTTTAATGCAATGGCGCCCTCTACCAAAGACGTATAAGTACGTTTCCTGTCTTTTTTACGTCATAGTGTACATAAGGGTCTGATGCAACCTCTGACTGAGAATCAGCCTTGTCCGCATTGTGAATCATGTAAAAATCACCCAGCAGGGGGCAGAGGTGCAAAAGATCCGCCTTGAATCTGCGCCAGAGGTACAAATGGGGGGCGGGATCCTGGGGTAGACTTATAAGTGTGGAGAGCAGCGTGGGTAGCAGCAGCATCGGCAGCACTAGCAGCAGTCGCATTAGTAGCGTTAGCAATGAAATCCTCCAAGCAAATGACGATCGAGGAATGCTTTTTTGTAAAAAAAAGCTTCCTGAAAGCATCAAGGCGATGGAGACGCTTTGGTTGAGAGGATGACGCTTCGTCGTCGTCACAACAAACAGGCGTCTAAAGAGGGTGCGCGTGCCTTGCGGCCTGCATCGCCTGCCTTCGGACAATAGCCAAAGCAGCTGAGAGTCCTCACCAGATCCCCCCGAACGAGGAGGTAAGCGCTCGCAAGTTACCATTGAACATGTGGTTTTACCCCTCATGCTTTTATTGTACATATCATGCATCTTGCGGGCAGAAAATGTCGCATAAATGTGCAGTTAGACGCGAGCGTATCTCCTCCCCGACGAGGAAACAACAATACTGAATGGTGTGGTAATCATGCATACTTTCTAAAATTCACAGATTGTGCATCCCGCGGCAAGAAAGTTCCTCCTCGTCTTGTTGGTGTAAAGAAAGGTAAATTATAATATGAAACTTCACACGCCAGCAATAAAATGCAGCAATAAATATATATTTCCAATTGTTTATATTTCTGTAATTTACAGGTTGTGCATCAGGAAGCAGTGGTTCCGGATGGCGTCACACTGGATGGCAACCGAGGAAAATCGACTTTACAGCAACCCCTGGACCACTGAATGCCGCTGCCCATTTGGAGTCTGAGGAGCCAGCTGATTTCCTGCAGCTGTTTCTCACGGATGAGCTTCTGCAGCACATCGCGGATGCCAGCAATCACTTCCCAGACAATTATTTTCACACAAACCCCAGTGGACAAACACAAGCTCGCCTATTTTCCACGGACCAGCAAAGCCAGACCACAACGAAAGTGTCGGGTCTGTTTGCGCAAAGGCAAACGGAGTGAAACAAGAATGTGGTGTGAACTATGTTGTGTGCCCTTGCATCAAGGCAACTGTTTTATTTTATATCACACAAAAAAAAAGTATGTATGACACTGATGTATTTCATTTTTGTACATAGTTCAACAGTTCAGTCGTTTAGTGTTATGTGCAAATAAATTTATTTTATCAAAAACATATTTTTTGTGCTTTTTTTTGTTATTTTATAGAAGGCATGCATTATTTAGATGTTAGAGGTGTCATAAAAGCCATAAATAATAGTGTCAAAATTCAAATTATGGTCAAAATGCATCAGTTTACAAAAAGCTCATTTTCTCAGTTTTTTCCCCAGGGATTGGAGTTTTCATGAAATTTAGCTATTTTCAAATGCCGATTGTTCAAGAATGGAAAAAGATAGGAACAAACATTTTTTTTCTGTTGAAAGAAGAGAGTCTCATCTTTCTTCGGGTGTGCTCCATGTCTATATAGCATTAGAATACAATATTCTGTGGGCCTTGCAATATTAGTCAAAACCCAGGAAAACTCTGGGATTGAGTGGGTTGCTCCAGTGAAAATGGCTGGTATTTAATGAGTTAAGACTGGTTAGGACATCCGGCTCGCAGTCCCAAGGTGCAGGGTTCGATCCCGGGACCCAGCTTTCCTGTGTGGAGGTTGCATTTGTGAGTGAGTTTGAGCGCAGATGGTTGTTCGTCTTTGCGTGCCCTGCGATTGGCTGGCAACCACTTCAGGGTGTGCCCCGCCTACTGCCCGTTGACAGCTGGGTAGGCTCCAGCACGCTATCCTTGTGAGAATAAGCGGATTGGATATTACATGTATGTGTTTATGCCCTAGGCCAGGCGAGGGCAAACTACGGCCCGGGGGCCACATGCGGCCCGTTAAAAGTTTTAATCCGGGCCGCCGAACTTGAAAAAAATTTAATGAATAAACCTTGTTAATGTTTTATTTTCTAAACACTGTGGTTTTCAAAGACAAATATTATTGTTGGAATGCCTTTATTCACTTTCATATAAAATTAAATGTATTTTTTTTCTCAGATGAGGTGAGGTTTCCAAAACACTCCATCCATCTGCTCCTGGTCCGGCCCCTCTGTCATATTTTAGAACCCATTGTGGTCCTCCAATCAAAAAGTTTGCCCGCCCCTGCCCTAGGCTTTGTGTCTTTGCTTGGTTGACTGTGTAATGAGTGTATGAATGCATTTCTTTCTACCAGACACCTTGGACTTCCCATGGCAGATTAATAATCTATTTTATCTATCCATCAGGGTCACGAATGTCATTTGATGAGTAGAGAATTTAGAGTCTCCAATTAACCTAATATACATGGATTTGCGCATGGAAACCTG